>NC_084544.1:4585000-5785000 GCF_024500275.1 Phycodurus eques
ATGCTTGCATAAGTATCCGCGTGCGTGTGCGTGTGTGTGGTAGGTGGCACAGATTTATGAAAGGAGGTGGTCATCGATGGAGGGAGGACATAGTGTCGTAGCGGTTAACGGCATGTGCGCGCTTGCGTGTGCGCGTGTATACAACCTTGCCTCCGACTCGCCATTGTGACTTGGCAAAAGGCGAGCGGGCAAGACAACAACAAAAAAAAGACAAGGGGCATAGATCTCATTTTAGCACTGGGTTAATTTGTGCTTTTTTTTCCCTCCCTCTCTTCAAGGCGGGAAACAGATCAATAGCCGGTGGCGTGCGTTGCGTGTATACATGCTCGTGTGTAGTTGACGAATGACAGGCGCAACGCGAACGACTTGACCGCTCATTCCGTCGTCGTCCTGCGTTACAGTCATTCTTTTTTTTTTTTTTTTTTGGGACATTATGATGATTATTTGGGACATATTTCAAGTGTCAGCTGCCGTGGTTTGCTCGTGCGCGTCTGAGAAAGCAGCAGAGGGGCTTGTAGAAGTGGGCCAGAGAGAGACAAAGAAGGAAAGATGGAGCTCGGAGTAAATCATGGCGGCGGGCTCGCATCGTCCCGGGCGACGACGACGGGCGACCGTTTCCCGCCGTCGCGTACGTTCGACCGCCAGAAGTCGAGACGACGCTAGTAAATGCAAATTTTCAACGCTGGTCTAACTTGTTTGTGTCTTGTTGCAGTTGGGGACACAAAATGGCGGACTGCGGCAGCGACTTTTCTCTCTCGGACTGATTTTCTTCAAATCTGTGCCCCGCGCCGGCGCTTTTCCAGAGCCACAGCATGCTTCCTTGTCCCTGAGACCCTTAACCTGTGATGATGTGAACGCTCACAGGTGAGGTCCTTGGGAACAAAGACGCACGCAATAATAAGGTGTATCCAAAATGGAAAAATAAGTTTCCAGAAGGAGCGGGAGAGACGGCTGTCGGATGTCCGTTAGGGGGCGGTAACTTCCAACACAAATGTGCTTTTTCACTTACATGTAAATGACATGTAAACTCAATGTCAACAGTCAAAGCAATGTCACTCTTCAGTAATGTGGCAAGTCTTTAGTTGCAAACTTATTTCAGGTGAAGTCACGTAGAATCAAGCTAAGAGGTCCGAAATGGCCCTCTCTGTGACTTGGACGACAGGAGCAAGGAATTTCAAGTCCTGAATCACATAATGTCAAGTATGAAAGGTACACATTCTTCACTTTCACTTACGCAATTTGCGTTCATCGGTCCGTCACTTATATTTATGAATATCAGCTACGGAAATAAGAAACAAAGCTGAGATCTTGAATATTAAGCAAGAGGAACGAGGTAGCTACTTTGCACTTTTTGGACAGTCGTGTGTATGCTTCACTGTCATTTGTCTTGCTCTAGAAACGTATGTCTTACTTAGTTTTCATGGTGTAAAATGACCGCACGCGGTGTCTGATGCTACCAATCTGCAAATAAATTGAAGCGCCCGTCTGGAAACGTCTCGCCTGTTGATTGAGCCGAGGGACGGCTACGCGAAAGGTTTTGACCTCCATGCCCGCATCATGCGAGCAAACTGATGATTTTCATCGTTGTCATGGTGAATAGGTACCATCTCATTTCGAGTGCCAGCGTGGAACCTCCAAAGTGGAACACAATCCGTTGCGTCATGCTGGTTGACTTCCACATTTTCCATTTTCTACACAACAAATCATAAAGTGAACTGATTTATTCTAGCCCTCATAAATCCTTAATGAACAATACAAACTTGCTTAAGTAACATTACAGTAACAACATAAGTAACTAAATGTAAAATTTGGTTAACTACTACACAATAAAAATAAAGGAAAGTAAAACTACTCGCTTTTTGAGAATACCCAACGGGGAGGCAACAGGATGACGCATGCCTGACACCCAGTGGTGTTTTGTGGATATTTCTAGAACGAAGAAAAGCCTTGTGGACATACAACGTCATTATCGGTCATTCTGTTTTTAGCAAACTTGCCACTCAATGTGTGAATGTTAAACATTTGTGTTGCTCATTTTGTACTGAGCAGCTAGCCGTCGCAATCGGTCAACTTGCATTTTCTGGTTCCTGCCGAACATGGACATCATGTCCAGTAATCAGAATCATCTTTATTTGCCAAGTATGTCCAAAACACACTGACACTGACTGAGCTTATTTATTTATTTTTTATTTAATCTATTTTGTTTTAATCTGTGTGGGATACATACTTCCAAGTTGAGCCCCCCCCCCCCCCTAAAATTGTTAAATTAAAATGAATCCATATAATTTTTTAATCATTAAATAGTAAATCAGGTAATGTAAATAAAATAAGAAATATTAGTAAAATAGACTTTTTTTAGACATTTTTATTTGAACAATTGGTTAATCATAATCATAAATAATAATGAAATTGATTAGAAATAATGACATTCAAAAATGAGAATGAACTTTTATGTGCACATTTTACAATTACAACATGGGTGACATGCGACCGGCGCATTTGCGCATCCCGAGCCAGACTGAAACGCATTAGTACCCAGTTCGCTCGCCGGCTGGCTGAAAAAGCACATTAAGCGGCTGCATTGGGAGCGCTGTGTCTGGTAACCATGGCAAACCACACGAGAAGGGATGGAGGCGGGTGGGGTGGGGGGGTCTGCCCTCCCTTTTCCCGCAGCCACATTTGACCACCGCCATTTGAATATGTCTGGCATTGTTCTTGTGGTGCTGCTGCTCCGGCTGGACATCCTTCGCCGATATCGTTAGCCTACTAGCGTAGTTGCCTATTTGAATGTTTGCGGAAAATGTGAAACAACACAAATTCTCGAGTGAAGTTACCTTCATTCAACCTTTGCAAATTACCGTGACCTGGGTGACTGAGAATCTACAAAAATGTCAAGAAAGAACAATTATAGCAAGCAGATTGGTATTTTTTTTTTATTGATAATCGTTGGCAGTAAGTTACGCAATTATGACATTACACCAACAATATGCTGACAATTTAGAGTCCTTTTTTAACCTGACGTGCATGCTTTTATAATGTGGAAGGAGAACATGCAAACTCCACACAGGAAGGCTCGTGCTGAGATTCGAACGAAGAACCACAAAAATGTGAGGCAACTGTGGAATCCACTAGTGCGCTGTGCTGTCACCCCAAAAACATTTTTACCCCAAAAATGCTCATAATATTTATAGCCATTGCAGCATATTTTTCATACATTCAGTCGGACTTGATACCGAGCTCCATCTTGAAATGGACTCATGATAAGATAAAGTCATCCTCAAACCTGGTATGAGTTGTATATACGATGAAAACTTTTTAAAATGTTGTTTGTTAACAAATATATATTTATATGGAGGGTGGTCCAAAAGTAGGGTTCCACTTCGACAAATCACTTTTCAGTAAACCCCCGCTATATCACGCGTCACCGATCGCGGTCCTGCAGTATCGCAGATTTTTCGGGTTAAGTGTTATTGCAGTAGTTAATTCAATTTTTTTGTCGTGTTTGTATAATATTTTTGTGTTTTCCATTGCTCTTGCTCTCTCTCAATATATTATACATGTTTGAATGGGTTTATATTGTTTGAAAGGTGTGTTTAAAGACCTTCAAAATTGCTGTAAATGCTATAAAAACATGCCTAGGGTGTATTTAAACAGGGTATTTCTGTATCTTGGGTTTTCACTTATCGCGGGGAGGTCTGTAACCTTACGCCAGTGATGGAGGGGGTTACTATATTTTCCCCTCACGCATTTTACCTTTCTGTGCTCCTTCCTTCCTTTTTTCTCCCCTCACGGTTGCTTTTCATTCTTGCATCCTTACTTGCATCCTTCCTTCACTAAAACCTACTTCCTACACCCCTCCTTCCTTTCTGACCGCTCTCCTGCCTTCCTTTCCTCAGACCCACTTTTTATTTGTCCATCTTTACATCCTGCTTTTTTGCATTCCTTCCTTACCACAGACCTTTTTTCTTCTTTCCTTTCTGACCTCCTTTCTTCCCTGCTATCTTCCCGACTGCCTTCCTTCATTTGCTTAAAACTACTTGCCTTCCTTCCTTCCTTCCTTCTTTCCAAGTACCTGTCCAAAATTGCTGTAAAATCCACTTTATTTTTGCTTGACTCAAATTATTTGTGATTATTCATGGTGCTTGTAAAATAAATTGTAAGTGTATATGTTGGCGCATCATATATATATATATATATATATATATATATATATATATAAACTTTATATATGTGTATATGTGTGCGTGAGTATAACATTACATATTCAATTTTATATTTATAATTAAATTTAAATGTTAGCTATGCATAAACACTGCTACTACTACATATACAGTATCGTATATATATTTAATATATCATATTATACTTATGATTTATGTCATATGTCACATTTGAATATTTACATTTGAATTATTCATTCAGTTTCATTTAAGTTATATTTACATGCACACTGCTACTACTGTATATACTTTACACTTCGCATATATATTTTACACTGTAAATAAAATAGATTTACATTCACACACCACGTATGGTTTTTAATGGAGAACGGCGATGTTTTCCTTTGTTATGTGCGCGTGTAAGAACGTCCTCTATGGCTTCATCATTTTAACAGCAGTAATATTAATTCTATTATGAATAATAATAAATTATGCCGCTTTTTCCTACTTGGGTAGATAAGCTTTTACACCGAATTTATTCCAACAAAGAGGACAAAAAACACGTCGTCACATTGCCTTCGATTGTCGCCATTCTTGTATTCTACTTTTTTCCGACGTGCCATTCAATTTGCATTTTTTTCTATCCATCCATCCATCCATTTTCCTTACCGCTTTATCCTCACAAGGGTCGCAGGCGTGCGGGAGGCCTATTCTAAATATTAAAATTATTTGATCTGTATAAAATATAGAATGACAATTAATTTTATTTTGTGGCTCCAAACTAGTATGTAATTGTACGTACATTTTCGTTAAAATTGGAAAATAATTATGTAGGAACCAAGGCGACGCACCGTCTCGTTCCTACCCGGGTCGATTGTATTGCACGGACCACCGGAAGCGACACCAAATTTATTACTGCCGTCACAGCGATAATATTTGGCGCATTTTTGGGGTTCTCCGTCGACAACAATTTCATGCGAGATTTTGTGCGGAATCATTTCAAAGGCATCACGGGGACAGTTTAAAGGTAAGAGAGCTGACGTTAGACCGAGTGTGACAATTTAAACGGCAACATTTGCTCGCTTTAGCACTCGCCTCCTCGCCGCGGTGAATTTTGAAACCGACTAAGACCTGGAAAACAACCCGCTCCATAAAAGCATAGTGATTGTTTGCTGGAAAATGATGAACGTGCGTGGTCGGTTTTCACGGCGAAAAATAAAGGGGATTAGGTGAATTTTTTTCGTTTGGTCCTTTTAATATTCCACGAAAGTAGCGTTTGTGCGGCTTGGTGTTTATTTTGTGATGGAGCATATTCGCCAGTTTGGGGAAACACTTGAACGTCGCGACGCCTTCCCGCCATTTTAAGAGTGCCTTCCAGGAATTAGTCTGCACCGCGATAAACACACCCTCCCACAAAACAACGACGGCAATCATTGAAAAAAAACGACTGTACCGTTTAATTTTGCGTAATTTACACCGTAAGGAAATATTATCCCAACATTTTAGCTTTTTTCGAGCGTTTTTTAAAAATTTTAATGAGCCGGCGATTGTGCCGTTTTCCAGGCGGTGAAAATCACAAAAATAGTGAAACCCAAACAAATTTAAATGACTATGGCTCTATTAAACGCAACGTTTGTATATTTATTGATAAACTATATTTTGTTTTGGCCCTAAAATATATATTTTTATTATTTTGTGAGTGTCCAGAATATCTTACACTGAAGAATAGGTTAAAAATGTTCAATGTAGTTTAGTAAGGATAATATTAATTCAAGATTGGCAAACAATTAAAACGGGTAATTCTTTGGGGGGGCTAATCCCTCAGTAAGTATTATTGATTGTATGGAACGTGCAAATTAAATTGATTCTTGCTGGGATTTTAATTTGCCTTGCACAACCACAACACATTAAAAAAAGTGCATTTTAAATATTACTAAAGGACTACTGTATATTGAGAAAAAAAAAACGAAAGCGGAGCTAAAAATGCCACGATTCTTCTTGCATTGCACGTAATTGTCTGCAGAGGGCAGCAGCATCCATAATGGACTCAGGGTGTCATCCGTTGTTAAACATTAGGACTGGGAGGCACACATTAAAAAAACAATGGTAGATTCCCCATTTTAATTGATTCCCTCCCCCCTGTTTTTGTAATAGAAAAAGCAAATGACAACAAATCGTTAGCGTAATAGCACAATTACCTATGTAATTGAGCATTTTCATACATTAAGGAAAAAAACAAAAAATGAGAGTCTACTTAACTAAATTCAACCTTTGTGGATTGCCATGAACTGGTTGACTGAGAAACTACATAGACATACATACAAATTTTTTTTTAGCAAACTTATTGCATTCTATTGGTATTGTGACAGTAAGTTAAAATGACTTGGACAATTATGCTATTGGGCTAACAAAATGCAATTTTGTTTTTCATTATTCCCTTCTGTGATTTTTTTCCCTCAACATTTACTTGCATCAGCTTCACCATAAATAACATCTCTTTACAGATAATGTAAAAATAAGTGCTTCCCCTTGGAAAATGTCCCATTTATCTAAATGTTTGTAAATGCTATTGTTTGTCATTTTTATTTTTCTTCTACAATTTACCGTCATTAAATAAGATGTCAAATTGCATGCATCGAAAAAGGAACACTGCACTGCAATGTATGAAAGGTTCTGCCCATGTTGTCTGTTTTTAACACAGATTGCTGCTAATCTTGTTTTATGTCGTTAATCGTGTTTCTAAAATGTGTTTACATGTTATACGTAGAAGCATTGCATTTCAGCGGAGCAGCACTTTGAAGTGTGGAAGGCGCAAAAAAAAAAAAAAAAACTAGAATTATTAGATGAAATCAATTCGTCCTATTATTGGTTACAGTCGTCTGAATTTTTCGGGGGATCTAGTACTCATCTCCAATTCACCTAATACTGTTTTATTTGTATTTTATTTTTTAAATTTGTTATATTTTATAAACCTAATCTTTTTTGTGTCTGCTCAGGGAAAAGTCTTAATAGAAAAGTAGTGCTTTGCCGTCATTTTGTGGATTATTGACCATAATAAACCTTTATGCTAGTTGTGGCAGGGCTCTGTAATTATAATTGTCAAATAATTCCAATGTTGGACTTACTATTTTACAGATGTCGATTTAACCGAAGGGGTCCGTGCAAGCGGCATGGAAGAAGAACTGAAAGCGGTTGAAGAAGCGCAAGGCAACGTTCCGAGCCAGCCGGAGTCCAGCGACGACATTCGTGACAAGGTTTTGGTGAAAAGGGGCAGGGGAAGACCCAAAGGTTCCAAGAAGCCGCAGATCAGCGTTCCCGACGTCAACCTCATGGAGCTCGTTTCAGGCATTGCCAACAGCGGCCCCGCGCTGGGCTTTGAGAACGCGAGCGGCGGCGACGATCACGTGCCCAAAAAGAGGGGTCGGCCAAAGGGCTCCGGCAGCAAGCGCGTGGCGGAAAAGGCGGCCGACAACATCGGCTCAGACACGCCCAAAAGGGGAAGGGGACGCCCCAAAGGATCCGGCAAGCGAAAGGTGGAGCACATCACGAGCGAGGAAGAGAGCGACGAGACGGGGCAGACCGACGGCGCTTTAAAAAAGGCGCCCCGAATCGAGTTAGGCGACGGCGACAACAACTCTCCCAACGGCATCGCCGCCCCGCGGGGCAGAGGAAGGCCGAGAAAGAGCAGCGCAGAGCGGCGCCCGGCGCCCACCTTGGACGGCCCCAAAAGAGGGCGAGGCCGACCAAAAGGCTCCGTCAACAAGAAGCCACCCATGTCTTTGGCGCTCTTTCAAGCGGGACGCCCTCGAAGAAAGCAGATCCCGCCCTCTAGGCTGGTCATACGTCTCCCCGGAAAGAAAGGGAAGCGCGGGAGACCCAGGAAAGTACCCTCCGGAAGAGGCCGTCCCAGGAAGTACCCTCTGCCGCCCTCTGAGGACTCCAAAAACAGAGTGTGGAAGCCTCTGGGGAGGCCGAGGAAGCATCCCATCGCTGGTGCCGCGGGGGGAGCCCCGGTCGTCCGTCGGGGCAGAGGCCGGCCGCGCAAGTCGGAGGCTTTAAAGCGTCCCGGCGCCTCGTACGACGGACCCCCGCGTAAAAGAGGCCGTCCTAGAAAGCACCCCTCCGAGCCCGCTAAGCCCAAAGTGTGGAAGCCCCTCGGCAGGCCCAGGAAGTATCCTCTGGTGGATCCCCCGGAGGGAGCCCCTGCACCCCCCCGCCGCACGCCCGGTCGACCACGCAAGTCCCACTCCAAACGTGGCGCCCACCTGCGCAACCCCGCACCCTCGCCGCGCCCCCCGGGGCGCCCTAGATTGACGGAGGAGGGCGTACCGCGTAAAAGGGGGCGTCCCAAAAACTCCGGCAACAAGAATAAAGTCCAAAACGAGGCCCAGCCGGACGGCGCCCCCTGGAACCATTCCGCCGGCGCCAGAGAGGAGCGCAACGACGGGGAGGCGGAGCAACGTGAAGATGCCGCCCCACCCCAGCAGCGGGAAGACAACAACAACACCGCCACGGAGGAGGGGGGGGCCGCCCAGGAGTGACATCGCAAGCGCTTGATGAACAATCCATCAAGGTGTTACACTTGTAGGCAACATTGTAGTCTGGTAAGTTAGATAACCTTCTACCGACTAACCGTCTTTTCTTTTTCATCATGTCTTACTAGAAACTCTTCTACTTTGTTTTTTGTTTTTTTAAGACTTCTTATTGCTCCACTTTAGTTCTTGCGGGGAGTTTCTAGTTTTTAGCGTGACACCGCTCGATTCAGGCGTTTCGGCTCCATGGCGATCAGGAGGAAGTAGAATAGTGAGAAAAAAACATGCGTAGAAGTCTTTGTAATCTTTGCCTTTTTTAAGACCCAGAAAAAGATGAAGTCAACGCTAACTTGTATGTTAGCATTGATTTTAAAAATGGGAAAAAACAAAACAAAACAAAAATTCCCCTACCAGCACACGTCTTGCTTTTAGCCCTCTAATGACTGTAAAATGTTAGTGTTCACACTTGGGAAACATATTGGTGATTTTCGGCCCCCTGCGAACACGCCTACAATGTAATACTTCACTGTGTAATTTGTTGAATTCCTCATAAAAAAATATCATACTGTGTTAAATGTTTCTGTGCTTTTTATTTCTCCATAGTTTTGTAGTCTGGTGGATAACATGATGTAATGCTTGATAGTCCATGTTATTGCCGTCTTATTTCAATTCAGTTTTGTTTTTGTTTTTTCCCCCCCCCCATTGATAGCCAAAGCTTTGAATGTACCTCCTTTTTAAAAAAAATTATTTTATTCTTTTTAAAAAAAAAAAAATTCCGGGTTTTAGTCTCATGTATTGCTTGACAAAAAATAAAATAAAAAAAATAATAATAAAAAAAACAGAGCTATGTCTCAAACGCCTTCCTGCCATCAAGATTTCTTCCTTTCTATTTGGACTTTTACCCACCCCAGCCTACCCTTCATTTTTTTTTCAAGTCGCATTAGTGTGGTCTCTCCTTCCTCTATCCTTGACAAGTAGCTGTTAAATATTTTTCATACTGTTATGATGATTTTATTTTATTTTTTTATTCATTGTTGGGTAACCACGTTAAAAAAAGATTTAAAATGGCCAATCATGTTTCTCTATCACATGTAAACATTTTGATGAAAAAAAAATTCAATTCAAGCCAATAAAGTGAAGCTATTTGGATTTTTGTGTTTTTGACAAGAAGCCAATTTGTAAGATATGCTCTTGAAATAAAATGTTGACCTTGTTGTTTTTATTTGGTAGTCCATTGGTGTGTGTCTATAAGAACTCAGAAAGACGGACCAAAAGTTGTTAGCTGACACAAGTGTGAGTAAATGGAAGTGCATTTGTATCATGATGTTATGTGATTGACTTAAATCATAAACAGAGTTTATTTGTAGGTTGAATATACATGTAATTTGAGGCTTTCTGTGATGAAATCTTCAAATTTACAAGCAGATTTTCCACCTTTTTCTGGTGTTTGAAAATCCATCTGAGTGGATGAACTCTGAGAGCAGTCAATGTTACATTTGCTGAGTAAATTAAAAGTTGCTTTTGTTAATGTTGACTTAACTGTAAATACAGTTTATTTGTCGATTAAAATGCAGTGGACTGCCTTCTGGTTAAAATGTTTTCAAATTGAGGGCGAAATGACGTCACGCCGACGAAAAGGCGGGCGAAAAAATCCGACGGAGTGGGACCTCCGCCGACGACGTCATTCGGGATGGCTCACTCGTGCTGAGGTTTACCTTCCAAGTGCGAGTACATCGAGTTGCATTTGTGAATTAATGTGCTCTGTGAATGCCGTTAAATGTAAAATACGGTTTATTTGTCAGTCGAATACTTAATGGCTCGAGTTGACTGATGTCTTTCCGGAACGATTTTTTCCCAATCCAAGGGAAACTGACGTCAGGGCGCTCCATTTTCCGGTGTGACAAGCCGACAAAGAGTGGGAGCTCCGGGCGACGACGTCACCATCTGGGCACCTGACACACCTGTCCTGACAACTTTTTCTTACTTCCGCCAGTGACGACCGAAAAAAAACAAAAAAACCCCGACAACAAAAGTTGCCACTTTTCCCCCCCTAATTTGACTCACTTCAGCGTGTGGGAGCGGGTTAACAAGCAGGTGAGTGGACTATTCGAATTTATCGCTGCTTATTGTGTGTCAAACTAGTTCCGAAGTTGGAACTTTACGTTCTTCTACTGATGCTAATTAGCTAGCACATTTTTCGTTACGGCTTAAACAGGCCCGTGTACTTATATGGCATTTTTTTACTTTCATTAAACTACCACGTTTCCTGTCAAAACACAAACCTAATTGAGTTATTTACTCTAGCAGACATTTACTGCCAGTGTTTTGTTTTTCTAGGTTTGTCTGGGCAAAGTCTACTTTCTCACGAAGTAAGCCACGCTACAACTTCACTTATTTTCTGCTAATCATTAAACTGTTTTATTAAGTAATAAAGTCATGTGTTTTAACTCGTCTTATAGATCGTAACCCATGCAAAACAACACTGAAAAATAATAAAGAAAAAAGACAAAGAATAGTAATAGTTTTTATTGGTATGTATTATTTCTCCCCCCCCCCCCCTCTTTTTAATATATAAATTAAGCATAAATTATATGTATGAGTAAATGAAACACTTGGTATATAAAAATCTTATAACGGTGCACAATTGTACAGGAGTTTGCTCATGAAAAAGTAGCTGCTTTACATTGAAATAACACACATATTTAATAAGAAGAAAAATGAGCAAACATAACACCAGCAGAACCTTGTTGTACTACTTAATGTATTGCATTCATAATTAACAATGTATCAAATAAAATTAATCAAACTAATACAAATACAAAATGTATACAATGGTGAGTATTAAATATTTTTTGACAAGTGCAAAACAAAAAATTTACAGGAGTTTGCTCATTAAAAATTATCTGCTTGAATTAATAATATGGGGTAATATAAACAAAAAGTATACAAATAAGATCAGCAGAAAACAAGCTGTCCACAAATGTATTTCATTGTATTATTTTTACAAAAAAAAAAAAAAAAGTTCCCATTATAACATGAATATTTTGAGTTATGGACTACACATTTATCGGATTAGAGTAAACAATGATAAATATTAACAGCACTACACACCAAATTAACCCTCAGAATTTTTTAAAAAATCTGAAGTATTTAATTTGACAGGGGTGCAAAAATGATAAAACAATACAATTAAAAAGAAAATTGAAAAAAAAATCCCATTTTTTGTAAATTAAAAAGTATATCAATTTTATAAAGGGTATGACCCTAACATGTCTCATTGACTACCTCAGATTTATTACATCCATCCATCCATTTTCTGAGCCGCTTCTCCTCACTAGGGTCCCGGGCGTGCTGGAGCCTATCCCAGCTGTCATCGGGCAGGAGGCAGGGTACACCCTGAACTGGTTGCCAGCCAATCGCAGTATTACATACATGTTAAAACACATCAGTATATTACATAATAAAACTGTTTAAATAACGATTAGCATAAAATAAGTGAAGTTGTTTGAATCACATTGTGGTGAATGTAAAAGTTTCCTTTTAAAAAAAAAAATCATTTTGATACATTATCTTTTCACAGGAAATAACATTGAGCATGTGGGTGACGTGTTTCTGACATCCTTACTGCTCCGTATTCATATTCATAGACAATTTAGCATTTTTACACGCCTCAAAGAGGACCGAAAGAATGTCTGGCGAAGTGTCCCGTGAGGAGGAGGTGGCGGCGCTCTTGCCAATCGGTCTGCGTGCACAATGTCTGCCGACAGCAAGTGAAAAGACTCCAGAAGAAGAATTAGAGGAGGAAAGAGATGAAGAAGACAAAGCCGATGAGGTTACAGGAGCCGGCGACGTCACCCTGCCGTGGCCCGGTGACAGGGACAAGAGAAGCGAGGACACGGACGGCGTCTCGTCGGGGGTTTGCGTGTCCGACGGACAAGGACGAAGACGACGCGCTGAGCAAAGCCAAGTGGCGCGAGAGCATGCCCGAGGGTGACAAGTGGCGGGACGACCTGCCCGGGGCGCCGCGGGACAACGAGGGAGACGCCTCGCTGGCTGACGATGAAGAAGAAGAAAAAAATGAGGAAGAAGAGTCCCATTGGGTCCCGGAGAAAGGCACCATGGGCTTCAATCCTCAGGTGAAAATAGTGCGGCGGCAGTCCAGTGAGGTGGTCAGAAAAGAGAGCAAACTGGACATGGAAGACCACCACTATTACGACAAGGACAACACCACGGAGTCGCAAATGTCGACACCGTTGAACGGCAACTGGAATGAACCGCAGCAGAAAAAATGTGAGTACACACACACGCACGCACACACACCATGGACGATCACAACAATCTTGAAACAGAAATCATGGAAGAGGAAAATGGTATTAGCCAAATAAGTGTTCTTGTACTCAAGTGCAGAAAGTATTTAGTTTTTTTTTTTTTTTTGGGAGGGCTGTGGCCCGGTGTGGTAAAAGTGTGTACTGTTGTGTTGTGTTCAGACTTGTGTGACGAAATATGCAGTGAGAAGCTGAAGCTGGCCATGTGGACGGCGTCAGCGGCACTGGTTTTCCCCTTCCTGGTGTGGGGGGGGTACGCGCTCCTGCCCTTTGAGTCCCCGCTGATGGGCAGCGCCCCCCACAGGGTGGTCTACACACTGCGCTGCGCCGTCTTCGCCTCGGTGCCCATCCTGCTGGGTAACGAACAGTCTTAAGGCTTATGACACTTGACCTTTATTAGAGACGTCTGTGTTTGTTGTATGTGCGCGACACATTTAAGTCTATGTGAGACCATTTGTGTATCTGGCGTATGTATGTGTATGACGTGGGTGTGTTGTGTGTGTGTGACGTGTTTGGCATGTGTAACTTGTATACGGTGGCTATATAAAGTCTACACACCCCTGCTCATATGCCTACAAATCATTTCAAAACTTAATCCACCCAATTACTGGCAATTGATGATGACTAGAACAGCTGAACTTTGTTTGGGTTAATTAGAGGCACTTAAAATGGTGGCAGGTGTGCGTTGACTCCCATTTGACATGCTTAATGTGATTGGTTCATTCTGAACAGTGCCACTTCACTTATTATATGAGGGTGTGTGCACTTGTGCAACCACATTATCACAGTTATTTTTACTACCCCTTTCGAAAAGATCGCAGGCCAGATTAATGGTGGGACAAGTTATGAAATAACTTATCGTGGTCTCATTTTTCATATCACAAAAACTTGGCATTTGAGCAGGGCTGTGTAGTTTTTAAATCAACTGTGTGTGTGTGTGACTTTTATGTAGGTGTGGTGGTGCAGGGTGTGGCCAGGATTCGCTACGGTGAAGTGAAGCCGAGCTTCCAGACCAAAGCGCAGAACGGGAAGGCGTCAGTGCACGGACATTATGTCAGCCAATCGGTGGGCCTCTTCCTGTTCTACTTCCTGCAGCTGGCCGTCCTGGCGTCCTACGTCAACCACGACCTCATCAAATTAGTGCCGCTGCTCACCGTCATCTTTGTCTTTGGAAGGTACCACACCTCCACTTGTGACATCATAAATATAGAAATTAGACATAGACACCCCCTCGGGATACGTAAGCACGTCCACCATATTGTGTGGGTCAGAACTGCCTGTAAACTCATGCATCAACATATGCAACTTTAATTTAATTTGATTACAAATATATTCCCATCTTAGATGAGAGTAAATGGTTTCAAAACGGGGTTTTAGGTTTCAAACTATGGTTTGAAAACAGCGTTAGGGTTTCAAAACAGGGCTAGGGTTTGAAAGTAGGGTTTCAAAACAGGGTTAGGCTTTCAAGACAGGGTTAGTTTCAAAACAGGGTTAGGGTCTCAAGACGGGGTTAGGGTGTCAAAGTAGGGTTTCAAGACAGGGTTAGGGTTGCAAAACAGGTTTATGGTTTCAAAGTAGTGTTTCAAGACGGGGATAGAGTTTTATTTTAAAGCAGGGTTTCAAAACAGGGTTAGGGTATGAAAGTAGGGTTTCAAAACATGGTTAGGGTTTCAAAGCAGGGTTAGGGACAAATGATGGTGATAGCTTATTTTAAGGTACAACTGAGAAACACCTCTGTCATTTTGACTAGTCAAAATTACATCACAGGTATCTTTCATGAAAACTATTCAAAATGTAGTTATGACCAGTCAGAAAGTTGTTGATATCTACCATGTTAATTTCAAATGAGTCTAACTTTGCTTTTTAACATCAAATCTGCTTACCGTAATAGTAGCGTAGTTGGACGTGATTGCCCACTTTGTGGTTTCTGTCCTCAGGTTGATCTACTGGCTGTGCCTGTCGCTAGGCAGCAGCATCCGAGGCCTGGGCTTCGGCCTGTCCTTCTTCCCCATGTTGGTCATGCTGGCCGCCAACCTCTACTTTGTGTCCTCCTCGGCGGGACCCGACGCCGTCTTTGACGTGGAGCCACCCACCACGGCCCCTCCGCCGCAGCAGCGGAACTGGTGGGGATGAGCGGCACGCCGGGAGGTGGCACACTAACAAAGCAGTCTTCATAGTTCCCCCCCAACTCACATTTAAGTGGAATGAATTTTCCATTCATATTACAATGACAAGTTTTCCTCCTGTCAAAACCGTTCATTTAAAACCCCCAATTTGTTTTTTTTTTCCTACCAAAAACTAAAATTTATTTCCTACAAAATCTGACAAATAGTCCTTAAAAACACTGTACAGCCTAAAAGAAACTGTAAATAGTCTTTTTGTATGAGGTTGACGTATTGCAGATTTATGAATTTTCTGCTGATCACAGTTGATGTATTTATAAGCAGCTGATTTGTGTTGCGTTTGAATGATTATTTAAGCGAGGCTAATCAACGTGTGCGGGGACCTGAACGCGTTCAATAAAACTTCTTGAACAGATGAGAACACGGTTGAACTTCACTCCGTTTGTCATTTAATATATAAAATACAGTAAAACATACGCAAAAAGGAGGTTTCAAGGGACTTGGATACTTTGGTACAACAAACACTTTTTCTGTAAAAGCGGTATAGAATTTCAATAACATCAGTGCATACTTTTGTATATGAAAATATACACAAACTGTATATCGTTCAAGAAAAAGAAAACGTCAAAACATCTTTACATCAAAATCCATAGCAGACTAGCTCAACACAATATATTAACTATAAATTTTCATCTTTAGTATTTTATTTGCTACATCATTCTGACTGCGTGACACACAAACTGTTACCTGCGTCCCATGCGTCTAAACATGTTTCAAATTCCACCAATTTTTCTTTATAAATATATTCTATATCTGGATGAAAACTGCAGCATTTAACTGGTACTTTCCTTTTATTGCATTTGCTAATACCGCATTGTCTGATCGTGCAAGTTGCAGTGAACAAAAAGGAAACCAGTTTGGATGTCGGTGATACGATGACAAAGAGAGTCTAATGTTCCAAAAATTACAAGCTACACAAACTAAAAGGCTCCGTAATTGTATGGAGCTGCACTGAACCAGCACAAATTAATCTTAAACAAAAAAACCGAACATCGTACACGACAAGTAACAGGGGTCCGAGTGAGTCTGTTTTCCCCTCCTCAATAGATTGTCATTTGACCACACGGGGCAGGATGGACCCAATTGGGGTGTTGTCACTTTGCACTTCAAACCATGTTTTTGTCACAGTCCAATAACCAGCATGTATGGCCACATTTTTTAATATTCCTAATTTAAAGATACATGCTTGTTAGTGTCTTTTTTTTTTGCCATATCATTGCTGTTCAATCAAAATACGTTTTAATTTGAAAAAACAAAAATGACTGAGGGGAAAACCAACTTGTTCATTGGACAGCATTTTTTTGTTTC
This sequence comes from Phycodurus eques, assembly GCF_024500275.1. Classification (NCBI taxonomy): domain Eukaryota; kingdom Metazoa; phylum Chordata; class Actinopteri; order Syngnathiformes; family Syngnathidae; genus Phycodurus; species Phycodurus eques. Next base: position 4,601,509 of record NC_084544.1, read on the forward strand.
CCATACTGTTGCTTTCCACTGAAAGTCGCATATTCAAAATTTGTATTTTTTCTAATCTGAAAAAAATACTGGGTAAGAAGTACTATCCCAAAATTTTGAAACATACTTTTTGTTGGGCAAATATTTTCCCCAAATGTTTTTGTCGATGAAATGTTACATTTTTTTGTTTTGCTTTTTAGTCGGCAAATTTGTATGGGGAGTTAACCACATTTTTTTTGGGACATTTTTGTCGACAGCTTTTTTTTTTTTTAGATATTTTTTGAGTCAACAAAATGTTTTTGTCATAGCATCATGCAATCACTTTTCGATCTCCATTTTATAAACAAAACACTTTTGAGCAACAATGTATTTTGTCATATCACTTTCCAAAGAAAAGCATGTATCATTAAATTGTGGCAGTTTTTTTTGTAAAATTAGAACATTAGAAAACATTTTTTTTCAGTGACGATCTTTGTAATATCACAATCCAATGTAAACCACGCATCTCCTAATTTGATTTGGAGATGTATAATTTTTTTTTTTTTTTTTTACTGGTACATGATTTCTTTGTCGTTGCTATCAGTCAAGAAGCTTTTTTTTTTTTCTCCTCTCTTTCCTTCATAAATGGCAAAAATTGCTTTGAGTGAGGCAGAAAAGTAAACTTTTTGGCAATAAATTTTTTTGTGAATAATGTACCCAAACATTAGCGCTGAAAGCTGGTACTGGTCATTATGACTGATTGTCCAATCAAAACTGTACATACCACCGTGGTGACATTAACTAGCTGTAGCATCTCCGTCCTGCCCCCCCCCCCCCCTTTTCTGGGGGGCGGGGGGATTCTTGCGTGTTATTGATTTTAAAGTGTTTTAAAAGTGAATTGTGTTGTAATGCAATAACAGTCTGACAGAGCTTACTTGGCATTTTAGCACTCTGCTAAAAACATCAGCTTTTTTTTGTTTTTAACTCAAGTGTTACAACAGAACTAGGTGCTGCCAGTTCACATATGGGCTTAACTAACAGTCAAGTGACCGCAGCCAAGTAGGCATCATAAAGGGCAGGGGAGGGTTATTCTGGGTTTGGCGTAGACATCATCTCTTCTATTTTTACTAAAGAACTTGTGCACACACATTCACACACTGAAATGATGGCGACAAAACAAATTCCTATTAAAAATGACATCAAACCATCTGTTGATTTTACCGGTTGCTGTAGAAAAAGGGCTAAATGTGTGTATAGATATGAGAAGCTAGGCTAATGTGAAGGGCAGCGATCGTGTGTGTGTGTGTGTGCGAGTGTAATGCTTTTCCCGCGTGCATGTTGGCTGTGTAGCAAAAATGACAACAACACGACCAAGCAGGCGCTAAGTGGGGTACGCTACCCAAACATATCGTCACGCTTGTTTATAATAATAATTATTAATAATAATAGCGGACAGATCCACTGAGTTGCCTTTTTTTTTTTTTTTTTTTTTTTTTTTTTTAGGGCTAGCTAGCAAAGTCTATGCAAATATATGTACATACACGCACTTGAAGCCAAAAAGCTAACAGAAGCGGTAGAAATATAGAAAACATCCGTTCACTTTGGGTAACCACGGGAAAATAAGATGGTCTAGCTAGTGCGCTAAAGAGGACATCAGTTTCGTTGAGGAGGGTGGGAGTTTTTTTTGTTTTTTGTTTTAAACAAAGTGACGGACCTTCAGAACCAGTACTGACAGAACGAACAGAACGGTATGTCTGTGTGGCGACCATTTGTATAGAGCCACAAGAGTGTTCGTTTCCCGTGCGCCGTGTTTTGTTTGGCATTCCGAGGACAACACAGCATTGGCTCAAGGCCCCCCCCCCCCCCCCAAAAAAAAGTGCAGCGTGGGAGGGACTTGCTGAAGAATGGACAGGTTCAAAATGGCGCCCGCAGAAAGCAGGAAGTGAGGTCTGCTGAATGTGGACTGGATGAGAGGAGGTGAGTGCCTTCTGTAAAAGTGGAAGGGATGCAACTGGACTCTTGTCGGACAGTGGGGACCTTTCACCTTTTAATCCAAAAGTCTTCTAAATCCTAGGTTTGGAGTTCACCTAAATAGGGCTGTTTTGTTATGTCTTAAGTACTAATTTTAGACCTGTAAGACAGTTATGAATGTAAGAGGTTACTTTAAACAACTGCTTGTCCATTTGCTTGAATGACGGGTTGGTAAATTGATTGGTTGGTTGGTTAGCAGAGTTCTGCTATTGTTGCCAGGTGTGGCTGGTGAATGGCCGTTTTGGCACCAGTTATCCCTGGATCAGACTATAAGAGAAATTTAGTTTCTCACGAGGGCGCTATATAGTACTATAAAGGTGCGATGTCAGAGGGTCTCGTTACTATGTCACCCTACATGAAAGATATCCCCCCCAAAAAATATTTTTCCTTTTTGCCATCACAGGGCTATGATAGCGGGGATTGTCACACTACAAAGAGTTTTGTCGTTCCCGCCCAAATAAATTGGACTCAAATTGAAAAGTCGGCCGCAATAGCGAACGGGCCAATAACTGGGCTAAAATCTTGTGACCATGTGACCATCCCCAGAAGACACGCCCGTCGGAGACTTAATAAATCGACTAATCAAAAAACCAACAATCACTCGATCCATAAACCAACCAATCATTTGGGGGACTGTTGGCGCTACACATGATAGCTTACGAGTGCAGAAAGTCAGCTCAACATTGGATCAAAGGTGAAACGTGAACAACCAACAACAGTCCAGTCGCCTCCATTCAAGTTTTGCCTGGACGACTGAGAATGTACACACACGTGTTGGCGTTGAGGCTAAAATCTTGCGTGAAAGCGCGTGGTGAGGCATTTGTATACGACGTCCTCACGTGTGGCGTGTACGACGTGACGTGATGTGTTTGTGTTGTCCGAACCTCCCTGCGTACTCTGGGCCGCCGCTTATGTCACCCAGGCGTCCAGTCTCATTCTCTTGATGTTGCCCCCCTCTTGCTCCGGCGAGGGGCTGAAGTCAGAGCGGCCCGGCCCGACGCTTCCTGCGGCCGGCGTGACCATGTTGGCGTTGTTAGCACCGCCGCCGCCTGTGTCCTCCCGGTCGCTGCCTTCGAAGGAGCTGGCGTTGCTGCTCACGCTGTCGGCGGGCGAGCGTCCCGTGGGGGGCTCCAGGCACAGAAGCGATCCAGGATACTGTGGCGGCGCAGTCAAGGTGACGCCAGAGGACTGAGGCGGCGGCGGGGCCGGCGGAGGGCAAGGGGTGCTGCGGTCCCGGCCCGGCGACACCGGCTCCGACTTGATGCTGACGCCGCTGTTGGTGTTGACTGTCAACATGGCGCCTTGAGGTATATGCGCCACGGGCCTGACGGCGAGAACGACGACACCACATTTAAACGAGCGGACACAAATGTGATGAAATCACGTTTAGAGGCATGGCGCAGGAAACACGAAGAAGCCATTTTCAACAAGCCTATGATGCATTCAGGGACCCTGTGGCTGACATACAAAAGGGAAGGTTCCGTAAGTGAAAGCGGAACAGTTTGGATTCTTGGCCAGAACATCACAACAAACCAAAGAAGCTTATGCGAGCATGCTAAGCTAAGAGACACTCAGGACGTTTACATGCTTGTTTAGTGCTACCGTGGAACCTCTACAAAGTCAAACATGGCGACAAAGTCGGTTCAGTGAGCATCAAAGGATTAACTTGTTCTGCTTTTTCTTTGCCGTTTTTGCAGGGAAGAGAAGAATAATATATCCAGGAAGATGCTGTACTTGAAGTAAGCGTTTTTGCACTTGTATGTGTAAATGCTACAAATGCCATCATCTTTAAAGTCAAGACTGTTTTGTGATGTCTAAAGTATTAATTTTACACCTGTAAATGAATGCAAAAGGTTACTTTAAACAATGCTTGTCCCTTTGCTTGCTTATGTATGATGGTGACAATTTGAACAGATTATTCCATGAATATCTGTGGGATAAGTCCACCAGCGTGTCAGAACGGCTTTTGTTGGACCCTATAAGAGGTTCCACTGTACTTGTTACCTCACTGCATCAAACTATTGCTAGTATATCCACCTCGGCAACCACTTTTGTAGCTTATTGGCCTTTTTCTATTAGACACAAACAAGCTATCTAGCATTCTAAAGAGTGAAGCCATGCTCAAATCATCTTTCTCCTGTGAAATCACCTACACACCAAGCAAGCCAAGTGTGCTCCACTCACTACATGGGGGTCCTCTGTTTATGATGGTCCCTACAAATTCAGAATGTCACACAATTTGACAGTTTTTCACTCGATCGTTTTGTATTTATTGCCGACAAGTGTTTTTCATACAAATATTTACTGTAATTCTGACTTTCTACTGCCTTAATGGTAACTTCTTTACTATGTTGCATTCTGACTTTTGGATTATGTCGCCACCGTGGGAATGGAACGCCGTCATAAACCGAGGACCCACTGTATCTTGAAAGTCTGGTTTCCTATAGTCCAAATGATGTCTGGTGAAAGAAGTGGGATCCTGTTTGCAATGGCTTTTGCTATTTACGATGGTTGAAATCAAACATGTTCTGGTTTAAAACTCTCAAAATACTTCAGTTTGAGAACGTCCAATGAAAAATGAGTAATGTGGTATTGGGAATTCACTTCCAGAACAAGCGAAAAGTGAAATGACAGACAGGTCCTGACTGCTCACGCACACGCCCGCACACACGCCCACGCGCGCGCACACACACACACACACACACACATGCTGATAAGGAAGGCGGGGGCGAGGAAGGGGGTTTCAGCCAAGAAGCGCACATGAAGACAGACAGCGGGGAAAAAAGGAAGTGGGATACAGTACCGGCCCAACCACTCATCTCTACCCAAGAGCAGGTTGGACGGAGAGCCCAGACTGTGGGGAAGAAAACAAAAGGTTGGAGCTTCCCAAAACCCCAAAATGGCGGACCGGATATTGAGTGTTGATCAACAACCACAATAATGTCAATTATGTCACCTGAAACAACACAAAACACTCTTCTCTGTTGTTCTGACTACTACACATCCTGAGGGGCTCGACACTAAAACACTCAAAAAGACACGTTTAGTTCCTTCCTGCTTTACAAATGCGGTTGTCGCCATTTTGAAGAGAAATGTGCAGCGTCAAAGACAAAAAGACTAATAACCTGACTGGGACAAACGCAACACAACGCCCAGCGCGAGACAGTGTGTGTGATTCTATAACTACTAAGATTACAGGTCCTTCATAGGTTACAACATTAGGTACACCTGCACAAGCGGCGTAGTTTAAGCAGCATCATTTCGATCAGAGAATTATACACCAGCTTCTGCTCAAACACCTGCTGTAACGCTACAGTACGGCAAATATCATTCAAAATGAAATATTGTGTAAATATGATACACTAGATGTGTGTCCATCATTAAATAAGTGGATGAGTAATGGGTTACCCTCATTTCAATCAACTGGGGCAAAAGCAAAGGCCTTCCTGTGCAGTTTGGGTGTCCGTGCATACTGGCCTGCAGGCCACATACATTCCACTTTATTTGGACTGAGCATTTACATTATTTACAGTCCTGTAATATTTGCTGCACTAATTTACCCCTTTTATTCCATTTAAAAAAATAAATCTAATGTCGCTCTTGCACAGCCCTGGTATAAACACTGTTATACTGACTATGTGTCACTTGAAATGTCGGATATATGCATTGCATCAGAATTGAGCACTTGGACCTGCTGTGTAAATCCAGCCTCAACGAATCTAGCAGAAGAGCTGTTGTGACACATGAGCAGAGTATTGTTTAGCTGTACCTAATCAAGTGTCTACTGAGGCTGCATCCTCCTTACAGACACAAGGTGGCGACATTGGACGTGCGCTCACACACATAAACACACAAGACACTCTGGTTTGTGGTGGCCGTTCACCTCAGATTGGCGGCCAGACTGGACACCTGGTTAGACAGCTCGCTGCTCTGTTTGTCCACACCCCACATGCTGCATGGCGACAAGAGCACAGAGTACACTTCAAGGACCTGCCGTTCACACTAACGCCTGCGACCCGACCACCGAGCATGGGCCGCGGGATTCATTTGTCCCTATGCGTTGGCGAGAATAGCCACGGCCTTAAAAGGTTGTTTCGAGTGTGTCGAGGCTGAAATGGTGAGATGCTGGAGAAGAATGGTGAAATGCTCGCATATAAACGTGTCGTATGAACAGCATGCGAGAGGATCAGCAGGAACAGTCGAGCGGACTTACACCAAGTTGCTGAGCGACGCCAGATTGATCTGCTGCTGTTGCATCTGCTGCGGTTGCTGCGAGACGACGGGCTGCTGCTGCGGCTGCCACGTCGCCACGCTGGTGGGCAGCAAGCCGCCAGGAGACGCCAGGGCGTGAAGCGCGGTGATGTCTGCGCTCGTCAGCTGGTACTCTGAAAAAAACGGGCGGGGGGGGGGGGGGGGGGAAACAGGGATTTTAATTTGGGGCAGACTTTAGACCCCTTCCACACAGCCTATAAAGAGTAGCATACATCCATCCAAACATTTAAAGGGGTGGAGGAACTGGAGCCTAACCCAGCTGACAAGAACATACTGTATCACACACAATGGATGTCTTGCGGTTCACCTGTGTTGTACGCCGTAGGCATGGCGGAGAAGGGCAGCCCCTGCGCCAGGAGGCTGGGCGTGGCCACAGACACCACAGGCGTGGTCAGAGTCTGGGCCACCTGGGCACCAACTGCCAGCCGTTGGGCGTTCTGTCAGGGAGGAAAGGAAGGAGGTCGTTACATGTCGGGACTTTTGACATTTGGAAAGGCTGCGAGAAGCTTGCAGTGACAATGCACACAGTGTAGAGGATTTTTCCTTGTGTGAAGCATACCGTATATGGGATGTTACATTAAAGGCAAGTCAAGCACGGAAACCTCAAATAGTGGCAGACCCTCTAATAAATGCTGCAAATACGCTACACTTAAAATGCATCCCACTTTTCAAATCATGGAAAACAACAACGTTACAGCCAAGTTAGTATTAATTATCTCTAAGACTAACTTGGAGAGTTAACTGCTGAGCCAATTTTAACTCTGTTGCTAACTAAAACGTCAGCACCTACCAAGGCGCATGAACACTCTCTGGTGGGTGGAGTTCAACGTTTACGTGAAGATGGCATTTTTATCGTCAATTAGCGTTCCAGGAGACTGAACGTGGTCAGTGACTTGGTCGCTCCTCAGTGTTGTCAGGAAATTTACAACAAGTCACAAAACAGCTTTGGCCACCATTTGTGGACATCCATTCTACATTCTAAAATGTATTGTTTTATTGTGCGTGTCTAATTTGCTGCGCTTGAAGATATGTCCCTAGAGACTAAACATGCCTTTAATGTAATGACAGGAAATGTTGAGACTTGTGTAAACTGCCACTGTGGGTGAGGAAGGTGAAGATGGGTATCAACTTGTCAGTGAACAGGAATCATGCCATGCGGCGCTTCCCCGTTTGGTGAAAACAGTACAGTAAACCCTCGCCAGCTCACAAATCATTTTCCTGTAGAACTTTACAAAAATTATTTGCATGTCTGGCCTATGATGGCGCCCAAACACCGGGCTTCTTTTCATGCACAATGTTAGCAGAGTAGCAGCTAGCGTTGGCCATCAGCTGACAGTCTGCCAGCTTGACCGCAAACAGCAGCGTAATGGAAGATTCCAGTCGAGGTCTGACAGGCAGGCGAAGCTCCTTGGAGAAAGCAGGGTGAGAAGTCTCTCAAGATGATGCAGCGAAAGGTCCGGATCGCGATAGGCATTGATGGAAGTTGACAGCTGATCAATGTAAGGTAAGTGGCCAATTAAAGAAAAAGAGTTGTTAGCGATATACAATATGTCATCAAATAATTAGAGTATCTATGGATCACTGATTCAAAAATGTCATAAAATAGGCTAATAGGAAAGTGGTAAATGGTATTTGTAAGTGGCGACATACATGCTGGGGTTCTCACATAACAAACTCCCTGTAAGCCATTTTTTTTAAAAGGGTAAGATGAGTTTATCAAAGTGTTTTGGGATCAGAGTTTGTTGGATATATTTAGGGTTTAAAATATTAATATAGACCACTAAACATTTTGGGGGAGTCTAATACTCTCAAACTTTTGCTATTCACAGTGAGTCTTGGTAGCTAAAGCCAGCAAACAGTGAGGGTTCACTGTACTTATTTCCTTTTGCTATATTGTCCTGGATCATGAAGATCATGATGCCGGGACTACAAACGACACGGTCACGAGACCTGAACCGCATGCAGTCAACTCTGAGGATCATCCCGAGAAATGCCAGTGAACCAAAGACCAACCCAAAAAATAAATAAATAAATAAACCCAACAACAACAAAACCGATGAGTGTCTTCATCTATTGCGACCATGCTAAAATGCAAACATTCACCTCGTTTACCAACTCCAGCTCATCCTCTGTCTGCAAAGGGTGGTAACAGAGAGGGGTTACAAGTTTGTAAGTAGTCACAAAAGTAGAGAGCAGTGGCGGGCGTGGCTACATGAAACAACACGCTACAAGTGAGGGAGAAGTGCAAGTCTGTCACTGTGTGTTGTCTTGTGTGTGAACACGCTCATAAAACCACAAAATATGCTCACTGGCAACACGTGCAAGAATGCGGCCTGACTGCTGCCGCCGCTGGAGGACAAGCAAGGCCACACGACGGCGACAACAATAAAATAAAAAAAAGGAGAGATCTGAAAGCCGTCACCAGCTCACCATCTGCATGAGGCTCTTCCCGCCCTGAGAGGTGATGACCCGGAGGTCAGGCTTGCGGCTGCTAACCATCTGGGGGCTGGTGGGCGGCAGCGGTGGCGACTTGGCCGGGGCCACCTTGCCCAGGCTGTTGCCGTTGGAGACGGCGAGGAGGCCCGGCGAGGCCCTGGCGCTGGTGTAGCCGTTAGCTGTGCAAAGACATCAATAAGGCCAGACTAATACAACTCATTAAGAAAATACAAATGAAGCACTTACGGACTGGACTCGGACATCCTCCATTTGAATTATTCAGGTCGCCTCCCAGAAGAGCGCCTGTTGAATTCAGTAAATAATCAGTACTTGATGAACACAGCATTATAAGGAGATCCACAAAAAAGGCTCACTCAAAAAGCTAAGAAACTGCAAGTCTGACAAATTTCACAAAATAATTTGCAAATTTGTCACTTCGCATGGACAGAGTATAGCGGCGAAGTCTGATGACGTGCCATAAATTGTAACTCAATCTCAGAAGCAGCCATTTCATGTTTCCGGGGTCCTTCAACCTACTCCACAAAGAAGCTTTGTTTTAAACCCTAATATATCAATAACAACAACATCCATCCATCCATTTTCTTTTACTGCTCATCCTCACTAGGGTTGCGGGCTGCTGGAGCCTATCCCAGCTATCTCCGGGCGGGAGGCGGTGTACACCCCGAACCGGTCGCCAGCCAACCCAACAATCATGTAATTCTAAAAAGAAATAAAAACTCAAAGCTAACAAATACCCCTTATACCTAATAGTAATAACAATCACTTTGGCAATTGCATCCTCTTTTTTTAGCATCGCTCTCAGCGGATGTAATGGAAAGTGAAAAATGCTTTCAGTCAAACTTTTTAGTGCTCTTTTCTGCTGACGTGGCCCACTCGCCGACCTCGGCAGAATGTCTCACCTGCGCTGGCCGGTCGCTGTGGCAACCCGGGAGACACGGTGTTCCTCGGATGAGCCGGTTGCTGTGGCGACAGGAGGTGGGCGTCGGCGAGCGCCGCCGCCGTCACATAGGAGGTAGTTACCAGCGCGTTACCAGGGTTGCTGAACTGCAGCGGGCTGGGATTGGATGCTTGCACGGTGACGGGCATGGAGAAGGTCTGCGGCGGAGCCGTCGACTGCTGCAACGTTCCGAATGACGAAGGTGTGTGATGCGCGCTTGTTTTCTAACCAGAAGAACCGCACTAGATTTCACACTCACTCCGTAGCGCTTGAAGAGAACATCCAGGTCCTCGGTGGTCTTCCGGAACTTGTCGTCATTCAGGGGACTCTGATCGATGGAGTCTTCGCCGTCGGGCTCCGGACTGTCACAACCGTTGAAGCCTTTCTTTCGTAAAGTCTACACGTGCAAAAACAACATCAGCAAGACCAGATTTACAGTATATGGTGTAAATATACTGTAAATAAAGGTGTATCATATGATGTATATGTGGCACAGTAGAGGTACATAGAGATTAAATGATTTAATATGGTACACCAGACCAGTAAATATTAAACATGGTATCAATATGGTACATTTGGGGTTTAGAACAAATCCGATGAGGCGTCTATAACGTTGCGGTACCTCGATGATGTCGGCGTTGGTGCGGCTCTCGTGGGGCTCGTTGTACTCGGTGTACTTGAGCAGCACCTTGTCCATGTCGGTGCTGGCGTACTGGAAGAGCTTGTTGGCGTGGTTGAAGATGATCAGGGCGATCTCGCAGTCGCACAGCACGCTCAGCTCGTACGCCTTCTTCATCAGGCCGAACTTGCGCTTGGTGAACGTCACCTAGGAAGAGGAATGTTATAATAATCATTGTGATTACAATAACAACCAAGTTTTCCTGCATAGAACATTTCCCCACATCCAGCCAAGTACATTAACTTTGCTGTTTAGCTGTACACAAATGCACTTTAGTTATATTTAATATTGAAGAAGTTACTTATTTTTAATTAGGGTTGTAGACTAATTTATGATATACGAAAAAGGAAAAAGAATGCATGCGAAGAGTGTTCCGAGAAAATCGGGGCGCAGCATTTGCATTTGTGCGAATGATCATTATATTACCTCCTGTATTATATTACCTCCTGTGTCTTAATGAGAGCCAGGAAAACCCCTGAAAACTGACAATTGTTTTATAACATTATCGACTGAGAGGAAAAGGTTCTCCCAGGTTTGCTTGAGTGCACTATTTCTTGGGTGCAAGAGTGCAAGCGAACACTCTCAGGTTGAGCTGCGCGTTTCGTTTCAACTTCACGACAGCTGCCCGCACAAGTGCACGGGTGTCAAACATGCGGAGCATTCAGCTGCCAGTAACTGGCATGAAACTGGAAACCGGAACCCCCACAACAACCAGCAGCAGAAGTCCAGAATCCAACTCAGTGGACCTTTAAAAGTTCACTGGAGACTCAGCATTAAGTGACAGTGGGCAAGTGTTGGTGGGGGAGGCACCACAGCATGGAGGTAAAATTACAATTCATGGAGCGTTCTTACGTACCTGCTTGTTTCTTTCGTCTGTGATCCGCTGAATCTGAATCTTTTTCCTACCCATGATGCTTAGCGGCGGTTAAATCAAGTGAAGAAGTGCTCTCTCTTTCTTTCTTTCTTTCTCACTCTCTCGCTCTCTTTAGCCCTGCAAGCTTTTTGTTTTGTTTTTTATTCCCTGAAAAAAAGTCAGACACGGGAAGGCGGCGGAGAACAACAGCAGTGGCGGCGCTGGCACATTTCTCTGGCCAGGTTGAAGGTGAAGCGACGGACGGCGGAAACCGCTGACGAGAAATGGTTGACAATGGAGGAGACTGTCGCTCCTCACCTGCGGGACAAAGGAAGGAAGTTCATGTGAAACACTACATCTCACACGTCACTTGTCATTAAGCTTGTTCAGAAAATAATAGAGATGTACAGTCGTCATTGTACAATACAATTTTAAATTATTCAACACAATAAAAGGTGCATGTAATAAAAGGAGCGGGTATTATTTTTTTGCCCAGTTGGGGTCGCCAACCTCACATTCTATGTAGTATCTGTGACTCTGAACGTGAATGGCTTTAAAAGGTGAGTGACGTGGGCGCCGGCAAATGAGAGTGTACAGTTGACTCGCTGTTAACTCATTAGTCTGTTTACATGTTGAATATGTTTTTCTAACTGTCTGTTCAATAAAGACTGAGTGTTTTACTGATTTTACGGCTCAATAGTGTGAGTGCTTAACTTCCTTTTACACTTGTATGACAGATAGAAATGTGATACTATTGCTTTAAAAGTCGCCCGTACAGTTTTTTTCAAATCCAATTCCACTGTATAAGACCAAGGCGCAAGATTTTCTTCTCTGCCTTTTGGATGTTTTTCGCACAACGCTGTTAAACACGAGGCGGTAAACCCGCTGACAAACGTGTCCATTGTCCTCCGTGTTGTTTACGAAGATCGTTAAGCGAAGAGGCTTAAAAAAAGAAAAGAAAAAATGGAGCTTGCCAGGCAAGAGAGCTAGAGGAAGACCAAAGAGAAGGTTGATGGACGTCGTGAGGGAAGACATGAGGGCAGTTGGTGTTCGAGGGGAGGATGCATGACGCACTGTGGCGACCCCTAGAGGGACAAGCCGAAAGGAACAGAAGAAGTTAAGCGGAGAGGCTTTAAAACGCCACGCGTGATGATGCGGCCTGTTATGAGTGACTCTTCTTCTGTTATCGCCCTTGACGAACATTATTCCAAGGGGGGTTGGATGTGTTAATAATATAAAGTTACACAATTACATGCCTTCTCTTGCAATACGGTATTAAACATGATCTTTGATTGGAATGACTCAAGCCCTACGAGGATTCGGAGCGCCCTTATTAATGAGTGAAATTGACACGTTCCTGCAATGCCGCCCCCCCCTCGCCTCAAGGCGCTGACGGCTCAATTAGAAGCGGCCTAGCGTACTGATTGGACTCAGCGCAAACGGGGTCAGTTTGGCTCTTTAACAACATCTTTCCGAACCCAAACTCAACTCTTTTGACACCCGGAAGCCGAAAAAAATAAAGACTATCTGAGCACGATAGCTGACTTAATTTTGTACGGCTTGGGGTGAGGGGGAGCAATTTAGTTTATTACTGCAAGATCAAATTGGTTAAATCAGCCAAGTGATGTTCAAGCGAGCCTGATGAATGGCGGACGCAATCACGCCGAGGGTCTTCATCTGTCTGTTGTGGAGTGCGCTCATTAGTGCCACTGACCTTTCAGTGGATTACGCACTAGCCAATGAAATCTGGCAAAGCGAGAAAAAGCACACACACTTACAGAGCAATTATTTCCACTTCTGCACTGACTCATGTTTATTTGTCGCAATACCTCTTTGTGTGTGACCTTCATGTCTACATAAAGGCCAGCAGGGATTTTGTCAAAGACACTTCAAACGTGTGCCCACAGCCAAATAAACACTACTTTAATCAACGAGTGGAATGAAGAACATTATTACACATCTCTGAGGGACTTTGTGACAACAAACATGAACATACAGTGGAAGTTGCACAGTGGAACATGTGACAACAAATATGAACATACAGTGGAAGTTGCACAGTGGAACACAATCTATTCCGTGAACAATTTTTCCCCATAGGAAATAATGTAGTAAATTCATGTGTTCCCAGCTCAAAGTGTGGCCATTATAACGCTTTTCAAGCTCCATTTTTGGTTCTATGGTTATCATCACAACACACCCTCTATGGCAGCATCGGGGGAAAAAAAACACAAAAAAACAAAAGGCAAAGAAAAGGAAAACCCTACTGAGCTGGAATCTTACAAGATTTGTTTTACTTAGTAGATTCCGCTGCATAATTAGAGTGCACACTCATTTAAGAGCCGTTTGATGCAATTCGAAAACTGTTGTATAAAAAACATGTAACCATATAATAAAGAAACATTTGTTTACACATTTGGCATGTTGAATGAAGTCGAAATCAAAAAGCAAAATGTCCGTCGCAGTTTTGATCATAGACACTAAATGTCAGTCAGATCGTGGCGACGTCACCCCTCTTATGCTGCTCACAGCCTGTAGGGGGCGTTGTTTCACATTATTTAGGGGGCATTTCATTTCTTGGCATTCTGACCCCATTTCAGCATTGAATTACAGTTAAATGATTCAATTTCAACATGGTGTGTGAGTGGTTTGCACATCTGCCTGACCGTTGTGAGCTTCAACTTTTGAATGTGGGCCTCCCTGTGTGGAGTTTGCATGTTCTCGCCGTGCTCGTGTGGGTTTTCGCCGGGTGCTGCGGCTTCCTCCTACGTTCTTAAAAACATGCTTGTTCGGTTCAATGAAGACTCAAGCGTCCATTGGTGTGAGTAAGAGCAAGAACGGTTGCTCGCCTAATACGTGCCACGCGACTGGCTGGTGACCGATCCGGGGTTTACCCTGCTTCACGAGCCAAACGTCATTTTACATTGGCTGAAAAATCTCGATTGCCTGTAGATGTAGAGTGTTTGTTTGTCAATATGTGCCCTGCGATTCAGTAGGGTGGTGACCAGTCCAGGGTGGAACTCGCCTCGCTTCCCAAAGTCAGCTGGGATAGGCTCCAGCTCACCGGAGACCCTAATGAGGATAAAGCGGAACAGAAAAGTGATGGATGGATAATCTATGCAACGCTGAAGGCAAAATGTCATCAAATTAAACTCAACCAATCCAGGTAAAATAATGACATTTCCCCAGCAGTGAAGCCTCAAGGGCAACAATGCAACTGGATGAGCTTTGAACAAAAACGCCTTCAGAGTTCAGTTTTCTCACTGACTTCATATGAAAGGTTATTTTCGTTCCAGTGTGGACGTCTTTTCTGCACGGTGGTCCACGGAGCATTTTTAATGGTGTTGGGGGGGTTGGGCACGTCGTGGTGTCCTTTGACAGATTGGAGACACAGACAGACAGACAGACAGACAGACACAGACAGGCCCACTGACGCAAGGAAGGTATCACAGTGTCGTTTAAAGACCTTCCTGGCCAGCTAACCGCGAGACAAATAAAAAAAAATAAAAAATAAAACGCAACCAAAACGACGTTGAAGCGAGAGTTCAGTGGAATCGAGGCCATTAGACAATCTCTCCGGAACGAGCCCCGGCCGACAGCCATTACCTTCCCTTACAAGTCGCCAGGCAGGCACGCACTACTTGGATTCCCATTACCGCAACTTTCGTTCGATGAAACAAGCGTCGTGAGCGTGTAGGGTGAAGACGGAAAGCCTCTCTCCAAGCATTTAAGGGGATTGAATTCAGCAAAGCAAGCGGCGGTGCGAAGGGGGTGAAAAAGACGCAGGAAGGAAATGTATCACTCCACTTACCCTGAAATATTGCCGATTAAAAGCCGACACACGAAACGACTGCCGGAACGGGATACTTCTCAGTGAAGAACCACTGATGAAGTTACGCTTGCGTGACGCCTCGTTGGGAAAGAATCCGCGACATTTTATTCCATTTCATGTTTTAAGTAACTATACTGTCCGTTCACCAAGGCGATACAGTGAAACCAGTGTATGATCGACGTCATTGACATCAAGATTTTGACGGACGCCTGCGCGGACCAATAGGAGGGTGAGGCGAGCGGCGCGTCGGCCAATCGGCGCGCATCACGCTAGAGCGGGCCGGTCCCACAGGAGAGGACATGACGGAGGTGACGGCCATGTTGTGCCGTGGTGTTTGTATCCCTCCGCCACCGTATTTACCTTTTGCATGATTTTTGCATGTGGCTCCGAATGTCAGTGGAGACTTGAGCCGCTGTGCCCCAGCCCGCTTGCTCATTTGTTTCTTCGCATCTTCATATGACGCTAAGTCACCGGTGAAGAAAGGACAAAACGTTGTTTTCGTCGTCTATATTGTCCCGACAGACGTGACGGCACAATATCACTGCACCCTGTATGACGTCCACGCACTAAGTGAACCTTTCCCCCCATTTAAGTGGACATTTCTTCGCTCATGATGCATATAACAAGCCACAGGAGACTCAATCCACGGTTTACTGTCCACATAATCCGTTTAACGACCTTTAGTCTTCAGTGCGTTGATTTCACTAACATGGCTGTGAGACCGTGGGTGGGCAACATACAGCCCGTGGGCAACATCTGGCGACGAAACTTTAGTACTAGTGGTTCTCAAACTGGGGTCCCTGGACCACCAGAGGTCCGCGAGCCGTAACCTGGGGGTCTAAGTAATTTGTCATAACTGATTATATCATATCATCATCAACAAAATTTTTTATTTGCATTCTTACAGATGGGGAATGGTGTGCCTATAAAACAAACATATAAACCAGTTACTCCTTCCTACATTACCTTTGGGCCAATTAAAAGTCCTGATATGATTGTGACATATCAGATAAATCTGACATCCCTGATTTAATAAAGTAGGTTTTTTAAAATTTTATTTTTATAGTATGCTGCACACAAGTTACCAACAAAAGCGAAAGCAGACCCAAGTGCCAATGTTTTTAAGTCCAGGTTAAAAACTATTCTTTTTTTTCCTCATTCTTATGTTTGAGCATTTTAGAGCTTTTCCATTTCTTAAATGATCTCTCTTGCACTGTTGTTGTTGTTTTTTTTTTGGGTAATTTTAGTAAGCTGTCTAAATTTTCTGCTATTTGTTTTAAAATGTTTTTAAATCATGTAAAGCACGTTGAGTTACATGTGTATGAAATGCACTATATAAATAAACTTGCCTTGCATACTAAAAAAAGGTGTATTATAACAGTATACTCCTATGAGAGAATAAAGGCATCTTTTCCATAGAAAGGCGTAATGTGATGATAACAGTTGTATTTTTGAAATTCACTTGTCAAAATATGCCACTTTTCCCTCATTAAACTTTTACTTTAATATAATATTACGACTTGATTTGGGAAAATATTAATTTATTCTTGTAAGACTGACTTTTTATCACAACAAAATACAGTCTGTCTGATGTTCAGCCTTTTTTCTTGGAAAAAAATGTTTTTATAATTTGTTGTCTCCCAAAAAAAAATTAAAGTATCTGTTCTCATAACATTAGAACTTTTTCTAAAAAAAAATTGACATTTAAAAAAAAAATCTTATGGCATTTAGGGGTGCACATAGTCGTGATGTTTAATTGGTTTTAGGATTACGAGGGGGTCCTGGGAAAAACCTCTTCCTGGACCCAAAAAGTGTGAGAACCCCTGTGGCCAGAGCAGTGTTTCTCAATCTCTAGCTAGCCAAGGCACATATTTTTACATTGCAAAAATGTCACAGCACACCACCAAACAAACAAAAAAAAAACGTCACGCATTATTCACATTACACATTATACGGCCAAAGAGCCGTATAATGTGTAATGTTGTGTGTGTAGTGCATAAACTGTCCACACGATGGTAGCATAGTACCGGACGAAATGAACGCTCTCCCTTTTACTCTTTTAATAAACTTGTTTAAATGACTTGTTTCGATATGTGCCAGTCATTTAACCCAAATAAATATACAACATGTATGGCATTTAAATTTAATATACACTGAAGTGACTGGGGATTACAATGGCTCTATAAAATCGATACATTTGTAATTACCCAGGGGGAAAAAACCCCAAAACAAAACAGTTTCACAGTGGCAGAGTTTTAAAATTTAAGCAAACTTAAAGCAAACGTATTTTCCAGGATTTTGCTTTACCGCCAGAGTAGTTCGACACTTGAACTTGTAATTGTTTTCATACATTATTTCCCTGAATGCAAAGTACTATGCAACCAATGTTACTTTATTTTACTTAAACACAGAATTTAAAACATCATTTTTAAAGGATGAATTGTCACAAATCAAATATTTAAATAAAATTAATTTATGAAAACATAAAAACTACTTATGCCACAAACATCTCATTTAACCCTGTACCTGCTTTACACCTGATAACAAATAAGATAATTCCCCCTGAACTTCTCACTTGGTGCTTTGATGTTAGCTTCAGAGTCAACTGTGTATTTATTTATTGAGATCATAGTATAGCACATGTTCAAATATATTAATGTTTATATATTTAGATACAGAAAGTGACATTTGGAATGTGCTTTTTATATAATTCCACCAATGTTTTTAAATACTGCCATCTAAAAGGATTGTGGGATATGTTTGTACACATGCCCAATTTAAAAACAAAACCTCCATTTATAATTTTGGTGCTTCCATTAAATCAATTATTTAAAAGGGTTGATTAAAACCTACTAGTAGCGCTTCCCATTTAGTTCACAGAAGTGTTGCAGTGAAGATTTATGGCTGTGTTGCATTGAGCCCAGTGAATAGACGACTATTGCAATGTGCACAACAGCTTTCCACTCGAGAGGCGCGATATGCCAAGAATAGAGAACGCTTCTCGAGTCCTCCGGAAAACAACTTTCCCCACATTTCCCCATAAGATTGGATGGCAACGTGTCAAATAGAATTCCTCCCTTTCCTTCCTGAAGCATGACATCCGTTCAATCTATTGGGCCCCTGATTTATTTGAGAAAAAAATAAGCACAGCTATTTGACCTATAAAAGAAAAATAGCATTGTATGACATTGTTAACTCAATAAAACATGCATGTGTATGTAGTTTGTTCAAAGTCAGAAATAATTATTTTTTTTGGGTGCGCTGTTGTTGTGCAAGGAACCATATTTGGTAATCTACACTTAAATTTCATTCAAATAAAAAAAAAAAAGCATTAATTAGTATTTCAAGGGCTAAGCTATAAGGTGTGGATGCGTCTCGTTGCTAGGCAACCGCTGTCATGGCCACTTAAATTTCATTCAAATAAAAAAAAAAAAAGCATTAATTAGTATTTCAAGGGTTAAGCTATAAGGTGTGGATGCGTCTCGTTGCTAGGCAACCGCTGTCATGGCCGATGTATAATTTTTAAGAAAAAAAAACTGTAGTATACTAGTTAGCCGATGATGACACCTGATACTTGCTAGCACAAACAGCAGCACCTATTGAGGCCCGCTACACAGCATGGAGTCGGAACACGCGTTGTGAATTTGAATTCCCTGTGCGGTATTAAAGGCTATCTCGCATTATGTGAAGACGTCGGCTGACATTCCAGTTGACGCGTGGCCGCTCCACAATGTTGTGTTTGCTAACCAAAACGACAGCACCTACCGAGGTTCGTAAATGGTACGATGCTTCTCGGGAGTGTAGTTCATTTGCCGTTATAGAAGCAAGGGTTAGTGACTCGGAGGAACGACCCCGCGGGGTGGAGGGACTGTGTTTAGCCACGCGAGCTAGCCAGACGCAGCTCATAGCTGGTGCGGCGCGAGTTAGCTTAGGGCCTAGCAATCCCTAGTGATATTTAATAATATGATGTCACATTACGTTGTCTCGAGGATTGGCATTCTGGTCGACGTGTGGTGACTCCGCAATGTTGTGTGAGCTACACGACGTATTTGTTTTTCGACACAAATACTAATATACTGCTAACACCGGGGAATACAGCTGCAAAAATGAAACCTGCGCTTCGGTAAATAAACGCGAGTTGCGGAAAATTCTGTCGTTTTCTGTTAGTCTCACAGCAAATAAATACATGACTAAAATGTAGAGTTGTAGCTGAGGGTTGAGAAGGTTGCTTTAGTAAAAAAAAAAAAAAAAAAAAAAGTGGGGGATGAATGAAGTCTAAGTTTGATGGTTTCTAAGTGGTACTGATTTGCATGTCTGGTGCTACACGTTGTGCATATCTTGTGCGGAGATATGTGGCTACTCATTGAGGTGGTCTAGACAGACGCGCCATGGCCGGGTCAACTTCTTGCATGCAAATGTTGAGGCGACAAGACTGCGCACACACACGGACACACAATGGGCTTTGAGTGGATTGCCTTTCATTGATGAGAGTCCCAACATTTGGGATTATCATGCTAATTCAGGGAACTTTGTCGAGA
This sequence comes from Phycodurus eques, assembly GCF_024500275.1. Classification (NCBI taxonomy): domain Eukaryota; kingdom Metazoa; phylum Chordata; class Actinopteri; order Syngnathiformes; family Syngnathidae; genus Phycodurus; species Phycodurus eques. The sequence continues at coordinate 4,621,063 of NC_084544.1, forward strand.
CTGTGGCAGACACCAGTAGCGTGCAGCAGCGGCATTTTTGGAATCCAAGAAGTGACTTTCCGATGAGTTTCAAAACATCTCAGAGCTTTTGGTGTTGGTAATGCGATATACAGTAGAAACAGCCTGCATTTGGGCTTTAATTTGACTTTATGAAACCCTGAAGGACCGATAGTGAGTATCGATGCATCAGCTTCACATATCGATACTGTGGCTGTCTCGATTATTCTCACTGTCCGACGTGAATTCAGACGCAACCTTTCCTCTTTTAGGTCAATTAGGATTACCAAAATTATTTCTATTTGCTGTATGCCAGAATTTTTTGAGACCATTTTTCATTACTTTCCTTTAAAGTCAGAAGTTGACATAGAGTATGACCGCTTTGCCTTTAAACAATTTGATGATAGGAGATATTAAAAATGAAAAAAAAAATCAGCAACACACCATTAAATGGACATTTAATGCATATGAACTAACAAAAAGCCCTTGATGAGCAATGGTCTAAAAAAAATAAAAAATAATTCTCAAGACCCATTTTGGGGGGACCCCAACCCTGAGATGAAGTCACCAGACCATTATGAAAAAGCCCCGGTGTGCTGCAATGACAAACACATTCGAATAAATACCTCTCTACAGCGCGCCAATCAAAAGTGCAGTGCAGAGGCATCTCAGTGGAGGAAGAGGAGGGTGTGGACCACTGACTCACAAAGAGGGGGCGTAGCCACGGGGCTGCATATATGATTTAGGACAAACGAGTTGCTCGTGCACTCGGAGGGACTCGACACATGCACGCTGGTGCTGATGATGCCGGAGATGGAGCGCGTGCCATCTCCCCCTCCTTCAATTTGTGGGGAGGGGGGAGGAGGAGGATGCGAGGATGTGATTTAAACAAAAAACAAAAAAAAAAGAGGGAGAAAATAAATGGACGAGGCCGTTGGGACGTCACTCCATGCGCCGCTCGTGGATGCTCTCATCTGGGATGCCAGCGGAGGGACCACCGGTAAGAAAACGTCCTATTGTGTGTTTTTTTTTTTTTTTTTTTTTCTTGAGCGCATTTGCACAGGGAAGGCGTCATTTTATGCGTTGTGGAGTCCGGGAGAGGATTTACACGCAGGCCCACACACCAGCTAGTCCCTCGTAAATCCAAATGAATATTTTCATTAAAAAAAAAAATAAAAAAAAAAAAACAAGATTAAAAGTGAGCATGAAAAAGCGTGGACTTTGCGCCACTTTGCAGAGTTTGGCGTTGGCACGCACTTTTGCGTCACAGGTGCACCTCACACGCAACAAAAACCAAACAAACAAAAAAGACAAGTTGCAATCAAGATTCACTTACACGAGGGTATGTTCGCGATGTTTTGAGCGTGCGAATTCTATGGAATATTACGTTAAATATAGCTCTACAATGTGTGTGGTGCACGAGCATCCCCACGCGGGCCTGCTGTCGTCGTGGCGGGGTCAAAGCGGCCTCATTTTGCAGTTCAGGGATTAGCGCCATAAAGAGAGGGGAAGAAAAACAAACAAATAAAAAAAAAACTACTGAAATATATCAGATGCGTTCACCAAACATACAAGCCTCTCCTTGTTACATGCATCTTAATTGCAATGCACGGTTACGATGTTTTGGAGACAAGAAAGCGGCTGAAAGTATACAAAGTATACATAAAAAAAACAACAACCTGCGAGTATGGTTTTTTTAAAAAAAAAAGCCCCACAAATGTTTTGCACTGCATGGAACTCAGCAGATCCGTTTACAGCTCACGCAGGGCTCCCTAAAAAAAAAAAAAAAAAGTCAACAAATTGAGACAAAAATATCCTGGAAGTTTGCAACAACAAACAAAAAGGGATTGTACTTGAACTCAGCAGATGTGTTCACGGCTCGCAGCCGTTAACGGGGTCTGAAGACATGAACAGAGGTCGACATTGTGCAAAAAAAAAACTTGAACTCATCAGTTGCGGTCACCACTCACACAAATCCCACGTGAGATTACATTTAAAGATTATGATCAATCTTAAAGATCGAACGTGTGCAAAAAGGCCCAAAAAGGTATTGCACTTGAACTGAGCAGATGCATTCAGGGCTAACATGAAGCTACCTTTACACTCACCTAATCCCTATCAACGATTTACAATCTTTTTAAGACACAAAAAAAAAAAAGGACTGAAAATGTACAAAAACAACAACACAAACCAGGAAGAGGACGGTACTTGAACTCAGCAGTTGCGTTCACGCCTCTCACAAAAGTGCCCAACGTGCACCTAATTGCGGTTAATGGATTAGGATGTTTTTTTTTTTTTTTTTTTTTAAAACCAAAAATGATTGAAAAAAGAAGGCAACGTAGTAATTAAAAACAAGTGTTGCGTTCACGGTACCCCACACGCACGCGCGTCTCCCTATGCAGCACGTACGATGACGTGCGTTATGACATAAGGCCCCTCACTCTCTGGGTGAATGTCATTTTGGACCGCTTGAATACTAAGGACACACGTGACTGCTCGTAGTTCATTTTTACGTCATGTCATAAAAGAGATGCGAAAACAGGAGGATTTTGCTGTGCTGAAGTTTTCACATATTTGTTACTTTTACGTCATATAGGATCCTCAAGCATCATGCAGGAACTTGGAATGATTAGGCGCCTCAACCTAATAGGTAAGTTCATTATTATGATTATTAATATTCAGCCCTCTACATTTTTTTCTTCTTCTTCCCCACACTTGGCAGCATTTACGGCACAGCACCGTTTTATGTTCCCGACGTAACATTTTGCCATTTTACTGCCGCAACACACACCGCAGTGCAGGCCAGCTGGGAGTACTCGTGGGTCAATTTGTATAAATATGGATTTCAAATTATACGGGCCCTTGCCTAGCATGTAGCAATATATTGCATTCCATTCTGAACTTCATTGAAAGATTTTTAATGAGAAAAAAAAATGTCTTAGCTGTACATCACAAAATTTGAAAGGTTCACACTGCAACGTTCAAGCTCAAATGTCCTATAATAGAAACATCGAATTTAAATACGTTAAATAGAAATAAAACATCAACTGAAACATTAAGATAATTATTTTGTGTGTGCGTGTATATGTGTGTGTTGTAAAAAGCGAAAAACTTTTTATTAGTTACATTGTTTCCTGGCTATACTGTGTGTGTGTGTACGTGTGTGTGCGTGAATTAATGACCACGCCTCTGCGCGTGTGTTTGTGTTAATTAGTGATCACACCTCTGTGCCCACGCGCGAGTGGTGACGTCACTCCCCCACTGTCTCCTCCCCCTTTCTGCATTAAAAAGAAAGAGGGAAAAGGCCCATTGTAAACATTGTAAAAACTCCATTACACAACAAAAAAATGACAAACAAAAGCAATATTAAAAAAATCTATATTTTATTGTCCAAATGATTGCCAAATAATATGTGGAGTGCAAAATATGCATAATATATATATTTTTTTATAGTATTTTGAGAACCATAATTAAAATAGAATCCAAATAGGCTAGAATTGATTGTCAGTTGAATTGGTAAAAAGCTGTTAAGACCAGCTGTCTTTTCTTCAAGATAATCCTTTATGTAACACATCAAGCATTGCTAGTTATAGCGTTGAAGAGATTTAAAAAAAAAACGATATTTCATATATTGCTCAGGATGAAGCCTACGAAACCATTTAAGTCCACCATTGATTGAATATTACAGGACAAGTGGAGTGTAAAAAGGGCATTTACTATTTTTCTGTAGGACAACAAACACTCATAATATATATGTTCTCTAATTTATATTTGGTCCTTACAGGTGCACAAGAGGCAGCGTACTGTGTGTGTGTGTGTGTGTGTGTGTGCGCGTGCGTTCAGGCCCGAGGGGTTGTCTGTTATCTTTGGTTATCTAGCTGTATGAGTGCTGTACATTCGTCATAAAGCTAGATAACCGAAAGTAACAAGAATCCCATTACATGCCTGCACCGCTGAAAACCAACAACAACAACACACACAACATGCTGTGTGTGACGTGTTAGAGGAGGCTGCATGTGTGATATGCTAATTAGTGTTTTCATGGTGGTACATGCACTCGAGCTGCACTGTGGGGATATTGCTCAATAGAAACTGCTACCGCATGTTCCAAATGCTTCTTAAAATCATATTGAATGGGCTAAAATTAGAATTAGGTTTTAGTTTTTTAGTGGACGTTGTGGGGGGGGGGGGGGAAATCCAACCAAATGCCCCCGTGCACCCGATGGTCCATTTAAGAATTCTGGTGCAGTGCCATGTGTAAAATTAATATATATATATATATATATAAAATATAAAAAATGTATACTAGTGTACAAAGGTTTGGGGTCACTTAGAAATGTCCTTATTTTTATTTTTTTTTATTGTTTTTTTTGTCGAAAGACAAGCACCAGTGTGTGTATTGATATTTACATATAAAAATGTGGGATCCCTTAGAAATGTCCTTATTTTTGGAAAAAGAAAAACACAGTTTGATTTAATGAGGATAACTTTGTTTCATGGGAAATATCAAATTATCGGAGTGACACCAAACCTTTGAATGGTACAGTATGATAAATAATAATGAATAATTAAAAAAACAAACCATTTAATTTGGCCCATTCAGTGCAATATTTCATGTTTTAGGCAGACCGCAAATCAATTTCCGTGAGGGCCCCGAGGGAAAAATATGATTATCACAGTTTTATATGGTTAGCCTGAAAGGATAATTCATTGCTCAAGTTATTTTTTGAACGTTTTCTTAAAACAAGTAAAAAAAACACAACAAAGGAAACAAACCAGAAGAGTCCAGCTGCTTCGATTCCACCTTTGCAGATGACCGTGACCTTGATGATTGACAGTCTAGACAGGCATGAAGAAAACAAAACAAAACAATTTTTAGCAAGCACATTGGTATTTTTTTTGTTAATAATGTGACAGTAGGTTAAAAATGACTACGCAATTATGATGCGACAAGGCTAACAATACAACATATTCTTTGTGGGTTGAATGTTTTGACATTTATAAAAACAGTTTGTTTCTAAAGTTCCACAGGCAGATCGAATTCTCTTGGGGACTGTACATGCCTGTCAATTTGTTTAAAACAATCCTCACTTAAACGTTCATTTAAATGTTCTTCATCCATCTTATTGACGTAGAATGACGTCCTTTGACGCCATATAAACCGACCGCGTTGTATCCTTCGGAATGGTGAAAAAATGGAGCACACGATGCTAATTTGCTTTCATTGCGAGCACCTTCACTCTGTCGTCCACTTGTTTTTCCCTTCTTTAGGAATCGTTTGTGATAGTGTGTCAAGTGTGTGTGTGTGAGTGTGTGTGCGTGCGTGTCTGTGTGTGTGTGAGAGAGGCAAACACACTTCAGCGCCGTAAAACATCCTCGAATTAAAGTCTTGATGAAAAGTCCACATTTAAGCACCACATTAAAAAAATCTGGCAACCCTTATTAGGTGTTTATAAAGTGTTTATACACCGGTAATTAATTTGTTTTAACACTTAATAAACTTCTATATGAACACAAGCTGTAAATTGTGCCAGTGTTGCTTGAACTTGCCAAAAAGGGAGCTTAACCTTGCAAGTCATTTTCAAGTGTTTATAATGCATTAGTAACAGGTTTAGTAACGTGTTATAAGGGTACAATTACTGCAAAGTGGTACCATTGCCCTCCTATGATTTTTCCATGTTACTGTTCTGTGTAAACGGCACACACATAAAAAGAGGTGGGACGGGAGGGGTGACTCATTGTGCAATATTAATTTGTAGAGATATTACTATTTCTTCTGCATTTGAAGGAAAAGAGAACTTTTATTCCCCGCGTCGTTCTGTATGCGCTATATGAACGGGATCGATCATAATTTAATGATAATTTTTAAAAAAGGTAGTATTTGACACTCAGCGCCTAAAAATGTTCACAATTGGCTATAGTTTAAAACTATAACTAAACTAAACTCTAAATACACCAAAAACTATGCTACCAAAACAGTTAACAATCATTTCAAACTAATCTTACAAAATTACTCTTAAAAATAAATGGCCTACAGATAATGCACCGTAAGTATAGGGTCTACCTCCACATTAAGAGTCTCGTGACTACTTCCGCTAACAACCCAGACTAAACCTAGCTCCGCCCGACATACAAAGCTTGTCTCTTAGTCGAGATGTATCACTTCAATATCGTTTCTTGACACCAATGTAGAACTTTCCTATTAGACACGGCTTTGGTGGCATTTTGTGGCATGTTAAGGTGTTTCAAGTAAGTGCAAAGAAAACTAACAAAAAAACAAATGGGTGAGTTTTTGAGAGAATAGCTGGGGATAGGTTCAACAGAAGAAAAATCTCAAATAGTGAACCGCGAATATCCACAGGATTTCTGTACAGTGCACTGACAGATTACGGGGCACGGAGTCCACCTGGAAACTTTTCCACTTTTTGGAGGGTAGTATATGGGCCGTATAACCTTTGTTATGTGGGTTTTCCGCATATTCCGCAATGTCGGGAGAGGCGTGTGTGAAGTCTAACACCTGACTCTCACTTCTCCCGGCCTTTTGACGCCGTCCAACAAGTATTTTATACGTCGCACCAGACGCTGTAGGTAAAGGTGGTAAATGCCAGATCGTCTGTTAACAGCTGTCATGTGGCCATTTTGGGGGATCTCTGTGTGAAAGAGGCTCGTCGTGACTGTTTGGCATTACTTAAAAAAAGGTGTAGAGCCCCCTCCCCAATAACAACAAACCAAAAAAACCACACCACTTTTACATAATGTTGTGTTTTCACATCCTCCTTTCTCTTCGCTTTAGCCTCATTCACTTAATTTCTTTCTTCTGCTCTTTTTTTCCAAGCTCGCCTTCTCAGATGGTCGGGCCTGATTTGTATGCATTTGCATAATGAATGTCATTTGCATGCTCGGGGGCAGACCATACCATGAGAACAGCTCTGTTGTGTATGTGTGTGTGTGTGTGCGTGCATGCGTGCGTGCGTGGTCATGTATGATTTGTCAATACGCGCGCCATATATTAAGCTCATGTAAATGAACGCCTTTTTTTTTTAAATACACAAAATGACCACGTGGGGTGTTTGTAGCTTTACGACGTGTGAACGAAAATAACTTGCGGGTGTCTGTCGTCGCATCATGCCCGCCTCAGCAATGCGACTCCCTCCGCAATCCCATAATCCTCCTCTCTCTTCCTCCACCCCTCCCTCTCCCACGCATACAAGTCGGAGCCCTGCCACCATCTTAGGTGAAAGACTGGCACAAAATGGCAGCACAGGAGAATGCGCATCATGGGCACCTTCCCCCCTCTCTCCTCACACTTCACATGAGCCGCCATGCTTTTCCGCGCCATCGCCCAGCCTCAAAACATTGTTAATTATCGCCACTGTGTTAATTGTAGCCCTTGGCACGCAGCCCGGGGCGGGGGGATGAGAAAAGAGGAAGCAGAGTGGCGATGGCTTTTGGGCATCTGCCATTTTTGAGAGCAGCTGCGGCTCGGGCATCGCGGCACGCTGCGGCGAACCGCCGAGCGATTTTGTTTGTCGTCTGACATTTTGTGTCACTTCTACGTGACGATTGTAATCTTTAACGCAGATCTTTTGGTATTTGAAAGGAACAAATGACACCTACAACCGCAAGGTGCCATAATTGGCAAGGCTGTCAGAGGGCGAGGGAAACCTATGGCCCATGGGAGAATTTGATGCGGTCTGCACATAAGACCCACCCACAAATACTCATTAGATACACAGGGGACCCTCGGTTTACAACATACGACACTTTGTCGTAAGATGAGGTCGTCATGCTTGATTTATATTTAGGGCTTACTAGTGTTTTTCATCTAAATATTTACTGTAATTATTTGTAAATGTTTCAAGGTTACAAATGGCGCACAAACAACGAGTTTACACAGCTACGTAAGAATGCGTGGTCACACGCAGGCCTTGACAAATTCAGCTTCTTCTGTCGCCAGTGCCTGTGGCTACTGGTTTCCCAGAGTTACTTGCCACTCAGCATGACATACATCCTTCCAGATCGAAATACAAGCTGCTAAAGTGGTTAGTGGGTGCGGCGGTGCTTCCTGACATTGGTAAAATTCACCCGCATCTGGCGGGTTGGTAAGTTTTTAAAGTCAAGCCCTGGTCACGTGGCACAAGAAGGCACGCTCAGTCACCGCCCTGCTTGCTGTTTTTTTATTATTCCATTGTTTTATGGCGGCGGCACGGTGGAAGACTGGTTAGCACATCTGCCTCACAGTTCTGAGGACCGGGGTTCAATCCCCGGCCCCGCCTGTGTGGAGTTTGCATGTTCTCCCCGTGCCTGCGTGGGTTTTTTCCGGGCACTCCGGTTTCCTCCCACATCCCAAAAACATGCATGGTAGGTTAATTGAAGTCTCTAAATTGCCCGTAGGTGTGAATGTGAGTGCAAATGGTTGTTTGTTGATATGTGCCCTGTGATTGGCTGGCGACCAATTCAGGGTGTACCCCATCTCTCGCCCGAAGATAGCTGGGATAGGCTCCAGCACGCCCGCGACCCTAGTGAGGAGAATCAGAACGGAAAATGAATATATTATTATTATTATTTTTTTTTTTTTTTAGTCTGGCCCTCGAAAAGGGTATTTGGGAATAAGGTTGCCATGGAGATGCTTTGACCTACACTCTGACTTTCACCTTTTTGTCTAAACTGTGGGAATGTCGCAATTTGTTTTGGTGTTTTAAAATGACAATAAAGGCGGGAGGGTCATCCAAACGTGGGGCTGGGATTCGGGATGACGTGTGTGCTGGGGAGGAAAAAGTGTAGTAAGTAAACGTGAGAAGAAAAAGAAGTAGAAGAAGAGCATAGGGGGTGCAGACGAGGCGAGGCAGCCTGCGACAGTGAGATCTCAATAGTCAGAGGCCTTCTTTGTGCTTGTGTGTGAGGTTTATTTGGGGCGGGGGGTGTTTGTGGGGGGTGTCCTTCCCCGGGCCCTCAGACAAGCGACACATTGTCCTCCCCAATGCGCGGCGGCACTTGTGGCGTAACGCCATTATTTAGGCCAGTGGAGGGAGCGGGAGTCTGCAGACCAGCTTAACCAAAACGCCAATTAGAGCTGGATGGCCCTGATTAATGGACGAGGGAGATTGGTAAACAATGGCGGCCATTGTCAGCGTGGGCCCCCCGCCGTCCAAGCCCACATACAAACACGAACCCCGACCCCGCTGATTCCGTTCTCACAGTCATAACGCAGACAAGCCCGTTTCACGCAGCCATCTAGCAAAATAGCCGCATCAGTCCGCGCCCTTTCACACAGCAACACTTTGTCCTGCAATCAGATTATTCTGATACTACTTCTGAAGGGGGAAAATTGCCAGGTCGACTTTGCTTTCACTTCAGCGTCGGTGCTGTTTATGTCCACACAGAAAAATTTAAGGTTTTACAATCAGTGTGAAAGTGGCTTCAGTCGTATTTGAGTTTCAACCCACTTTCATACAGAGAACTCGCAGCATTGCCGTAATGGGAGATTTATTCACCTTTGATTTTTATACAGAACCCAGGGAAGTGGGATACTGCCCTAATTTAGCATTTTCACACAGCAACACTGCGTCCCGTCAGCAGCAGCGTTTGTTGTGATGTAAAATACTTGAACCCTGGCAACAATTACTTTCAACACACAAAGGTGGTAGAAGAGCTTGTCCTTCTTTTACAGCTCTGGCGGGAAATCGCCAGGGCGACTTTGTCCCTGCCATTCCGTGTCGGTGCCATTTACATAAAATTAGCTTTAGCCATTAGCTCCTCTTGATCTAAAGAAGTCGTTTTCCCAGGGTTTTTGTCGTAGGCTCCCAAGAAACAGTAATATCCCAAAAAACTAATATACAAAGTGACTAAAAACCCCCAAATGTCCAAATGTGTTTGGTTATGATATGCAATATGATGATGAATAAATAGCCCGAGGGGTTCCTCCTCATTTGTTAATCCCCCCCAACCATGCAATGTTTTATTTAGCTGTGCATTTCAATACGGCCTACACTTTTGTTTTATTTTTTTCCCTCTTAAGCATACGAGCTGCATAATTAGTGTGTACGCCAATCAGGACCGTGCCGATGCGGGGTTGCCATGGCGACCCAATCAGGGCTCGGAATAAGAGCGTGGGAGAAAACGTGTTGGGTAGTTGAGACAATGATGGAGGGATGAGAAGGAGGAGGAGGAGGCTGGCGGCCATATTAGTGTGCCATCTGCGGGCAGTAAACTACAGTTTACAATGTGAACGTCGAATTTAACACATTGGATAGCTTCTCATTTTACGTGTGATTTAAAATTAAGCATGCAGCTTTATATTATACTGTTGATGTCTATAAATACATATTTAATGTACACTCTCTGTCTTCTTACAGGGTGTTTGGACACCTTTTCCTGTACTACGAAAGCTGTTTAAAAGTGGGAAAACGACAACATTCTGACAGATGGGAGACAGGATGGACAATGTTAAACGCTTTCATAATATGTGTTATATATCTTGTTTTTTTTTTTAAATTAATATTTAAAGCATTCACATTGTACACACCCATACACACTAAAATTATTGTATTACCATAATTACTTGTATTCATTAATTACACGATTTAGTTTAAACTAATTAGAATAAGAGTGTAATTGTAGATTTGGGAGGGCAAATGCCAAATTTTATAAAAAAAAAAATATTTTCTACAACACTGGTGATTTCATGATTTGATTTGAACAATCAAATGTTTGACAATCTGTGTGCATTGTGGAGTGTGTGCATATATATATATATATATATATATATAATGTCATAACTAACCACTATCATATAATATCATAAATGTGCATCTTGTGATGCTATTTAAATCTGGACAGAATGCAGTGCTTAAAATCATTTTGTAATTGGTATAAGCGATGCAGTAAGAAAACACTAGGTAGTTTTTGCACTATGAATTCTTTGCACATACAAACTTTTGTTGGCTTTGCACGTTAACGGCTTGATACGGGTTCAGAAAGCTAAATTATTGTAGAGTATATGAGCAGATGTGCAATTTTAACATATTATTTATTTGACTTCCATGAGATTCTAAATGTCTTATGTTGTGCTGTGAGTATGTAATAATACTATTTGGTGGGATTTTATTTTCAAAAATGCACGATGACCGACTGTTGCACATGTCCAGCGCTCTATTTGCACATAAATTTGTACTAAGCAATTTTTGCTACTATTGTTGATACACTCAATAAAAAAAAACATGTTTACAGTGAGATAATATATGACTGCGTCCATTTTGTTTTTCATCACAGTTTTTAAAAAAACTTTAAAAAAAAATTTTTTCTCAATATTCTAATTTATTCTAATCTAATCGAATCTTTGATGTATTTGGCCCACGTGAAGTGGCTTTTCGTGAATTCACATGAAATGATAAAAACATTCCGTTCGGACAGAACCAGCTGTCACTGCTTCCTGATGCTGCTGTGATATTATTTAAAACTCATATTTCATCAACAAAAAGACACAACGACAGCATGTGACTGATTTCAAGTCTGTAAAAGGCATCAATCATAAGCCTTTTTCACACAGAGAGCCCGCAACAATGGCGCATCAGAGCTGTAAAAATGGATACAGCATTTGTTTTTATTCACAATCCATAAAAGCCAGATATTGCCGAAATTGTGATCACTTTCACACAGTGAGACTGCATCTTCTAATCATCTAATCTTTATGATTTTTTTTTTGATTAGCTAATTGGGCACATATGATTTTGCCCTATGAAATATGCCTAGCAACAAGTGGCAGCACAACCATGCGACGTGAGGAAGTTTTAGTGTTTTGAACAAGCATCAATACATTCATATTATGTTCAGTACTACCAATTTACTAAATCACCTGTTATAAAAACCTTTTTTTTTTTTGCCTTGTAAGACACTGCCAGGCCCATATGGGAGCAATTCAGAGTTCAGTGTCTTGCCCAAGGACACTGCCAGTCAGAGCTGGGATTTGAAATGTTGAGCCTTCCGTCACTGGACGACTGGCTCTACCAACTGAGCCGCAGCCATCAATACGACATAATTTAATGTACAAGTTAAACCATTTAAAGTATGTAATGCATATTTTTTTGTGTGCCTGGTATGTACTGAACTTCACATAAATAGTTAAAGCCTAAATAAACCCCCATCTTTTATTCCTAACTCCCACTGTTAATGCAACTTTGAGAGCTACTTCAGATCGTGTAAACTCAAGCATCCTTGACTCTGACTTATTAATGAGACTGTTAGTCCTGATTAATGGAAAGGGGGGGGGGGGGGCATATGAAAGGTAGAATCGCTGGCCGAGACAGCAGAAAAGTTACGGGAACCGTCTGATTACAATGGAATCAATAACAAGACAAAAGATCACGTCTGGGAGGGAAAAATCGTGGGAAGTGCCGCCAAGAGCCTGATTAGCATGCTGCCTAGCGAGTCCCTGTAGGAGGGCGGGCAGGACCCTTATGGTGAAGAATGGCTGCGAGGGAGCGGAGGGGGCACGGCGAGGTTGCAGAGGGCCAGACTGGGGATACGGAGAGTCAAGGAAGACAGCTTCACAAAGACAGACACGGTGCTTGGGGAGGGGCTGTGGGGGACGGACGGGGGGAGGGTCTGGAGGGGTTCCTGGGCTCCGTGAAATTAGGCAGCGTGACGGAAACGAGTTGAAGTTCAAGAGCAATGCTGGAAGATGAGGACCAAATGTATCCCTGCAAAAAAATGTGGTATAAAAATGTGAGAATTCCAATCCATTGTCTTCCATTTGAATGGTCTTAACCTTTAGTTAAGTTTTCATTTAAGATTTTTTAACTTGACTCGTTATTTCTTTACGCATTGTACCGCGCATATAACTGTGTATGGCTCTTTTGTTAAGGCTCAGACACATCAATTTGGTGCAATCTCTCCGTAGCTCTTTTATAAAACCATTGGACACCATGTTATATCCCAGGCAATCGACAAAGAAAGCTAATGAAAATAATAATACCAAAACTTATCTCACATTATATGTAGTTCACAATGTGGCTTTGGCGCGACAAGCAAGAAGCGGGATGTGGCTTCGGACGGACAAGCCCTCGCCATTCGACGCGGAAATGACTTTCACGCAAGTCGAAGGTCAATAAACTTGAAGATTTAAAAGGCGATTGGAGAAGGTCACGCGGAGCCACCTCCCCCTGAAGCCACACACACACACACACACACACACACACACACACACACACACACGCACGCACGCACACATAACCGGGTCAATAATGTGTTGTAAGGTGATGAATTAGGGAGGAAGTGACCAATGTCCATCTGCCCCTGAGGTCACATCTTTTCCTGTCACGCTCAATTCCTGCCGCAAAACAAGAACCTAACACCTTCTTTTTCCACTGTAAGCATTGCTATTTAGTAATAGTCCACCATTTGCAAGCAACACTGTCGTCTATGGGTAATAGTCTGACTTAAAGTAGCAGCTAACGACTGTTAAATACATATACGCTTGAAGACGTGTGACAGTGGGATTTGGTCACGGTTCCTGAGTGATTAAATGATTTTATCGATAAATTGAAGTTTATTTGTGAGGAGCATTTTTGAACCCCTTTTTTTCAGCTTCTATAGTTCAAATCACTTCCCTACTGTGTCACGGGTGTGTGTTCCGGTTGTTGTCTTCCCCCTGTCTCATACACACCTGCTCCTGAGAGCATCTTCACCACCTGTGCCTCGTTCACCCTAATTACCCCTTGCATTTAACCTCGTGTCTCATACTTTCTAGTCGCCAGTTCGTTGTACCTTGTCGTCGCGTTCCAGCATTCCTTGTTTCCACGTCACAGACTCACAGTAAGACTAGACCCTGTTCCGATTATTGACCTCGCCTTTTTGCCTCACATTATTTGGATACTGTTGCCTTTTTTGGATTGCCTGCCTGTGTACCGACTTCTGCCCGTATATTAAACCTCCCTTTTTTTAAACTGTCCATTTGTTTTGGAGTCATGCATTTTTGGGTCCTATCTTCTGTTCCGTTCATGACACAACGAACTGGTCATAACATGGACCCAGCAGACACAGGGCCGGTGCGCAAAGCCCTTCAAGCGCAGGGTCAACGCCTCTCGAAGCAGGCTGAGCAGCTTGCTGCCCTCCACTCTTCATCTCAGAGAATCAGGACAAAATGATGAGACAGGTGGCCTCACAGTTTGAATTTCTTATGAAAATGAATCAGAAGAAGGAACCAGTTGGCACAACACCCGATACCGCCACGGTACCAACGTTTCCATGTGAAGCAGTTACCATGCAGCCACCTGCCACCTCCGCTGCTGTCTGCCCACAACTCTCTCGACCTGAGAGGTTCTCTGGAGATTCTGGGAATATTAAGGCGTTCATCACTCAGTGCGAACTCCACTTTGAGCTGCAGGCAGCTGCCTTCCTCACCGAGCGGGCAAAAATCGCTTTCGTCATTTCCCACCTGACTGGTCGCGTGGAGGCGTGGGCTACTGCTGAATGGAGCCGCAATTCCGCCGCGTGTCATTCGTGGGCTTTTTTCGTAAAGACTATGGAGCCAATTTTTAAGTTTTCCACACCAGATCGTGAGGCAGCTCGCTCCTGGGCTACTGCAGAATGGAGCCGCAATTCCGCCGCGTGTCATTCGTGGGCTTTTTTCGTAAAGACTATGGAGCCAATTTTTAAGTTTTCCACACCAGATCGTGAGGCAGCTCGCTCCCTTGTCACTTTACACCAAGGCAAGCGCAGGGTTTCAGATTATGCGATTGAGTTTCGCATTCTAGCAGCTGAGAGTCAGTGGAATAATAGGGCACTGCTCAATGCATTTTTTCAAGGACTATCCCCCGCCGTCATTTGGTCCCGCTAGACTTGCCGACCGACTTGGACACTCATCGCTCTCGCCGTAAAAATCGACATGAAGCTTTTGGATTGTGAGCTGGACGGAGTTCGGCGGAGGGCTGCGTCACCGCGCACTTGGAGGACGAGCCTCGGTGACCAGTCAAACCAAGGCAGATCCCCTGTTTCCGGTCTCAATCCCCTGGCTAGAGTCACCACGGATGAACCCATGCAACTGGGCAGGTTCCGTCTCTCCCCTGAGGAACGTCAACGCTGGCTGAGGGAAGGGCGGTGCTTCTCGTGCGGGCAGTTGGGTCATTCCGTGAGCAACTGTCAAGTCAAGGTTGCCGGTGCCAGTAGCAAGGGCAAGGGAGCGGTAAGTCTAAATTTCATTAAGGAAGACCCTACCCGGGTTCTTCCTAAAGTGACACTACTCTCCTGATCAAGAAATTCATACACCTGTATTAATTGACTCTGGTTCTGACGCAAACTTACTCAACTCCCTCCTCGTTAGACGGATGCACCTTAGAACCTTTCGAATAAAACTCCACCGCAACACCTATGCTGCAGAAGGCAGTTTTATGGGCAAGATCACTCACCGCACCCAAACACTCACATTGACATTTCCCGATTCTCACTTGGAACACATGAGTTTTCATGTTTTTGATGCCATGAATCATGACCTTATTTTAGGGAACCCGTGGTTGAAATTACATAACCCCCACATTGACTGGTCCTCTGGGCAGGTTATGTCATGGGGCAGCAATTGCGCCCAGAACTGTTTCAAGCCTCCATGTAATGTTCAGGGCTATGTTTCAAATGACAATGCACAGACCCCATCTGGGGATCCTGACTTATCTCAAGTGCCCACCTGTTACCAGGACATTAAAGACGTTTTTTCCAAGTCCAAGGCCAAATCCCTTCCACCCACCAGACCTTATGACTGTGCTGTTGACTTGCTGCCTGGAACCACACCCCCACGAGGGAGGTTATTCTCTCTTTCAGGGCTGGAACACAAAGCTATGAAGGAGTATGTGGATGAATCACTAGCAGCCGGGATTATTCGCCCATCTTCATCCCCTGCGGGAGCCGGATTTTTCTTTGTGGACAAGAAGGACAAGACTCTGCGACCCTGCATCAATTGCCGGGGTCTCAACGACATAACTGTGAAAAACAGGTACCCTCTCCCTCTCATCTCCACTGCCTTTGAGTTCCTGGAGGGAGCCCAAGGTTTTCACCAAATTTAAGACTTGAGAAATGCATATCATTTAGTCAGGATAAGGGAGGACGATGAATGGAAAACAGCATTGAACAGTTTCCGGTGAGGGTTGGACTCCGCCAAGGCTGCCCCTTGTCACCGATTCTGTTCATAACTTTTATGGACAGAATTTCTAGGCGCAGCTGAGGCATATAGGGGGTCCAGTTTGGTGCGGTCTTTGTTTGGTGTGGTCTTTGCTTTTTGCAGATGATGTAGTTCTGTTGGCTTCATCAGGCCGTGATCTCCAACTCTCACTGGAACGGTTCGCAGCAGAGTGTGAAGCGGCTGGGATTAAAATCAGCACCTCCAAATCTGAGACCATGGTCCTCAGTCGGATAAGGGTGGAGTGCCCTCTCCGGGTCGGGGATGAGATCTGCCCCAAGTGGAGGAGTTGAAGTATCTTAGAGTCTTGTTCACGAGTGAGGGAAGAATGGAACGAGAGATCGACAGGTGGATCGGTGCAGCGTCTGCAGTGATGCGGACTTTGTATTGGTCCGTTGTGGTGAAGAAGTAGCGAAGCCGAGAGGCGAAGCACTCAATTTACCGGTCGATCTACGTTCTTACCCTCACCTATGGTCACGAGCTTTGGGCCGTGACCAAAAGAACAAGATCCCGGATACAAGTTGCTGAAATGAGTTTCCTCCGCAGGGTGTCCGGGCTCTCCCTTAGAGATAGGGTGACAAACTCGGTCATCCGGGAGGGGCTCAGAGTAGAGCCGCTGCTCCTCCGCATTCAGAGGAGCCAGATGAGGTGGCTTGGGTATCTGCTTAGGGGACTCCCTGGTGAGGTGTTCCGGGCACGTCCCAACGGGAGGAGACCCCGGGGACGACCCAGGATACGCTGGAGAGACTACGTCTCTTGCCTTGCCTGGGAAGGCCTCGGGATTCCCTTGGAAGAGCTGGAGGAAGTGGCTGTGGAGAGGGAAGTCTGGGCTTCCCTGTTAAAGCTACTGCCCCTGCGACCTGACCTCGGATAAGCGGTAGAAGATCGATGGATGGATGGAGACCATTCAACGCAATTGAACAAGCGTTCCCAGACCACTGACGTCGAGATGGCGACAAAACAATATCGCGCGGCTCGGACGGTGTAAAAATCCGATCCGGGGGCAGAAATCGGCCGTGAGTGTGTCACGGCACGCTGGAGGGTCTGACTACTTAATTAGACGTGTAAAGAGCCTGGGTCAGACGGAGCAGACAGCCAAAGAAAAGGCAGGCGAGCTGAGGGCCTTCAAACTGTCTGCTTCACACTGTGGATGTGTATTTGTGTGTGTGGGTGTGTGTGCGTGTATATCTGGGTGGCGCTGTGGGAAAGTGCTGCGCGTCTGGGGCACATGTGTGTTTTCATACAGGCTAACGTGCTTGAAGTGATTCTGAAGAGTGTGTGTGCAGGAATGGTCACATTAGACAACTAACTTAAAATAATCGCGTTGTAATTCATGTGCAGAAACGGTAGACATATTTAAGGAAGCTTCCCGACAGAACCGTAAAACTTATTATCAAAACACTTCATATATTGTTATACACACACAAATATCAAAAGGAGCGTTATTCACTTCGGTTTAACAGATCTTTGGAAAATATTGTTAATTAAAGCCAAATACTGTATGAGGTTTCCGCGCCTATGAGATTAAAGCTAACATTGTTTTCATATTTTTTCAGGTTTTCTGATATTGAAACATATCCCATGAAGACACTGAAGTATAAAATGATGAATAAGAACTTGTAAGGCTGTGTTTTCCGCAAATATTAGCCACGGGACAATGTTTTTCAACTGAAAATGCAGTTTAAAACAAAATTAAAAAGGAATAATATTGCGAAACGACGCCAACCAATTGTAAATCAACTAGCCCCCACCGGAACATGAAAATAAATACACACAACATTGTGGAGCGACCACACATCACAGCGTAGTAGAACACTCTTCGTCGTGAAAGATTGCCGTCTCCACATTAGGTAGGACTGTTTTACATGCCTTGGTAGGTGCTGCTGTTTCAGTTATCAACACAACACTGTGGCGCGACCACACGTCAGTGCCTACTGGCACACTAATGTGACATAACGCAAAATCAACTTTAATACTGGACAAACCGTGTGCACATACTCGAGGTAGGATTACGCGATTTAATTTGGGCTGTTTACGTGCTTTGGTGGGTGCTGCTGTTTTAGTTAGCAACAGAGGTCTAATGAGCAATTAACTCTTTCAATGTGCACGAGTGAACAGTTGCATCTACAGTAAGGTCATGGTTTTGACTACACATCGCCATGCAGGGTAACCTGCATATTAACTGACTATGGTGAAGTGAAGGTGACATTATCAGGATCTTTTATGAACATTGAAAATAATGGTAAAAGTATTTCATAATGCAAATCTCAGGAGGTGTGTAATAGGAATGGCTGGTTGCATCCGACGTATTCATCATTATTACAATAGAAATACAACTGCTATTTGATTGTCTGCACGGCTAATGCGTCTGTTCCCATAATGTGTTTCAAATAGGCCCGAGTATGTGAGGTCCAGAGAACGGCGCATAATTAACAAAACAAGTCAGGGGTTCTTGTAATAATCACTTATTCCCACTCACTCTTTGTCGGCCGGGCGCAGACGCGACAGGCCGATGTGGACGGGAGTCGACTGCTGCTGCTGGTGAGAACTGATTGGGAGTTCTCCATCCATCCATCCATCCAGCCCAGCTGCAGCTTTTTTTTTTTTTTGTCTGAGGGACACAGAGGAGAGGGTCAGAGTTCAAATAAGTTCACAGGATGGAGGGTCTTTCACATGTTAATGCCTCAAGGGGAGCACCACACAAACAGGGCGGTGATTAGGACATTGTCGGCAGAGTGTTTGTTTAAATGCGAGACTCTCACGTTTGATGGACGCGTCGGTTTAGCAGGTGGACGCCAACGACTTGAGACGAATAGGCTGAAAATCACGTGCAAATATGGACACACAAACACGGGGCAAGAATGAAGCATTTGTGGTTGCTTCTGGACATTGTCTATCATTGATGTCGTCCATGTTAACATTGTCATCTGTCATACAAAAGAGAAGTTACCGCCGAATGACAAAAACTAAAATATAGTTACATAATACATTACATCATAGAACATGCTGAATTTAAAAGGTTCAAAACAGTTGCCGTGCTCCTTGATGCTCACTGACTTCAAGTCTCACAAGATTTACCAGCAATATGATGGTTGAATTCCAAGTGTTCTACTTTTGAGCCATATATTTGCTCCCCCCCAAAACTGGGAAATAAGCGCCTGTACTAGTTATTAATCCTGCCGGCGATGAACTCCACGTGTCGCCCGGCTAGCTCAGTCGGTAGAGCATGAGACTCTTAATCTCAGGGTCGTGGGTTCGAGCCCCACGTTGGGCGAATTATTTTTCACTCAATTTAACATTCGAAAATGAAGCCTTAAATGTTTATCATCCCCTTTTTACTTACATTGGATCTATTTTCGTCAAACATTGTTTCTTTCCGTCAAAAGGAAGCAGCAGCAGAATGATGACACATGAAAGACTATGAAGAAACATCAGATTAAAAAGACCCCTGATGGACGCTTGTGGTACTGCAAGTAGAGGGAGAAACCACTGCCTGAAATCAACCAAATGCCTCATTACACTACAAAATAAACGTAATATTTTGCATAGATATTGTGCTGTCGATACTATAAATGTAACAGTTTGCAAATTAGCAGCCAAATAAATACTTTATGACCCATTACACAACTCGATTTTAATACTGATTGCATGGGGAATGTTTAATTGATGTATTTCTGCAAAAAGTGCATATTATTGGGATACAGGTACTACCACAATTTATGTCAAGCAAAAGTAGAGTTTAAAACTAAATCGACGCAGACTGGGCAGTACTAATACAGTAGTGTGTCGCAGCCCCTTGTTAGACACACGTCAGTGTTTAATGGATCGCCCCACTCCACTGCCTCAGTAGGTGTTGCTGTTTTGGTTAGCAAAAGACTTAACAAAAGGTTATATATTATTTTAAGACCCTCTAAAGTGATTTTGGTGATTTGTTTCCAAAAACATTTAATATGTTTGAAGTGGTGAAAACGTGTAAAGATTGAGAGCAATTTAGTACTGAATTTTTTAGATATAGTGATAAACTCTATTTCATCATTTCAGTTGTACAGATGTTTTGGGGGCAGGGCTAAAAACAAGCGCAAGCCCACACTTGGGCTTTCTGGCATGAGTAGGCCTTCCTCCACCATACAGTAAGTACAGAGCGCTGTCATTCGGTCAGTGGCTATTGGGCGCAATTGCGAGTTTCTTATGTGATTCAGATTTCTTTTCCCAATTTTGACATAGGGAAGGTCTCCAAGATAAGAATATCTAGAGCGAGTCAATCTCTCCCAACAAATGCTTTCCCCTCCCCAGCATACTGCGTGCTCAGCATGGGTTCAAATGAGAACCTATTTGTGTTTTCACACCGCCGCCTGTCAATCCGTCCTCCCCCCACGCCGCCGTTGCACAAATTGGTGCAGCGTGAACACGGCCACTCCCCCCTGCGCCGTGGGTCTAATTGGCCAAGATCAGAGGAGCCAATGCGGCGTATGCTTCTTTTTGAAAATGATCCACATTTCTATTTTATCTTTGTCTTAGCCTGACAGTGAAGCTGCAGGACCAATAAAATGAAACCTTGGAAGAATGATTATAAAAGCCCCCAAATATTCTTCCCAATCTACAGATCTTAACAAATGGACTTTCTTAAATTTCAGTTTGCTCTTTTTACAATTTCTATCAGGAGTGAGTCATTTCAAACTGAATTTACCTTTTTAGAGCAGAATATAATATATTCAACACTGCCAAATCGATCATGTCCTGTCAGAGCGAGAAATGAACAGAGCGAAGTGACACACATTGGCAAGGTTCCCAACACAACTCTTTAGCTCCAACCAGGACATTATGCCCGCCTGCACAATGTACAGGAGCTATATCGATAATTCCGATCAACTACTATTATTTGGATCACCTCAATTGCATGACAAGTCAAAATATTTGAGACAGCTGTCAGTACAAAGCAGCGCAAACAACATACACACAATAATAAACAATGCATATACTAATATGACTCAATAAAAACAGAGGATTATTACATTTTTAAAGGCAGAATTTTGTTATTTTTCATTGAAATGATACAACCTTAACATGCATACATACGTAAAAGGACTTTAAAAGAATGCAATCTAACAAAAGGGTACATCATTAAAACGATACACGCTTGCAATTTAGGATACAGCTTAATATCGTATATCTTTAAATGATATCCCCCCAAAAACATATATCCAACAAGAATGTGCCTGAACATGGATGAACCTGAAAAAAGTGGATAAACCGATACAAGATACAAATGATGCACCCGTAAAAGGATACATCATTGAAGGATACACCCGAACAAGGATGCACCACAAAATTATACGGCCTGAAAAGGAAATATCACAACAAGATGCACCCTAATGAGGAAACAAAGTCACAAGGATGTACCCTGACATCGTGACTATTGTTGTGGCTGGTCAGAGTATATCAATAATATCCCGTAATTACAAATCAACATTTAGCTGATCATATTTATACATAATCTAATTTGGTCGAATGCCCATTCCTAGCCAAGATGTCAGGGAGAAGAATCTGAAATCTAAAAAGTAGACATTCCTCTTTGGCTCCACTCCTCGCTGCAGTTAAAACCAGCCATGGGTCATTTTCGGGTGTCAAGGACCTTCCATTCACGTGTCTTCAATTAGGGAGCCACGCGTCCTTGGGTCAAAAGAGGAAGTCCACGAGGAGTCTTTAAAGGCTGGCCTCTGTTCACACTCCACTGACCTCTTCACCCCTGAGGACTCAGGCCACAATACGTTCCCATCTGGAGCCGTGTGTTATTTGGGCGCATTGATGAAGAAGGGGGACGGATGGAGGGACAAACGGTCAATTCCAAATTGATGTGTAAGCGCTATTGAAGGCCCAAAAGGAACACCTTGTCGCACATCCGCCCACCTCGGTTGGCTCGGTTGACTTGGAGTCTGTTCAATGAGCTGGCTCGCACGCACGATCCCAGCGTGGGGGAGTTGCCGAAGCGCCAAGACGCTGTGTTTTTGCCGCTAATGAGTGTGGGCCTTCAAGATGGATGCCTTGCTCAGAGGCACGCTGCTAGCATTGGCGAGGAGCAGGGCCATTACTTGAGTTCATTTCAATCGTTACACATAGTAAGGTTGTTGTTTTATGTGTATTTTCAAGGTATTGTGGAGGGAATACACATTTTAAGAGGTGCAGTTGAAAAGGTTAAGTTGCAGCTACAAAATGCTACAGCTAATCATACAGTTAAAATAACACCTTCAACTTTGGGTTAATCCAAACTGAGAGTTATTTGGGAAACGGTAAATTTATCCTATTAGATGTTGGACTGGAGGTTGGGGGGGAAAAAAGTCATGAGAACATTTGTTTCATCCACCTCATAACACGAAGCTATTATATTTTTGTGAAAAGATTTTTTTGGGTCTTTTTTCTAGCAGCTCCGTAGTTTAAAGCGTGTACGCACGCGCCAATGCAAGAAATGCGACGAGTAACTCTAATTCCTGCTGAGAAATAGACAACATGAGTGGAATCATTTTCACATTATGACAAAAAAGGAGCCCGGGGGAAGGCAACCGTGGATTCAATTGCACTGAACGTTGCCAAAGACATGGTGCCCATTTATATGGTGCAAAAGCAGTCATTTGTCGACATGTTGGGAACTTTTCACCCAAGGTATGTGCTGTCAATCAAGCCATATATAACTTTTAAAATGTTAATTTATTAAGGATAGTTAATAGGATTGCCTAGAAAGTACGTTTTTGACAAAAATACATTCCTTTTCCAAGAGAACCCCCCCACCCCCCAACATTATCTGTTAAAAAAAATGTATTTCTATTCTTTCCGTGGAAGTTGATGCAAGTTAAAGAAGTGCTTCAAAGCTTGTTTGGTACTTGTGCCACATTTTATCGTCATCATCTCGACATTAAACAGAGTAGCCAGTTGAATACGGACGTTCAACGCAAATTAAGAACACATATTTGAAAACTGATGCTTCTCATTTTTAAATCCAGTTAAGGAATTTGGGAGGGGGTTGACAGCCAGTGACGTCATTCAACCACCATAGTTTAGTTCTGAACTCCTTCAGCACATTGTGAAGCAATGCCGCCACCTTGTGCTGATAAGCCAAGACTGCGAATCTACTGTCAGAACAGTTTTCAACACGTGCATTGCCTTGGAAGTGAGTGTAATTATATTTTATTCACCAAAAAATAAATGACAGACGACACAAAACGACAAACGTGCAAAAATACAGTGATGGCGGGAGTGAAAGGGGCCAATTTAGCCCAAATACACAGGTGAAACACTCCGATGTAAGTATAATAACTTAAAGATAAACACGTACAAAAAAAAAGAAACATAAAACCGAAACTTCTTACCCTCTCAATTAAGACTTTTATGTTGTGGTGCCTTCGTTTTTATACAACTTCCGGATTTGTGACGACAGTCGTGATGCAGCTTGCTGGCGTTGGCGCATGCGCGTCGCTTCATGAGTCACGTGATTCAATAAGCTGCGAACACACGTTATAACTTACATGACCTGAATACGTGACAGTTGTTAAACTTTAAACTATAAACACGACCTACATGGTTACCCCTCTGACTGTGCCAAAGAAAACGGCACATTGTTATCTTTTGTAAAGGCAGGACTTCATCTCACTGAAATGATGCACACTATGCACCCTTGAAAGCAAATATGCTAACAAGAATAGCTAAAATGATACATCCTATAACACGCTCAAAAAATGCACTCTAACAAGACACAAAGTTATACACTCTTATATACTCTTAAATTGACATATCCTAACAAGGATGCACCCTTGAAATGGCGTCAAATGCGTCAAATGTAATTTGAGTATTCTCAAAAACATTTCAATTTTTATTAATTATTTTATCATGTCATTTTGTGATTTTATTTCTTCCATTTTCCCTCATGAAATGAAGACCACCACAGACAGCACTGGAATAAGAGAACCATTTATTCTTTGCTCTGTTCTACAAAACTTTATTACAACATAAAGCTGACGAACAAAACTGCGTCTCCGAAAACGTGTGCGGGATTGTTTTGAAAAAAGCAAGTATGTTACTTTACACTCCTAATATGGACAGAAAACATGAGCACGTTGGGGATGTAATATTGAATGTATTAGCACCATTCTGCAATGTGTACAACAAAAGGAACCAAAATGTTTGAAACGTTTGTAACGTTAATCGGTAAAAGCACATTTTCACCTTGTCAAGGACGACAGCAGGATGTAGCAAGTATGGGGAAAAACTGTGTGTGTGTGTGTGGGGAGGGGGGGGGGTGCTTTTAAAACTTGATATCCCAGTAAAGTGGCATTTCTGTGGTTTCAATACCGTCTTGAAGAGCGGCCAAGTTACCGTCTGTCGACGACGTCATTTCGGCGTCAGTGTTCAGACCTCCAGACTCTGAAAGGAGATATACTGTGCTTTTTTTATGTTGTTTTTTCAGCATCAGCCATCAAAAAGTTTCTGCCTGGCCTCACCCGGGATGCACTGGATTTGGGGCCTCTCCCAGCTTCCCCCAGACTGACAGCGGATAAGTGGATTGAGTCTCTGCTGGAACCCCCGAGAACAGTGATAACGTACCACGGCGTCTGTCTCGTGGCGCTGCCGAGGCTTCCCGAACGTAGAAGCGTTCCGGACCTTAGGCGGTGGGCCGCATGATGCTGTTGGAAGGGGGTAAGAACGCACACGGATGCAACCTTACATGTGAAGTGTTGACTTGAGTGGACTAAATACGCACATGTGCCTTTCTTGCAGGTGTAGGCCAGGTGATAGTTGCAGGGCACGTCACTCCAGCGGCCGTCGTCGTGCCACACCATCACCACGCAGTCCTCGCCGGACAGGAAGTAGCTGTCCGGCTGCCCTCGATACCAGTTCTCATACAACTGTACGGACACATAGCAGAAAAGACATGTTTACAATTCAATTTACACAGGAAATAGACTGCTAACTATCCATCCATTTTCTCCAGCATTGTACTTATCAGGCTTGTGGGTGAATAGGAGCCTGTCCCATCTTTCTTTGGGCAAGAGAAGTACAAATGCAACACTGAACATTGGATGAAAACAGTAAGTAACAGCAAAGACTCACCAACGGGTTCCCATCGGACCACCTAAAATCATTCTCAATGGTCTTATCGTTCAAGCCGGTCCATTGGTACTCTTTATAGTTGTCTGGTGATGACATAACTCGGTAAGGATAACTAACCACTCCCTACGAATACTATGGATAAATACAACTGATGGTCAAACGGGTGGTGGTCGTACTGTGGATGTAGGCCTGCTCCTCGGGGGTCACGATGGAGGCCAGGTGAGCACCCTGCATACGGCAGTGCTGCTCGGCCACCTCCCAGCTCAGACGCTGGCCGAAGTGTCGATAGCAGAAGCCGTGGAACTTGTCCCAGCCTGGCTCACAGGTTTCCAGGTCTTAAAAATAAAGTGCAAAGTGGGTATCGACTGGAAATTGTCCAATCCAGTGAGCCGACCGTGAGTGAGCTCACCCTGCTCGCACAGGTCTCCCCCGTATGTGGGCAAGCAAAGACACTGAATCCGGCCCTCTCGCTCCATGCAGGTGCCCCCGTTGTGGCATGGCTCATTAAAGCAAGCGTCTGGAACACAAGAGAGTGTCAATTCACCATCAAACTACATTTGAATTTGGAATAAGCTTCGCTTTGGATGAACTCCCGAGATCCACTTTAGATGCATCGAGCCCATCTTTGACCGTCTGCCATCTTTTATCATATGGATATGAATATAAGAATGACTCGTTTGTCGACTCGTCACCAAAGAAGGACACAAAATCACGTTGATGCTTGATTTAGAAAAAAAATAAATAAATACATTTTTAAAAATCACATTCATTTGATTTGAGCGCACAGCATTAAAGACCAACATAGAAATACTCCTAATGGAAAATCAGACAAAAAGTCTATTACAAATATTGAACATTCTGTCATTCATTCTCTATGCAATCAGCATATTGTTTTGTGTGCATGAGCCAACATATTTACAACAACTTTGTGATTCTACCTATTGTACTGTACTGGAATACTGTTAAAGGAGAAATATTATCTAAAATTGACTTTTTACTGTAATGGTTAGTAGTTGGGTCTCTGGAGAGATTGCCCACTCATCAAGTGAAGAAATTAAACAACCAATGAAATCTTTTGTTAGCTGTGTATTTCTGAAAATGAGCAAGACGTTCAAAATATTGCCAGATTGTGAGGACATGTCAATCCATTTTCTGAGCCGCTTCTCCTCACTAGGGTCGCGGGCGTGCTGGAGCCTATCCCAGCTATCATCGGGCAGGAGGCGGGGTACACCCTGAACTGGTTGCCAGCCAATCGCAGGGCACACATAAACAAACAACCATTCGCATTCACATTCACACCTACGGGCAATTTAGAGTTGTCAATTAACCTACCGTGCATGTTTTTGGGATGTGGGAGGAAACCGGCGTGCCCGGAGAAAACCCACGCGGGCACGGGGAGAACATACAAACTCCACACAGGCGGGGCCGGGGATTGAACCCGGTCCTCAGAACTGTGAGGCAGACGCTCTAACCAGTCGCCCACCGTGCCGCTGTGAGGACACAATTATGCTGATTTGCATAATCCCGCATAATGGGCGTGGGATAAAGCCTACACAAGCACGGGGAGAACATGCAAACTCAGATTCAATCCCAGAACCTCAGAGCTGTGAGGCAGACGAGCGAACTACTACTCACTGTGCTGCCCGGGAGCTGTTTTTAAATTGTGAAAGATTACATAATATGTCTCCTTTAAAATGTGAGTTGACAATCAAAAGACGGCAATAAAACAAATTTAACATTCAACATATTGTCACTCCCAGATTGCGATCAGACATCGAAACATGAATTCACAGACATATCACTGTATTATATGACAATACTTCACAGAAGTCAAAGAACGAGGAAGAAAACATCACATTTAACAGGACTGGACAAGTTAGACAAGTGTCAAATGGAGTTGTTTCCCAGTCGAGAGGAAGGAAAAAAAAAAGTGTTTTGGGATGGACAACAAGCCGACAAAGACACAGAGAGACAAGGCAGTTTGGGGGCAGGAGGGAAGGTCGGGGGTTTTAGCGCATCGTCAGGAAGAAAAGGACAGTTAGGCCGAGGAGAATGACGTTAATGTTACCTGCGACTTTCACTTCACCACTCGCCGCCGCCACACTCTCATTGGGTGAAACGTGGCCAGTGGAAGCCTGGGTGCGTTCATAGTCGGGTTTGAGGGTCGTTGATTTCCAGGGCTCAGATGTGCGGTGGAAGACGTCGGGAGCGGCGGTGGTCGCAGGACTCCGGTTGTGCTTGGACCGCCAAGTGGTTGTCCTGACCGTGGAATCGACGGACGAGGATTCGGTGCTGATTTCCAAATCCTTCAGAGACTCTTGGGGTCTGGTCGTGGTGGTTAGAAGAGCCCAGTTGGCCTCCTCGGAATTGAACGGTAAGACGATGATCTCCTCCTCAAACGCCGGTCCGGTGGAAGTGCTGTCGTTAAGCGCAGTCGTACTTTCTTGAGCTTCCGCCTCAAAGAGTGTGCTTACTTTTTCTTGAAAGGATGGAGTAACACTTTCTCTAAAGATCGAGATGATTTTAGATCCGTCTTCAAATATTTCTGTTGCTTCTTTGTGGGAGGCTGCTGTTATCGTATCTCTGTCAGTGTTTGGGGTACTGGTAGCTTCCTCGTCTAATCTTTGCTGTACTCTTTCAAGTTTTACCATATCTTTAGCCTCTTCTTCAAATACTGGCATAACATCAGTTGATTCTTCAGGGTTTAGTGTCGTTTTAGCCTCAAATTCAAACATCTGTGTGAATGTAGAGCCCTCTTTTTGGGTTACTGTACCTTTGGCATCTTCTTTAAATATTGGTATAACTTTAGTTTCATCTTTTGGGCTTATCGTTACTTGAGCCTCTTCAAACATCTGTGTTACAGTAGATCCTTCTTTTGGGGTTACAGTAGCTTTGGCCTCTTCTTTAATCACTGCTATATATTTATTTTCATCTTTTGGGGTTAGCGTAGCTTTAGCTTCTTCAAATAACGGTGTAACTGTAGATCCTTCTTTTCGGGTAACAGTAGCTCTGGTCTCCTCTTTAATTATTGGTGTGACTTTAGTTTCCTTCGGGGTTAGTGATGCTGTCGCGTCCTCTTCAAATATCGCCGTGACTGCAATTTCTTCATCTGGTTTGAGCGTAGCTTTACCCTCGTCTTCGAAAGTGGGTGGCATGGTAGTTCCTTCGATTAGATTTAGCATAGGTTTAGCCTCCACTTCAAAAGTCGGATGTTACTTCAGCTCCTTTGAGATTTGGGGTAACTTCATCTGTTTGATCGAAAACTGTAACAATGTCCGTTTCCCTGCCAACATTTCTGTTGGGTGAAAAATTCCGCCCAAAACTTCGGGATTCTTCAATGGCATCTTTTTCAATTTTCTGTTTGGTGTTTGAATTAAAAACACTGTGCCCTCGAGTCAGTGCAGGCACTACATCGGGTTCGAGTCCACTTGCCTCCTCATAGCTCAGGGTGGAGCTGTCAAAGACCCCTCCATTACCTGATGGCTGATATATTGCTGTCTTTGAGTCCGTAGGCACCTCGGAGGACATCTCGGGAACTTTGGCGGTGGGCAAGCTTACCCTAAAACGGGTAGACCTCGTCGGAAGCAGCTGCCTTTCATCGCTTTCCATGCTATCTTCAATTTCCAAGCTCGCGCTTCCCTCCTGCGTGGACACAGACTCCCATAAGCGCGGAGGTTTCGAGCGATTATCCGATCCAAAACTGGGAGAATACTTTGGCTCTGACGTTGTGGTCAGATCTGGGATTGTTGTCAAAGACTCTGGAGTAGTGCGGCCGGTTGAGGCAGGAGGTGTCTGGCGCGTGGTGGACTCTGACTTGGAGATGAACTTGAAAACCTCAACTTCCTGGCGACTTTCTGGGAAAGAAAGATCAATTTTAATGCTAACACATCAGCGGTATACCCTGAGGCGATTGAATTCATACCTTGAGAAGTATCCCCAGAACCACTCAGAGGGACCCACAATGAGGAGAGATCTGCAGTCACCTGCCTGCGTTCAGTCATTTGGACGAATGGTGCCGCAAGGTCTCCTTTCTCCATGGGGTCCAGAGTTACAGGGGGAGCTTCCAGAATCTCCCCTTGGGTCTCATTTTCGTACATCTCAGTGTGAATACTCTTTAAATCAAAACCCTGGAGCGACATTACCTTCTCTAATGGCTGTGTGCTCTCTTTTGAGATGGTGTCTGTCAAGTTCTGGGCATGTGTGAGGTCAGACTCGTGGAGCCTCGTTGTGCTTTCTACTTTAGAAAGCTGGTAAGTAAAGTTCTGGTATGAATCTGTGCTGTTATAAAAAGTGGACTGGAGTGAGACGTTTCGAGGGGAATCATGGATTCTCGTGCTTTGGATAGTACTATTTATCAGTCCTGTAGTATGTCCAAAGTCATCATTTTCTTGTGTAGAATAGGATGTTCTGTTAAAAGGTCTTAGGCGATTTAAAGCATCCGTGGTGCTCAAATGAGGTTCTGGTGTGTAAAACTTTGGCTGCTCCTCTACCGCATTTGCTTTGGTGGCAAAGCCCGAGAAAAGGGGTATGGTTTCCAAAACACTCTGAACCTCCCGTTCGATTTGTTCCGAATTTTGGCCAAGCGGCAGTTCTTTGTCGTCATTCATTAAGATGACAACGTCTTCTTCAAGAGTGCGAAGCTCCGGTGTGCTTGTGCTGTCCATGGTAGAGTCAGTCGGTGTAGTTTCGTTACCTGGAGGTGAGAAGATGATGAAGAAAAAAATCAGATTCAAGACAGATACGTTTAACAAATTCTGTATAATCAGTGGACCCTCACAGACTCAAACACAATGCATTTTAGAACGACGTTCAACCTTTTATTTGTTTGGGTTTCTCTAGCTTGGGTTTCAGATTTTAGTTTTTTGGACCGGAGGATGTTTTGGGTTGTTCCACCACTAAAATAGTCAGGTTTTGAGGGTCCACATTATACACAATACTGATTTTATCTTTTGGTCTACATACCTCCGAAACAATATACATCATAAAGGCTTGACGGCTCTGGGAAGACCGTTTGGTTGCGGAAGCGATACACGGTCTTCACACCAGCCTGGGGGCCTCCACAACGATCCCTGGGGGTCCTGATGGGGTAGCGGACGCTGCCGTCGGACAACCAGCCAGGGCTGCAGTTGTCCAGACCTTCGCTCCATGCCAGGTAAAGCTGCGCTGCAGAGGCCAGCTGAGCTCCTGCTGCACTGCAGTATGACTTGGCCCCCTCAAAGGACAACTGCTGTGGGACGGGGTCGTGGAACACCTCCCCTATAAATGAAATGTTTTTATTTTGCGAAAATTGAGACTTGGAAAGGTATAGGGAGTGTACCGCGTACCATGCATTTGTTCAACATAGCAATACACGTCAAAATGATCCTGTGGATTCATCCTCCCGTAGTTTCTCACTCCTGGTTCTCCATCCATGTCGCCATAGCAAGCTTCGCGGGGCATTTGGATTGGATACCTGAGGAAGTGGTGTAAAATTGGAAACAATAAGCAAAGTAATTCTAGGACAATTCTAGGACTCGAATCTCGACTGCGGCATTCCTGTGTGGAGTTGGCATGTTCTCCGTGTGCTTGCGCCGGTGCGGGCATTCCGGCTTCTTCCCACATTCCAAAAACATGCATGTTAGGTTCATTGAAGACTCCAAATGGTGCATAGTTGTGAATGTGAATAGTTGTTTCTCTATATGTACCCTATGACTACTCCAGTCTCTTGGCCAAAGTCAGCTGGGATGGGCTCCAGCTCAACCTTGATCTTAATGAGGGCAAGCAGTATTGAGGATGGATGGATGGATGGATGGGTGGATGGGTGGGTGGGTGGGTGGATGAGTATCCGAACATACCTGACAGTCTCGTCTTCGAGCCAGCCTGCGTCACACTGCTCATAGCCGTCAAAATAAGCTGCCTGAAGCTGACTAGGAGTTGCCATTCGGGCCCCGACGGTCTTGCAAGCACTCTGGGCCTGCTGGAAGGTAAGTGCATATCGACCCATGGCATCCCTGTAATGGAATACGACACCTGGACACAAAACAGACATTGGTTTTCATATTTAGAAAGTAAAAGTAAAAAGTCGTCAGAAAAAAAACTGAAGTACAGATACCTGAAGAATCTACTTAAGTATAGTAACTAAATATTAGTTTCTTGGTTACTTCCCACCACTGGTTTTTCATTACCTTTGACCTTGAGTTGGATGATGTCACTGCTATCCTCCAGGCCCTGCTGCACCTCGCAACGATAGTGCCCCGAGTCGCTGGAGCGTGTTTCCATTAGCCACATTGACAAATCCTCGGGCGAAGAGCGGTAGTTGAGCAAATCGGCACGGCCTTGGTATGCCTCGTTGACTTTCACCCTGCCGCCCCGCGCCACTAAGATTTGCTTCTCAGTACCGCCGGACAGCAGCGTCCACTTGACCCGCGGCAGCACGAGAGGTGATGAGGACGCCGAGCAGGGGATGATGACGGCTCGGCCTAGCAGGGCGTAAAGAGCACCCGAGTGGGAAATGTTCACCCAGAGAGGCGTCTGGACGTTGTCTGGAAAACCAAAATTAAGGCTGTGAGCATTATTATTATTATTTTCTAAAATACAAATGCTAATGGTCAATATTTACTCACCAAGTCCAGATGGCATCTGGGTGGGAAAGGACAGAGAGAGATGACAAAGTATACCGAGAAGGGCAACGATTCTGTGGAGACAAGGAGACAACGACATCCCTCAGTCAGACTAGGAAGAGGGCGTAACGATAATAAAGACACATTCTTTCTCCTTCACAGATTCCACTTTCCAATTTCACACATGTCTAAACATAAAGACCCATTGCTCCAGGTAGCCACCACTAATCTCAACCCGAACTGATTTATCCAGAGGCCCTCTGTATCGGCCGCTACACAAACCACAAACAACCAGTAGTTACAGTACCTGTACATATGGACAAAAATGCAAAAGTCTAAAATCATGCAAGAAAAAACATGGTGATAGTACAATGGTTTGTCACTGTGGTGGTAAACGTTTGTCTTTGGACCTTTAGAAACATATCTGAAGGTTTGTGGACCTGAAAAAACAGGTTCTCAATTTGTAGGCATACAAGATAATTCGCCTCAGGAGTCAAACCTAAATAGATCAAGCACAGAATGGCGATCGAGAAAGGGGTTAAAGTCAAGAAGATTTCTCCTCTTTGAACTGGGAACGGTGGATAGCTGAGAACATCCTCCCATGGAAAATTAGTGGATTGGCCGTTGAAAATTGGACCATCACTGAAAACCAAATACTGAAATAAACATTATGCTGGGAAGTTGCGTATCAAGAAAACTGCTGAAGTGTTGATTTATTGCACAGCCACTGTACTGGGCAGCTTTTTTGTTGTCAGTTCTGTCTGGTGAAAAGCAGTCCCACAAATGTGCATCTGCAAGGAACTCTTTACAGTTAAAATCATCTGAGAGACTGCTTGTGTGCCTTTGGAAGATGCTGCTGTTTTGTTTAGCAAAGGCAATTTGAGGAAATAATGCGCTGTGGCGCAAGAGGTCTGCAAAGTCAAACAAGCTTGGACTGCAGCGTGAGGGAAAATTTTTTTTTTGGTTTCCAAGCACAGGCTCCTCCTGACCGCGAGCCGTGCAGCGTCCCCGGCCAGTGGCACCCTGCCACGACTCTTTCACCAGTCTGGCCCTGTTATTAACCCGTCCGGCAGCCGGAGGGGCCCGTATGCTGGCCGTGCCCTCGTACGACCTCCCCAGGCAAGCCGGTAATGCTCATTCATCATTGAAGAAGCGCAGCCCACTCACATACACACCAGCCTAATTACACTTTACGATCCCTCGTCTATACTCTGTTGTAATAGACTGCTGCGACTTTGTTTGC
The DNA here is from genome assembly GCF_024500275.1 of Phycodurus eques. Classification (NCBI taxonomy): domain Eukaryota; kingdom Metazoa; phylum Chordata; class Actinopteri; order Syngnathiformes; family Syngnathidae; genus Phycodurus; species Phycodurus eques. The sequence continues at coordinate 4,654,166 of NC_084544.1, forward strand.
ACTGGCCATCTTCTACATCCTGTAAAGTATGCTATTGAGAACAGCACAACCCCTATTGAGGAATCCCAAATAGGCAAAATAGCCTCCGATTCCTTTAATGTAAGAAGGATAGATAGAAGGAGAGATATACAAGTATAGTATATAAGTATATATAAGTATAGGATGGATGGATACACAGAGAGACAGACATGGAATGAGTGATTCATTAAGTAATGATTGATCAATTGATTCGTCATTTCACACCGTACCGACTGATCATTTGGTTGCTGAATCAATTGACTGATCTTTTGAAGTATTTATTAAGAATTGATTGACCGTTTGGCACATTTTATCACTTGATTACTCATTCAAATTGTTGATGGAATGATCATTTGGTTTCTTGATTAAACATTTAAATGATCAATCATTTAATGGATCTAAAAGGTCTACACACCCCTGTTCTAATGCCAGGTTTTTGTGACATTAAAAAATAAAAAATAAACCACAATAAATCCTTTGAAAACTTTTTCCACCATTTATGTGACCTTCAGATTAAACAACTGAGACAACTTGCATACGTGTGCACACCCTGACAAAGTAACTGGGGATTTTGCTATGTTCAGAAGCTATCTTCAATGAGAGTCAGCACACACCTGTCGCTATTTCATGGGCCTAACTATATCCAAAATCAAGTTCAGAGGTTCTAGTAGGCTTTCCTGGCATTTTTTTTCTTTCAAGCATAAGTCTGAATGTGTTATCCTAACACTTACTGGTACATTATTTGGAACAGTTCATAATTCCTTCCAACTCGTCGAAGGTCCCTCGCAAAACGTAAGAAAATGTGCTATTGTCTGATGAAAAGAATCGATCAATCTCACTTTTGGTTGATCACTTTATTGGCCAACTGATATCTTTATTGATTGATGAATGGTTTAACTGATCGCTCAATTGATCTTTCCAAATTACTGGTCATTCAAGTGATGCGTGCAATGCTCCAATCAGATCAGTGGAGAACAAACAACGATGAAGTTGACTTTCCAACTGATTTGGCCCTCAAAGGCGCTCATTGAGGGCCAAATAGTTGTTCTAGTGTGTATTTCCCGGCCAGCTGGGTGGGCCGTTAGCACCCACCACTATTAGTATGCGGCGCAAGAAAAGGGAGAAAGAAAGCAACGGCAGCTGCATACCACTGTGCAGTACAAAAAGAAAAAGAAGCTGAAAACGCCTCCGGGTGGAAATAAAAGGAGCGACACTGGCACACTTGCTTGCTTCTCTTCCATTCTTTTTCTTCTTTTGAAATTACTGACAGTACAAGTCTCTTGCTTACAGGATCAGATTGTGGGGCCTTCATTGCATTACTTTCACTTTGGGGCACACACAGCTCGACACCAAAACAAAATGGTACTCAATGGTGTGCCCTTTAAAAGAGTGGCGCTTCCACATAATACATAAATGAATGAAAATGATGAAACATGGATGCATTTTGCACAAGACACAGTTCCTAAAGGGGGTGCGGCAACAAGTTGATATTTCTTTTTTAAAGTGGAAATTGTATATAAGTGAGAATCTCCTTATATTTATTTGATTTTTCCTTTATTTCTATGGGCTTTAGGTATTAAACAATTTTTTACATATCAATAATAATGAAAATATAAAAATAATCATAATAGTAAAATAAATACAGAAAAAATGATGGCAAATAAAATGAAATAGAAAAAGAAAATGGTTATCAGAATATTATTCTTTATTTTTCCTTTTTTACATGGGTGACAATCAAGTGTGAAATAATAATAAAAACAGAAATATACTGTATAAAAAGATAATCATAAAAAATTAAGAAATTAGAAAATTATATTAGTTCCTATTTTGTTTTATTTTACATGGGCTGCAAGTCTGAAATAAATGTAAATATAATAATAATAATAATAATAATAATAGTAATAACAAAATCTTTATTTCAAAGCAGTCAATTATAATAACTAAAAAAAGGAAAATAAATGTATTATAGTTCATGACTGTAATCCTACTGTATTATTACTGTGTTTGTAATACTTTTTTTTCGTATGTTAAATGTAATTTGTTTTGATTGAAACACGTGTGATGCTGTCATGTTCAGGGGAACTCAGACAAACCACTACTCTGCTACCTTCACTTTTGCTTTCGCTTGACTGGCTAACACCTGACCACAGTCCAGTGGACCATCAACTGCCCCCCTCCACCCTTTTTCTCTACCTTTCTACGTACCTACCCATTAAGCTGCCTCAAGGGGAAAAGGGCACTGTAAATCACGAGATCTGCACTTAAGACAAAAAAGAAGAAACTCGCATGACTTCGTGTACCTCCTACAGGGCAACGTTGCACTTTGATCCAGGATACACTTTATATCAGGCTCACCCAAACCTTTTCAGTTCAAACACACTCAATAATAACAACAACAACAACAATAAAAACATGAATTTATTAACCCTCCATTTGTTTTGTTTTTTTGTTTTTTGCTGCACCAGAAATATTAACAGCTCAATGTAAACTTTTTTTTTTTCATCCTTTTGTATTTTATTTTGACCATTGGAAAATACCCTTTCCCTCTTTTCAGCCCCATGTAAGAAGAATTTTAAGTTAACATAGCTCAGGAAGAAGGGAAAAAGAGAAGGGAGAATTGTTGATGGCAGGAAGAAGGAAGGAAGGGAGGAACCAAGGAGGGAGGAAGGATGGAAGAAAAAGAAAACAAGGATGTATGAAAGGAAGCAAAGGACCTCAGAAAGAAGGGAAAAAAATGATAGAATGAAGGGAAAAGGAAGGAAGGAAGGAATGAACGATAAAGGAATGGAGAAATGACTGAAAGAAGGACGGAAGGGACAAAGGAAGGAAGGAAGGAAGGCAGCTAGGAAGGATGGAATGAAGGAAGAGTAGAAAGAAAAAAAGAATGTATGAAAGGACAAAAGAAAAGGAGCTCAGAAAGAAGGAAAGAAGAGGGGGGGAAAAGACTGGAAGCAAAGAAGGGAGAAAGGAAGAATGAAGACAACAAGGATGTATGAAAGGAAGAAAGGAAAGGACCTCAGAAGAAGGATGTAATGATGGAAAAAAGAAGAGAGGAAGAAAGGGAGGAAGGATGGAAGGAAGCAAGGGTCTCACTTCCATTCCACCAGGTCAACACACACGAAAACCCATACCTGGCCTTGAAACCGGAACAAAAAACCCTAACCCAGACTCGAAAACCTTAACTTGAAATTTAAATCCTGAAACATGGCTAGAAATACGATTTTGAAACCCTAACACTGTCTTGAAACCTTATTCCCCCCCCCCCCCCCCCCGAGCATTTACGAGACTGAACTGGGTTTAATAAAAGTGATAAAATGCAACAAAAAAAAAAAAAAAAAAATTAAAGTGTACAAATACTTTGGCAAAAGTAAAAAGACAGAAAACGCTCAATCCCAATTGTTTTTCTCATTTAAAGAAAATATATTTTCTAGACTTTAAAACTTTAAAACTCAATTTCATCCGCAACACAGCAGAAGGGTTCATGTGAATTTGGAGCGTCTCTAGGAAGAACTCCACGGTGGTCCATTTTAGCTCCCGAGCCACAGTTTGAGAGGCTCTGCTTTAAAAGAAAATGTCACTCTATTTTCCCGCATAGAAATGAATGGAAAATGATGCGGTTCTGCAAACCTCAGTGAGGGACAGAAGGGGGGGGGGGCAGGGGGGGGACGACGACGACAACTTCCCTAACATTTGGAACACAATGAAAAGTAACCAGCTGCGTGCACAAATTTAAAAATAGAACTTTAGCATGAGCCTGCAAATATGTGCGCAAAGTCAGTAATGTACACATTTAAAAGCATGCACCATCTATGTTGCAATAATAATGACAATCATCAAAAGCCTACCTGAGGGTTTGAAGCTCCATCGCGTCGCCGGTGTTAAGTCTCCGCGTCTCTCTGCTGCAGTGCGCTGTGAGAGGGGGGAAAAAAAAAAAAAAAAAAAAGTGTGTGTAGGGGGTGGTGGGCGATTTAGTTGCACCGCGCTGCAGGTCCTGCAAGGGAGCTGCGACCCGCTCGACGCGCACTGGAAGAGAAAGAGAGAAAAGCAGTTGAAAGGCAACAAACTGCACCCTCTTCTTCTTCTTCTTCTTCTTCTTCTTGCGCATGCTTGTCAAGCAGGGAAGGAGGGAGGGAAGATATCAAATGCATGATGCTGATGTCTTTGTAGTGGCCTTTTATTTGGGTTTTAACCTGCAGGGGGGGGGACATATAAATGCAAAAATGCACTAAAGTGTGCACTTTGATTTTTTGGGGGGCCCTTAAAAAAATCTTTCAAGTAGTACCCTGTCGAAAAAAAATAAACCCAAAAGGCTTAACCAGTTCAAAAGTGTGTCAAAAAGTGTGTACGGTCACTATTTGCTTGCAGTACCTCGTTACGCACAGGAGGGGGCGCTGTGGTGAAAAAAGCTTCAAAGTGTGACTCAACTGGAAAAAAAAGCGTGTTGTAACACCTACTACATACCCTGCGAGTGTGATGAAAAGTGAAGGTGTTGAAATCTTTTACTTGGGAAAGTGCAGCTGCTGAAACGCACACACATACCCACAGGTGTGACTATAAGTGTGGGTGTCAAAACACCCACACTCCCCCCCCCCCCCCCCCCCCTGCCCTTAATGAGTGCAACAAAGAGTGTTGATGTTGAAACCTTTCATCAAGAAAAGTGTGGATGTTGAAATCCCCCACAGGTGCAACACCTCTGCCTCACTGCAACTTAAATACCGGTAATACTTTGCCGGGAACTCACTCACAACACGCATTGCCACAATTGAAAAAGTATCGGTATGTTGGTGGGTGTTGCTGCTTTGGTTAGCAACAGAGCTCTTTTTGTATCTTTTGTGGCACGGTTAGCCTGCCGATAGCGTACTTGTGAGCTGTGCTGAATGGCGCTTTGTGGTGCGCACCTGAGGAATCTAACACCCGCACAACAGCACGGTCCCATCTAAGAGGCCAACGTCAACGCTGACCTGGCGGAAAAGAAAAGGACCTGCCGTGTGTGTGTGTGTGTGTGTGTGGGTGTGCGTTCTCGTTCGCTGCCAACTCCATTTTGCGGCTGTTAAAAGTGATCTATGCTGGTTATTAAATGGAGGCGACACTCGGCTCACGGGGGAAGGTGGTCTTATCTCAACGTTTCATACTATACGACAAGATATCCGACTACAAATCATCCATCACCATCCATGTACTATCAATCATTCCATCCATCCTGCATTCATCCATGTCATCCGTCTACTACCCATCCATCCACCTATCATCCATCCATACTCATCTTTCAATCCATCCAAAAACAAATCATCCATTCAATAAAAAATACTGTACGTATAGTAGTGTCTGTGTACATGCAAGCACCTTTAAGAGGTGGGGCCTATTGAGGAGGCGTGTGATGTCAGCGATTCTGTGTGTGAGTGTCAGGGCTTGAGCTGTGGCCGACAGCAGCTTCTGCGTGAGTGTGATCGGTTTGTTTTATTGTTCTCCCAGCGTGCAACCGTGGCTCTCCTTTCCCTCACGCGAGGGCATCACAGTCAGTATGCTGTAAGAACTTGGGGGAAATAAATTGCTTAAAAAGATGTGCTATAGCGGGAGAACACTATTAAACTTCCATATATCCATCATATCTAATCAGCGGTCCATCCTCTACCAAACAGGCAACGCAAGAACATACCGTCTTTCTCGGCTTGTAATTCCAGCACACTGCCGAGGTCACGCGTACACACAGGAATCCACCGGGGGATTAAAACCAACTAAATTAGAACAAACGCAAATGACCTCTCCGAGTGTCATCCAGGCTAACATGACATTTTCCAGCACTGCCTTCAAACAACTCTGTGATTAAAACGCTGCCCAGTTTAGCTCATTAGGTCACCGCCATGACTCAAACGCAGCAATTTGGTTTCCTCAAAGCATCTTCAGATCTTGAAAACAACTCTGCATGTACGTTGAGCACACAGAGACACCAGGATGGATATTTTAATCACAAGATGTTGAGAATGCATGTCATTGGAAAAATATTCTTCATTCACCTTAATGTAATCCCAGACGGACACTGAGCCTTTGAGTCATTTTTCTTCCTGTAAGAAGCAAAAAAAAAAAAAAAAAAAAACCCTCAAAAGCTACTTTCCGCTGACTGGCACTTTTATTCCCTCTTGGATGCGAACAAGGCAGAATGGATGGTGGAAGGGAGAGGGGGTGGTCTCGGGGAAAAAAAAATTGCTTCCCTCAACGCCACGTTGGCCATGTTACTGCACTGACCGGTAATGTCGGCAAATACAGACTGTGACGCATTCAATGACTTTGGCAGCTGGAAACAGTCAAAAAAATACCCCCACCAAAAAAGACCAATTTCTCACTGGAAATCATGGAAAGTGGATTAATCGGTCCATAAAATCTGTATTAACTATAAGGCAATCTTTTCATTGACGTTTTAACGTTTCTCGTTGTCATTCAAGTGTAAAAAGAACTTGAATATTATAAAGTACAACTACTCACCAATTTGAAGACATCTGACACGTCATCGATGAACCACACAGGCAATGTTTTAAGTGTACAGTAAAGTTTAATATTATCTTACAAGTGATAAAAACAAGAGGTGCAAAAATAAAGTAAAACAACTCACCCTTTACACGGCCATACAATTATAAAGAGACATTAACCAGGGTATCATGAACCTAAAAAGTAAAAGTACTCAGTAAGTGGAAAATATTTTTGGTAACATTTTAACTGTCCTAATAGTCATCCGTTTGTCAACAGAGGTTAATTACTGTCAGAAAAAAAGTAAAATAAAGTAAAACTACTTACCCTTTGACGGCAACAGACAAAACACGTAACGAATGGGGAACAGGAACACTGCTGTTGACTAGGCTGCATATTAGTCATTACAGTGGAAAGCTGGACTTTGAAGAGTGGTTTGTCTGTGTGCTTGATGTGAAGTTTGCACAACCAGTCAAAATCTGTTTTCTTCTCTATTTGTTAAGTCTTGAGGTAAAGTTGCACATCAGCCACGACAGCAATTCAAAATCTGTTTCCTTCCTTCCTTCTTGGTGTCAAAGTTAGGAGTCAGTCAGTACAGTGGACAGCTATTACAAAGATATTTTCTTCTATACGAGTGAGTCTTTATGTCAATGTTGTGTCAATTTTATTTCGAGCTTACACTGAAATGTTCTTTGTTATAGTTTTCTGGATGCAGGTAGTGGAGAGGGGGTGTGTTAACTGGATGCTGAAGAGCGTGGGTGGCACAGAAAAGTCTCGTTTTATTGCATGTGGGCTTTTTATGAAATACTATGGCCATCATTAGCAACCATGCTGTAATTGGCACTTAAAGGGCAGCAAGCTCTTTTCAAAAGGTAGCACGATTTATAAGCCCCAACAGTATAGGTTTACATACAAACACACATTTGTATATTTATTATATATATTAATAATAAAAATAAATACAAATAAAAAAAACTAAAAATCAACCAATAAAGCTCAGCATTGAGCTGAGCTTTCAGCTGATTCATACTTGTGGCCATGTGAGAAACGTCAAGTCCATTCTTTTGTGTCACTTTCTCTCACGGTGAAATTCCTGACTCGTTAAGTTTTCCAAATTATATGTCTGCCTTTGGCTTTTAAAAGCAGCGTTAAGTGGAAGTTTTACCACGCAGTAAACAGTAAAAGAAATATGCTTAAAATAGCTCTGAATGTTCCTGAACTATGTATTTTTGTGCAATGTAAATATGAAAGGCAGATTGCTCTATTTAGACAAAGAGATGCTGCATGGACTATTAAATGTGGCATTTATTCATGATATAACAACAATACACAGTCCATTTTAAACAAAAAAGGGAAAATGGGCACACAAGAGCATCTGCCGTCCAGGCTCAGTACCAGTAGGACCGCCGGTGCCGCCTGTCCTCCTGGATGCCCATCTTCTCCATCACCTCCTCCTCTAGGGTCTTCAATGAGGGCGTGTAGGTCTTCTCCACTGTGTCCTCTGGGCTGGTGTCTTTGGGACCATCTAAACCAATAAAATATTTGAGAAAATGGCAATCTTAAAAAAAATAAAATAAAACAAAAAAAAGATTCCCTCAATGGCTTCCTCACCTTTCCACTGTAGAGGCACGATGCCGTCTCGCCGCTCCACCACCGGTTTGGGGATGACGCGACCGGTCCGGAGCGACACTCGCACCCTCTCGCCCTCCTCCGTGAACCTCCACTCCACTTCAGTCGGCTTCCTAGAAGAGGACGGGAGGGGGGTTAAAATAAATAAATAAATAAAAAGTAAAAAAAGTTTTGGGTTTAGATCCAAAGCACACAGGATTCAGGGAGTGGATTACAGGACTGCCCTTTTAAAAGCAAGAGTGAGAAATGCACCAATACCATTACAGTCCTGATGGAGTAACATTAGTTTTCAAGTTTTGACATTAAGCACAGATGAACAGCACCACTGAATAGCTGTTCACTATAGTGACTGATGCGCTACTTCCACATTAAGCATATAGATGAGCACAGCTGTTCAAGCGCTGTCGTGAGCACAATACGTGAAAAATGAACACAGCGCGGTGGTACCGGTCCGCGGGGTCGACGAGGCCGACATCCCGCAGCAGGATGGGAGCTTCGCTGGCGATGTAGGTCCCGCGATAATCCCCACTTTTTCCGATGTACCTATAATGCTTTAATGCAAAGCAATAGGTCATGAAAAAATATGTATGATTATTATTATATACAAAATATAAATAAATGCAGGTTTACCGTATTGAGACCTTCCAGTATGACCCAGTTTCTGTGTCTGAAGACTTGGGTGACTTTCCCCTGTTTGCCTTTATCCTTCCCAGACAGAATCTCCACCTGAGGGACACACCAGATGAAATATTTCATGACAAAGATATGATAAGTCTTTATTAGTGGCATCTGTAAAACTGATTTTTATGTTGGGGTTCAAACAGAGAATATTTTAAAATGTTGAAAAAAAGAAAAGGAAAAAAAAAAGGGAAATAAAATTATATAGCGCAGACAAGGCACCGATTAAGCTGCGATTTGCAGCGGAGCTGCACGAGACACTGCTATCCTCCAGTAAGTAATGGGAGTCATAATACAACAACTATTACTACTGCATTTTAGTCAAACTCTTTTCGCTTCTATGAATGGCTGGATTATACAGCCCCCTGGTGGCCAAAGTGTGCACACAAGAATGGACATTAAGGCATGAAATCATGATGCAAAAACTGTTCAATTCTTTCCATTCTATTGAATTGCGTTATAAACTATGTTTTTATAAAATACAATACTGCAGAGTGCTATTTTTCTATTTACAAATGTTTTTTGTGGGGCTGGGACAGATTAAAGGTATTTCCATGTGGAAAGATGAGTTGTTAAACAAGTGTTAAATTATTAACGTAGTCACGGAACGAATTACTATTAGTCGTAGTAGTATCAATTAAATAATACGATATAATCTGCTTGGACAAATTTTGAGTGGGTATTACAGTTTTTTTTATATTTCGTCATCTAAACAAATATAAAACTAGAGTTACACATTACGTTATAAATTATTCTAATTCATTGGAGCAGAACAATTAAAACATGTGATAACATGAGAAAAGCTTTCTGGCAACAAATAATAATTTGGAGTTCAATTATTTGTTGGACAGCAACTGCTGCAACATTAGTATAATATAATTTGGTTTATTATACAGATTTACAAACCGTCTTCCCCCCCCCCGACAAAAATGTTTTTTTTCTTTTTTAAATTGTAGTTATTATTTCCCTCAGAGGGCCGTTAGAAACCATATAAATGCTTAATCATCACCAAAACATTACCATTACACAACAAATTAAGGGCTAACTAGTTTGAAATCAGAAGACAAGGATAATAGTTTGTTCAAGTATTGTTTAAGTTACTGTAGAAGAAGGTTTTGGTAACAGAAAAATGCAATAGCTCAACATTATTGTTTATTATTATGACAATTTGGAATTTGGGTACAGATTTGAGCACAAATCACGGAAGTTGACGAGCATGATTTTCTTTCGCGGGCCACATAAATTGATGTGGCGGGCCGCATCTGGCCCCCGGGCCTTGAGTTTGACACCATGCTCTACAGCAACAGTACTCTTACTGGAGTACATTTTTTGGCGACTCCATCTCTGACGAATACCAAGTATGCTGAGTATTTTGTACTCACCGTGTCCCCTCGGAGCACAGACCAGTCCTCGGAGGCGATGGGCTCCACGAACACTTTTTTCCGCCTCTTGCCCGGGGGATTGAGCCGCTTGGCAGCCACGGTCCACGGCCTATTGGTTCCGTAGCGATAGTCCTTGGGCACCACCACCCGGGCGGCGACGGACAGCACCGCCGTCAGCCTCATGACGCCGACCGGCTGCTATGAAGGAATGGCTGGAAGCTATTAGCAGTTAGCCGAAAGATACAACGACAGACGCTAGGCTAACGTGAGCGTGTTGCTAAACTGCGAATAAACTCCGCCCACCTGTGTGCCATAGTAGCTTTTTAACATCCCTATAGGCTTAATATTAAAGTAAATTACATTTATAAAAGGAATCATACCAAACCAATCCACCATTCTTACCTTCTTCTCAATGTCACGAAGTGAGGAAGAGGAGCAAAGGGCAGCAGCGCCACCTATAGACTGGAAGATTACAACTGCGCATGCGCGGTAGCCTAACGGCGCTGAACAGTTTACACCAGTTCGACCCCATTGCGCATGCGTACTACCCAAAAGGCGCTCATCCGCAGACTGGAAACCGAGAGCAGAAACCATTTAGGCCCTATTGTCAAACTACTCAACCTGTTGTCAGTGTCGTTGAGACATTTTATGGACCCTAAAGGGACATTTAAACACATGGAAAAAGCAGAAATTGCCGACATATTTAATCATTTGTCATACAGACAGCTACAAGACTTTGTAGTAAACATGTTTAATAAATGGACCAGCAGCTACAATATTAAACTAAGCGCAGCATATCCAAAGTAACAGGGAGGGAAAAAAACTGAAAGCAACAATTACACTCAGAGAACAAATCAATTTGCTGTTTACTTTTAAACTGCAGTGTGGAACGTTGATGCATGATGTGTGTCAAGGTCACATATTGACCACATTATATACACGCTTACATTTTTTTGTTCTTTTACTTCGCCAGCTCCCAGCGGTCACACATTGCGGGAGATACATGTGGGGGGGGGGGGGAAACGACGATGTCACACATTGAACAAACTAATAAAACACTCTTGTTTAAAACATCACACTGTTGTTCAACATAAGACTTGTACATAACTACAGTGGGGGTGGGGGGGACTTAGATTCCAGTTAAGCAATTTTGGAGAGATGAAAAAAATAATGTTTTTTTAAAACAAAAATTTTTCAACAGATGCTTCACTATCTAAACCAAAACACTTGTATGCTCATATACCATATTTCTGCAAATAGTTGCCAAGGTGAGGTTTTTACTTCCTCAACTGCAAATGGTGGAGGTGCACTTGTGGAATATATTACAACGTATGCCAAGTGAAAGTGGACTTTAAAGCTAAATAATTAGGCTATTAGGCAAGCTGGACTAACAAACCGTGGGATTTGAACATGGCCGCACACAACATTGTGGAGCCACCACACGGAACGCTCAGATTGCCAACATTTAAAATACTTGCCAAGACTACACTCTTGAGTCGCGTTTACATGCTGCTATTTTGGTTAGCAATGGAGTTCAAATGCGATCGAGTGTCCATGTAAATAGTATGAACTAAATAATTACAATTACAGTAGTTTTTGTTGTTCTACTCCTGACCAGTCAGTTTGAGAGAAGTGTGGACTTGGTCAACTAGTTCGCTATTTGAGGAAATACTGTACACGTGAAAGCTGACCAAACTGGGACAGTCAAATGCAATGAAGTCAAATGTTCACAATGACATCATCAACACATTATTTTTTTTGTGGTCATAATCATATTGAATGGAGGTAAGATGAACTTGATGTGTCAACGTTTGAAATGGTTTAATTGGGCTACACGCTAACAGGGCCAAGCATGCGGGAATGTCTTTTCTGCTTCCGACTATGACACACAATCCTCTGAAGTAGTAACATATCTAAACGCTAAAATTGTCGCTCTCAGACGGGGTCTAAATATATATTTATATAATATATTCAATACACAACCAGATGTTATATTAATCACACGTGGGCACCCTCAACGAGCACACCACCACCAAAAGTAAGCAATCAAATACCACCGTACACTGAACAAGACTATGTTGAACAGCAGGGTTTCCCAAACACAAAATAGACACCTATTGTCAAGAGTATTCATGATTTATTTGAAGTAGTTTTTTTTTTTTTAAATTAACGTTTTGTAGTAAATGCAAATTTTTTTTTGTTTATATACAGCTGTATGTCGATGTGATGGCAATACGTGATATATACTTTGGGAAACCCCGACCGACTACGTAAACGGGATCGAAACTTAAGAATCCACATTTTCATGTAGGACGTCGAGCAGCTAATGCAAAACAACCAGCAGTAAAACACTTAAATTTAAAGCTGTAAGCATGAGTGAAAATGTTTTCCTCTTATCATATACAATATTACAATATCCAGAATTGGAGATCTCTAAACAAGAGTATTTTCAAATCTTGAGCTCCCCCTTTTTGCTTATTTGTCGTCTATTTATGTTTGACACCTGGCATTCACGCCGTGTAATTATTTAATTGCACTTGGAAATAAAAAATATGTACACACCAAAATCCCCATTTATAAACGAGCCCTCAACAGCTCAATTGGTTTTGATATCTGATCGCTATTATTACTATTGGGATATATGATATCCCAATTTGACAAATGAACATTTGTTTGTCTCCCAATACAAACATTTTTGTTGTTGTTGTTGAAAATATTAATTGAACTTGTGAAATCTGGCTTCCTGCATGTCAGGGTGTCCGCGCTTCCGTTGCAGGTGAGAAGCATCGACGGGTTTTTGTCTTGAGGGGTTGACGTTAAGCGCTCTCTGTTACAGCCTGCAAGGGAAGCAGAAAAAACATGTTGTTACGACTAAGATATGTTTGTTAATATGAAAATCTGCAACTTCCTAATAGAAAAGTAGCGCTATTTTTCCATTATACAGAGCTTTGACATCACCTTGTGGCATCTTAGGGCAGAAATAGCAAATAGGTGATTTGAAAAACAGAGGATGAGTTAAACAAAACAGTGGGCCACTACATAAGAAAATTTGTTGAATAAATATGGGCTTGTGATAAGTGCTTAATTATCGGTAGGGTGGGACGTTGCTGCAAGAATGATTCACTGCGATCTTGAGTGCGCTAGTGGTATTACAACTTGCCTTTTCCGCTGATTGCTTCCCTGGTGGTGCGGTGTCGTCCTTATCGCCCGCCTTGGGTGCGGCCACGTCGTTGACCTTGCCCTCCGTCTTGGCGTTGTCTACGTCGGAAGCACCCTCAGCCTCCGCGTCCTTCGGCCTCTTGGGCGACACCTGAGAGAGACGATGATAACGTTGGTGTCATGACAGATGGGTAAAGTGAACTTGGAAATTATATATATATTTTTTAATTTTAGCATTTTTCCTCTACTCTGAACAAGGACCGATTCTCTGATGTTTTTTAAAGATTATCCTGAGCGATTATCCCGTGGTGTTAAGAGTGACTTTCCCTCCCAGATGGGCTCTGGAAACGATTGGGACTGACAATCACAGTTGTTAAACCTGTCCAGCGTTCACAATATTTGTGTGTGGTGAACTTCAGTTCGGCTGATCAACAGCCCCTGTAAATGTGAGGTGAAAAAGCAACAATAGCCAACTAGGAAATTACCTGACAATTACAAGTAAACTATTAGCAGATAAACTAACGGTTAGCGTAGCATCTTCCATTTCATATACTACTACTCTTTCCTTTGCATTTTCAGGCAGTCTGGATATCCTGTGGCAACATGCTGCCTCTCACAGGTCAGTCTTGGTACTACGACAGACATCTGGAGGAGCGTCCACCACAACAATAGTAAATACACACCAGCCAATTGCTTTCCTTGCCATGTGTGGGGTCTCTCACATTCTAAAAATAGGTTCCAAGGTTAAAAATGTGTATGTGCGGGACACTCACCTCCGCCGACTCATTCGCCTTGCGTTTACTTCCCCCCCTGTCGTTCTTCTCGTCAATGACCAGGGCGCCCTCGTCCTCGTCGCTGCTGCCCTCCGCGTCGGCTTTCTCCGAACCGGCGGTTTCTTCAGACGCATCGTCCTTCTTTGACGACTACGAACGCATTCATACGTTTGCAACAGACCTGTCTTGTCGAGAGTCGAAAAGAGTGGCATCTCACCTTGTAGCCTTCATGCGTGACGGTGGGGTTATTCTCAATCTCCCAGAGGCCCTCGGCGAAGCCTTTCCTCTTGTTGGCCTTCCCGAACTTCTCTTTGCACTCGTCGTACGGGAACAAGTCCTTGGCCCCGAGGGATGCCCTGAAGCATCAAACGCTCATGTCAAACCTTCAGCATGTCTTTTTGAAACACAGCAGAACCTATGAATACTGGTTGCCTTTTAAGTTGTTTCTTTAACAACTATTTTACCCATAAAAAAATCATGTGCAGTTAATCTCTTGCCACCATAGAAACTTTTAACTTTTGTTTAAATTCACAAATTCCCTGTTTTTGTGATTAGCCCAAAGCAAAAACAGTATTGCTTTGAAGCAATGTTGTTGTCAAGCTAGCCTGTTGAAGTTAGTTAGAATTTAGAAATAAGTAGTGCTTTGTCGCCATCTATAAGCATTTACAAACGGTTTCAAGTGACACTTGGAACTTAAAACTTTGTTTGACTTTTAAGGCATATTTTCCGAAACAGATAAGGCAAGATAAAAAGATGAGTCGCTGGACCGTCACACTGTTACTTACGTCTCGTGCGTCCCGAAAAAGAACACCTGGTACTTGTTGGAGGGCGACTTCACTGCTCGCTCTGGGAACTCATCAATCTGCAAACAGAGTAGCAGATATTCTCATCAAATGTTACAAAATGGAGCATGTTGTAGCTGACTGGAAAACGCCATGCCTTACAAAGTATTTGCCACAGGATTTTAATAAATAAAAAGTTTTATACATCTTTCTTAAACAGTGGCTAAACGACAGGGGTCCTCATTATACAGCAGAGTTCTGCTCATACGGTGGATAATCGATTTTGTACGAAAGCCGGAAAGTTGTGCTAACATAGTAGAAGAATAATAATTACAGTAAAAATGTGTATGAAATTTACTCCGAGCCCATACAGAATAAACATTCAAAAAAACTAACAAAACAAAAAAACAGCATGTACAGCAGTAGAGTAAACATAAGGAGTAAATATGATTAGTGGTTACAGCGGTCAGTTTTCATGGCTTTTATTTCTCTTGATTTTTCGCATTTTAAAATGCTGTGCCTAAAATAAAGCATGAATTGTCATAACATGGACAGATACTGTACAAAGATTCACCCATAAATAACAAATATGGCTATACTTTAACAAATCTGATTTTACAAAGCAATATATTTTTGATCTATAGAATAGCTTCCAGCAGTGCTTCTCAAAGTGTGATTTCTAACGTGAATCACTGCCTAAGTACAGTTCAGTTGTATTTAATTTTAAAGTTCAATACATTTGTACTTAAACTTTCAGTATTGTGTATTTTTTAAACTATAATTTGGGACCAATTTTACACATGTGCCATATATTTTAATGAAATCATGATTTTAGTATTTTTTATTATTATTATTTTAGGCCCAGTGAACTTGGCTCGTTCTTTATAACTACTATGCTACTTGATTTGTATCCCTGCTATTATTTTATTCATGGTCTTGATGGTGGTACTTGGAGCCAACTATTTATTTTAAGGAGTCAATTGGTCTAAAACGTTTGAGAACCACTGGTCTGTAAAATATCTTGCAGCATTTTCGGTTGCCTCCAATAAAAATTTGACCCCCAGCTTGGGCAACTCCGTTGCCACCACTGTTTGTATGGGAGCAACTCATGGCAACAAGTGTCAGCCTCGCTGCAAACCACTGCACTCAAAAATTAGTCACCAGCACTTCTCGCCTCGAACGTAAAGAAAACAAACCATAAATACGACGACATAACGTGTTTATTAGGTGGCTGGTGCTACTTTATTTGACGTAGTCCTCCAGCACCTACAAATGGCTCGTGTATGCTACGCTGACGTTAGCCAAGTGGCGACTGAGAGGAATAAGAAGCAAAATAATAATAATAAAATATTCGTGTAAAATGTGGTTAAGAGAATAAATACCAATGTGTGTATGATAACTAGCGCGCTAGCTAGCTCGAAATGCGCGGTTGGCTAACACACGCAAGCTAGTAGGCCTCTCGTCCAAACAAGCATCGTTTCAATGAAAACAAAAAATAAAAAGCCTCACTGCATATTCGACACTGGTGGTCGCGGAATGGCGCTTACCCTGGCGGGCCAGTGCGGGTAGCCCTTCATTTTGGCGAACACCAGGTCTCCGGGTTTGTACTCCCGCTGCCTGTTGGACCTCGGCATGTTTTTCCCCGCGGGACAAAATCGGCGTCGAATAGGTCAGTTGGAACAGGATTACACACCGCACCTGAACCCGGCGTCGTTAGTCAAAGAAATCAAGCGAGGACGCACTTGTCTCTTTTTCGGCGCCAAATGAGCGACTACGCGACCTTTGACGTATTTATTTATTTTTTTCAATCTCTATCCGGTTTTTTTAATCGCGTCGCCCAATCCGGTGGCGCGAGTTCTCTGTGGCCGAGGTTTGAAATTGAATCCCGCTCTTCCCTTCGACCAACGCGCCTCCACCGTGCAGATAGGGACGAGGTCGCCTTTTTCACGCCGTCCTATTGGGGGCAGTAAGCGCCAACACAATGCTGGCTTATTTTATTTTATTTATTTTTCTTTACTTCCAAGAAGAAGAAACTGGGCTGCGCTCCTTTGTTGCGCACACATTTAACGTCATTGTCCTGCGACTTGGCGTGGACAGTCGAAAACATTTTCGCTGATTCCGAAGCCGAAAAAACAAAACAAAAAACATGACATTGTGTCACTTTTTTCTTCAGGGTCGTTGTCGTTACGGCGATAAATGCTGGAATGAGCATCCCAGAGGAGGAGGCGGAGAATATAACAATTACAACCGGTCTTCGGCTCCGCACCAGCCCCGTGGAGGTGGTGGAGGTACAGTACTGTAGCGTTATAGTGTGTGGAAAATTTCAAATATCAGTTCATTTACCAGCATTATTAAACAAATATTTTAACGACAATTCCAGTATAATAGTATAATTTTCCTGTGGTAAATACGAGTTACGTTAAGGTATGAAGCTTTAAAAACGCTGAAAATACACTGATTTCTGGCCAACTCTTTAATTGTAAGTCACGGTTTTAAGATTTTATAGTAGTTTTGACCTTATTGTTAAGATTAAAACCTATATAACTTTCTTAGTCTTGATCCTATTTTAAAAGGTTGGTATCACTTCAAAACTGGTGTCAATTATTTTTCATTAATTCCAAAGTTAATTTTGAAAATTTGGTCCTCAGAAAAAAAACTAATTATGAGCGGAGACTGAACAAACACTCCATAAATCGTTGAAATATATAGTAAGGAAAAAGTATAGCACACGAAAGAGAAATTTGTAGTTGATAAAATTCATGAGATTAGCATTTGAAGCGACAGAAAGCAGCAAATATTGAGATTTGTAGTGCGTGTACTTGGTTGCTATGAAAATTTCCACGTTTTGATCGCTATTCAGGTTGCTTGATCAAACGTGTAGCTCGTTTAGCGACCACTGGTGACAGCCAGCGGCGGATATGCACATGCCTGCAGGGATTCAACATTGTCAATTTATTTGGTGCGTGTACGTTTCAGGGTATGGCAACAGGGTCTGGGTGAATCCCTCTCAGCAAAAAGGAGCCTTCAACCAGCAACAGCCCCCCCGCGGGAGTGGTCACTGGGGTGGGAGAGGACACGACGTGAAGAGCTCCGAATTTAGCTTCTCTGCTCAAAACAGATTTTCAGCACTCAACAACAATAACAACTTTGAGAGGGGCGGAGGAGGAAGAGAAGCAACGGTAGCTAATGAAGAAGATGATGAACAAAAACTGTGAGTCTCATTTTTGTGAAGCACAGTACTTTTCTATGCATTTGATTCACATGACCTAAATGTGTATTATTTTATTTGATATTTTTAGTTAAATACAAAAAATTCCACATACTTGTCCTTCTCCCAATCATACAGAGAGATCATTCAGAGTGACATGAAGACTTGGGAGAGCTCGGGCCAGTGGGGCTTCTCATGTTATTGTAGCTTCAAAGGACAATTATCTGGTTTGTGTCAAACACAAATACGTCATAGTTTTCATATTTTTTTAGAGAGCACATTTGGTGATGAAATATGACTTTCCCTTCCTTTATAGGTTTTACTGATCTATCTCCAGAAGAGCTTAGGCTGGAATATTACTCCACTAAAGCATCTGGAAACCTGCAGAGTTATGTATGTGTAGTGTTAGACATCTTATCATATAGTTTCTGAGGTGATGCTATCTTATTTAACTGTATCTGTCTTTTGCAAGAATTTATATGCTTTCGTTCTTTTGCTCCATGTATTTTAGGTGAATGGTGTCAATCTGTTGCTCAGTCAGTGGAGAAGCCGAATCCAGGAGATCCTGCAAATGAATCAAGCCACTCGTGCGGCTTTAGTGAGTCACACACAGTTATCCTATAAGACATATTTATATACAGTGATGCCTTGGCTTACGAGTATAATCTGTCGTGTTACCATGCTCCTAACTGAAGTAGTACTAACAGTACAATACAGACATACATCATACATGAAGAGGAGTTTCACAACTCAGTGATTCGGAAAACTGCGGCCATATTAGAAGTTTTTTGCAGAGGGAAAAGAATATGTAAGTAATGTTTTAACATCTATCCATGTGTGTTGCTGCACCATTTGTGCTTAAATGGTTACAACGCTGCGACATCGATGCTTGCCTGTCTATGGCATTTCGCATTGTGGGTTAGCATTAAGCTCGTGGTTTTTCATCGGTCAAAGCACTTGAGGCAAGCACTAGGCCTTTTGTTTCGAAGAATCGTTCACTATCTGCCAAACTGCTGATTGTTTTGAAGTTCGCTTCCACCATGTAGTCCTCGTAACATTTTTTTTTGCTAGCAATTCAAGACCCAAAATTGGCTCAGCAATGGCTTGTATCCAGGTCGGGTCACTAGTAAGTCAAGGTACCACTATATAGTTTTTAGACACAGTGACTGAGGAATTGATGGAATTTATTTGTTCTTTGCAGCTTGCAGAACTAAAAAATCCAGCGCATCAGGGATCCTCAAGTGGCTTTGGCTCAACAGCAGCTGGATTTGGGTCTTCTTCATTTGGTTTGGGCAGTAAAGGTAATTGTCATGGACAAACGCTTATCTTTGCCTTTGGTTTAATTCAGTGTCCATGTACTTTGGAAGCTCCAAAAATGGTTCTCCCCAACAACAATATTGATTCTCCTCCTCAAACCAGATGTCCGTTGTTGTACCAAGACTAACCTGTGGGAGGCAGCACTGTGCTGCAGAGCATTCCGATTGCTGGAAAGCACAAAGAAGAAAATTGCACTTTTATTGCAGGGTGTACAGACCCACCCGTGAGAGAAGAAAATCTGCAATTTAGAGAGCCCATATTTCTTCCTCCAAAGTTTTCATCCCTCCCAGACGCTTGAAACACATTAAAACCTATTAAAACACACTTTTCAAAGTATTCCTTCCTATCGTATAACATCACCCTGAGGAAACGAATGAAGACGCCAGATAAGAGCAAAGTGTGCTTGCTTCAAGCTGTTTATTTGTCACTTCCAGTTGAAGTTTAAATTAGAGGTGCAACGATTATTTGATCAATCGACAACTAATTGATTATCAAATTAATCGCTAATTCATACAACAAGAACGATCACTTAAACATTTCTCTTAATGTAGCAACCCCATGGCCCTAATTCCTGATTTTTCTGTCTCTCTTTTTAAATTGTTGTTGTTGTTATTATTTTAGGATTCGGAGCAACACCAATCCACGCAAGCACTTTCAGTTTTGCTTCTCCGGCAAGAGATTTCGGCTCTTCATCAGCGCCAGCATCCACACCAGGTTTTGGCAGTGCCATCTCAGCCCCGTCTGGGTTTGGTTCTGGTGCTCCTTCAGCTGCATCGTTCTCCTTCGCTTCTTCATCCAGCAACAAGCCGTCAGGTTCATCTTCGGGATTTGGCTCGGCCGCCGGTTTCAGCTTCTCATCCACTGCCAACAACAACAACAACAAAGGTGCATTTGGAACCGGTTTCGTGTCCGAGGCACCTGCGGGTAGTTTGTTCGGACAGTCGAGTGCTGCCGCAGTCTCTGCCGGAGGAGCCTCGGACAGTCTGTTCTCCCCCGAGAGCGAACTGACCCCCGAGGAGCTCGACCAGTTCAAAGCACAGAGGTTCACTTTGGGACAGATTCCTTTGAAGCCTCCTCCTGCTCAAATGCTGCGGGTTTGATGCTGGAAGCCCAGTATTTTGTGATCATTTATTTATGTAGAATAAATCTCATCTGAGTGTATGTAGTAGATTTTTCTTATAACTGCCAAAAGGAAATATAGTATTCTCACTTTTTTGTATTGATTGTTTAGGGGTTATTTTTGAACAAACATCCATATATATATATATATATATATATATATATATTTTTTTTTATGCCTAATGAATATTGTACCTAGAGACATTTAACAATATGTTTTTAAAGTCCTATTTTTGAACTGTTCCCTTTGTGTTGCATGTCTACAGAGAAGTTAACTTTCAATGAGTTCTGCAGGAAAAAACAATCAATGTGAAAACAAGTTAGCAGTTACTCTTTCCAGGCTGACTACTAATCAATCATGATGCTCTCAGTGCCAAATGTTTCATACTTTGGTCAAATTAAAGTGTGTGTCCCCCTGATGGGTATTTTAACTTTTTGGTTTCAAATGACATGAAAGTGGCTAAGAAGACTAAGCAGCTGTATTAGAGATGAATGAATGAAAAAATATTTGCTTTTTTTTTTTTTTTTTTTTACATTTAGAAAAATGATTAATTGTCATGTTTTTGTGCTCTTTCTGAAATGCCACAAGATGCCTTAAAGCCCTATCTAAATAGGAATGTAGTCCAGTAATTGGTGCCAAGGAAGTATGTTGAAGTGCTACGTCTCGACTGAGAAATATAGTTTGTCGTCTATTTATGGTAAGACAACAACATTTTTACACTATTTGCAGCATGGCTTGCTCCCTAACCCTGCAAATATTGTCGAAATTACTGTGCGTTTGCTTATAAAAGTCTGCATTTTTTTTTTTTTTTTGCATTTGACGATCTACTCACCTCAAGCCTTTTTGTGTTCAAGATCTAAAATCGACCCATATGCCCTTTCTAAACGGTACCAATTTGTACATTACAGACCTCTATTGCCTTTGTTCACCGACGACGACAACGGGTGCTCCGACCGCTGCTCGAATGGCCTCTCACGTAGGAATGCAAATGAGCTGATTGGGATTCATTGGTGCTATTAATGTTTGCTAGGGGTCTCATTCCACCCAAGTCCGCTTCGGTGCGGCCGCAGAGAACAGAAGGGCATTGCAAGTGGAACATTTAATTGTGTTGTGCCACTGTGGTTTCCTTATTGGGAGTAGAACATTGATCCACAGCCTTATAGATTTATGCTTGTAGTAGTGACTTTCAGCACTGGTTATCTTGGTAAGTACATATTTCACTTGCGGTTATTAGCAACACACTAACAGTTAAGACATTTCAGTAAGTAATTGAAGAGCACACTCCGTGGCCACAGCATTAGGGACACCTGCAGAATTGAGACATTACAAGAGCTGGATTGACAAATTGCGCCTTTATAAAGAATGGATTAAGTCTATCAGAGAGATAATACATTGCTGTAACAATATGTCACGTGTTCATTCTTGTTTTTGTTTGTTTGTTATTGCGTATCATATCAAGTTTTAATTGCTCAAATCAGGCCACACGTGGTCGCTGTTCGCCCACGGCTGCGGCCGTCTTTCATCCATCCCACTCCTCCTCCTCTGCTCCTTCTCAGCAGCGCCCCCCTCGACTCCACTCAACCGCACCTTGGATTGCAGCTCCAACATTCGCAAAGCAAGCACGCTGCAGACTGGAGACGCCGCGCAAAGCGTTCCCCCCTCCCTTTAAAAAAACAACAACAACCAAACAAACAGAAAAAAAAACATCGCCGAACCGCCAACATTGCAACAGAACGATGACACTGATCCACGAGGGGCACAAGCACAACATCATTTGACAACCTGCGACCTGCACAGCTCCTCTTCTTCTCCGCTCCTTGTGGTAAGTGCTCAATTTCAGCACCACAGTTGTGCACAATGCAAGTGATCAGCATCTTTAATAATGGCTTACCATGGACAATAATGCCTTGCATGAGTGGATGTGACAATGGATGGTGTTGCATCTTAAATTAGTTATTAACCCTTACATACAGGCGGGTCAAATTTGACCCGTTTTGACATTTGACAGCAATGAAAATACAGTAATTGTCATTCTTTCACCCTGAAATTTGATTACTTTTCCTAAAGTGATCCCAAAAATGCAAAAACTAAATATTTTAAAATGTCATTCTCTTGTACAGATGCTACAAAGTACACGCGCACACACAAAAAAAGCTCAGTGTCTACTGAAATGGATCCTAGATTCACCAGTGTGTGTTAAATCAGGGAAAATGGTAACGGTGGAAATGTTGAAACGGAAAGTCCTCAAGCCATGAATGTGTTTATTTTCTATGGGACAGTTGTAACATTGTTCAAGAGGGAGCTTGAAATAATCTCGAGAACTGTTCGTGTCCCGTCACATTTGCACACGTTCCCACAGAAACATGCAGACCCTTTAAACATTGTTGGTCAAGCTGACATTTCTTAACAAAAACTTGTGCAATTTTAACATTATTATGAATAAATTTTTCAATGTGCCCATGTGCCACTTACAGATCAGTGGATATGTAAGTTTTCTCAAACAACAAGGTCTTGAAATCATTTGAAATTTACATAAGATGACTTCCACAGCTATATGGAAATCTTGACAACCTCAGCTGACTCATCACAACATACAAATAAAAATAAGAACTATTCAAAAAGAGGCTGCAGTAATCCCCCGGTCTTGTAAATGTGTCCGTAAAAATACATACAAGTTGTGACAGTGCATGAACAAAACATGAAAGGGGTTCCACCATGAAGCTGTTGACTGAAATTTTGCCATACTCAGAAATAAAAATGTTATGTCGATGTGCCATCCGGTCGACAAAAGTAGCAACAGCAGTTATAGTTACTGAAGAATTACAGTTAATGGGTTCTGCAGGTTTTTCACTTTGCAAACATCAAACCCACGGGCCGGATTGGACCCACTGATGGGCCAATGATGGCCCGCGGGCCGTATTTTTGATAACAATGATATTTACTAAACAAGAAACAAAAGCCATACAGTGGTCAAAGGGTGCCTTGACAAAGGCAAGATTAATCATAAATGTATTAAAGTCAGACAGGCTATTAATACATTTAAAAATATATCCAGTACATAATTTGATATACAACATACTAGGTGTGCATGGAAAATGTACAGTAGTGGTATGTAAGGGTTAAAAAAGATATTGCATTTCCTAGCTCCGTGCATGTTGCCATTGTTTTACTCATGTTGGGCATTCTGATGCAATTTTCTGCATTTGAATTAGTTGTCAGTCTGCTATGTGTTTTATATGAGTGTGTTCATGAATATGAGTGAGGGTGACAGGCAAAGGGAGAGCGGATCACATAAGCATATTATTCTATAAGCACATTACCAGCACGCACTTTTCAGATGGCTGGTCCTGTCTGCCAAGCACTAGACGGACTGGGCCAAACTCATGCTGAGGTGTGAGATTATATCAGATGGCACACACTCGCGTGCACACACACACACACGCACACCACACACAAAACACACGTTTAGGAGTGCATGCATACAGACATCACTCCGCGACCCCCCCCCCAATCTGTGGGTGGTGAGTGAGCGAGGTCAACATTTGTGTTCAATTAATTTAAAAAAAAAAAGAGGGGAAAAAACAAAACCATTCTGATATGTGTGACACTTGCCGCTGTCAAGCTCAGAGAATAGCGTGACTACTTAAACTGGCTCAGAGAAAAGCAGGCACTTTTTTGGCTCTTTTTTTAAAAAAAAAAAAAAAAAAAGGGAGAAAGAGGATAATTATCCACGTGCTTAACGCTCGAAATCCAATGCCTGACTCCCACTTGATCCTCTGTCTAATCCACTGAGACAGTACTGAGACTGTCCAACTGGGAAGAGACTCTAGCTTCTGCTGTGGAAAGCCTGTCCTGTATACTTCCATGTGTGCAACAAACCAATGAATGTGTTTTTAATATAGGTGTGCCAAATAGCCAATAGTGGGAAGTAATGAAATACAAACACTTAGTTACTGTACTTAAAGACCCTGTATAGTGAATTCATAGATTTGTTTCTAAATACATTATGCATGTTTGAAGATAATAAAACGTGCAAAGACTGAGAACTATGTAATATGGATTTGTGGACCTATAGCATTATACAGTTGTTTTACCATTTGACTTTTTTGGGGGCGTGGCTAAAACGGCACACAATGACGCACTTTGGATATGGCATGAGGCCCCCCCTCTTCCACTATAAAAGAAGTTGATCTCCTTTGTTTGCATCAGTGGTTATCCAGCGTAACTGCGACATGCAGTTAGCGAGCTAGCTATGCCTACGCCCCGAAAATGCATCTTGCCTTCAGACAGTCTTTAGCGCGGCTGCTTTAGAGCGCCTTATTGTTGGCCGTGAGCGTGCTCACGTCATGGAGAGAATGCGAAGAAGAAGAGCGAGGGATAGAAAAAAGATCGGGCTGGGATGGCCGCGTTAGAGCGCCCCGTTGTCGCTGCATGGACGACCCAGTGGTATATATTCCAGCTACTGGAGGCTTTAAGCGGATATATTTTTGTGGCTCAAACATGCTAGATGAAGTAGCATCCAGTTTTCCATGTTGTAAAAGTAGTATTTGATTGACACTTGACAGTTGAGGAGGGCGTAGTTTCAGCACATTCAGTGGGCACGCCCACAGTGTTGGAGAGTAGAGACAATGGCATGATTTTGGCGCCTCACTTTTTTAATTCTTCAAAATTGGCAGGGTTGTTTTATTCAGAAGACATCCTTATGTTTGCTTTGCAGGCACTTTCCCATGTTTATATTTAATGCTTGAATAGGATGCCATTCCAAACGCTTCTTTGAAATGTAAATCACGTGTTGGTGTACGTGTGTGTTGTTGCCCCTCAGAAATCGCTCCGTGAGGCACTATTCATGCTCACTTCCCCTCTTCAAACCAGACTTGCTCATGAGGCACTATAGTATTTGATATGCATTGTGCATGCTGCTCAAAATTGATTGACATTGATGACAATATAATTTTTTTTGTAAGCTTATGCCCTGTTTTTTTTTTTGGCATGGACTTCCGATAACTGTCCTGAGAAAATAAATTTTTGTCGACACCTGTTTTCTGTGGATGCGCGAACACAAAAGGTGACCGCAGTGTTATCTATTTTCTATTGTTTATCAGTTTTTTTGTTGTTGTTGCCTGTGAGAGTTTTTTTTTTGTGTGTGAGTTTTTTTTTTGGGGGGTGGGGCAACCTGTTGAGTGGTAAATGTTACTTTTGACCTACACGTCACCTCATAGAAATGTGTTGAATTATTTTCCCATTTCACTTAAATGCCCCTAATAAGGGTGCATACCAAACACAAACTGTACTTCACAATGACCCACGTCCGTTCATGAGGCAGTTTCCAGTGTCGCGACCAGTGATGCGACCGTGAGATTGCTTCTACTCCCTCACCAAGCCGTACGCACACGCCGAAGCCAATCTGCGGCAAAACCGATGACTCTCAATCGTGAAACGTTTGGAACGGAGCCTCCTTGAAGATAATCATCAAATCCCTTCGCTCCGTGTGTATCATTTTAAATGCTCATTGGCTTGGGCCTATTTTACACACTAATCCCCGCACAGCTGAGCTAGCGATACAGCGTTCTCTTGCCCGCAGTGAATCGATACCCTCAGGGATGTGCGTGAGTTGCCTTTTGAAGTGAGACCTCCTACAGTACATATCTCTTCATTCGCCGTGTGGACGAAAATATTGGGACACCTACAAGTGAGAATTGTAGACAATATGGAGTGAGTCCGCCCCTTTTGCAGCTTAAATATTCGTCCACTTCTTCCAAGAGTTTGGAGTATGTCTGTTTAAAGTTTGGGCAAGTCTTGAAAGTCTGTTTCTGAACTACGGTTTGAAAAGGGTGTAACATTTCCAGCAGTTTTCAGGTCAATTTCCATGGGAAGTTGAGCAGAGGAAGTTTGGAAACAGGAAAAGAGCCTTCAAAATAGTGAAGAAAAAAAATAAAATCAAGCCCCTCTCTCAGTTCTCAAATGCCGTGGGCGTGTCTGCTGAATGTGTTGAAACCACACCCCGCTCAGCTGTTAACTGTCAATCAAATAATGTGCAAATAATATGACATGGAAAACCGGATGCTACGTCGTCTAGCATCTTTCTTATGCCGACACGTAACTGCAAGTTTGAGACACGGAAATTACATCCACTTAAAACCTCCATATATCGACAACATCTAAAGTGGCCACACCAAGATGACGTCCGACTTTTTTCCCCCTCCTTTTCTCCGTGGTCGTGTACGCACTCATGGCCAACAACGAGGCGCTCTAAAGTGGCCATGTTAGCGGGCTAGCCGAAAGAAAGATACATTTTCAGGGTGTAGGCCTAGCTAGATGTTGCAAATGTGCCTGATAACCACCAAAGTGAACAAAGGTGCTCAAGTTTATATACAGTGGGTGAGTGGGGATTCATGCCAGACTCCAAAAGTGCATCACATTTTAGCTACGCTTCAAAAATCAGGAAAAATTGAATTGTGAAAAACAGTTTAACTCTATATTTCTACAATTCAATTCAAAGTTTTCAGTCTTGGACACATGTTTATAGCAATTATCTTCAAACGTATAATGTATTCAAAAAAAAAGACAAAAAAAAAGGATAAATTCATTTTGTTCTTCTGTTTGACGCCATCACAAAACAAAAGGACGGCAGAGTTACTCGGTCAGCAGAAGCGGGTGGGGGGTCGGGGGGTTGTTGGAGAGCTAGAAATAAAACGAATGGAATACAGGGAAACTGGGTTAAGCGTGACGTGACGGATGAGGCCGAGCGCTTTCCTGACTCATGGCTGCGTTCCCTGGTGACTAATGTGGTCAGTGACACTTCTCGTCGCCTTCTCCCTATCCCACCTGCCAAGCTGGAAGTCAGCCTGGGGGCACTGTGGCACACCCCACTCTCGGCCATAATCTTATTTTAGAGCAGTGATTCCTTATTTATTAACCTGCGTATCCATCATTATTTAAGTATGCAGGGGGATACTGTATGTTCCAGACGCACCCGCACTAGGTGAAGTTCTGTGAAAAAGAGAGACCGCATAAAAAAACATCACATTTTGAGAAATAGTTTCAACCTGCCCAAATATTGAAACTTATTACAACACTTTTTAAAGTAATACTTATCTCACTTGCTGTTCTGCAAATGAGATGCAAAGCGTGCTTCCTTCAAGGTGTTTGTCTGTCACTCCCAAGTTTATTGTAAAAAAGCAAAAGTAAAACATGAGAGAATTAAACTCTGCATATTTAAACACCAAAATGTTCAACCAAAGCATCTGTAGCGTAAATCACTCGTTATTTAATGTAGAATTAATGAGTTACTCGATTGAGAGGAGGATGTCGCCATCCGACTTCCCATCAGTACCACTCTAATTTTCATGTAGTATATGTGATGGAAGAAGTAAAAGTAAATAATAATGGAAGGAACGTGAGATGTGGGAGTAAGCTTGTATTACGACAGCGTGTAGCCGGCAAACAGCTGGAGAGCGAAGTACTTGGACATACTTGGACTTATTAATCCTCAAATATGAATGCATCAACCAAGACTGAGAATTTTAGACGTGAATGCTTTTTCGGCGTCACGCAGAAGGCAGACGTCTAAATTTGTCTAACAAAAGTCCGCTAGCCTAATGCTAACATATAATGCGAAAGTCTATACATAGGCTGACGATAATTAGCATAGATGTTACAGTCATTATAAACATTTAAACAACATACAAACCTAGGTAGTGGATTGTAATTCATCTAAAATGGGTATATTTTCTTAAATTAACTTTTTTTGGCCCATCAATTTACTGTCAATAATTTAAAACTACATAGTCCTAACCCCATAACCCCAAAATGCTATAGAATGTGTGACAATAAATAATAAGTCATTTCTATCCAATGTCATGCCATGCCAGGGCATCATGTACAATGATATACTGACTTGTGGAAGTGTCTTTATCTGTGCCCATTCATCATGAAGAATCATCTCCTCCCACAGTTTCTTCTGAAGCTCATTCTTCTTTCTCCACATCTCTGTTAAAAGCAGATGCATTCTGTTTATCTCGCTTGTCTCACAAGCTTTAATCTGTTCCCTGATCTTCATTTCCTCCAGCACTACTCGCTGTGTGTGTCCCCCCACCCCCACCGAGACCCTCGATGCACATAGACGTAGACTCACCCACGTCGACTTTGCCCACAAAATGCAAAAATGTGCCCATTGTTACTTCACATCTTTTTAAAAAAAAATGTTTTTATTGCTGCGATTCTAAATCCACCGAAAAAACTGACCAACTTTCCCGCCAAACCAAAAAGCCTCTCATGCTCACAAACTCATTCAACTCAAAAACCTTCCACGCACACCACTCTCACCAAAAAAACTCATAGATATGGAATAGTTTCTCTCACACTCACCAAAAACCTTCGCATCTTCTTTATTCCAAACGTAACCATGCAAAAAGCATCAATTGGTGAATGTCAGCATTGTGCTGATGTGACAAGATTTCCAGAGGCAACAAAAGTGCCTGCGTCTCCATCCAAGTTAGAATTTTTAAGGACGTATTAAGGGCAAACTCACTCTACAGTATATGTATTATTTAAGACATCCTGCTACAGGAATGAGTGCTGTAGCATAAATAATATGTGCGTTGGTCCGTACAGCCGTCGGCCAGTGTTTAAAAAAAACGTTGACACACACTCAGATGGTGGGCATAAATTAAAAGAGAGATTCGCTGCTTATCTTTATGAGCTGCACAAGCATGAGATGCAGTGATAATGTTCAGAAAAAGGGAGCATGTTAAAAAGGTCATTTTGACGTAATACACTATGAAAGTCAGATAAAAAAAACAACAAAAAAAACACGCATGAACAAATAATTTGGGGGACACGACACAAATTCCTGGCTTGGTACAACAGAAATCATGTGGTTAAGTTAATTTATGGAATCCACACGCAGCCCAAGCGGTGATGGTTCCTCTGTCACCGTTTAAGGTTCGAATCCAAATATGATTCCGGGGAGCCACGTGAGACAAACATCAGCTGACAAGGTTGCCCGCCAACAGCGGGCCACCCCTGACATTTGTTTGTGTGACCGCGGATGTTTTCGCCCCCCCCCCTCCCCCCACACTGACCTTTTGCCATCTTTGTTCTGCACTTATTGCAAGTTATTTTGGAGAGCTTTTGAGTCTCATCTGCTTCCTCGGTGTTTTGAATTTAGTTGGAAATTGGACTGAAATTCAACAGAGAGATACTCCAAACACTTTTCATTAAGCGTGCTCGGGAAGTGGAAGTACTGTAAGTATTTTTTACAGAAGGTTTGGGCCCTGCCTTGACCTCACGTAATATTTCTTCTTCTTTTGTTGTTTCCTCAGCCTCACGTCAACGTTCCTGCCCCCCACCGGTCCTCTCGGCCAGCGGGACCATGATGCTGAGCAGCTCCGTGGAGGTGCCCAGCCCGGCCGGGCTGAGCAGCCTCAGCGGGCTGAGCGAAGCGGCTCGAAACGTGGTGCGCTCCTCAAGCATCTCGGGGGCCATGTACAACTTGGAGAAGAGTCCCGGAGGCGGGGGTCCCGAGTCGGCGTCGCTGGCCGGCAACAAGAAGCGGCGCTCCAGTCTGGGAGCCAAGATGGTGGCTATTGTGGGCTTGTCGCAGTGGAGCAAGAGCACGCAGCAGCTCAACCAGCACGGTCGGTCATTTTCATCGTCCGCCGCCGGCGGCTCCTTTTCTTACGTTCAATGTTCTTCATTCAAACGCAATCTCCTTTTGTCTCCCAAACCTATCGCACGTCAAAAGATTCATGAAATTAAGGACTTGTTGAACTACTTTCCACATTCCCAAAATTCCCACTTTTCACAGAATTCCATATTTTCCATACAAAAAAAACTCCATTCAAGTGAATATGACACAAATACAAATTTCACACTTTTCCACAGGAAAATTCTCAAATTAAGAGAGTTTTATATATCCTCCTTTCAGATGTCTTTAGTGACTGAAACCATTCACATTTCCCAAATTTTCCACTGTAAAATTCCCAAATTAAGAGATGTTTTTACACACTTGCCTCCTCCTTCCACATTTCTTAATCTGTTCAAACAATTCCCCGCTTCAAGTCTGGCATTCTACATATCAACAAGTCAATGAATTCTACAGAATTCCTCTTCAGTGTTAGTGTTAGCTCGTCAACAGTCACACTCAATGTCTCCAGAAATCAGTAGTTGCTGTTGATTTTCATTTGCCTGTCAAAATATCCTTTGTCCTTTTCCATAGCACCTTTAGGCTGCAGTATAATGTCAGCGGTGGTCTCAAGCAGCAGCGGCTTGCACATATGGGGGCTGTATGATAATGATTGGGACGTTATGTTCTCATCTGTCTCCCGTGGGAATAATGATAGGCCTACAGTCGATACCATACTGGTGCAATAGAAACAGTCGGTTGCCAGTCGCGAACACAAGCCCGCTTATTCCTGGTGGGAAGTAAGAAAACTCAGTCATTGAGTCAGGCTTGGTAAAGGCTGACTTATTTCCAATTCCAAATTACAGCCGTGAGAAATGTAGTTCATTTCCTCTTATCATCTCGGCAAGTCTGGTTTCCCCTTCAAGTCCAACGTTGTGCGTTCAACCTTTTCAGAACAGCGTGCCCATGTCTACAATTTGCTTTCTGCTTGCCTGCACGCGATGTGGCTGGACATTGACTGTGTTTATTTCTGGGAGACCATTCGGCCTTAAAACCTGATCTGAGTGTTGTTGCTATCTGCTGTGTAAATCCAGCAGAGTGTGACATTTTATAGCCTGTTCTTATCTGAAATTGGAAGGATTTGGTTCAAATGCCAATGCACTTTATTGAGCTGAAAACGACTTTCAGTTGCATTAAAAAGCTTAGGATTGTGTAATAGATGTAAAAAACTATTGCATTGCATTGCAATCTAAGCCTTTTTGGAGATGGGTTAAAAGTGGGTAGAAATGAATTGAAATAGATTTATTATTTGCAAGAAGCTTGAATTATTATTTTTATGCATCACTGAAATATGATGGGCATTTAGAGCCACTAAAATACATTCACGTGAAAAAGGTGGGAATACGAGCATAAAGTACCATAAAATGTTGATATTTCTCATTTTTAGCTTTTAGAATAAGTCGAGAAATGAACAAGCAGTAAAAATAATGCCATCTCCTGTAATTTAAATATAACTTTGCTCCTCTGCGAGAGTAAACAGAATACAGCGGATGCGTGACCAGAGAGGCGTGTGCATGTCCAACACACATTTGTGGTGCCAGCGCTAACAGAGTCACCATATGTCCCACAGGCAGTGTAAACAGGAACACACGCTGTCATTCATGTGGAGACACGCACTCATCTGAATACTGAATGGTATCCATGCAGTATCCCCCTGCATAGTGTCGATTTGCAAATTCACCTAATCGCAGATTTGTTTTGGAGGGGGGGATATATCCTCTATTTTTTTGCTGAAAAACTCGCGTCTTTGAGCTCAGTCAAAAGACATTTGTAATTCAAAAGTATGACTTTGGCACTATCTTTGGCCTTTCGGTGCCAAAGAGCTAAGTTGAAGTGACGGGAGGATCTTCATTTCGTCAAATAAGAAAATATTGCTAAGTTATACACGTTAAGCTTGCAATTTGTGTGTGTGCAAATGTGTGTATAAAGTGTTGAAGGTGTGGGCGGGGTAAAGGGAATTTTCACCTGTCGCTGGTGTGTCTGCCATGTCTCTGTTTTCCTATTGTTGAAGCGAACAGAGAGCAAAGTAAGCACGAGGAGGCTCATAGTGGCTGAGGATGTGAAGAAGAGGAAGGCGGTGTCTAACTTTAAATGTTCTCAGCTGCCAGGAGAACATATGTTGCCTGGAACTATAAATGACAGGATCATGCACCCCGTGCGTCCACCAGCATCCATATTGGGGCTCTTCTCGTTACGGTGGCGTCACCTGCACGACAGTCATCATTGCTAAAATCCACAAAATGTGCGATACGGTAGACGCAGAATGAAAAATTGCCATTGATGACCTTTTATTATATTATGGATCATAGGGAAAAGAAATCTACAAAAAAAAAAAAAAAAAAAATTTTTTTTACACATTTCCATTTTTTGGTGAAGTTTGGTTGAAAATCCAAGTCCTTTAGAGGGCGGATATTACAAATAGAAAAGTATGAGTAGTTGCATAGATGAGCACGCATGGATTTAATATCAATAGTATATCGTACCATAATATCAGTATCAATAATATCATTATACAACATAATAATTGTTCCATAATGAACCTAATGTGGAGAAATCTCAGAATCAACATGCTAATCTGATACACATCTATTTATTTTAAAGAAAATACCTTTTTAAAATCACATAAAAAGCTCATTAAATCAAAAGTAATAAATAATTATGAACTATCCTATATATTCATATCCTATATAAATGCTTGATAGTCCGATCAACCTTTAATCATGTCATACAGTCAAAGATCAGACCTAAATCTCCTAAACTCTGAAAATGCGTGGAGGAGATGTCCTCACCTTGCACATCGATCCAATCTGTGAAAGGACTCAATGCTGTAAAATGTCAATTATTATTTAGCATCGATCCAATCTGTGAAATGACTCAATGCTGTAAAACGTCAATTATTATTTAGCATCTGCTGATTTAAATCCCATTGGTAAGGCTTTGTGAGTTAACTGTTTCCCATCACGTGATGTCGACGCATTTTCCATCAGGAAAATGTTCCTGTGTGACTAATAGTTGTGTTAAAAACAACAACAACAACAAATGTTTTTTGACAAACAAGTCTGTTCAATGAATGACGCAGTGAGACTCTTTCCTGTTTATTTCAGCAGTCCAGCGCCAGAAACCAGGAGCTTAAAATTAGACACGCAAACATCCTTACCAACTCGGTCAATTTCAATCAGGATCCTTTTTGACATCCCTTGCTGGTGGTCATTATCGGCTAAATCTGCACAGTTGTCAGGGCGCCATGTTTTTGAATGGCAGGTGCATTGATTGTCTGACGTACGGCCCGGGGTCCTGGCCCGTCTTCCACGCTTGGTTGGTCAGCCGATAGCCAATAAGCCACAGGGTTAATTTGTTCCCAGAGATGAGTAACAACTGTACAGGAGTGGTAATTTCAATTCAAAGAAGCTTTGACATGAGAGCAAAAAGTTGAGATACAAGTGGACTCAAATCAACCCATTAGAAATTGCTTCAAAATCTCAATGTTGCAAGACCGCGAAGGATGAGCCGCGATATAGCACGGGAATGCTGTATACGCTATATTACATAACAGTAATTGTTGCTCCCCTTTAAACGCTGCGTTTTATTTCAACCCTCTAAAATTAAATAACAGGATTTAAAGGGGAGGCTTAATGGAATGAATGGAGATGAATACTATTACGGCACATTGAGAAGGTAATGTTACAGTGTTATTGCGTCTGCAGGCGATGCTCTGGTCATGGTGCATTTTGTGAATTGGATCCAGTCAGTTCGCAAACATCAGCGGAATGAGCTCTCTTTTTTTTTTTTCTTTTGACATAAAGCCTCTGTCTTAAAATAATGACATCATGCTTTTTCTAACTGTAAAAACAATCTGCATGCAAAATTTCTTAAGCAACAATAGTTTTCTTTCAGTAAAACAGAAATATTTTTGTCTGGGTCACTTTCTTTAACTAGGGCACTAGTACCGCATTATAGTGAAACGTATGTGACCGACTTGAAGTTGGAATGGTTTGAATTGGTTAAGAAATGTTGAAGGACGTAAATATGTAAAATATCTGAACCAATATCTGAAAGAATTTTACAAAGACAGGATCTTAATGAATTGCGCAGTTGTGCCTAATGTTATGGCCAGTTCGCAGTATTCAGGACACAGGTGGGAGGAAATTCGACCATCGCCGGCACTTGACTACCTAACGACTGCCACACGTGTGACGAGGGGGCGCGGCTTAAAGAAAACGCCAAAGCCGCGGTCCCGTTTTGCTCGCTGGGCCCACGGAGGCTCAAAATGGCGAGCAGCACCAACGCGTGAATTTGTACGACGAACATTTCTGCATTACATAACAGGCGTCGCATCAATACACAAATCCGCGCGTGAAATGCAAACCCGTCTTGGCTGCGCTGTTGTTGCCCTCCTGTGTTTGTCAACGTGTAGATAAATTCATAATTCAAGGATTTGCTAGCTGGCCAGCTTTGAGTTGGCATTTTTTTTTTGCTGTTCTGTCTTTGGTCTATTTATTGCCTGCTATTATTAGTAACCCAGAAAAAGGAGCTCACACAAACTATTTCCATAGGTTTCAAGGGATGACTCACTCCTCCGCTCGCCGGGTCCAGTCAGTCTTATCTCCTGTGCGGGTTTATCCATGCCTGCAAAAGGAGAGCTCGCACGGAGGGCGAGCACTCTTGAGATTCAACACCCCAAGGAGAGTTAGATTAATGGAAGGAATGGAGCGGAATGTGCGTGTCTGCTGCGCTTCATGTCTGATCTGAGCCTCCACCATTCTATACGATGTTCTAGAAATGTAGGTACGGACGTATATATTAAGCTGGGATACGTTCCTTCATCTCAGTATTCTGTGCTCCATTTAGCTCTTCAACCCAACTCGACATTTCCTTTCAATATCATTTTACATCGCTCACCTTCCTTCTTTTGGCATGTTTATTGCTGCGGATGGATAATGGCACAAGTATACACCAGAGGCACACAAAAGCAGCAGATTATGAGACTTTGTAAACATCTCTCACGGGAAGGGAACGGTTGTTTTTCTCCGGATGGGTTTGAATGGTTATGAAACCGCAAGTGCATTTTCGGTACTAGCTAATTAAAGTAAACATAAAACAATGAGAATTACATGTTGTGTATTTAAAACAACTGCATAACACTGACATTAGTTTTTTTTAATATAGCGGTGGTGGGTCGTGCAATTGGTACCTTTTAGTAGGGACTGTGTTTTGCTACTTGTACTGGGCTGGAACAAGTTTTGCTCCGATCAGCCAATCAGAAGACGGAATAATGCTGAAGTCATCGCGAGCCAGCGCTCTGGCCCTGTGAGGGTGAATTTCAAAATCCGAATGGTTCAACAAACAGTCCCATTGCCAGCACTCCCGATTCTGAAGGCCCTGGACAGATTCCGTTGACACGGCAACGCAAAGAAGCTAAAATCTGATTGGACAAGATAAGGCCAAGGTCCACATACACGTACTGGAAGCATTGCAGCCGAGGGAAACTCTCATTGAACAAATGCAACACCCAAATACAATTTTATGAGACAAATATTAGAATGTAACTGTTGGTCAGAAGATGCACCAAGTAGGTTGAAACAAAAAACAAACAATAATATATTAAATCCCCACTGAAAATGCCCGATAGTGAAAAAGTCCAAATAGTGTGTCTTGTCCTGGAATTACACTCAGGCTGTTTTCATTTGTTTTGGGGGTTCTGTCCCACAGTGCCCTACTTATTGCTCATTCTGAGTCATCAGCGTTTTGGCAGCAGCACTTCAAACCTCACTACGATCACTGCTTTTTAGGGAAAATCTCTCTCCAAAGAAAATTGCTCTCATTAAGATGACTCAAGCCGTTGCTTGTTCTTGAAATTTTACTGGAAATATTTCACAACAAGGTCTCTGCTGGGTCACAGCACGTCTCCAGGTGAAAGCCATTTAGATGGAGGACAAATCCTTCGACTTTCTTTTCGAGTTGCCTCTAATGCAACGTTGCGGTGCCATTATCGACCCCCCTTGCACCACTTTTGAGTCCCTGGCTCTCCCAATAAATCCCAACTGAGACCTTACTCAGTACTCTTAAAAAGCTTTCTGCTCCCCGCCGGTGCGATTCCGAGGCTACAAAACACATTTGAAACCGCCGTTGCTTACAATATCTTTGCCTCCTGCTTCGTCCTCGTCCCAACTTCCTGCGCCCGTATTACTTTTGTTGCCTTTGCAATTGATCATCATTTTTATTCCACAGTCTTGCTACGGAAACCCCTTTTGTTCCACAGGCCATACGTACAAATATAAATGGGTCGAGACTCTCGATTAGTGATGGATTTGATTCCATTTTCTTGATAGATTATTGGGGACAGTTCAACCCCTCTTTATTGCGGGGGATTCGTTCCAGAACCACACGCGATGGGTGAAAATCTGTGATCTAGAAAACATACAAAAAAACTTTATAAATATCGTTTTTTTTTGATGGCAGAACATTCTCAGGAAAGTGTTTTCTACTGTACATACGGCAGATCTATCCAAACAAAACCAACAACAGTTTGTTTTGTAGCAAAGCAAAGAACTTAAAGCTAAAGCTTCGAGCATATCATCATGAAAAGCAGTCGCAAGGCAGCCAGAGAGAAACTCACGTACAGTATAAAGCAGCTCGTATCATTATTTTCAATCGAAGGTGGTCAAGTAGCTGCGCTACGCAACTATCAAATAAACAACATCAACAATGCAGGAAATTGCTCAGGAGCACAGTAATTACGTGTGTGTGTTTGTGTTCTCAGGAGTATTGTGTGTGTGTGCCCGTGTGTAAAAAAAATGATGATATGATGTGACTGTTTGGTGTGTTTGACCAACACAAACACACACACACACACACGTGCACACTTCTCCTCTCAGCCAATGTAAACACACAGGAGGGCTTATTTCTAAATCTGTTTGATGGCGCCGGCAGACGGCTGCTGCGCGACAGGAGACTCTCCACAGGTTCCCCTTCTCAAAGTCCAAATGACATTTTGCTCTTAAGCCTGAGTGCAACAAATCTGCAACATTGGTGAAATAGTCATACCAATCTTTCGATTAACCTTTCTGCGTCATTTTCTTTCTTTCTTTTTAGGCCGTTCGCAGGGACAAAACAGTCAAATCAAATCAGATAATACACCCAAATGTCCTTCTAATGTCAATTTTCATGTTTCATAGACATAATTAATACATTAGTCATATCTGTTTCTTCTCATCCGCTCCCCATGAAGTTGAGTATTCCAGGGGAGATTACTTGAGAATTAGATTGCCCTTTTTCCTCGATGTAATTAATTGACATTACACAGAAGCCGGTGCAGCATATTAACTCACCGGCAGACATCCTGCCGTACGTGAAGATTTCAGATTAGTACAAACCATTTCCCATGCAGAAGGGTGCTGGGCAAAAGGCTAATGGCTTCTTATTGGTCGCTGTTGTCCTGCCCTGGGATGTTAATGGATTCACGCACACACTGAAGACAACGCGGGAGATTTGTTTGAATTCTTTCCTTATTAAGACGCAGGTAGCAAAAGTACCGTAATCACACACTGGTCTTAAGTATAGAAGTACAGGTACGAGTATATAAAAAAAAAAAAAAAAAAAGACAAAAGTTGAAGTACTGATGGGACAAGCCAAAAGTCCAAACAACTTGGTAAAAAAACTAAAAAAAAAAGGACAGACTCTAAAATGTACTTAATAACAACAACTAAAAATGAATTACAGTCAATTATATGCAATGCCCATTTTGATAACTTGAAAAAAACATTATCTGCACACAGAATAATTTCCGTCCTTTATTCACTTACGTAGCGCTCAATTGCTCATACTAAGAATAAGAAGAAGAAGAACAAAAAAAAGATCTGGTGGTTTTTAGATTAATCCTTAAAAAAAAATAGAAGCCATTAACGGGGAATGTCTTGCTTCTTTGATCGTGTTGCGTCATCGTTGTTCACGTTCCGCCCTATTAGTCCCAAAGATCTCAATCAATCATTCAGTCAAGATCCTAACCGCCCTTGACTTGACCTCTCTCTATTTATGTCTTTTTTTTGTCGTGTCGTCATCTGTGGCGATTGAAAGAGCTAATGAGCCTGTTTTGACTAAGTAAGGAGTATAAAGTAGCAATATGTTTTCAAATGTCTGGCGTAAAAAGACGTAACGCCATGAACCCTCAAACAGTTGTAGAAAAAGGATAGATAGATGGATTTCATGCATACAGAAGAAGAAATAAACATGGCCAAACCCAATTTTCATCCTTCTTATGTAACTGACACAGATTCATCTATAAATAATCTCCATTTTTACTCTCTACCTTTTTGAAGCTTCCCGTTTTTTTGGGGCTCCAAATTTAGCGAGGAGGGGCGAGGAGTGAAGACGCCACAACAAAATCTTTCATCGCAGACACCCATGCTTGGTTACTGTTGCTACGCACGGCGGCTCGCTGCCGTCACCGGCGCATCCAATAGGCACGTCGGCGCAGCCGGGCAGGCTAAAAACGGCATTCTATATTACGGCGCATAATGACAAAGGCTTCATCAGTGTTCTCTCCAAATGTCAAAGCGGCTTTAATGATCCACACACACACACACACACACAAATAGTACTTTTACACTGTTGATGCCCCATTCTCGACAATCGATTAATTTGCTTCCACCTTGTGAGTTCAAGTTTATTATCTAATATCTGGATTGTTTTCACTTTCCTACCTTTTATGTGCACAGAGTCTTCTCTGAATTGGATGCCGCGTGCTTTGTGCAATCTTGCACGTCTCCTGGGGATGAGTTATTCCTCATATCCGCCGGCGAATAAAGGGCCTCTTCTCGACTAGTTTATGTAATGACTATTAGTCGTTGGATTTATGTCAGACTAGCACTAATTACAGTGCGTGTTTCTTTGTTTTGGCCTCGCAATCAAAAGTGAGTTCAACTGTGGAGGGAAAACTATGCTTCTTTGTTTACTTTGGACTGAATGGGACTGACCATTTATTCGATTCATATCCAGATTAAGGTCCATGCACTAGTATGCTGTTTATCCTCACTGGTAAGACAATTCAGTGCACTAGTACAGCGGCTTTGTCTTATTAGTAATGTGTTTCCATGACTGTGCAAAATTTCCCAGCACACTAGTAGGACAACTTTAGCATACTAGCAGTGAGGCAAAACTAGGTACTAGTTGACACACACTACTACTCGTACTACTAGTGAAGCACTTGATGTTAACTAGAATTGTATAATGCCACTAATAGTATTAGTAGCACAGAGCAGTCAACTAGCGCACAATTTTGTCTCACTAGTAATATGTAGTTTTCCTAGTCGTATGCTAAAGTTGGTCTACTAGTGAGGACAAAGACCGTAGTGGTACATGGATCTTAAGATGGATATCAATGATATTGATTTGCTCACTAGTAATACAATATACATACAATACACAACACTAGTAGAACGACTAGGGTGCACTAGTAGAACAGCACTAGTAGGGATTTTTCCACGACTGCCTTCCACTACTGTATGACATTTCTGCGCACCAGTAGGACAACTTTGCTTACTAGTAGGACTACATGTCATTAGTGAGGCAAAACTACTAGTGTCCATATTAGTGCTACTAGCAGGCTCGAGGAGGCTATTAATCCATGACACATGCCTACTAGTTTGCCCTAATAGTGTTACTTGCGCAATATGGTTTACAAGTAAAGTATAATTGTGTACTAGTAGGCCACAAGTGATACTTGTAGTGTAAAACATTACTGATAGTAAGAGATAAGGTGTGCTTCAAAGTTCAATACAACTGAACTGCACTTAATAAATGTACTGTACTGGATTAACTAGTGCGCGCTAGTCATTCTACTGGTGTGCTGTATTTTCTTACTAGTGAGGACAAAGAGCATACCAGTGCATCGACCTTAAGATGGATATCAAATCAACGCTCAAACGGGTTTCCAAATGGGACAAGATACTAGTTTGGTGATCAAGATGGAACGCGCAAAAACTTCTAATTTGAAATGTTGAGTGCAGGAGGAGAACAAGGAGCTAGCTATAAAGTCGCCAAAATAAGATCACTATCTACAGTAGATAATAAGCATTTAAAATACCAGGAAAACGCACTCGGAGCGGGGAAAGGCTTATGATGGAGCATGCCGGCCGGGGCTCTTGGTGCAATGCAGACGGCGTTGCCATGGCAATGGAAAAGGGGGTGAGCGCAGAGGAGGAAGAGGAAGAGGGGAAGAGGAAGGAAGAGATCACTCCTCCTCAACAGGGGCTGTTTTGATGTGAGGGGAGGGGCGCACTGGCAAATGAGTAAATAGTGTGACGATGAAGTTGATGGCTCCAAGAATGCTTAAAACAGCAAAAAAAGAAGAGGAAAAAAGAAAAAGAATGCTTTGTCATCATAGTAAAACTCAAATAAGCAGATATTTTCAGACAGTGGGTGAGGTTCAGGACTTTTTTTTTTTTTTGGAATAATAACAGGGATGAGCTGGTCTCCATGGCGCCAGCTGTCTCAGGTGGCCTCGTCTGCTCCCCGATCAGGAGGTTGTCATAGCAGCGCAGACGACTGAAGTTTGCCAGCAGACACTCGGCGTCACCGCCGTCTTGCTCGTCTTCCTCACACGAAAGTCTCACAAAAACAATTGCAGCCTCATCACGTGGCCGCCGGGATTGTTCCGGGTGTAGAGTTGTCATGGCGATCGAGGTGAGCATGGCGAAGGGAATCTTAATAAGCTTGGAGTTGCTTAGGGCTAATCAAGTGCGTCTGAGAGTTGATTTTAGCTAGCAACAAGGGGCACAGACCTTAAACTGGATATCTAGGATATGGAATAAATGCTCAAAAAGCTTTCCATAGCATTCACGTGGACTCGGAAATAATGAGGGCGAGGGAGCTATGCCAATTCGTTTTGCCATCATAAGTGCAGTTCTAATAAGCCGCACAGAGCAAAAGGAAGCGTCCTGATGCTTCGTGTTTAACAACCATTGCCATGTCTCTGAGAAGAGATTTTCAAGACTTTAAATCCTCTCTGCAGGATTAAAAAAAAAAAAAAAAAAAAAAAAAAGTTTGCCTAGAGTGCTCCCGTGCACGGTGTGACGTATTTGCTTCTAAAGACTCCTAAATTTGCATTTGTGTACATCATCTCATATTTTTTGTCAATATTTTGTTTCTTTTCATGGAACAACACTTCATGGAAGAATTGACATTTTTCAACAATAAGTAGTTATCTTGTCTGTCCCCTCGAAATAACTCAACACCCAGCCATTAATGTCTCAACCGCTAGCAACAAAAGTGAGTACACCCCTAGGTGAAAATGACCAGATTGTGCCCAATCCTCTTTTACTCCTCCATGAGGACATCGCGGAGCTGAAAGACATTAAACACTAGCGATGCACCGATACCACTTATATTGTGCTTGCCGATCCCGCGTACCGATACTTAATATAATGCCCTTACATCTTATGATTGTAATGAAAATGTTTTTTTTTAATCCAATATGATTAAAAAACACAAATGTTTCTTGAACATGACATACGTTTCCCTCAGATATAACACTATTTTTTTTTTAGACAAACAACTTATCATTACTGACATTTTAACATCCAAACGCATGTTTTTCAGTCTTGCCACATATTTTTGCTTAAACGCAGCCTGCAACCCAAGGCCTTTCAGTTAGGTGGTGTCCCAGTCTGAACACTTGGGAGCACTATGTAAAAGTGGTGGGCGAGCTACTATAGGAAATTCGGCTTAGAAAGAAGTGGTCGCAATAAGGATAGCGGGGCAAAGATCGTCAGGTTTTTGGATTGAGAGTGCGCGAGTGCACAGGGCTACATGTCTTATCCTGAGGTCTTTTCAGCGCTAGTGTGTCATCACAGGGGATCATGCCCGGGAAGCTTCTTCTGCTGTTAGAGCTCAAGCTCTCGTCCGTAAATGCGTCACCCTCTCACTCGGCCACCGAATTTCTTTTTCTTTCTTTCTTTCTTTCTTTCTTTCTTTCTTTCTTTCTTTCTTTCTTTCTTTCTTTCTTTCTTTCTTTCTTTCTTTCTTTCTTTCTTTCTTTCTTTCTTTCTCATTACTGACTATTTGTCAGTGCAGTTAAAAAATGGACCCTAGTTAAACATGCAAAAGGAATTCAAGAAAGGAAAAGGCTCAATTCTATCCATCCATTTTCTATATTGCTTGCTGATTTAAGGTGCCCAGAGTCAGTTGGGATATTCTCCATGTCATGCGTGACTCTAATTAAGACAATCGATAAAGAGAGTGGACGGGTGGATGGTTAGCATTAATGTGCAATTTCTAAGGGAATTGCAAATTCTAGTTCTTCCCTATTTGAATATTTGTATTTTATTTTTATTCGGTCTGTTTTATATGGCGAATCCTAGACACAGCTTCAAATGTGTCACTCACACCTATTTGGAAAGTGTAAATGCAGCAGGCTCACGCTTAGCATGATTATCGCGCAGCTCTGTGTAATGCCACACTTCCTGATCACACTTCTTACCCTGATTGGATAACAGTGAAGCACTGTTTATCGAGGGGGGTACATTCTAGAGCCACGTGTGGTAAAAATATGCCATATATAAAGTCAATATACTTTGTAAAAAATAAAAAAAATAATTTATAGTTTTAGCAAGGGCTATTATTTGGGGGTCACATCCATTTTTTATTTTTATTTTTATTCCCCCCCCCCCCCTAGCGGCTTCTGTAGCTTGGAAGTGGTACGGGTTTGCAGCATCAGATGATGAGCAACAAAACGTCTGCTGTTTGAAGACGGTTGAAACCAATACGTGTCGCACAGAATGTAAAACAAAGAAAAGAAACAGACAACACGAGCCGAAGAAAAATAAACCTATACAAACATAAGTACTGTTCAATCAAACCATATCATTTTGTCTTATGAAGTCCACTAGCTTAATCTTAACGTGTCATTAGATTGCCATAGACCGGCTAACGAAAATTAGCATAAATGATTACATTAATTATCAACCTTAAAGTAACTGCTACTTCAACACACATGGAGCAGCAACACATACAAACAAAGCATACATTACTGACAGGTATATATATATATATATATATATATATATATATATATATATATATATATATATATATATATATATTCTCTAACGACACCCGTTGTTGTAGTTTAGTTGGGGACAGTGCTGCCCGACATGTTGCGGCACAACGTGGTACTGCACTGAAGGCACACAACTCGATCTGGCGGCGATTCACCGTGCAGTGTGAGTGAAAGTGAGCTGTGATCTTGTTTTTGTTTTTGCTTTTCTTCTTAGACGGTGGGACCAAGAAGCTTCGCAGCACAATCCGACGGAGCACGGAGACCGGGATCGCCGTGGAGATGAGGAACCGGGTGACGCGGCAGGGCAGCAAGGACTCCACCGACGGCAGCACCAACTCGAACAGCTCCGACGGAACGTGAGCTTCGGCCTCATGTCGAGCGAGCGTGTCAACTCAAGAGGGCCCTCCTGACTTCTTTTTTGGTATTTTCCTTCCAGGTTCATCTTCCCTACCACACGCCTCGGGCCCGAGAGCCAGTTCAGCGACTTCCTGGACGGATTAGGCCCAGCTCAGATCGTAGGGCGACAAACATTAGCGACGCCTCCTATGGGTAAGCCACGAGCCAAGTGCACCCAGCATGCCAGTCACTTTTCATTCTGCTCTAGTTGCTCTGACTGCGTGCAGAAATCACCTCCTCTTTGTTTCTTTTACCTGCACATCTTGCTCTTGTTAAACGCCGACATGATTACGGCCTAATAGAAGTGAAGGAAGGATTTTTTTTTCTTTCTTTTTACTGTAACCCACTGGGCTCAATATTAGATTCCCAACAAGGTGGAGGGATATTCCCTTGCAGTAAAAGTGAAGTGTCAAGGGTGAAAAAAACTAAACCAGACGGTTTAAGGGGAGCACCCCATTGACAATCCTATTTGTACCCCTTAAAGTATATAAAGTGCATGAAATGTGATTCCAGAAGAACACTTTTAAGAACACGTTGTTCTCTGCCTCCCTCTAGTGGTCACAACTGTCAATCGAACACTTCAAGGACTCAAACTGTGTTGACTTGATATAGTTGCAAAAAAAAAAAAATTATATATACATATTTCTTTCTCTGCAGGGGACGTCCATGTTGGTATGGTGGACAGAGGAGGCCAGCTGGAGGTGGAGGTCAACCAGGCCAGAGGCTTGATCCCCAAACCGGGCTCCAAGAATATTC
This sequence comes from Phycodurus eques, assembly GCF_024500275.1. NCBI lineage: Eukaryota > Metazoa > Chordata > Actinopteri > Syngnathiformes > Syngnathidae > Phycodurus > Phycodurus eques. Next base: position 4,698,585 of record NC_084544.1, read on the forward strand.
CAGGTCCGCCTTCCTGATTCTTTCGTGATCTCTGTTGCCAGAATTGACTACAATTCTTTGATTTGATTCTTGCTGTGCTGTGTTTAGCAACCTACGTGAAGCTGTACGTCCTCGAGAACGGAATGTGCTTGGCCAAGAAGAAAACCAAAGTCGTGAAGAAGAATCTCGACCCGAGCTACCAGCAGCCTCTGTTGTTTGATGAGAGTCCTCAGGGAAAAGTCCTCCAGGTATCGGACTTGTTTAATTTGAGCTTCCATTGGTGCACTTCAAATTCATTTGACTTTAAGCCTTTCCAGGAAATTAGAGATTTAGATAAGGTTAGCATATAACAATTAAGTTTCTAACCAGTGCTGATGTGATTTTATCAGAATATGTGAATGTATAAGTTATAACGCTTTAAGCAACAGATATTTGAACACAAGCAATGGAGCAAGACATGTGGCTAGATAATATAACAATAATCACAGGCATATTCTTTATCCTCTGCGAAGAACGACTAATATTACGACTGAGGAGTTGTGACTGTCTCCATGTACAGTTTTTATCGCAATATTTTCCTTTTGTGTAGGTAATTGTGTGGGGGGATTATGGGCGTATGGACCACAAGTGCTTCATGGGAATGGCCCAGATCCTGTTGGAGGATTTGGACCTCTCGGCGACAGTCGGCGGCTGGTACAAGCTGTTCCCTACCTCCTCTCTGGCAGACCCCAGCATCGGACCCCTCACCCGACGCCTCTCGCAGTCCTCCCTGGAGAGCGCCACCAGCCCCTCGTGCACCTAAGGCTGAGTCATGCAGACCCCCGTACTGTACATACCACTCAAGACTATATCCTGAAACGCAAGAGCCGACATACAGTACATCCCACTTGTTTGTACGCTCACCCAGCCATATTTGTTATTTTTTTTTTTTAGTCAGGAAAAACTCATCAATTCACCAGTTTAGCAGAAAACGTAGCATTTTTCCTCCTCCATATTCCAACATTCCCATCCATGACACGTTTGGTTCACAGAGTGCCATAACCTGCATTCCGAGGTTCCACAATGCCATCGCAGGGCCATATAGCTGACACTTTCTAACCTCTATGCCAAACTTGAGGAAAATAACAGAACAAAACATTCTTTTTTAAAAACCAAAGCAATTGTTATTGTTGTAGTCGTAGATGAAGTAGTAGAACAAGATAAAGTATGGATATGTAGCAGAGCCAATGACTTAGAAGTTACATTCTGCGGGCCAAACGCATAACAGGTGCAGATTATTCACATAAAGGAACGTATGTGAGGTAGCAACACTGCTATTGTACAGGGCAGGGCTGAGTTTATACATAGATATGCATATACACATATATAGTTCAACATTTATTTGTGTTCTCGTATGTATCTGCCGCACTCTGCATGCTTGCTTGCAACCTTTGTAAAGACCTTTTGAAAGTGCTCCAAACTTTACAGTTAACTTTAGAGCAAGGAAAGCGGGGGTAACGGAGGGAGCTATTATTGAAGACCGTGTTTCCCAACCTCTGATGAACAAAGATACATTATTTGTGGTAAATAGTTTTTTTTTTTTTTTTTTTTTAGGGCCAATTAAGTAAAATTGGACAGCACAATGGTTGGGAATCACTAATTGAGGAGCTGGTGGATAAAATATGATGATGATGGTAGTGATACAAGATCCTGCCTTGATTTTTCAACCACAGGGCACTGAGCATTCTGGGAAATCTGAACAGCTTTATTGCAGGGTTGTTGTTTTTTTTCTGGGCTCCCCAAGCAGGATGCATCACTTTTTTTCTTTTGTGTACCAACATTTGGTGTTTTGAGAGGCTTTTCTTGAAATATGATCGAAAAGGAAATATGACGGTGACCATCCGCCGTGGTGGTCTGACACCATGTGACACCGGCAACATTTTATTTTTTACGCTGGTGTTGCACTACGTTATTTTCCAGACAGCACTTTATTGTGAAACCACACAGTCAAACAATTATCGCTGTTTTTCATGTAATGTCGTGATTATTTTGAATTGAATGCCAGCATGGAAATGTAACAGCATGTTTGTTTCTTTCTTTATTGATTTTTGTGTTTTTTTTGTTAGTTTTTTTGGGCTACATTGACTTGTTTAAAATTAGTTTTCTCACTTCTACAAGAACAAAAGAAACAGATCAGTTTTACTCGTAGCACTTTCTGTCATTAATCTGACTCTTGCATCTCAGTAAGATAAAATGAATTCAGCATAACAAGTTGTATCAGAAAGTTCGATGTACTTAAGCTCAAGCGAGTAATTGGCATTTAATGTTTTTTGTTTTGTTTTGTTTTTTTTTCTCCCAAAGGTACATTCCGTTTATCAGCACTTAAACAGAGCTCACATTTGTACTTTTGTCCTCAAAGCACTCACGAATTTCACAGTTCCGTTTTGGATTTGAAAACTATGTACTGTATGTTCCAATCTTCTTGACATGATCTATGATATTGTAGGGTATTCTATATAGTATAAAAATCTTATCATTTGTGTCTTTTTGTGGACAACTGGCATGATGATGTAAAATGAGTACAAATACTGTATTTGCACACAATCTCTTCAGTGCACTTTTTTTTTTTTCGTGATTCCTTGAAAATCGTCTTTGTCAGAGGAGGAATCCAGTCTTGTCAAAGAACCCCTGAAGACAAAAACCACCTTGTATAACTTCCATGTTCAGTGCTGAATGTTTAACTCCTTGGCAAAAATCAGAAAAGAATATTTGCGATGTAAATTCCAATGTTTTGGAGCTTGTATGGAAATGTTTGTTAACTTTTTGCTGTAGTGTATAGTGGTTCTGAAAGCAGAACGGTATCCTTGAAGAAATGTTCTTTCTTAATGCGCATCCAAATCCTTTGAATTCCGCAACCAAAAGCAAAGGGAAATATTGCCTTTCTTTAACGTCAAGTGTGAGTATGCACATTTATGGCATTGCGTTATGAGTGTGAGGGACTGTAAGAATGAGGACGTTCAAAATCTGTAAGTAATTGTTCAAAAAATATATATATACTGTATATTGTGCTTTAAATGATGCAGGGTTTGGGATATGAACACTATACTTTAAGTCCCTGTAAAGTGAAAAATAAAATATGTCTTCTGAAGACTGTTGTTAACAAACCTGCCAAATTTGAATACAAAAAAAAAAACATGAAAAAAAAAATGCAAAGTATATAAAATAAGGCTTCAAAATTGTGAAAAATCAAAGCCGTTCTCTTGGCTCTCGAACACTGCGGGCATTTCCGCTGAATGCGCTGAAACCACAACCTGGAAAAATGGATGCTAACATATTTCTTATGTCTACACATAACTTCATATTTGAGCCGCAAAAATATATCTGCTTAAAGCCTCTAGTGGCTGGAATAATTCCCATTCGCCGTGACAATGAGGTGCTCTAAAGCGGCCACGCCTAGCCCGAAGCCCCGGTCCACACGCTGTCTGTCATGTAGGACAATTATTTTTTTTTCATCATGACGTGCGCACACTCACAGCCAACAACAAGGAACTCTAAAGTGCTTCATGTGGCCCCATTTTAACCGTGGCGAAAGAAAAAAAAAATCATGAAATCTAAAATGGTGAAAAACAGTTTAACCTTGTATCCCCACAAGGCTTTGCACATTTTCAGCAATTATCTTCAAACATGTTTAATGTGTTTAGAAACATCGTAAAGAATTCACTTTACAGGGTCTTTAATCTTCACGCAATTGTATCATGTTTCTTGCCGTTTCCCCACTTTAAAGTGGCTTTTAGAGAACAAAGTTTTATGATTTATGAAGATAAAAGTAGATGTGAAAGCTTCCCAAGCAGCAGGGTTGACGGTGACAGAGTTGGTTCAGGTTCTGGTGACGTTTTGAATGTGAAGGTACTGAAACGGGTCAATTGGAGACATGCTGGGAGTATTATTCTTATTTTTTTTCTGGGGGGCATGTCAAGCTTTCCAGACTGGACACGGAGATTGATGGTTGAGCCGATGCAGACGATGAGATTTGAATATCCACGTCCGGCGTTCTTCAACCCGATTTGACTTATTTATGTGCAAAAAAAAAAAAAAAAAAGAAAGAAAAAAATGACAAAATTGTCAATCAACCTGTTGAAAATTTTATTTTTATAATTAGAGAGGAACTATAGAGAGGAGGGAGTGTGTGCGGGCGAAGCTGCCTTGTGATGATGAGGGCTTGTTCAGTTTACAATGGCCTTATTGTTCTCATTATTATTATTATTATTATTATTGTATTGTGGAGATTCATGCTTCACTATTGTATTATTATTATTATTGTATTGTGGAGATTCATGCTTCACTATTGTACTACACGTTTGAAAGTTTGGACAATTGTATTCTGCTTGAAATATTGATACCGGAGTTCTACATACAGTATATATGGAATATGTGTGTGTATAGTTTTCTGAATGTATTTCTTAACCCTAACACCTAATTTTTTCCTGTCATTTACTTTGCGGTAATGTCTCTCCCTTACATGGGACTACTTGTACTCTAATGTATTGTTTGTATATTCCCCTGAAAGAAAGCGGCTCAGTGGTTGAAAGAAGCATGCACAATGCTTTTTGATTTATTGACATTGCAGTGAAGGTATTACTGCCTTCTTGCACCAGTTAATTTCTCAACCACAATGATGAAATTGGTTTGACTTGTGGTATACTTTATCGCATGGTTATACTGATTTTTCTTGATGGTGTGGAGTTATTATTATTAATAAGCTAGGATGCGGTTGAAGCCACTAAGAAATGAAAGATTTTGAAGGAATGCAAAGTATACTCTTTTTGGGGAAAATTATTTGTATTTAATTTTAAACAGGGTTGCAAATGGGATAGAAATGTTGAATTTTTTTCTGGAAACTTTCTATGGGAAGTTTAGCTGAGGAATTTTGGAAATTCATTTACTTTTATATTTCGTACAATTAATTTAATGTAATTTGCATTCTTTTTTATTCTGTTGTTTATTTTTAATTAGAATGAACGTGAATTTAACTTATACTGTAGGTAATCTTTACACCTACAGTATATTGTACATACACTATACAAAATTCAAATTTTGAATATGTAGCATGCATGCAAATTAGTTTTATAAAATATAACTGCTTTTATTTGTGAAAAGTATTTTAATCAAGAACCAAAAAATATGACAGCCCCCAAACCTAAATTGTACTTAAGACGATTAAAAAAAAAAAAAAAATCTAACTAACCAGTGAATTGCAATTTTCCAGTTTGTGTAAATTCCTGCTAATTCCCATGGAAAGTTGCACATTCTCAGTATCATGCAACCCTAAAGTACAAGTAGCACTGGCTCTGCCAATTTTCTTTAGGCAATAAACATTGACTGTAAAATCTAAGTTGCTCACATTTACACGTTTTGAGGCTTTGCAGCTAACAAAAAGGACTTCTAATCTACGCAATGCATCGGACTAACCATAAACTTGTAGCTATTTCGACATAGCACCCCCATGAGCAGCCTTTTTAAACTACTTTGTGTGTGTTTTTTTTTTTTTTTTTCCCCTTGAGGTCTTTTTATTGTAGCAAAGTGACACAAACATCCTATACTTTGGATCTTGTACGTATATGTTTGGTTTATGTCATTTAATATGTCAACGTCTCCATCATGGAAAGCCATTTGAGCATTTATTCCATATGATTGACATTCAGATCAAGTTCCATGTACTGTACTAGTATATATACTAGTCCTCACTAGTAGGACAATTCAGTGCACTGTTAAAAAGTTACTCGTAACATTTCTTTCCATGGAGCTTAAGGTCCACATACTAGTTTGCCCTTTTTACTACTAGCTGGACAACTTTGGCAAACTAGGACAACTACATGTTACCAGTGAGGCAAAACTGTGCTACTCGCGCTACACGTGATATAAAAATCTACTAGTTCACATCTAGTGCAGTGCTACTCAAACTTTTTGCCATCTGAAAAAATACCAATGTCTTCAAATACCAAGATCACGATATAGGTGCATAGTAGGCCTAAGTGTTCATCGAAAAAGTATATTTAATATAATTTTAGGCCACTGTAACATTATGCACAGTTTGAACATTAACACTGTGGTTAAATATGGGGCATTATACAACATAAATAATGATTTAATAAAAATGTACTGCCCATAAGTTACATAAAAAATGGACTGAAATAAATACTTGAAAACAAACAGCTCTAACAGATAAAATGCAAATGTATTGTAGGCTACTTCAAAGTTAAATACAACTGAACTGTGCTTAACAAATGTACTGTAATGGATTAACTTAGTGCGCCCTAGTCACTAGTGCACTGAACTGTGCCACGAGTTTGGACAAACGGCGTAGTAGTACCTGGACCTTAAGCTGGATACCAAATTGTCAAACGGTTTCCCGAGCAGCCATGTTGTCAGACTATATTGACGGCCCCTCTAAATGACCCCACACCATTCATATCCCAAGCCAGCAAAGCACAAATGTTCCTGAATGCAACACGACAAGGACAAAACAACTTGAGATGGCACTCACGGGAAACACGGTGATGCTCACAAACACCCACGCACACAGCTGATGAATACCTCGGCGTCACTACACCAACGTTCATCCGCATTGCTGGTGCCGGTCGTCTTGTCTAACTGGCCTTAACCTTTCCACTGAGGTGTTTGCAAAAGGGCAACGTGTCGCAGAGCGTCTTTGTGACGGGAGGATGCATTTTATGGCCAACATAGAGATAGGGGGGAGGTGGTGGTGGGGGGGGGACTGTAATTTTCTACCTGTGCTTTGTAAATGTTTTCTATGTGCAGTATTTGATAATGTAAAACTGGTATTTTTGTGGTTTGTAAGCTGCAAAATTGATTACTTAAAGTGCATGTAGTTTTTTAAGAAAATTAAACTGAGGGTTACAACAACAACAACAAAATCCAAACATTTTGTTTTCAGAAGCCTGTATTTGCATGTATTTGACCGAGCAAAGTCAATAAAGTTCATTTGAATCACAAATACTGATTATGTGTGATCTTCAAATCCATGTTTTTTTTTACCTGGGCCTTTAGTAGGTAATTCCCACAAGAGTGGCAAAACATTATTTTTTTATTAGACAAGGCCTGTCCAAATGAAGCTCCTCTCCAGACTTCACCATAGTTTCTTGGCACCAAAATGCCACAAGATGGCGCCAAAACAATACTTCAAAAAAAAAAAAAAGAATAGTGCCATTTATAGTGTACTTAGGATCTTTTTCACCCCAGCCAAGTCCTTCTTATTACTGGTGACACAATTTTTTTAAAGAAGTAAACCGACTATAGAATGAATTGTTCCCAGAATACTAGTAGTTGAATGATAGCGAGACTACCACAGAGCTGGTTTAACATCCCAAACTAAAAAAAAAGAGATCATTTGATTAAAACAATATTTATTCACTCAATTTCCACAGAGTATTTTATTTTACAGACATTCCCATAATGTGTAAATATGACACCAGACAGGGAAAAAAATCCAGTATGAAAAAAACTCATAAAAGAAAGTAGGTGATAATAAATCTTGTTCCAGAAGCATAATATACAGTATTCAACATGGCAAACGATACATTCCTCTGTTTGCTTTCATTTCACGGAAAATCATAAAACATAACATGAAGGAAAATTTGATTTGATTTATCACCTGTCGAAGCGAGACACAAAAAAAAAAAAAAAAAAAAAAAGCTGAGACAATTTACAATCATGACTTCATGCGTTTAGTTAAGAATACATCCCAAACAAAATCAGACATTCGGGTGTGATTTTCACACTTCAATACAACAAACACATTGATTCGTACTTCACGAGGCGTTTTGGTCCCACTGTAAAACAAAAATATCAGCCACATATTCAATTTTTGCCATCGGTGATACGCACTCAACATACATTCAAGCCATTAAAACGACATAACATTGTATAAACATTCTCTTCATGCAGTCCGGTGGAAGTGTCTGATAGCGAGTTAGCTCATGAACGCATCAAAACCCCCTATGACATCATAACACTTTATTTAAAATTATTATTATTATTATTTTTTTACAAACATTCATCGTCATTCCAGGCCTCGACCACACAAGGCGGCTTCACGTCCGTTTATGTGTCACTGCAGGCAAGCGAGACGTTGCGGTGTCTTGCCTCTAGTAGCAGAGTTGTACATGTAATACGAAGTGTCGTACAGGCCAAAACTAACATTTACCTCACACACACACACACACACACACACACACACACACACACACACACACACACACACACCCTCTCACATTTACTCCAAAAACCTAATCACGTGTGTGAAAGGACGCTCACAAGTGTAAAAGGAAGCCATCTCGAATCTCGAATGCTGATTGGCTCAGCCATGCATTATTTTTTGTTTTTGTTTGTCCTGACTGAGAGGTCAATGTTATTTTTGGCCTATAACACGTCATACTGTACATAGTTATGCCCCATCTTTGGTCCAATGAGAGCAAACCCTCGCACTAGCACACTGGCTACATAACAAAGCCTATTGGAATCCCCGTGAAGCTAATCTTTGGTGTGCTAAAATCCAGTTCAGGTCTCTTGCTTACGGCAGATGTGATACTGATTTTGGAGGAAATTATAGAATGCTTAGCTGTGCATGCAAGAATGTATTAACATATTTAAGAAAGTGAAATATATTATAATTTTTTTTCATTTTGCTCCCACATAAAGGACCAAATATGGTTCAAATGTGCCTCAGTGCTCCACAGAGCTTGAACATGAAAGCAGGCTTGCCTTTGTTGATTGACTAATTTGAATTGATTTACCTTTTGGTTGGCGTTTCAACCCGATGTTCAACTAATTCATATTTAAACCAAATTTATTAGATATGTGTGCTTTAAATTTCCCCGAAGACGCCGTTGCTTCCTATTTTTAAATTGCAACACTGCAAGCTTACAGTTCAAGCTGTCGGGCTAACATTTACTAAAACACATTCATTATTCATGTGAAATATTATATAACTTGTGACTGGAAGGACAAAAATGAAAATAAATGAGAGCAAAATACTTTTTTTTCCGGCAAATGAAGTGCAAATAATAGCAAGATGTTGTGGTAGATGACAATGTGTTCCTCGGGACGTCGACTGGATTTTATTTCGATGAGACCCCATTTCAATTGCTCAACTTTGTGGGAAAGCTGTTCAAATGAAAACAATTAAATTCATTAAACTTGAAGGAAGGGATACAATTTGTTGGCCTGTTTGAAGATCTAAAACGCTGTTATAAACACACAAATTAAGGTCTGTGTTGTACTGTTGTGCGCATAAAAATAAGAAAAATATAACATAAAGTATTTCATTGGATATAAAAATGTGCGGCTCTGACCCTGCTGCTGCATTGAAGAAACATTCCCAAGGCAAGTGCGGACGTTTGTGAAGCTTGGCCCAGGTGTGCGAGGCAGGAAGTGGACTCGGCTTTGGGCGAGGAGAGAGGAAGAGGTAGTTGTACGTTCCTTATTCTCGTCTCCTCCTCCTTCCTCCTTGCGTTGGAAAAGCTCACGCAGAGAGTCCCATCCACGCACTTCTCGTTGAGGACTTCATAAGTTCACTTTCGGGATCGATACAATTTCATTTCCACACGTGTGCTGTCATGTGCGCTGAACTCGGAGCTGCGTTGCTCCCTCTGGGTTGACTGTTGACGCTGAATAAGTTCATGCCGGACATGTGCTGAGACATCTGAAAGATAGGAACCATTGCAACTTATTAAAAGCCACATTTTCAGTGTATTTTAACGCACAAAAATATTCCGAGCATTAAATGTCTAGAACATACTGTGTACGTGCATGTGCCTTTAAGAGGCGGGTCCTGTTGCTGTGACATGTATACTACTAGTAAGAGCCAGAGCAACCGTAAGTGTCCAACTAGTAAGTGTCCAAAGTGTTTACAAGTAGAACTACTCAAATCAATTCGATAATGCCTAGACTGGGCTACTAGTGGGCATTTTTGTGCTACTAGTAAGGTCTAGGGGGCCACTAGTGAAGGGCACATGCCTATTCTGGTAGTGTTACTAGTGAAGCAGAGTCGTTTACTAAGGTTTAATCGTGTACTAGGAGGCCAAAAGTGGCACTAGTATTGGACAAAATATTACATTTAAGACACAGTTGTTCTCTCAGTGCGGTGAATTGTCTCACACTAGTGAGGACAAAGAGCATAGTAGTACACACTCACACATACATACGCACGTACTTGTCCAATGTTCCAGTGCAGCTGCTGCGTTGCAACCGCTTGCTGCTGAGGCAACGGCGCCAAGCCTCCAGCCTGCCGATGCGCCATCACGCCAGCCCCTTGCTGCTGCATCACTGTGGCGCTTTGCGGCTGGCCCATCACGCCTCGGGTGACCCCGGCGCCGTGACGGGCCAAGCCGCTTTGGGCCGCCATCAAGCCGTTCTGCTGCTGCCCCATCATGGCGGCCTGTGACACGGCCATGGCCCCCGCCATCCCGCCGGCCTGAGCTAACGAATGGTAAGACCCGTACGGGTGTGTCGGGTATCCCATTTGGTTCATATACAATCCTACGGGGAAAAAAAAACAGACAGGAAATCCATCATAATAACCGCTATGTCAACGAGTCACGAAAAAATGAAGAAATTTCACCCCAAAGCCAAATGTCTTAACTTTTGGGAGTACATCATGTATAATGACTTCAATAGAAAATGAAAAACAGGATCGATCGCTCACCATGAAGAGGCGCCAAACCGCTCACGTGCACTGACGGGGTGGAGCCGTACAAGGACAGAATGGAGTCCTTGGACAGCTTCCTGAACGTGCCTTCCACCTTTTTGGGGCCCGGATCCAGGAAGAGGCTGAGGTTTTCAGGCACAGAGGCGGTCACTCTGCTCTGAGGCAAGAAGGTGGAGGCAGCCTGAAGTTGATGAAACTTTGTTTTAGTCCCCGCCAAAAAAAGGAGAACATTTCTTATAGATCTAGGTACAGGAGTATATATTCCATACTGTGTTCTTTGTGAAGGAAGTAGAAGGATCTGAGAGGTGACTGAGGAGATCCAAGGCAGGGTGCACCGGATTAGAACCTGCCGGACTCTCAGTACTGGCTGGAACACCATTGGACGCTGCAGGACTTGGAGCGGGAGCATCTAGGAGATATTACAAACATGGATGTTCTTATATTTCATCCAAACGTGAGTTGATGAACCTTGGTTTGCGCACCAGGGTACGGAAAAGGACCTTGTCGGAAGTAGGGGTTGAACCCAGATGTCGACTAGTCGACGAGTCAAATTTACAAACGTTTCAAGCTGGTAGTCGACTAATCGAATTTACTGAGGACTTTCGGCTCGCCCATTTGCTGCCGTCGCCTGACTATCACGTCAAAATATGTCTTTACATGAAACCTGTCCCTGATGCAAAAAAAGGTCGGAGAGCTGTCGTGTGCTGAAAGAATATCAGTGACGTCATCGATTAATCGACTCAGACTCGACTTCCGTCACATTATAGTCGACTACAAAAAAAGAATCTCGAGTCATTCAACCCCTAGTTCGAAGCATACAATTGTCTATTGTTTCGTATTCAGATGAAGAATAAATACTGAAATAGTACAAGCCAAACAACGAACCGTTTCATTAATAAAATTGATGAGTTCCAATGCTTTAGTTTTGTTTGTGTATCTAAAATCTGAAAGAGAGGCTCACAGAACAATACCTAATCCCAGCAAGTCCGTAACACATTGAGAGTCTATCTTTGGGCTGACGTCTTTTTTCTGTCAAAAACAGTAAAAAGAGTCAATGAATGCAACACACTTGCACGCAACGGCAACGCATCATTCTTGCAGCTCTGTGACGTACTCACAATTTTCATTTTCTCAAACACGACCGGTTCCTTGGGGATGTTCTCACAGCTCTTTTCGTTCTGTGTAGAGAATGTGTCTTAAAATATCCCGGCACACTCGTTGTGAGATTTTGCTGACTCACCCTGAGCATCTGGATGTCAATGACCTTATCCATGTACTTCTTCTTGTCATACTTGTCCCTGATGAAGTTCTCTGCCGACTGGTCGCTCTCGGGCCGCTGGAAGCATTCGGGTAGGAACGCTTCGTAGAGGCGTTTGGCCTTGGCGTTTCCCAGCTCCTGAACACACTGGAGTAGGCCAAATTGAATCGCGGTGATGCGTTGACAGGTTTCTCATTCAAACATGAGAATTAGGGACACGTGATGCATCACTTTATGCATTGATTCTTCAAAGCATGTGCGTCTGTTTATAAGGGTCAATTTGATTACACAACAAACAACAAGTTAGGGATATTGTGCTTGTTTGCATTTTCAGCCCAATGTCCCTAACTTTTTTTTTGTGAGTACTAGTGAGTAGTGTATCCCATTTCAAACTGCCTAAATCACAGAGAAAATGTCATCTGACCTGAACCTGCTCTTGCGTCCACTGGTCCAAGTTGACGGACTTGACTTTGGAGATATGGACACCGAGGTTTCGATGAATTCCGGCGCATCTTATGCAGATAAAGATTCCCAAATTCCACGAAGCCCATCTGGGACCTGGAAGACAGATTGATTTGGACTTGATGTAGTATTCAGGTGCTCACCCTGAATAAGAAAGGCTCTTAAAGAAGACAAGTTGAAGAACAACGAGGGAAAGAACCCAATTATTGTGAGTCCCGTTACAGAAAGTCATGCCTGAGACCTCAATTAAAAGCCACAATTCAGCAGGGAACTCATTTAATCTTGTGTAAATCGGGCAGTGTCCTGACACATAATAGCATCCAATAGGACCGCGAGCCTATAAAACGGAGACTGAGTGGGGAAAGAAGCTTCACAAAAAGACACGGATGCACGAACAAGCAAGAAAGCCTGCACACACAGGAGACTGTATCATTAACTATAGACCTCAACATTAGGATTTTAGCATAACATTAGCATTTATCTTGACAGAAAAAGTGTTTGATAACCTTACGAACAGAGTGTGAGTGCTTTTGCCACCTCCGGTAAACAAAACCGATGGGAGGCTAGTTCTGGGCTCACTTGTTGCCGCACTGTGGCTCTTTCAGCGCTAGATGGTGGAAAAGCCCTTGAATTGGAACTTCCTCAAATGGAGCCCCCCCCCCCAATGAAAGAGGAAGTTGTGTATTTGGAGAGAGAGACCTTCCTCTTCATTTTGTGCCCGAGGCAAATGAATAATGACATCAAATCTTGGTCCTATTTTCTGATGGTTGAAATATGTTGTTTATTCCTTGGGGAAATAATTTACCACTTGAGGCTTTTTTTTTGGGGGGGGGGGGGGGGGGGGGGGAGAAAAATGGGCAGACATGGCGTGAAGATAAATGAGAGGTTTATGTTCAAGTCTGTCTGGCTCAAGCATTAGCTGTCACGGTGGCTAATAATAGAATTAATGTGCAAAGCCTGCTTAACTGCGGCAAACACTTGTGAGGGATTATCAAATATGTGGAAAACTCCCTGAATGGAAGAATCAGTTTGTCCTCGACATTTTTTCCTCCCCAGTCCCCCTCATGTTCTTCCCTCTCTCACACTTTTATCCATTTACCACAGTTTGACCTTTTTTGTTCTCCCCTCTGAATTACTGCAGTTTCACACCCTTGTAGCCAACGCTACCTTTGTTTCTACTGGATTCGGTCGAATCGTAATAGAACGGGTCAATTTGGCCTATAACGAGATAGGATAGTGGGTTGTCACGCTTTAAAAATGGTTTTAATTTTCCCTTTTCTCATAATTTTTTTGCTCCCTTTGATCAAACTTAATAGCAGCTCCATCACTCATCAAATCCAAGTAACCAAACAAAACAATTGCATTTGGTTGATGACCAGTTAGGGATAACTTTTCTCTTATTTCTAGTACTCACACACTTCATTCACTTCGTTAATTCTAAATAATGGTCCATTTAAATACCGCCTACAGATATTGTAGACAGATAGCAATTATGCAGCAACACAGTAATATTTGTACAATTACTGCGAAGTGCAATGTATAATATTATTGACATATATAATAATGAAATAATTAATTATAATACTCCAAATATCTGCAATGTGTGAAACTATTGATATGCATAATAGTTCTACTGAACACTGAAACGTGCAAGAAGTTATAGGCATTAAAATGACAAAATTTAGTCACATTCTGCAGTCACATTTGAACAATAAGTGAAAATGAAAAGTCCAACTAGCAGTTGGTAGCTTCGCCCTTATTACTGATCTGCACAAAAATATGCACGCTAGGGTTAACATATGCCCCATGCACCAAAGGTCAGCTCGTGTAGCTAATTATGGATGTGTGGTCCTGATGTTTGTAAAAGGTAGCATGGCAACCAGATAAGCTCTGAGGTGGGGGAGGCGTGAGATGACTTGGACATGTGGAATGAATCACACCGGCACACTGCGCCACACCAGCCTCTTTAGTGGCCATCCGTAAGGCGTTATGTATTGTTTACTGAAACCGTGGACACCTCCGGCTACTGTGAACAGAAATAGTCGGGAGAGTAGGAGGCACATTTCGAAAAAGAAATGATATTTTTAATGTATCTTTGTTCATCTATCTATACCAGTGACAGGCAGAACCATTAAATTTTCTACAACCAGCTGGCAGAAGGTGCAAATAACCTGTGGATCCACCGGTTGCCATATACAGGAGATGGCACAAGATGGCGGCAGAGCACGTAAAACAGAGAGGATCATAAAGTATGAACACCATGCATCTAGCATGTACACATCATGAACCCATGTCACATAAACAAGTGCATTCAAGAGGTAAATGATTCAACACCATCACACAAGCCTCAACAACAGTATTAGCAAGGGTACTAACCTAAAAAAAACACACTTGCCCAATCAATGTGTGCATTTACACTTTACACAAACAGTATTAAGTCATCTTTTTGTATTTACATACAATAATAAATGTTAGGGAATACCGTAAAATTGTAACGGCAAAGTAAATTACACAGGCTAAGAAGCAGAAACAGTGTCACTTTTGACTGTGCACATGGTGCATTCAAGGAACGCCGACAGCAGTGCTGTAAGATTAGTCTACTGTAAAAAATTTACCCTGCCCCAATAAAAGTGGGAAAACACTGGTTTATGCATTGAGAACGACCCCAAAGAAAGTTTCCAGAGGTGACTGATGAGTCATCCTGGAGCAAAAAGACCATCAGGTTTGGTTTTATAGCCTTCAAATAGCAGAGGTTACGATGAGCATTGTGCACAGAGGTGGGTAATAAAGTTTCCAACACTCTGAATTCATTTGTAAAATCCACAGATGCATTTTAGCCACACTGGCTGGCTTACACACACACGTGCACGGGAGGGCTGCAGGTGCATAAGGCTCATTAGCTGACATCCCACAAGGATAAACGCTACTTTCGGCACTTAATCCCGCGGAGCTGCAGGTATTGTCAGAGCCTGTGCACTACTTAATTTCCCACACTCAAACATACAGCTCCTGTACAATGTGTCGACATGAGGATTTACTTGACAAATCTAAGAAATGCCACGCAGAAATTTACATTTTTTTGTGTGACAATATACAGCAAGCATCAATATGCGTGTCAATATAATTTAGAAACATAAATTATCTTGCTACAATACGAAACTGACAAAAGAAATCTGGATTATTTCCTCGAAACCGATCACATTTATGGCCTGTCTCACTTTAAACTTGTCCCTCCATTGAAATGATTGTAAATGCCATTCATTTTTTGTGTGTTTTTCAATAAGAAAAATAACACGAGAATATTTTACTTGATCAAAGCATACAGTATTGACATAATAAAACAGATTAAAGGATAAATTAATTTTTGCCACATTTTCTTGCATCAATTCAATGGACATTGTGTTACTCCTTCTGGTGCGAGCGCCTTGGCCACCTGGGGGCAGTATAATACAGACATACGGGTATACAGTACATGAAGACGATCTGTCCTCTGTAAGCTACAGTAATATTAGTCGTTCTTCGCAGAGGATAAAGAATATATGCCTGTGATAGTAGTTATATTGTCTGTCTACATGTGTGCATGCACACACGCACGCATGCACACAGTTATCCTCCACTTCCCAGCACCGAAAGCCCTTCAGGACCCCTAAAGCTATCCGGTGACCCAGCAGTGCCAGTCTTTGCTAACAAGCAGATGGACCCTGATGAATAATGTACTTACATTCTTACCATATGTGCTGCAATGTAAAGACCAACTGTGCTGGGAAACTTTTTATTCCGATTTTTATTTTATTTTTTTGTCAGGAATATACATTAAATGAAGCCGTCAAATTAAATGGTTTCTCTGTTTTGTGGATTTTCACCTATTGCTATCTGCAATGTGTCCCCTGTGGTAAAAGGAGGTTCACTGTCAACACTATTACACGAGTGTACAAACCAATGACTAAGTTGTCGCCTCTTTGGCTGTGTCACCCTCTCCTTAACTTCGTGACTCATGGGATGAGAAAAATCCCTGCTGGCATCTGACTTGATAAGACACGTGAGGGGCGGGGCTGGAAGGCATCACGTCAACATTTAATTGAGAAGACAGTGAAGTGATACACGATACGGAGACTGGTTTGGGACCATTAAAAAAAAATGATGTGATTTGCAAATGTGTTAGCATTTTTTTTTCCTTACATGTTTTTAATAGCACTGCATTGTAAAAAAAAAAATATATATATATATATATAAAACAGCAACATAAAAGAGAATGTAAAGAAATATACTGGTTTTATAAAGTAAGTATAAATTAAAACAACGTAATTAAATCGAAAGTACTGTCGTATTCGTATGTTGATGTGTGCCTTCAAGGGGCGTGGCCTAGTGAGCAGCTCGCCTAACCCAAGTAATGACTTGAGACCTACTTCTGTCATGTACATAGGTGACTAACGACGACGTAAAGCTAAAGCGTTGCACCGAAACAAATGATATTACCGATAGGTGCACGCTTTCACTGCGCGGTAATATTGCCTCACAGCGTCCTCATTGTGTCTTTTTGTGGGTTTGCGTGTGCCGCCGCTTTGTACGCACTGGTGTTGCCACTTCCTCCTTAGAAAACCCTGTGGGAGGGAGGTGAGAAATGCACAGTAACAAGATTACAACAAACCAAGATGAGCTGAGAGGCGGATGTTGAGTGGACAAATGCTTTTAGGGCGAGTTTGTGTGTGTGTGTGTGTGTGTGTGTGATTGTTTTAGTGATGACAGCCCATGAGTTACACTTAAAAATGCACGTATAATGTGATTGCTTGTGGTGAAAAGGTACAAAGTGCAAATGTTTTGTTCGTGTACTTCAGTAGACTTTTCGGGAATCTACACTTTTGAGTGTTTCTTCTTCTGGCAGTTTTTTGTGGCTTTTATTTGATGCATTTGAAAACAGATGTCTGTATTTTTAACAGTAGACATGTGCCCTTTTCTCCCGAATCTCCTCTGTCATCTAATTCCGATTCGATTTGCTGCCTGAAGTCATACGAATGTTAATAATAATGCAATGCAAAGAAATGTTGGATTATGTACAACGTATGTCTGATTTCGTAAACAAATCGATTCTATCCAACCACTCCCGATTATAAACGCCCTATAGGACTGAAAACCATGACATTTCATTCACGGGGTACATACACTCAAGCTACAGTAAATACAAAAAGTCTACACACCCCTGTTCAGATGCCAGGTTTTTGTGATTACAAAAAAAGGAGCCCAAAATAAAGTATTATTGTGACCTGTATCCCGTACAACTCATTGGAATTTTTTTCGAAATCTTTTCGAGGCATAAAGAGAAACAACTGAGATAATGTGGTTGCACAAGTGCGCACACCCTCTTACAACTGGGGATGTGATTGTGTTCAAAATTAACCAATCACATTCAACTCATGTTAAATGGAGTCAGCACCCACCTACCACCATTTAGAGTGCCTCTGATTGACCCCAAATGAAGTTCTGTTGTTCTAGTGGGCTTTCTTGTCATTTTTTCCCCCCTTTCTAGCAGAAGCCTGAAGGTTTGTGCTAACACTGACTGCTATTTTGAACTGTTCGTAATTCTTTCCAGCTGAAGAAAAACAGCCCCAAAGCATGACGCTGCCACCGATATTATTCACACTGGGTACGGTGTTCTTTTGGTGATGAGCGGTGTTGTGTTTGCGCCAAACACGTCTTTTGGAATTATAGCCGAAAAATTCAACCTTGGTTTCATCAGACCATAACACATTTTCCAAAGAGTGGCATGACATTAGAAACTCTTCTCTAGTGCAGATCCATAAGCAAGCACGACAATAAATAAACAAATATTCCGTGACAGCATCAGGGATTCACAAACAAGATCCGGTACGTTTTCTCATTCCCTGTATGATCATGTCGAGCTACATAATATCTTGTCTTGTTGCGAGACAAGGTCGAAAGGCCTAATGAATAAATCACAACATTAAAGCACTCAAGACCCTGCTTGCTGATTCTCATTAAATATTTGTGAGGCCGGCAACTCATGTGACTCCTGCCTCCATTTAGCAGGTAAATAACGGCATAATAAGAAACATGCACACACACACACGTCCACTTGGAACCTGCTTAGTCATTCCACCATTCCTAATATTCTCGTCAGCAGTGACTTTCATGGATTTACAACTGAGATGGAAGTGCTGTTGCACTCCTATCGAATCATATCTCTCGAGGTCTGAAGTCGTCCAGGTCGACGCCGACGCTTTACCCACCCAAGAATCCCTTCTAGAAAGACTTTTGACGCAACGTGTGTGTCCGTGGGATTTTATTTGTCTTTTTCCATCCGTTCAGTAGAGCTCATTGGTCGCTGATGTTCCCAACTCATCCAATCGTGCCTTTTGCCTGACAACGATTCACTTTCACATTCACACTGTCACCGAGTGGGAATTGCCTGCACCAAAGTCAAGCAAATATGGTAATACGCCATCAGTCCCTCTAAGATTCCAAAAGATTAAAAAATAACCAAAACAAACAAACACTTGTTCCAATTTCTGTTGAGCCTCTTGTCCGACTTCCCTATTTGTGTCCAAAACAGGTGCATTTGCCCACGTGGAAAAACAGGTTTTACAAATTTACTATTTTACAAATAGCTGAAGACACAATTAATGGGCACACAACAACAACAAAAGAAAAACACTCCAACAACACAATTTGTACAAGAAAACAAAGGTGCTGGGAAATAACGAAATACAAGTACTCAAGCAGATTTTTCAGCTATCTGTACTTTTAGTATTTCACTTTTTTGTTGGTTTTTTTGTTTGACTTTTTTAGTCCCTATATTTGTCAACACTTTCTGTTCCTTACTTTGTCAAAACAGACTTGTTACTTTTTTCAGCCTTTGCAGAACAAGAAACAACGTAAAAAAGACGTACATGGACAAAAGTAACGCTTGAGATCTTGATTGATTGAGATCTTTGGGCTTCATATGGCAGAATAGGAACCAGGGAGCATTAACAACGCTGACGTGACAGATTTGGAAAAGAAAGATATTCCCCATCCATGACCTTACCTATGATAATTGCTTGATGTTGTCTGCTGTATATTTAAAAACAAAAAAATTGCGGATGTGTTGTGCCACCTAAAAACCACAAGATCTTGGCACAAAAACAAAAAACACATACAATCACACCATAACCCCCCCCCCCCCCCCAATTGTTAGCTAATTTAGCATTGTATTCATTAATCAGTCGCATGTTAGCTATGGGAACTTGTTTAGCATAAAAGCCTGACCAAACGTTAGCTAGCATTTTTAATCTTGTTTGTTGAAGTTTTTTTGAAATAAAATTTTCTCTTTTTGTATTGTTGATTGTATTGTTTTATCTGCACCACAATGACAATAAAGGATTTCTATTCTATTCTATTCTATTGTATTCTCAGTGAGAACACAACGATAGTTAAAAGGAATACTATTTTGTGTGCACAAAAGTTTCATTTTCATTGTGTCGAGTCAAAATGGATATGAAAAATCAAAATCAAAATCAAAAACAAAACAAGTGCATTTCAGAGTCCATACCTTTACTTTTATAAGTGTTTGCACTCCTATAAGTACAAGGGGGAAAAAAACAAAAAAAAACTTTCCCACCTCTGCAAAACAAGCTGCATGCATGATATTATTACATCACAACCTTTCCAATCAGCTTCTAAACAGGAGTGAGTTTTAACGTTTTAACACTAAATGATCATGAATTCCAGTTCTTTTACATATATTCTGACAGGAGGCGGCTCATGTCCTGGCTCATCCAAGGAGGCAAACATTTCCAGGAACAAGGGCGGTGAACGCAATGGTGCATTCGCCCTGAGATAAACACACCACGCATGGCATTGCAGGTTGTATTCAGCAAGAAGACGACCCACCTTTTGATTCGCAGTCCGCGCAGAATTTATTCTCGTCCAACGCCAGCAAAGAGTTGAGCACCGACTGGTATCTGTCGACGTCTTTCACAGATTTGCCCGTCATCGTTGCGCAAGTTGACCTCACCTCGGTCCGTCCGCGGAATCACGAGCAACCTCCTTGATTCGATTCCTGGAAGCGGTGAGCGGCACACTGGCGCTCCTCGATGGGATGAGGAGGAGGAGGAGGGTGACGATGATGATGTTGAGGAGGATGATGGTAGTGGTGGTGTTTAAAAAAAAAAAAAAAGAAGAAAAGACAAAAAAAAAAAAAAATATATATATATATATATATATATATATTAATGATAATAATAATAATAAAAAATCAATCACTGACTTTCCAAAAAGCTCCACCCTCGAGCCCCCCGCTTTCACTCCTACTTAACATTTAATTGATCAACCCAGCAAGACACGCAATTATTCAACTGCTGCTCTTCCCCAGAGACATCAAATATACATAGATACCGCCTGCCGCAGAATCGTACGTGAACGTCGCCGCCATATTGAAAGTGGCGAAACGGCAAGATGGGCGGAGATGGCTGATTCATTTGCACCCCCCCACCCCCTACTTTCTTGTCCATTTCTCTCAATGACCAACTTCTAAATCAAAAATAAGTTTTAAATCACCCTTTTAAGTCTGATTTTGTTGACATTTTTCTTTTAAATGTTAAAAAAATGGTTTTATCACAGACATATTTTAAACAGTAGTAATTATACTCTGAAGTTGTGTCATCCCAACATACGCGCAACTCAACATTTTCCTAGAGGAAGAGGGGGAAAAGTGAAATAAATTACTCAACAATCTAATTGCTCTGATCACAATAATACCTGAGGTAAGTCCCTTCTTCTTCTTTTTTTTTTTTTTTTGCATATTTTCTCAATTTTGGAAAGCGGCCTTCAAACAATGAAGTCTTTCCCATAAATGATTAGACTTTCAGAATTATGCACTCTTATTTCTGTTAGATGCTTAGCTAAAATTTCTCATACTATGAAGGTTTCCCGATTGTTAAGGGGTGAAAAAACAGTGGAAAACTTTGATATAAATCACCTAATATAAAAAACGATTAATCAAAATTAGTTCATTGTATTCGGAAAACCGACGTTGCATCGAGCTACATTTCAGGATCTTCTTAATATTATAGGCACAGAATGAATGTCAAATAGTAATATCTAAATATTTCTCATTACAGTGTTGCATGAATTGGTAGCTGTAAAACATGAAAATATTTGGATAATATATGCATTAGGTTTTGCTGATTTATATCCTAAACATATAGTAAACATTTATAATAATTAAAATAAAAGCTACGTAGGTCGTTATTGGTGCTTGTTTCCCAAATATAATTTGCGAATGTGTACATATTGGTGCACTCAAGTCTAATGGTTGTGACTTTCTGACGTTCTTTTCCATTGACTTCTATTAGTTTACAGGGGCAGAGTGACACGTTGAATATGGCGGACGCGCTGACGTATCCTAGCAACGGGCCAACCCGCTCTCATTGCCTTGCTAAATGAATAACGAAACTTCTTTCCTAACGGTTTTGCAGTATTAGCTACACTGCCACCCTGTGGTCGGATAAAGCGTGACATGCTTTGGACGTTTCATTTTCTGGTTGCTTCTGGACTTCCTAAACGCAAGAGGGCAGTCAATGAAGGGCCGAGTGTTGAAAAACAATATACATTTCTAAACACAGAAATCACATTTCATTTTCTTCAAAATAATACTGACCGAACATTCGCTCTATATCTATATCTATATCTATATCTATATCTATATCTATATCTATATCTATCTACATATATAAGTAGTTGAATATATATATATATATATATATATATATATATATATATATATACATATATATATATATATATACATATATATATATAATACAGTACGTCTGGTAAGTATAATTTGGTATAATCTAATTTATTTGAATATTTACTTTTCAAGGAATTTTTTAAAATGTGATTTCACCGCTTTGCTGGTGAAACTCCCTCTAATGCTTTCTTTTCATTTTCGTGAATAACCGGAAGTAGTATATATTTAACTCTAACTTGATAGCTGGAAGCGAGGAAGTGTGGTTGCTAATACGGAAACAGTTCCAACGCTACCATAAAACTAATTTCAAAGGATTTGTAGCGACTCGCCTTTGTTACCGTGTACTCATATTAACTTTCTCCACAATGTCCCGGCAATCCAACCGCACAACAGACAGCAAGAAAATGGTAGGCAGCTCTATAAAGGATGATGAAAACGTTAATGTTGCTCTCCCAATGCAAAGCTAGCAGCTTTCACACAGTCTATCACGTTGACTTGCACTAGTTTCGCCCTCACCCGTTTCCCCATGTATGCTTTTATTTTATGTTTTTCTTCTTTTCTTCCCCAAATATGACCGTGAGAACTGATGTGTTGTGTAACTTCTTTCCTTGCAGAATTCCGAGCTGTTCACGCTGACCTACGGAGCCCTGGTCACACAATTATGCAAAGACTACGAGAATGATGAGGAAGTCAACAAACAACTGGACAAGATGTGAGTCTATCAAAAGCAGCATCAAACTACATGTATTTATGTATTTTTTTTTCCAATGGCAAAATGCAAATCTCCTAAAAAAACAAAAAGGTATGGTTATTTGGGCTTTTGGGTGAAATGTCAGCATGGACTTAAAATGCACTAAAACCTTTATGTGACCTTTATTGAATGCAGATGTCCAACTGTTCAATGTTTGAGTACTTTTTGCACAACTTGTTGTTCTCTAACAAGTAGTTGAATGGCAAAATATAATGCTTGATTCATCAATGAACCAATAGAGTTCCTGGTTTAATGAGAATAGTTATTTAAACAGTCCCCAAATTGCCAGTTTTCCCATTGTGGGACTGATAACAGTAATCTTATCTTCACTCTTTTGTCGTCATGAGACCAAGACGACGCCTAACAATTGATCAATTGTACCTGGCCATTGTGAGGCTTTAAACAGGATTTTTATATAGTGGACTAAGTAGTTAACTCATCTGTCAAATAAACATTCGATTTGGAGCACTACTCGGGCGCACTGTCAATTATGTCATTGCTGATGCAGAATTGCAACTGCAACATCAGCGAGGTGGACTTTCTGTAGTGAATATAGGACAAAAAAAGAAAATGCACACAACCACATACCAACATCTTCAGTTGTTTTCTTTAAGATTAGATTTAAACGTCCTTTAATTGCTCCTCAATAATGCTTTGTAGATGTTACTTTATTAGTTGTTTCAACTAGACTTTACGCCGATCTGATCGGTGCGATCGGTATCTGCCGATAATTAGCATCTTATGCTGATCGGCTTTCATGTCATCATTCGCCGATCCGATCAATGACGTCATCGATCGGCTCCGCAAAAGACATTTGACTCCACGTCGCCGTCGCCTTTTAAATCCAAAAGCTAGTTTATTTTTAGCCTTGTCTTGTGGCGCAGTACTGTAACCATCTGACGGCCAAGAGAGTTTTTTTCAATCTTGTCGGTGAAAAAACATGTCGTCTGTGTGGGACTATTTTGCGCCCCAAAACACCCGTACATATAGCCGGGACAGTGAGAACGTTAGAGTAAGCATGTCATTAACAGTATTTATTAAAGTATTTAATTGCAAAATAAAGTAATTTAATTACAGTAAGTTAGCACCCATTATTTCTGTCATGTTGTAATGTTGATTTGACCTAAACTTATGTCAGTGGCCAATCTTTGAATGGCCCCTAGAGGTATTTGATCTTTTCACTTTTGTCTAAAATGCTAGAGAATAATTTAGAGCTGGGATGGGCCCGCGACCCTTGTGAGGATAAGCTGTACAGTAAATGGATGGATACAGTATACAGTACACAAGTATATACAATAAATGAAAAAGCCATGTAAATGGACACATTACTCCATCTTGCGATCACATCAGTGATCGGTTATCGTTTTTTTAAACTTGCTGATCGGTGATCAGCCCCAAAGCTCTTGATTGTGTAAAGCCTCGTTTCAACATTATTAATATAAGTAATATAACTTGTGATATTGCTGTCATAACAATTTAATTTCCCTCACGGGATGAATAATGTTTCTATCTAACCACGAGTCCGCCGTTGCTGCCCTGTTTACCGAATATTTTCAAAGCAAATCCCCAAAAGACGACGACTGTACACATTGCGTGGCATCTCAAAACAAATTGCGGGCGTTCCTGCCTCATGTTTCCTGGCCTCATATGAGTTTATCAGCGTTGTTCAGTCGGCCAGCACATCAGAGACGACGGACCTTGTGGAGAATTAGAATCCTCTGCCAGGTGTTTGAACCAACCATGTGTTCTGTGTCATTACAGGCAAATGTCCATTTGACGTTTTTAATTATTTTTTTTAATTTCCCCTCTTCTCGCTTTTCATAGGGGTTACAACATCGGCGTGCGTCTCATCGAGGACTTCCTGGCACGCTCCAGCGTCGGCAGGTGTCAGGATTTCCGAGAAACAGCCGATGTCATCGCTAAGGTGATTGGATGCCTCCAGGCTAATCAGAGCGTGACCGTGGACGTCTTCCAAAGTGGGGGGCGGGCGAGAACAGATACATCCAATTTAGAGAGAGGCATCTTGATGAAACATTCTCGAAATGCCGAGTGAGAAAAGGGGAAACTCACTTTTACTCGCAGATACAGTGGATATAAAAAAGTCTATAGGTTTTATAAAAAAAAAAACCTGGGAAAATGTGTTATGGTTCCATGGAATCACGGTTAAACCTTTTGGCCAATATCCTGCGTTTTGAATTTTTAGTATGTGTTCTTATCGACAAGACCTTCATATGTACAGCTGGCTGGGACATAATCCTGTTTCCATTTCCTGTGAAGCACGTGTTCACGTCTCACTTCCTTCCTCCTCCCGGCATGTTCTGTAAAGGGCAGTCTTCCTTTATGACCCCAGAAACAAAACATATCCAGGCGGAACCGCGTGTGCAACTGCAACCTTCCCATCTGCTTTCAATGAGTTTAATGCGTCACTGCGTACACATTATTCTGTACTTTTCTCATAACTGAGCAGACCACAATACGACCACAGCAGTGATGAAAACAAACATTTTTCGGAACATAAAAACTCCATAATGCATACACTGAGTATTTTCCATATGCACAAAATCAGCGCAGGAAGCATCTGTGTGTACGTATTACAAAGAAGCCAGATTTCCTGAAGCTGCTCCATTCATCCAGATTTTCCACCGTGGCATTTTTGATCCCGTTTTCAATTTCAGCGGTGGCTCGCATCTTCACGCAGGTGGCGTTTAAGACCTACCTCGGGGTCACCCCCAGCGTGACCAACTGGAGCCCGGCCGGAGACGAGTTCTCCCTCATCCTGGAGAGCAACCCGCTGGTGGACTTTGTGGAGCTGCCCGATAACCACAACACCCTCATCTACTCCAACCTGTTGTGCGGCGTCCTCAGAGGAGCTCTGGAGATGGTAACGTCACAGCGTTGGCAATTACCAAAAGCATTTTCCTGTTCCATTTCTCTAACCTGTGAAGCTAGGAAGGCCACATTATTGTTCAGGCATATTAGGTAATGTGCTGGTTGGATATGGATTTAAAAAGGAATTGTAATTGTAAATTTTGAAGGCTTTGTCTTCTGTTGATCACGGTATGAGTGAAGTAGAACATGATGGTGAACTTTTCCAATTCCAGGTGCAGATGGCTGTGGATGTGAAATTTGTCCAGGACACACTGAGGGGGGACAGCGTGACAGAAATCCGCATGAAGTTCATCAAGAGGATTGAAGAGAACCTCCCTGCAGGAGATGAGTGACACAATGACTTGAGTCAAAATTCTGCCTCATTAGCAACAATTTTATTTTCATTTTATTTTATTTGGGAAGATGACACTTCGTTTACAGACTGGAAAAGACTATTGCGATTCAGACGACACTGAATCCTCCACACATTTGTGTGGCCCTGCTGCAAATGATAAAAACAATCCTGAGAGCTGATCTGCAGCCAAGTGCGGATCTGTCACTGTTGAGGGGGGCTGGCTTTTCCCCCACTGCTTTCTCTGAAACATCCAACCAAATTATTATTATTATTTTTTTTTTGTGTGTACGTTGAGTCACTCAATTGAATGCTTTTCCTTTTTTTTAATGTCTATATTGCTGCCAATAGTCTGGCATATTAAATTAATGATGTATGTGCTAATAAATATTTGATTTCAAGGTTTGTCTTTCGGTTTAAATTATTTTTAAAAATGTATTATTATTATTATTATTATTATTTTTACATACACTACACACATTTTCAGTAATCCTGAAATTAAACCCGAAAGCAGAATACCCCTAACCTTTTGTGAGTATTGAATTTTTTTCCTACACACAAACACGTGCATACATGCCTTTTGTGTATTGTTTTCGTGTTGACCTCTTTTTTTTTTTTTTTTTCGAGGCCCGCTGCCACCCTTTAGAGGCAAACAATAACACGTGTGTAGGCGTACGTGTTTATGCATACGTTTGTCCACCGGGCATCGCCTGCCTCGCGGGCAACTGGTTCTGGTCATCACACCTGTGAATAGCTTTTCGGTAACAGGGAGGAATGGACAAACTTCCCATTTAGATGCAGCGCAAACCTTGTCAATAATTGCAAACAGATGTCTAGTCACGCACACAGCAAAACATACATGGATAAACAAACAGATCTCTCATTAGCTTTGGATACTGCCAGTATTGGCTGTATTTGTAGGATTTTTGTCTTTGTATCTAGGTAAAATAACGCATAACGAATGGGAATGTTCTCAGAATAACCACCAGAGGGCACTGTTTACATGACGTCTGTGCTGTAGGCATGATTGTTCACCAACAAGAAGCAGAAATGGGTTCATTTTGCATTTCTGGCCCTTGAGAACTACTCTGGGAACCTTCGAGTGCCATATTTGAAGGGGTTTAATCTCAACCTGCCAGAGTACATAAATTATAGGATACAATTTCAGGTTTTGAATATGGAAAGGCAAAACAATCCACAGCGGGTGGCCGGTGCCAGTATGTGGACTCTTAGGAATCATCCCGCTCCTAACTGCACTCATTTTAAAGGAGAAAGTGAGCATCGTCAGCATGCAGTGAACCCCGTGGGCCATTAGGCGAGCTCTCAACTGTGCTCTCGACTAAACACCCTGTAGGCCAGTGATGTGGATGTTGGATGGAGAGCTGACAGGGAAATAGTTGTGTGTGTGTGTGTGTGCAGAATTAGACCTAGCAGAATTAGAGGAGTATACCTGGGGGATGGACAGCTGAGTTTGTTTACTTGTGAAAACCTTCTGTCATTCTGCCATATGCTTGCACGGACGGATTGGCCAAACGTATACATAGGATATATGGATAGGTGGCATACAGTATGCAGAACCAAACAAAAAGTCTGCTCACATGTGCTGTAAATATAAAGACATGCATTTCCAGCTCTGCGATACAGTGGCTATAGAAAGTCTGCACACCCCTGTTCGAATGCCGTTCAAAAATAAATCATTTCAAACCTCGAACATCTGAACTTTATTTGGGGTGAATCAGAGGCACGTTAAATGTGCCTACTCCTATTTAAAATGAGTTTAAATGTGATTAGTTTATTTCGAACGCAGTCACGTGCCAGTTATTAGAGCAACCAGATTATCTCAGTTGTTTTGAAATGATTCATCAAATTGTTTTTTTTTTTTTTACTCACAAAAACCTGGCAATCGAACAGGGGATGCAGACTTTTTATATCCACTGTTTCTACATAGATTTTTTTTGGACTAGGGAAATTCTCCAAAGTCTACCCCCTTTATTTATTTTGACAGACACCTTAGTCTCCCTGTAGCCACAAAGCATTGCATCAAAAAAAGATATTTATATCTATTGTTTGATCCCTCGGGCCCCTCCTTTTTCATTTTTAACCACCCGCAGGCCCCGGACGCAGACATTTTCTGTCATTCAGACATTTAATTTAGTTTTTATCAATGTCAAATCCAGGCACATTTAGTGTTATTAAATTGTCCTCTTGTGTTTGTTTATCTTTTATAACCCTTTCCTTATTTTCCATAAAACTGATCGATAGACCCGAAAAACAAGTAGCGAATGTCATGAGGCTGAGAAAATGTGCTCCGATCGGATTTTAAGCCAGCTGGATTTTTCCATGTGGCCTTGATGGGAAACAAATGGTGAAAAGCACACTGTGACAGTAAAGTCTGCTGTTGACCTGAGCAAAACTTTGGACATCATGGTCAATCAAAACTGAGAAAAGTGTTATATTTCTATCTTTGAGGTGTTCACTGCATGAAGTAACCCCAACATCTACTCAAGTACAGAGTGTGAGTGCTTTTGCAAGTTCTGGTCAACCAATATTTAAAATGTGATCCAGGGTTGGGATGGCAATGATACAAATGCTATTTTTCCAACCAGAAACCAGTGTACCATCAAAATGAAGTTGTTATCTTTAGTTTCATGCTATTAAAAAGTGTTTCAGATGTAATTATCTGCCGTTTGTCCTACACACGAGAGTCTGGGCTCTTTGTGATTTTTGTCGAAGTGCAAGTCATTGACTGCTAATTTGCCTATTCCACACAGTCCCACGTTAGAACGTTCTGTTTATTTGTGCAATTAATATTTCATAGACTTGGAGACAGAACGTATCCTAGGCGCCTTCCAGGTGTGTTGAACTTCGAGTCACCCCCGACTTGCCGATTCTTTTGCACTGTCTGGTCAGCAGAACGCGAGGAGATGACAGCAGGATTGACAGCACTGTTTAAGTGTGAGCGAGGAGGAGAATGCAGTGAGTCAGCGAACAAGTGTTCTTGGTTAAAAGAACAGACGGTGAATAATGTTATTGGCCGGAGAAGCAGACGTATGATGCCGTTTTTCTCGACGACAATGTTGTTGACAGACCTGAAAAGAGGCAAGAGATGTCATCCTTCGTCCATTCTACACTTTAGCGATAATTTGGGAGTTTTAGGGTACAGTTCTATCGGAAGTAATTGTTTGATTTGTGCCTTGGTTGTTAGTCTTCCCGCTTTTTGGGATTTTTTTCCCCCCCTCTGGTTTCGAGCAAGCACCATGTTGATTTGGAATGATCTGAGATTTTTGAGATCGCCGGGGTTCGTGGGTTAATACTTTTCACCTCTCTACCAGTCTTACACTCAGGATTCTTCTGTCGAGATGTTAGACTGAGAACCTTATAGATTTTAAATTTTATATACTAATTTGAAATGATTGAGGATAAAAAATTGGGACAAGACCAGTCACAGTTTTCATCTATTCTTCCCAGTGTCGGGAACACTGTTTTAAAGCAAGAATCCTATCCATTATTATTTATGTCTGACTAAAAATACTTGAGTCAGTACAATATTAACAGCACATGAATAAATTCCATTAACCTTTCGACAAGTCGCCTTTCTCAGCCAATCTTCACGCTCTCTTCCTGGTTCCGACCATCAGTGCCAAATCTCAGCTCGTCTTCCCGCTCTGAGAAAATGATCGCTCTATTTTGAACCTTAACGCTACGATTTTGATTTGCGCCTGACTCATCACGCTGGAGTCAGCAGCAATCAAATTTCATACGGGTTCATGTTCCTTGTCACCTCTCGACCCAACAGTTCGTAACTATTCTCCAAATCCTCTGGGACTTTTTGCTTTCTTTCGGAGCAAGCCCCATATTGACTTTGCATTATATCTGATCCCGTATGCTTTTTTTTTTTTTTTTTTCTTCTTCCTTTCTTCTTCTCTTCTTCTCTCCCCTCTGGGGAGACTCAAAATTTGATCTGAGGCAGTTCTTGGTCACCATATAAAACCAAATACAATCAACTTAGCATCTGCAACCCATTTCAACTTTATCCAGACTCATAGTTATTAAATAACTAAATCATACGAGTAAAACTTGCAATTTTGTGTAGCATTTACTGTATATCTGTAGTTCCACTAGGATCTCAGCAGCTGTTTGCAGGGATGCTGAAATTAAACAGAAGACTACTGACAACAAATTCATCAAGTTTAAAAGAAAGACTGCAGATGTGTAATATTTTGGGGATATCGGTGTCATGACATGTACTTTAAGTCAATTGTAGTCATAGTTCATCCCTGCTGGGCAATGTAATGCCTTGTTTTCCGTTTCTCCACCGTCCTTCTTTCTTAAGCTTTTGGGATGGGAACTGCTAAGCTGTTTTCGCTGCGCTTCCAATTTCCTCCTGCCCCTTTGTTCTTCTCCATCTCTACTGGATGAAGAGTTTTTGTGATTTTCCTTATGATACAGGTCCTGATCCTCTCCATATTTGTGTCTCAAATTGTCACAAAAATGTTTCAACCTTAGTTATTTATTTTTTTTTTCCTCTTTTTTTTTGTTCCTGAAACTCCAGCCATTCAAGCTGGAATTTTATGTAAGAGCCACAAAACTTTCCAGGTTGGAAACACTTGACTTGAGGATGGAGTGAGTAGGAGAGAGAGAGAGAGAGAGAGAGAGAGAGAAAAAATCGAATGAATAAGTTTACACCGGCCGACCTTGAGGGCAGACTGCACCTGTCCTCATTATTCCGGGGCCTGTTCCTCCAAATGCACAGACGCAAGCAAATATTAATATCGACTCCATTAATTCCAATTGAAAAACAGGAATGCGAATGTTCTGCTTTGACTAAAATCATAGCAGCCCTCTCTCCCACAGCGTAGCGCTTAAACAGTAGACAGGGTATCACCATTCAAAAGCGGCAAACATGAACTGAATATGTGCCACTATATTGGGTGACAAAACACACACAAAAAAACACACACACACACACACACCCTGGTCAAACTGCCAACCCATCAATTTCAACACGAGCTTTTTATGTCCCCAATTCACTCTCCCCACACTGGCCTGAGTGACTGGAAGGGGTCTGGATGTCTTATTAGACGGGCCAGACATTTCAGGTCTGTTCGTATGATTTTCCATATAAAAAACACTCGATGCTGTCACGTTGGAAAATGAGACAGCCTCAAATCTAAAAAGTGAAGCAGGATTTAAGGCAGATTCTCAAATGTGTCGGCGAGTGTGTGTCATTCTTCCATCCAACCTTTGTTATACTTATACAAACAAGACTAGAGCAACATTAATTCAACTTAATTTACACAATAGCCTTAGTTTATGAAAACATTGCTTTCAGCCTTTGTGTTTATCATGTGCGACTGTTTCGGCCATATGTTTTCGTTCAACGGCGTTTGAACAGCACAGAAGAACTAACATCATTTTTTTTTTCTTTTAACAATCCACTTGACAGCAACCCACAAGGTCTTATTCTATTCTAAATGTTGTTTTTGGATCATTGTTATGAGTAGACAGCTGAATCCCGATTCGGTGTTGTGATGTTACAAAAAAAATGTACATTCCCTGTCATTATTCCAAGATTTTTATGTTTGTATTTATTGTGTCCGATCCACCCATTATTCGTTTGATGGCTTGGTTTCATAACTTTGCATTCAACCCGGCTTGATCCATTAGACATTAATCATTTTCCATTAACTTATTGTCTGACGTTGCCTTGCAGCTTTGATTTTTCACTGCAGAAAAGACCTTTAATAAGACTGTCATTACCAATTTACATTTTTAATATCATCATTAATTTTAATATCATGTGATACCCTTGTGAGAGGGTTTACACATATAGGAAAAGCCAAAGAAAATGAAAACAACAAAAAAAACCCTCAAAGATATGAACCTGGAGGGAAGAAGAACATTTTGGTTTAGGTCTGTTAGGACTGTTTCTCCTTATTTTCATTTTTTAAAATCCAACTTTTAGACCACATTTCCTCTGAAATGTTAGGTCAAAGTCTGCCTTTTCCATCCAGCAAACCATTTGAGTTCAAATCAAAAGAACAATTGTACACATGTAAAAGGATTATATTCCCATGACTGTGAACATTACATTTCATTTTAAGTCTCTTGGATGAGGTTTACACATGCCCGAGTTTATAAGTCTCGCCCACGTGACCGTGCATTCTGTACACAAGCTTCACCTGTGGGCCTCCCTGTGCAGTTCGGCCGCTCACTCAGCATGGAAGTGGCGAAAGCCCTCTCCGCGGTCCTCATAAAGCACAAACCTTTTTCCAATTAGCTTCCCGTGTTGCCTCGGTGGTGCTTACATCTAGTGCCAATGTGACCCAGACCAAACACCCGCTGGTCCTCTCCCCAGAAGAACCACGGGGAGAGGATAAGGGATGAGGCTGTCAAAGGGTGTGTAGCATTTTGTCAGGACTCCCACAGCGCAGGCCGACTGTCAACATCCACATCCATCAGTCAAGTAGTTTAAGGACAGTCATATGGTTCCTATAAGGGGAAAAAGGAAGAAACATTTGGATCTCTATTTTACAGGAACATACACAAGAAGGAGCCAGAATCGTTTGGGTCTTTACTGGACCAGGCTAAAGGATGCGTCATGTCAGCACCATCATCTGTTATTTTCATTATACAGCACGCTGATTGTCACTAATAGTCCTTTTTCTTTTAGTGTCTTCTCTTGTAGTCTTTCCACCTTCCATCATGTGCGGAAAGTGTTTTATTAATCACAGTAACCAGGAAGACAATCTAATTATTTTAATAACCACTGACAGCATAATTGGATACCCATAGCACGAAGCAAACTTTTTCTTTTTTTTTTTTTTTTTTTAAATGTAATTTTCTTAAGACTCAACACATTCGATAGGATTTTTAGCTGGGTCTGATCCAGACCCTCACACAGTAGATACAGCTGCCGCTTAATGAACGAGACAAAGACTTGAACTATGTAGGAATGACTTCATGACTGTATGTACACGGTGTCCATCCCAAAATCGCCAAAGCCTCAATACTTTGTTTACAATTAGTACTACTGCTACTGTGTTACAAATAATCATTTATTTTACAACTAAAATAGCGCACTCGACTCAGGATTGTTCTCCTTACAAGCATGTCTATATCTACTTTATGGACGTGTATGTGAATGTCAGTACATTGAAATATCTCTACAACTATAACACAAATTGCCATGAAATGGCATGTGTACAGTCGACATTTAAATGCCCCTCACGTGAATCATCCGCTGAACTCCGACGTCAGCGCCAGAAATACTGACTGGTCGTAAATGCTGCTTTTGAAGCACCCAGGGGATACATTCTGAAAAGTGCGGAGATCACGTACCTCCATGAGGTGAATATTTTTCTCGACTTTATGGCAGCTACTGAACTAATGTATTCCGCACTAATCCCTGTATTCCGTGTGGGTGTTTTGTCAGTTAAAGTGGTTCTATTAAATAAGAAAAATCTCATGGCACACCACCGAACAAAAACATCACAAAAAGTATGTCTGTTGAAATAATGATGATCTTGTCTTAACTTACTCACAACTCTACTTTGTGAGCGTGTCATGACTTATTCTGTTTTGGGAATGGCAATGGGTGGGTACACAGGTTAATTATGTAACTCTGCCATTTAGTGGAGGAGCATTTACTGTATTTGCCATGCTCATAAAACAAGGCATCACTGTCCAAATGTTCAGACCAATTAAGTGAAATCGGACCCAATCCAGTGGCACATCTGATGATCTCTTCACGGCACACTCATGTGCTATTGCTCAGTGGTTGGGAATCACCAACACAATTTCTCATGTTTGGCCACTTTTGTACTTGCGTGACCTTTTAAAATGTTGAACAAAGATCCTTTCTAGGTATAAGTGAGATTTGATTAAAGCAGTTTGGGTGGAACATGTGGTAATGGTTGTTCTAATGAAATGCAAGAATTAGGCCGTGCTTGAGTGGTCTTGGTCAGAGGCACTTAGCATCCCGACGGCGACACCTCCCCCATGAACGCCCACGATCCACTAGGGTGGACCTGGTAGTGGGAGCTCAAAGGGCGGACTGTTCGTGGACACAACCCTCTCATTCACACCCACCTCCGGCGCTGCACGGTCTGGTTCAAGTTTACAATATGAAGGAGTGGGACTTAAAAAACACGCCATGTCACTGCTCCACTTTCCCAAAATGTCCCTGATTTGCGACAACACACCTGCTTGTAGATTGACTTGTAACGCGTGGAAGGTGGGAGCGCAGTGCTAACAAGAGTGTTTATCTTAGCATGACATCATCAGGTAAGGTGATGGAGTGCTGTGTCATGCTTTGTTCGCTTTTTCCAGCACTAACTACATCAGGAGTCGTAGCAGCTCTGGGAAAACATGACAGATGAGGATAAGTGACTTTGATGCATGACAGAAAAACAGAGAATAGTAACCGGAGGGCCACGCAGCAAAAAAAATGTGACGTATAACTTAAAAGTGTAATTATACGGAGCTGTCGTCAATCACAGGTCTCAGCTCGGCTAAAAGGTGCTCTCCCCTCCCCTCCTTTACGCGTTTGTGACCCTTGACCCCTCGCACATGCCTCAAGCCTAACACTGTGCCCCGTGTGACACAAGGCTCCTTCTCACACCTTCCTTCATACTCTAGCGACTGTATTCTAGTCTTTTCCATACAGTGTACTGCATTGGCACAAGTCACAAGGAAGGTAGCTCTACATTGTTCAAGCAACACAATTGAGATATTCTCAGATCGGAATCAGCCCCCTTCCAAAATCTGATATGAAGAGATCCCTCGAAAAAAACCCACTTTATATAGTACGTGAATCAGACTTAGGCACTTGCAGCGTGAAGCCTGCCTTTGAAGGGGCAAACAAGTCAATTAACATGCATTCAAAACTGCATGCTGTTATAGAATTAGCCGTTATAATGAACATTTTCCGATCACTTTACTGTATGTAGATTGCCTAAAACTGAACAATAACATTAAAAGTTGCCTCAAGGGCTAATACAAAAGGTTCCGGCCGTGGTCTCCATGGCAATAACAGCGATACAGTTTTCCTTATCATAAAGCATAAAAAGGATTTTTGAAGCCGTTATTTTAAGCTCCCAACTACTCAGCGAGACCACCCCAGTTACTTGACTTGACCAAGTGTGTGTAATTAGTGTGATAAATTGTGGAAGTTTTAAACAAGCATGACACTTCCAGTAATTAGAAACACATTTAATGCAATTGCCATCACGAACAATAAGCACAGTGGGAGCAAATTGAAAGCAAAAAGCTGTCCGTAGGACATATGATGGATGCTTGAAAAGGCAAAAGTCCCATTGTGAGCCTGGGATCATTTTCAGCTGTTAAACAGTATCATCGCAATAAAAGAGGGTAGAGAGCAAAAGACTGAGCGTGACCACCAGTATTTATAGTTATGAAGAAAATACCAGAACGGTAGAATAAGAGAATGACTGTCGTCAGTGGTAAATGGATGGTAATATTTGAACTGGTAAGGAAAGCGTGACAAGCAACTCCGATGGTGTCGTGAACAGCGGCTCTTTCATTGACATGTCTTTATAGATTTGTAACCTCCTTTGAAAAATGGTACGTTAGAGACACTCCTGGAAAATAACCTCTAATATTTCCATAACCCCATCAAGGTTTTGCAAACTGTATGACAGTTAAAATAAAAATTACACACATTATATAAACAACCATTGCTACTTGTGGAAGGGCTGTGGCACGTTCAAAATGACTTAAAATCTCATTGGATTTCCATAAACGGAATATGTCAGACCAACATACAGTATAAAATGACATCACTGTACCGTGGTACCTTGAACCTTGACGTACGGCTGTGTTCGTTCTGTTACCAAGCTGCATGAACCTCCCCAGACTCTTATTAATCTTCCCCTCACTCCTATTAACCACTGCTGTACTCTCATAAACACGTTTTATGCTCTTAAACACCTTTTAAACTCTTAAACATACAGTAACACTGCACACAGTGTACATTTTATTCCTTGTCATGTGTTTTTGAATGATTCATAATTATTATTATTGTTATTATTTTCTTTTATAGTTTTAATGTTTTAGGCTAGGAAATGTTTTATTTTACCACAAAAAAATTACAGTATACACTGAAAATCGATATGGTGATTTACTTGTGATGTGAATGTGAAAACAAAATAAAAATCTGCAACGCGCTGAATCAGTAAAAGGTGAACCGCGATATAGTGAGGGAACACTGTGGGTCAAATAAATGTTCAAAAATATTTAAAAAAACAATGCAACAATGAATGAACATGTAAAAAAATTAACTGATGAAGTGTAATGAAGCCAATCGCTACAAATACACACTGTAGTATTCGTGTGTTGATGTATGCCTTTAAAGGGCATGGCCTAGTGAGTGACATCAGAAGCTCTTAGTCAAGCTCCAGTTGGCCATTTACTGTGGTTAGTTCAGTGTGGGCGTCTTCTCCATGCTCCTTGCGAGCGTTTTCATTTTATATTTGTGTGTTGTACTGTTTGTCCTGTTCAATAAATGGCCGAAAGTGTATTGTCGACAGTAGCGCTGGCATAGATAGATGAACAACGACATTATTTGTGGTAAATAAAGGATTTTCTGACCACTTAGGTGAAATTGGAAAATTTCATCAGATGACCTTTCGTGACACACAAATGTGGCTGTTCGTAACCCCCCAATAATTTGCTTTGTGTAAATGACAGTGAATTCATTTTCATACAAAATCCTAGCATGTACTTGGGAGACAGACAACTGGATGTCCACAGTTTTGCTGTCTGTTTCCATTCCAGGTCACCGAGCGATGGAGTTGGGAGGAGGATCGTTTCCTGGTGGCTGCCGATGGATGAGATCACTGTAGGAAGTGGAATGTGCTTGTTTGACCTGTCAACTCGAATGTGAATCGTCATCTCAGGCCAAGTTGGGGCAGGTCAGTCTGGGTTAATTTTATTATTCTTCACAACTGCTGCGACTGGTGCTTGGGCAGTTCTGGTTTGGTGAACGGAAATGATGTGGTGTGGGTTTTTGGGGGGGAAAAGGGGGTATACTGAAGACACCAAAACAGAATTAAAGAACTAGTCTTAACAAAAAGATGATTCCAAGCTTTGAACATGAATGAAAGTTTGAAGATTGATTGGTTGAAAGTTTGTTCTTGCAGAGTGCTGATGAGGGACATGTATGTAACCCCTTTGGACAAGTTAATTATCAGAACATACAGCGGTCAAGAAAGATGTACCCACATATCTGACCTCATCTTGGGTTGGGTATAAAGTATACTGTATATAAAACAATAATAAACCCTGAATCCTAACCCTAGAGTTCTCACTCCTTATCATAACACAAATTCTTGAATTACGAGTATGTAACTATTGCCCCTACTAGCTACACAAACCATTGTAAGGAGTGTATACCGGTCGATCTGACCTCATCTTGGGTCAGATAGCAATAGAATTCTAATCCTCCGATCCTAACCCAAAAGGTTTAACGCCCTAACCTTACACGAGCAGAACATACTGCTGTCAATGAACATGAACCTACCACAAAAATGTTACAGGGTCAGCAACTTCAGACCGTGGTATCCTCATAAGGACCTTATTACCACCCTTTACAAAAGTGTGCTGAAAGGAAAAATAAGCTTCATCCAAAGTTGATGGTGGAGTATCACATTGTGGTGACAAATTCCAGTCTGGTTCTGGTTCTGTTGACACACTTATCTTTCACAGAAAAACAACTTAAGTATTTATGAAGTCAACGGCCAAGATCATTTGATGAGTGTAAGCAAACAGAGTTGTCCTACAAACAAACGGCCATCCCTTTTCCCACATAAACCAAAGCAGGTTTGAGGTGAAACTGGAGAAGAACATTATACTGTGGTAGGCCTTGAGATAGCTAGGAGCCGGCAGTTCGGAAATGAAAGCAGATATTACAATACACAGAATTTAAAATCATTGTCTAATAGAGGTGCCTCTATTTATATGAAAGGGAAACCACAGCCAGAAAGTCATCTGTAAGTCATTCTTTAGCCGTTTATGGCAAGACACTGGGTAATCATCTTTTCAACACCATGCTCCCATCATCGTCTTGTGCTCATGTTTTCAATTGCATAATTTTCCCTAATATTCAAAAATTACCTTCAAGCGGTTGTTGACACACAATGCTCTTCAATACAGATTTGCCACCGCATAGCAGGCCCACCCTTTTTCATAAACCCATCGATCTTATTTGCTATTCTATTATGCTTGCATATTTCAATCGGCAAGGAGCGCGAGCGAGGGGTGGAGGAGGAAGGAGAGAGCGGGCGGGGAGGGTGGAGAGAGGAATGAAAAACACAAGGTCATTGAGAGAGAGACATTTCTTTCTTTCACACCATGTGTTACTGTAAGATATTCATTTCCTCAGCGATTCCTCTACCTCCCTCCAGCTCTTTGTTTTTCTTCTCCATCACTGTCAGTGTTCGCTGGCGGAGGTGGTCCAGGTCGCATCAAGTCCACTGGATCCCGTTTCTATCTTGGAGCCATCCCTCCAAATCGGCTTCCCAAATTGCGCACCGTGCGGAGTGCAGCTGCGGTAACCCGAGACCTTTGTGTTGTACTTCTCGAATGCCAAAGCCCATTAAAACGAGCATGTTTGACGTCTCGGCCTGATTGTGTGATTGAACTGAAGGGACAATCTTATTTAGCAATGTAATCTCAACAAACATCTGTTGAAATGTGGGATTTAGAGTTTCGATTTACTGCCTACCAACAGAGCCAGTAACATGATTAATTGACTTCATATTAATAGTTTTATAACAAGCAAATGAAGTGGCTCTAATTTTTCTGCCGTTCTCTGTTTATCCTCACCTTTAAGGCCTATCCAGTTAGCCAGAACTAGTTATTTAAACAGCACAGTTTGTCTCTGAGTTATGGGACGGTCTCATCATAAATCTGAAAAGCAAAACCCAACAACAACTACGGTTGTATTTCGTAATGCTAATTATTACAGCACATGGAGACGGAATTTATTCCATGTGGCAGGCAGAATGGTTGAAAGTGCCACATGCTTCTTTTGTTGGTCCCCATGCACAGAGGCTCCATTTTCATTTCAATTTCTTTTCCCAGTCGTTAAGGGGCTGATTTCATCAGTGCAGACAATCAGGAAAAGGAAGAGGATGTTTTGGAAATCCAGACTGATCCAAATGAGATATGTTTTCTCAAAGCAGATGGAACTTAATATGCAGATCCAAGGCCACACAGTCAGTCAGGTGTTCAGTCGTATC
Source organism: Phycodurus eques (assembly GCF_024500275.1). Taxonomy (NCBI): domain Eukaryota; kingdom Metazoa; phylum Chordata; class Actinopteri; order Syngnathiformes; family Syngnathidae; genus Phycodurus; species Phycodurus eques. The sequence continues at coordinate 4,737,970 of NC_084544.1, forward strand.
TGACTTTGACCTGTTTAACCAGAAAACAATTAAATAAAAATCTTGCCTGACTTAAAAGAAACTCTACACGTCCCTGGAGCTGTATGATATCTTTCATTTGACATTAGAGAAATTTAAATTATTGCAGTAGTCAAACTGGAGCTGTAATTTTAAGATGCATGTAAATCCATCTGGCGAGATTCTGCCAGTAGAAGACAAGAATCGGGATAAACCAGGAAGAGAATGGCATCCTCTTTTGTATAAAACGGAAAACCAAGCTCACTGGTATTGTCGTAATACACACGGCTGACTTTTGTGCAGCTAGCATGGGTTTTATTTTCCCTCAGCGACTGTAAAGTGAGCATGTGAGTGTAAATGGTTGCTTGTGCTAGGACAACTTGTGACTGCCTCACCATGACAATGCACCTGCTCACAACACCTGAGCATCTGACAGTTCCTGGCCGAGGAGATCATCGCCTCCTGGAGCAACCTCCCTACCTAGGCGCCTTGGCTCTGTGTTTTTTTTCCCCCTCCACTTTTCCAAGTTCAAGGGGGTTCAGAAAGGGGGCAAGTTTTGAGGATGTCGACAATATCAAGATGGCTGTGACAACAGAGCTGCAGAGGATCCCGGAAGTTTCCTACTATATGGTAGCAGAAGTTGACCTTCAGTATTTCGGTCAATAAATTCTAAAAAGTTGGAATTTGTTGAATGTAAACCTCCCTTCCCTGTTGCAGCTAATTAATATAAAGTTTATAGAAACCATTTTTGTTGTTATTCCTCACCAAAACTGAAAACACCAGGACGGAAATGTCTCTTTGCTAACATTTAGTGCAGTTGTTTGCATGTGGTGCTAATTACCTGACAATACACAGAAGTAGCCAGACTTCCAGCGCCAAGGAGAAACATAGTTAAGTATATTAGAGTTTGGGGTTAAAGGTTTAACAAAATAAAAGCCTGTCCAGTGTCTTTTCTCACTGTCTAAAAGCCAGTGCTAGATGCCTTGCAAAGTTTCGGGTCACGTTTGCTGCCCTGTCTGGACATTCATTCACTGGCCAAACTAATCCTTTCATCATGGAAAGCATCGAAGTGCAGATTTACACGATTAAGTTGCTGACCAAGATCAAGTTTTTTTTAAATCATACATGCCCAAGCATGTAATGTGAACTGTGAACCGAAGGGAAAGGGTGTCGAGATCGTGCTTCAGTCACCATCAAGTGTGCCATTTCGTCCCACGTGTTCATGAAAGTGAGAGTAGCAGGTTTTAGGTTCTCCATGGCCAATTCGGCAGCTAGGGTTACTTCAGCCCATTCTTCCCTCCTTTTTTTTTTCCACATGAAAAGAAAAACCCTGGCTCTGGCTCCCTCATGTGCGGAGAGCTCCATGTGTCTGAGTAAGAGGTGCGCCGCAGTGAATCGGCTTGGCCTTGGAAAAAAAAATCACATACATGAGTGTACCCGGCCTTTAACACGTTTCCCGCTGAGAAAGGTACATCATATCCTCCGCCCCTGCGAACAATCTGTACTCGACTTTCATCCGAACTGTGTCATCTCTTGGTTTTGCCTTCTTCCATTCATTCATGTTTTTCTTCGGTTTCACCGAGTTGAAAATTCTTTTTTTTTCTGACTTCACGCAGACATCCATCCATCCATTTTCTTTACCACTTATCCTCACGAGGGTCGCGGGCTGCTGGAGCCTATCCCAGCTATCTTCGGGCGGGAGGCCGGGTACACCCTGAACCGGTCGCCAGCCAATCACAGGGCGCTTAGAAACAAACAACCATTCACACTCACGTTCATACCTACGGGCAATTTAGAGTCTTCAATCAACCTACCATGCATGTTTTGGGGATGTGGGAGGAAACCCACGCAGACACGGGGAGAACATGCAAACTCCACACAGGCGGGACCGTGATTTGAACCCCAGTCCTCAGAACTGTGAGGCAAATGTGCTAACCAGTCGCCCACCGTGCCGTCACGCACACGTCAGTGGTAATTCAATGTTGATAGTGTCCTTTTGTGCAAATATTTCCACTGTAACTTGAACTGAGAAATTAATGGTAAATCCGCATAATCGAGCTTTTTGCTGAGGTGGCAACAAAGTCTCGCTTTCCTAGTTGGAAGCGACCTGTTTAAATATACACCTGCTCCTCTGTTTGGAGCGGAGTTCTGGATTGAACCCCTCAGCTCACCAGTTCTTGATCGGAGCAGATAGACTGGTTCTGCTTAAAGCAACAGCCAGAGTTGCTCTTGGCTCTCGGACCAGCGTCTTTGTATTGTTCAAACGCATTTGTGTGTTGATAGGGATTTTGTATGTTATCTAGATGTACGCTTGCCACTTATTTTGAAAATTTAGAAAGATGTTTTACAAAAAGTTACTTTCCAGGAACAAGAGGGCACACAAAAGTGATACTATTTGCTGTAGCAGTTCTTGAAAAATTGCAGCGAAGAGCGTCTGGCTCTTGCTATTGTCGGTTGCCCGCTCGGCGTCACTGTCAGAATGATTGAAACCTATGATAAGAACAGTTTGTTTTCCTCTCACCTTCTCATCTCCTCCCCACTGTGATAGCATTGCTTAATATCATTCGTTTTGCTACCCTCTTCCTGAATCAAGTTTTCACATGCGCAGTAAGAAGATGGAATAGTCCATTGCATGAGAAGTGAGAGAGTGTCGTCTCAACAGTCATGATAGATTAAGCATTTTGTGTTTTTCAGCGTTGCGAATTGAGACTAAAACAACAAGAATTGTTTTAAATCGAACAAACTTCAGTCTCTATGAGACGTTTGTCGGCCCCTGGAAATCTCCCCTGGAAATGTCATGTGTTCGCTTAATAACATTAAAAGATTGTCTACCCATATGCAGCCATATGGAATTATAAACACGTTTTTAAAGCACATTAAAAAAAAAAACTTGCTAGCCCAAGTCAGGAGTTTCAGCCTTTGTAACTGTAGATACCACACTGATGCTGTCATAGTTGAAATCTTCCTTCACATGCTGCCTTCTTTTCCCACTTTTTGGGAAATGGGTGATGCATTGTGACCAGGACATACCCAAACATTATTTGTGCGAAATTGATTAGTCCTGCAATATTTAAATATGGTGTCACAGTGGGGCCAATTTCTCAATTTTTATTTTGATATCAAAAGATGAATATGAGAAAAGAGAACATTTCAGCTATAGTCAGCTGTACTACACACCTGAACACAATGAGACAAATATATTGCAACTTCAACTTCATTGCAATTCCCTCTGACTGATCATTATGGTTTCATACTGTAGGCTTTAAAAACACTTACACACACACAGATATTCCCAATAGTATTTATATATAATAGTGTACAGTGAATGTATTCAAACATTTTTGACACGAAACATAAACCATCCTCCAATTCATTCAGCCACACAGCCGAGCGCGTTCTCATCTGCGGGCCATGCCGGCCCACAGATGTTCCCTCTCAGGGCGATATCCAGGATTTGGGGAGTTTTTTGAAGCGTCGGCCCAGTGACGCGCTCCAAAGCCGAGGAGATTTCAGTGGTGGACCTAGAAAGAGTATTTGCCCTGCTTGCTGAACTCCACAGAGATACTGAGCTGGTGCTGAGAATGGTATCTCGTGAGGCACAAAATGTGAATGCGTGTACATTTTTTGTTTATAACTTTATTAACCCACTTAACCTCTGACTTTTTGATGCCTCAAGTGAGTCTCTCTGTTATTTGCAATAAGGCCGTTCCCATTCCCGGTAGTCAAATACAGATGCTTTTTCACAGCCTTCTGTGTCTGATTTATCTTGGAAATGGTTAAAATCCTCTTGCTGATCCCAAGTTGACAGCTCACAGGCTCTGTTTCCAATCTGATTGATCTGATCCCAAGTTGACAGCTCAGAGCTTCTTTTCAACTCTGCAGCATGTGCAAACAAACGCAGTGGGAGGCAGCAAAGTGAACATTTTAACTTGTGGAGAGGTGACAAGGAAGATGCCATGATTTGACCTTTGTCCACGTCTTTTGTCAGATGTCAGTCATAATAATTCAAGTTCTTGTTATAGCATAGAAAAATAACCATGCAAAGTAACTTTAGTGAAAGAACCACTGAGACATACTCATGTTGTCTCCATTATATACTGAATGTTTTCTATTTACTAAATAGACCTCAAGTTAACCTCTACCTCCCTTCTCGTGGCTGATATATTTTTATCATTTGTTCCCAATAACATAATATTTATACAAATTTGCACCTCAAACGTTTCTGCTTCATACTGTTAAATTCTAATGTGTTCAAGAACGATTCCTGACCAGTAAGTTTGACTTGTTCTCCTTAGCTCTGCCAAGCAGGTTAAATTTATATATTACAACTAGAAGCAGTTTCAATGTTTATGCTTGCCCTGAGGATGGTATTTGAAAATACATAACGCACAGTTGTATGTAGATATTTTTACCAAATAAATAAATTTCTGAATGAAAATGTAAATTGTTGCAAGTAATGCCAGTTTGTCAGTAGTATGAAATGCAACAGTTGGTATTTCACAATCTGCATCCTTCAAATTGAAAAGATAAATGAATGTCACCTCAATGGCAGCAGGTATTATACAACCCCAATTCCAATGAAGTTGGGACATTGTGTTAAACAGAAATAAAAACAGAATACAATGAGTTGTAAATCATGTTCAACCTATATTTAATTGAATTTAATTGACACTACAAAGACAAGATGTTTAATGTTCAAACTGATAAACTTGATTGTTTTTAGCAAATAATCATGAACTTAGAATTTTCTGGCTGCAACAGGTTCCAAAAAAGCTGGGACAGGTGGCTAAAAAGACTGAGAAAGTTGACGAATGCTCATCAAACACCTGTTTGGAACATCCCACAGGTGAACAGGCTAATTGGGAACAGGTGGGTGCCATGATTGGGTATAAAAGGAGCTTCCCTGAATTGCTCAGTCATTCACAAGCAAATATGGGGCGAGGTTCACCTCTTTGTGAACAAATGCGTGAGAAAATAGTCGAACAGTTTAAGGACAATGTTCCTCAATGTACAATTGCAAAGAATTTAGGGATTTCATCATCTACAGTCCAGAATATCATCACAAGGTTCAGAGAATCTGGAGAAATCACTGCATGTCAGCGGAATTCATTGAATGCCCGTGACCTTCGATCCCTCAGGCGGCACTGCATCAACAACCGACATCAATGTGTAAAGGATATCACCACATGGGCTCAGGAACACTTCAGAAAACCAATGACAATGAATACAGTTTGACGCTACATCCGTAAGTGCGAACTTGAAACTCTACTATGCAAAGCAAAAGCCATTTATCACCAACACTCAGAAACGCAACCGTCTTCTCTGGGCCCAAGCTCATCTAAGATGCACTGATGCAAAGTGGAAAAGTGTTCTGTGGTCCGACGAGTCCACATTTCGAATTGCTTTTGGAAATTGTGGACGTCATGTCCTCCAGGCCAAAGAGGAAAAGAACCAGCCGGACTGTTATGGACGCAAAGTTCAAAAGCCAGCATCTGTGATGGTATGGGGCTGTGTTAGTGCCAATGGCATGGGTGACTTACACATCTGTGAAGGCACCATTAATGCTGAAAGGTACATACAGGTTTTAGAGAAACATGTGCTGCCATCCAAGCAACGTCTTTTTCATGGACGCCACTGCTCATTTCAGCAAGACAATGCCGAACCACGTTCTGCACATGTTACAACAGCGTGGCTTTGTAGTAAAAGAGTGCGGGTACTCGATTGGCCTGCCTGCAGTCCAGACCAGTCTCCCATTGAAAATGTGTGGCGCATTATGAAGCGTAAAATACGACAACGGAGACCCCGGACTGTTGAACAGCTGAAGCTGTACATCGAGCAAGAATGGGAAAGAATTGCACCAACAAAGCTTCAACAATTAGTGTCTTCAGTTCCCAAACGTTTATTGAATGTTGTTAAAAGAAAAGGTGATGTAACACAGTGGTAAACATGACCCTGTCCCAGCTTTTTTGGAAAGTGTTGCAGCCATAAAATTCCAAGTTAATGAGTATTTGCTAAAAACAATAGAGTGTATCAGTTTGAACATTAAATATCTTGTCTATGTAGTGTATTCAATTAAATATAGGTCAAACATGATTTGCAAATCATTGTACTCTGTTTATATTTATGTTTAACGCAACGTCCCAACTTCATTGGAATTGGGGTTGTACAATATAAGACACTATTCAAGTCACAGTAGCTTCACATCTCTCTCCAAATTGTAATCTCTAGTTGTATATAGTTCAATGACAGACCCAGCAATCATACTTACCAGCTGCTAATTATAAATTCAAATCCAACTCATCAATCATCCATTGTTTTACACTCTACATTGTTTTATTTATTTCGCCTTGCAGAGTCGCTTGCGACGTGTTTATACATTCATCCGTGCAAAAGGGGAACATTCTATGTGACAGTTTGTTTGAAGACCAATCTGTAATTCTGTGTTTTATTCAATTGAGATGTAGCGTAGGAACCTCATTGCACATGTTCACTGTGAACAGGACAAGTCTGTGAGGAGCTACCAAAGTAGCTGCATTTTACGATTAATATCATCGTCATTAAAATAGATTCCCAATAAAAATAAAATAGATGTTACGATACAGTTGCTGTCTGTTTGACTTCTGTCCTCGAGTTTAGGAGGAGCAAGCATGTTATTGCCTCCTTCCTTGGGTTGTAAAACACAAATTTCGCATCATTGCTTTTTAAAAAAAAATTAAAATAAAATCCCACCATCCCCAGACAATATCAAGGCAAAAATGAGACCGGTTTGGACCTGTAAGCCACAGCACAGGGCCAAACTGTCCGTTCAGACTTGATTATGTTTACATTGGAAGCCCATTGGAACTATCAGTGATATTCATATAACTGAATCGAGGTAATCTGGATAGGAGAGTGCGAGAAATAAATCTTTCTTTATAGTAGAGATATTTTGAATATTGTTGCACTTTTTATCTGGACTGTAATGACCATGGGGCATCTGGTTGCCCTTTAGGTTTGTTATGTAACTCACAAATTCAGCAGCACCCACTGCAGATGGAGAATGTACACGACTTTTGAGGACTGGATCCGTACACTACGTTTCAATGTGTTTCCATTTTGAAGCTCCTCTGGAAAAAGAAAACTCTGGCCAAGGCTTGTTTTGCAACAAGCACACTTGAGTCTGTGTTAAAACATGCAAACATGTTTTTCTTTTTCTGTTTTATAGAAAGAATGGCACTGGACATCTGAACCAGTTTAAGTTGTAAAAGGAACAAGGGTGTCTAGAGACACCATCTCTCATTTTCGGGAACTTGATGCCAAGGAACTATGTTGAAAGGATTGGAGGAGCTTCATTGAGACAAGCCATCGGCTTGTCTAATAGAAAATTAGTGCTTTGCCGCCATCTTGTGTCATCGAAAGCCCATTCTTAACCGTTTTAATGGGGGCGTCAATTACTCGCAGATTTTCGTTATTTGCGGCAGGGCTCGGTAAATGGTGGGTGAACACTGTATATTTTTCTAACAATTTAACTCATGGTGGTTAGAGAAACGGTGGATTACTGATTAAATGAAGCTTTTGTAAGAAACTTTCATCTAATTTAAGTGCACAATCCTCCTCCTAAAGTAGGCTAAATACTAATGAGAACAGACAGCATAAAACCAACTGAGTTGAGCAGCTTAATGACTGTTCACTCTGAGTTAATGCTTTTTGAATGTCGATTTACACGGATCTGTATGAAAACTAACCTTGTTGCCACTGTAGTCGAGTCAGCCCAATCAGTTGACATACCATTGGAACTATTAATTGGCATAGGAACAATTCCATCGTATGCGAGTCGTCCCAAATGTCATACAGAGTTAATGTCGAGATAAAATACTGGACCTTAATGAAGTACAGAATCAGACAATGGGATACTATTAAAATTAAGACGTCGATGTGAACGTCTAGACACAACAGTGCCTCCTCAGCTGGGACCGGTGGCACGAAGCACTAAAACCTTATGTTTGATCCAACAAGATGATTTCCTTTTATTTCTGCGGTTCTGAAAATTTCCACTGCGTTCGGCACCGAGCGTAACCGTCTCTGGTGCTTGTGTGCTTTAAAAGGATGAGGTCGGGATTCACTGAGGTTTCAAATGGGAAACAGACCAGCGGGGGCTCTTCCAGGAGTGATTATGTGGGATCGTGAAGTCGGGCCAAATGTGTACAGCTGCTTACCACCTCTCAGGGATGCAGAGGGGCTTGAAGACTTTATACCTGTGGCTCTAAACACCCTTTTTTCATGTTCTGGTATGCCCACATTAAAATTAATTACTCGTGTTTTGCTCCATGCCAAGCAGTTCTGGCAGCGCGTCAAGAAGCTGTAGGGCGAAGGTTATTTTATTAAAAGAATCATGCCTATTTTCTATCAATTGTCATAATTACTTATTTGCTTACCGAGAGATTTCCTGGCATATCCTTTTTTTCTGGCACTTGCTAATATAACTTTCTGCCTTTGTCCGCATTATGCTGGTGGTCCTTGTCCGGGCTTCTGGTTTTCTCCTTTTTATTTAGTTTTGCGTGCGGACAAGAAGCAGGCCAGTAATAGTCTGCATGCATAAGGGTCAACTATTCCTATTAGTCGCAAATTGTTCCTACTTTGTGTGATTACTTCAAGATGACTCAGTTACCTGTTTATCAGCAGTGTATTGAGACAGTAAAAATAAATAAAAGAATTATGGAATTTTTCGAGAAATGGCAGGCCTAACCCTTTTCCTCCTTTTTTTTGAGTATAGTGGAGCCTCTGTCGTCTAAACACAATCCACTCTGGGATGATTTGTTTGGATGTTGATGTATTCCATTGTCAAATTGTTGCCATCATAAAACCTTTATGAACTGTAAAGGTACTTTTATTTTTAAAGCCATGTTTTGGCATTCTTTTCAGTCATACACATCAATACTCAAAACAATAAAAAACTAACAATAAAACTCTAAGACCAATGTCTGAAGTCACATAGAGGTTGCCAAAAACACTTTTGCAGTGTTAAAATTGCTCGCAACATATGAATGTAGCCTCACTTCGCTAAGTCCTCCCCCTGAGGAAATACAACCAATCAGAGACAGAAGGCGTTGCTTAGCAGGTGTCTCTCTCTCTCTCTCTCTCTCACACACACACACACACACACACTAATAGCGGGCACACTGTGGTAGCCTTGCGCTGACCTGTTACCTTGGGCTTCAGGAACTTTGCTGAAACAATGGCAGAATATCCACTGCCAGAAAATGAAAAAATGTCCCTCCCCTTCTTTGCCAAGAAATCGTTAGCCCAATAGCATAATTGCCTCAGTAATTTTAGACTTAATGTGTGCTTGTTAAATATAATGTTTTTTTCTTTATACATGTTTAGATTCTCATTTATCCAGGTCAGAGTAATCCACAAAGGTTGAATTGAAGCAACTGAACCCTTCTTGTTTGTTGAATTTGTTGCGGTTTATTTTTTTCGTCTTTTCGAAAACTTTCAAAAATGACACGGGCAGTTATGCTGTTATGCTAACAAATAGCTTTGGTGCTACTTTGTCCACGCTCACAGAATACAGCCAATCAGAACAGGCTCTCGGGTCAACACGCAGCTTCTCTTTTTTCGGACAATCATGGAGTCATAATCTGAACCGCATGTCCCATTACTGGGTACTCCTTATACTATCCACATTCCTTCACTCTTTCATTTCAACATCCACTCACTTTGTCTGTCTCACCCTGCAGGCTGCTTTAGGGAATATTTCCTTCATCCTCTGTTTGATCACAGTATCCGAATTATATTACCAGTTAGGAGATGATGCTTATCGCTCACCAACAACCTCTTTCACCTTTCCCACTGGCATGCAAACTTTACTCTCTATGTGCTGTATATGAAATGTGTGTTGTGTATTCAATGTGTCCACTGGTGAGCAGCACATCTGCACCCCAGCTGAGTGTTCCTTCGGGCGAGGTCTGCGCTCTTCGGTTTTCAACATCTTGTACTGTATGTCCGTGTGTCCACGTCTTTATGTACGCCCGACTACGATAAGGCAATCCCTAAGCGTGAGTGGGAAAAGGATCAATGGACGTCTTTGCACAATCATAATGACAAGGCTAGCGAGGAAGCAGAAAACAGGTGACGTCTTTATGAACTCCATCCACCCTGTGCGCATGAAGCTTCACATACACCTTTTGTTTGTGTTTGGCTCCTGGATCAGCAGCAACGACGTTCGGGGGATTAATTAATACACATAAAAGGCCCAAAACGAGGCATCGCGGCCCAGCCATGTGATTGCGCTTTATACGTGTTTGTCTTTGTCGACAGGCATAAACATTTATTATGTGGAGAACAGAACTGAAGGAGCTGTTTTAAATCTTACTGTGCGTAGCATCAGGCTTCTGTTTGTGTCTCATGTGAAACATCCATCCATCCATCCATCCATTTTCTGAGCCGCTTCTCCTCACTCGGGTCGCGGGCGTGCTGGAGCCTATCCCAGCTGTCATCGGGCAGGAGGCGGGGTACACCCTGAACTGGTTGCCAGCCAATCGCAGGGCACATAGAAACAAACAACCATTCGCAGTCACAGTCATGCCGTCGGGAAATTTCGAGTCTCCAATTAATGCATGTTTTTGGGATGTGGGAGGAAACCGGAGTGCCCGGAGAAAACCCACGCAGACACGGGGAGAACATACAAATTCCACACAGGCGGGGCCGGGGATTGAACCCGGGTCCTCAGAACTGTGAGGCTGACGCTCTAACCAGTCGGCCACCGTGCCGCCCATGTGAAACATATGAACTGTTAATTTCTTTACTTTCCTAATCAGAGATGGCACGAGTCGTGATATCACTAGTGTAAAGAAAGCTTGCTGTACCATGCCTTTTATAATGGGCAAAACCCGTGGTAGATTTAAGAGTTTCATCCAGATGTGACGGAGATCTCCGAAAGTATATTTGGCATCAATTCCGACTTAACGTTGAAAATTCAATTGTTTTTGATCAGTTGCTGTCAAACATAATCAGATTTGATTGTATTTTGTTGTGCTTATGTACTTTATCTCATGTCATATACTAAATACACGTTTAAAATGTTATTGTTTATCTTATTAGACACTTGTTCACATGCCAATAACAAATGCGTTACTGCGGCTATGGAATATATCATAACATCTCAAGTATATGCCCTAAAATATACTGCTCAATATGATTACTCTTGTCATTGCAGTGTTGCCCAAGTATTCATCTCATGCAAAATTTTCCTGTCCAATTGTGCAATGCAAAACCAAACAATAGAGGAATTCCAGGAACCACAGAGAAAGCCATAAAACACGCAATTGTAAATTATTGAACATCTCCCTACTGGAGAATGCTCGACTTCCATATTTATGTTTACTGCAGAATGGAGTATTGATTGGTGCTTGTGACTTAAATTCACATCAGCGCATGTCGAGGTAGCATGACAGGAGAGCAGACGAAAATAAAGTAGCATGATGTGAGGTCAACATCAGTGTTCACTGCTTTAATTTACTTCACTGTCTCCCTCCTGTGAGCATGTCCATGCAGGCTTCAATGATCGCAGAGGTCAAACTAGTGACAATTTATAGCATAATTTTATAGTCGAGGGGTCTCATACAGGCTTGGATACTTGTAAAGAACAGACCACCCGTGAACACGTTACACTCAGCATACAACTGGCTTATGTGGAGAAATGTCATGACTGAGTTGTTTTATGACAGCTGTTTTACATCCACTGCTCGATTTTGTGAACAATGATGAATTTCTGTCAACTTGGACATACTGCAGCATGTTAGACCTAGTGCAGTGGTTCTTAAACGTTTTACACCAAATACCATCTCAAAAAACACTTTGCTCTCAATACACGGAATTTTTTGTAAGACACTGACATTCCACAGTTTGAACTTTAATGCTAATAGAGGGAGGGGGTGAACTTAATGATTCAATTAGAATTTGTTGCATATGAAAGTTAAATAAGAATTGTACCCAAATAAATGTTTGAAATCAAACATTTCTAAATCAAAATGTCAAATGTATTGTACTTAAAAGTTAAATACAACTGAACTGTATGTAACAAATGTATTGGACTGGATTAAGAAAACGTTTAAGCCACTGTAACATTACGCACAGTTTGAACATTTAATTCAGTGATTCTCTTGCATACCTCTAGAGGGAGCCCGCATACTAGTCTTTGAGAATTGCTGTAGTACATGGGATTTGGCACCGTAATCTAGTCTGTAGTTGTACCTATTTGTAAAAAAAAAAAAAAAAAAAAAAAAAAAAAGGAGAGTTGCGGTCGATACGATGCCCTGTAAATGAAATTACTTCCATGAATGAGAACATCCACAAGCAAAATGGCGAGAACGAGAAGTAGTTTGAGTGATATTTTCCTCAAATTTATTCAAATAATTCAGACCAAAGTGTTTAATGCATCTTGCGTTCATTTGTTTGAAGTCTTACTAAATAATCATGGCAATACTTTACGGTTGTGTAAAATTAAATGAGGTCCATCCCATTTTTTTTATTTTTATTTGATACCAGATGTGTTTCCTAAACATTTTCTGCTCAAGGGTTGTTTATTTACTGAACTAGAGAGAGTACCAGCGTCTATTTGAAGCAAGGCCTTGATTTAAAAATATGCCTTTATTTACAAATGCTTGCGTATGGATGAAGTTAGTCCCATGCTGTACGTTGACTGACAAGAAGAACACGTCCTTTAAGCAGGCAATGGCGCGGAGCATGGTGTTTATTTGGCTGGAGGCCACTTTTGGAGAGGATAAAATACTTTACATTATTCCAACAAACATGAAACCGAAGGCCCTTTGCACAAGAATATAACCAATTGGTGGACCAGCTTCCAGCATTTCACTCTAATAATTGGTGACACTATAAAAAATGAGGTGGCGACCCTAAGTTAAGGGAAGGTTGCACAAGACTAACCACTGATGCACATCCTGCATAATGTTTCAAGCATTTAAATTGGAAGTTATTAAAATTTACATCTACGTGACTTTGTGGTACTCCTGAGCCTTGAAGTTTTTATCTGCTTGACCATCTTTTCCGAAAGTAATTTATGAAAGACTATAATTTTAACAAGATTGTTTCGAGAGCACTTAAAATTTTTCATCCAGTCACTGTGGGATTTATCATTTAAATATGTGTTCGCAAGATATATTGATGTCTTCTTTACACTTAGAATTTACAGTAAATGTAAATATGTTGTCACCATGGTCCCGTACAGCGAACACTGTGATTTGTCTCCGGCCAGTAAAAGTATATTTTCCTCAGTGTTGTTTGTCCAAATAAAAGCACAATCTGCTATCTGTGCCTGAGTGCAGACAGGATATTATGATAGGCATACTTTCCCAAACGGGAAGCATTTAAACCCGAGCAACAATGTGGTTTGTTGTTATTCTGATTTGTTTAGACCACAGCCACCCCCAAACCCCATTATGATTGTATGCAAATTGATGTTTTATTTCGACACAATCGCTTGCTCCTTCAAGTGATGAAACACAATCGCTGTCCATCTGATGTGATTAAATTTTTTCTTTTCTCTTCTCATCGATGTTATTGGGCCATGTTTGGGTTTGTCTAATTGATGCCGAACATGGAAAGTTGGGCTGCTTTGTTGTGTCAATCAAGCCCACTTCGTGTCATCGCACAAAGTTAGAAGGAAGAAGGAAGTGCTTGTTGCCCTGAAATAGTGTGAGTGTTATGCCCTGACAAACACTGCCCATTAACACTTGGTGTGTAGCGTTATCGCATGGACAGCCGGGGGGTCGCAAATATGCGGACGATCATCAGCGTGCCTGCGTGACTTTACCCGTCCTCTTAATGTATAGTTTCCACCGTCTATTTGTCTTCTCACACACGGGCGAGTCACTTTGCGAAGGGGTTCACCAGAGATGAGCTTCATTCTCCTTCCTGTCCAGGAGCTCAGTCATTTCCCAAACATTTCTAAACCTCTACATCAACAGATATAATTCCAGGACACGGCGAAGGAAAATAAATGGCTAACGAGGGAAGATGACATTTTATTTAAGAACATCTCGTTTGGAAAAACTTTTTATTGGATTCCAAAGCAGTGGTTAGTAGCTAGGAAAGATGAATGATTATGAGCAGAACAGCGAAGACTGCTGATTGCGGCTTGGGTGAGAAGGCCGTTGTTGGAGAGAGTTTGCTGTGCCCTGAGCAAGATGATTGAAGGGTGGGGCCCAACCTCGTGTTTCGCCTGAAACCCTCCCTCCCGCCTGGTACCCTTCTCCTTATCCCTGGAAGTCACCATTGACAAGAGTTGTATTTTCCCAACTCCCATTTCCTCTTTGTCAAGCAGTAAAGCGATGAAGGATGTGACCAGGGGTGTGCGCAGCGCTTTTAATGTTGAGGCCCAAAAGTGTTTAGCGTGTTCAAGAACACACGTGTATCCAATTGTGCTACTCATTCCATGAAGGCTGGCTATTATCAGGTATCGACATGTGTGGTCGACACACTTCCCTCAGATGGCGTACGCTTTACAACCAATCTATAATAACAGCTAAGATTTGAACCCTGAACAACTCGACCACCGTGCTGCCCAGTATTGTTATTATATTACTAAGAATAAGCATATAAAAAACCTACGGGAAATTCAGCCACCCTTTCTACTTTTTACACGTTATAAATTGTAAACAGCAGCAACCAAACTGAATTTTCATGCATGCCAGACCCACAAAATGGCTAAGACGACAGTGATGTAACTAACAGAAAACATGCCTTACTTTGTTGTCTAAATTTGGTTGTTGATCACAGAGATGACTCAAAAGATTTGACACGTTGCCCCGTTGACTAAGAAGACAGTGATAAGTTTAGCGAAAAGAAAACTTGCCTTAGTGTCCAATTTTGGGTGGTGACCAGAGAGATTGATGTGATGGTTGAAAAAACGACAGGATTAAACACAACTCACATTCAGGTATGCATTTTATGCTTTGTTACTCATTATCACTATTATTCTATAGGTGTTCAGTTGTGGTCTTCATCATATTTCTTATTTTTTTTTGTCAACAATGATACCCCTCTTTGATGTCATCAAAAAACACAAAACATATTCTGGAGATGTTCAGTGGGCTGAAGTGTCATGCTGATACACATGATGACCATTCAAATTTAAAGGCAAATTTTGCCAGAAAATATAACAAATTACTTAAAGTGTAGAGAGTTGCATGTAGAGTTCTGCTGTGTAGGTTCCGCTGTACTTGGAATGAACTTAAATTTTAAAAAAAGGACACTACAGTAATAATTCTTCTCTGTAAGGCATCGAAATGAATTGCAAATGTTTTGGATCGATGCTTTTCTCACATTCCATACACGAGGGTGATGAGGGTTACTGTATGTGTCTAATGTATCAATGTTTGTAAGCCCTGTATTTGCGTGTAAATACATTTATGGAATGGGACAAATATATATTGCTGTACTGCAAACTTCACAAAGAAACCTGGCGTGAAGATAGATAGAAAATGAGAGGGTGGAGTGAGTCTGAGAAAATTAAAGGAAAATAAATGGGAGTGTAGAGGGGGGCTAATAGAAGCAGGGGAGCGGAGCAGGGTGGAAAATATTGGAAAAAGTGAAGATGGCTGGAGCCTGAGGGAGTGACCGCCAGGGTCGGTTGAGATGGAGTGAGGGGAGAAGGGTGCGGGAGATGGTGATATGTTGAAAACCTCCAAATTGATGGTGTTTGATTTCCTCAGTAATTACCATTCCTCCGGGAATCCGGACCTATCTTATATCCACGCCACATTCCGTAAATGATTAGCTGGCCCGCTGCTTCTCCCTGTTACCCACATCTTAAATCTCCCAAAAAGTGAGCTTCTTACGATGTTCCCCGTCCTCGTCCGCAGCAGCTCGAGAGTAGCTGAAACCTCTGCAATGACTTCACTATGATGAACAAACAAGGGGCAAATGCCAGCGCAGCGGCGTTGCCATGACAGATTGCTTTTGTCAATCTGTCATGGGGAAGAATCACCGAAACAGAGAAAAAAGACAAAGAGATTGCTGGAATTAGCCTGAGCTTATTCACACACCGATCCAACAGCGGCTGTGCTCAACAGCGTGAAAAGAACTGGCTTCAGGCACTCAGGGAATGACCACATTTTTGTATTTTTTTTCTTCTTGCTATAGCTTGAGAAACATAAGCGGGCATTCAAGTGAGCTACGACTTTGGCCTGTGCCGCCCGCGCGGTGGAACCGGAGGTGTGTGCTGCACGTCGTATATCTCCATGACGTTTTGTGTTGGCGATTGCGTGGGAGAGATTTGATACTGCCACATGCAGCGGAGCACATCAGCGGGACCTCGCGCTCTGGAGGTCCGAGGTCCTGCTGCGATTCCATCAGCCCGGTCATCAATCACTGTCAGTTCCGATGGCAGGAGGCTTCACCGGGTGTCCCTGAAGTTTGTGGTGCAATGAAATCGCTCTCATATTTTCCGATATTTTCATAGGGCAGCGTGTGAACGAGCCTAAAATGTACATAACAGTGTGAGCACGTGAAACAGACATGCAGACACATGAATCACTTTAATAGATTGATCAAATATGCACCAACAGTCGTTATAGTAACAATGTAGCAGCAGCACTGCAGTTGAGTTAATTTTTATTTTATCAACTGGACCCTCAGAACGCTAAGGTAAAAGAAAATCTGTTTTTCTCACGAGCCAATCAGTGACCATTAAAAAGATAGTGGGCGACAGCTTGTATTCCTGTCTCACCCTGGTTTTTACCTCAAAGGGGTTGGTTAACTTCCAATTTTGGTAAAATCCTTGTACAGAATTTGGACGATGTTCATCATTTTTTTGTAGAATGCCATAGTAGCGCATTAGCTCCCAGGTCTCTGTCCGTTCTCTTGAAGGCCTTCTCAAAGTCCACAAATATCATTTATAGCTGGGACAGCCATTCAATCGACTGCTTGATGATGATACGCGGGATGGCAATGGCGGTATGAAGGGCTTAATAATTCATTCTCTCCTGCACGACTCTTCTCAGGACCTTACTGGGGGCAGACAGGAGCATTATTCCTGTAAATTACATGTGCATATTGATGGCAATTGACAGTTTATTTTAAAAACAGCATTTGTGTGGCTTGAGCCAGAATGTAGAAAAAAAGTCTGTAAAGACTTTGAAACAAAAGGCTCCAGACCCATGGCAGTGTTGCTGCTGGAGAGATGCGGATTTGCTCATTTAAAATAAAGAAAGGAAAGCAAAAAGACTGTATCAGTGTGGCTCTCAGGGTGACAATTAAAGGTGCTTCTTCCTTTTGCTTTCATTTTGGGTCCTGATAATACCTTAAATGGTTCTTTCCTCTTCTTCCTGAACGGGGCTACGTCATTTGTTTCAAGCCCAGCTACAAGGATGTTGGTTACATTTCAAACATGTCAGAGATCATTTAAAAATCTTTTTTTACATCTCTTTTTTTAATCAAACAGAAGGTCCCTACTTGGTCAGGGGTTGTTAATTAGATAACAATGAAAACACATTTCGTGCACAAATAGGCAGAGTGCTTGTAAAATCATTGTTATGTTTATGTAAGACCGCCTGCACTATGAAATGGGAATTATGGATTACTTTACTAATTTCTGACGAAAGAGACTGTATTTATTTATTTCATGTAATGGAATGATAAAATGTTAAAGAGGCCCAGTTGAACCCATGATTGCGGATTCTTGTATAAATGACAAATGGTGGATAAAAGAGAAGTTTGCTTCAGTTGCAAATCCCTCGGGCAGATCGTCAACATTTTTTTGTTCTTCCAGAGACATTGGATGTTTGCAAAAGTGACATTTGTGTATTTGGTTAAGGATAAGGGGATGAATTGGAGGCAAAACAGAGGAGGGGGAAATAAATGTGCGAAAACAAACAGTGAATTCAGATGCACACTTGTGCAACGATGAATATGAAATTCATTTTCTCCCTGTCTCTCTCCCAAGGTCTTATAACCCCATCTTTTATTACTTTTGAATGATCTTTGTTCCAACCTTGGTAAAGCCATTATTTGGTCCTTTTTTCCACCTCCTCTTTGGGAGCTAGTATAAATATGATGTATCTCTCCGTTCCAAACTGGTGTCCCAAAGTATTACGTGCTCCTCATTATTTCTTGGAGTAGTGTGTTTCCATGCTCCCAGCTTTGGAAATGTTTTCCCCTCCACAAATGTGATCAATACATCCGGAGGAAGCTTTAACAATCACATGTTGTGAGATTGCCCAGGATTTGAACATTACGATGCCTGTAAAAGCTCTGGTGAAACGCTTTGATCAGGCATGCTGGGTGGAGACAGGAGGGCATTGACTGTATATGTTTTGACTATTCCAAGTGAAAAAAAAACAAGCCGATGTGTGTATGAGCACTTTCAATAAAGGAGAAAGTAAACCCCCATCCCCCTCAAAATCGGTTGCCTAAAAGGGGAATTATGATGCTATACTGTCTTGGTTTAACTACAAATAACACCATTAAACCTATTTATAATAAACATATTGGGGATTTTGGGAGTAAAATGGTGAAAAATATCAGCCTGTCTTTGCTTTCTAAACATTTTCAACAGTTTGCAAACAAACTTTCAGCTTGACTTTACACATATCAGCTTCAGTAGTCTGAGCTTTTGGCTCTGCTGTCAAAAGTTATGTTTTTCTGCCTTGTTCTTATATCTCAATTAATAGTAAAAATATTTATGATGAAAAAAGCCATTTTTCGAATATATGGTATATCAGATTATTTATGTATCTGTTTGTAATGCTAGCCTGCAGTTCAGGACTGTTTTTTGAGTCCTAACGCAATGGTTGGCCACGTTTGCTGTGGAAGAACTTGAGAGCCCTGACCTCAACCCCATCAAACACTTTTGGAATGAACTACAACAGACATTGTGAGCCAGAGCCTCTCTCTCTCAGGTCCAGCATCGGTGACCACTGACCTCACAAAATTTCTCTTGGATGCTCATAGAATTCTCACGTACACACAAATGGTTGAGCGTCCCATTTTTAACATTCATGAGGAATGTTAAATGTTTTTTTTTCTTCTTCTTTTATTTATGTTTCAACGTGAACTGAACTGATGAGACTCTTTGGGAAATAAATCAAGATGGAAATGCGTTGGACTAGACGACATGGAAAGGTCCGTAACTGATAGACTAACTTGCGAAAGCAACAGGCATTATGAAGGAGCTGAAATATTCGACGTTGTTAAGTGTATGGCCAGACCACTGGGGGATACTGGGAGGATAATACAGTTCCCTCAGCCAGCATTCATCTGTTTTCATTTTTTCCCGACAAATATTGGCATTCTCCAAACTGGCTCTTTCATTCCCCATATGCTCGTACTAAGAAACTAAAGTGAGCGAGAGTAAAGTAAAGAAAAACTGTCCAGCCAGCCATGTTTTTATTTATTTTAACTTCCAGGTCAAACAGAGGGCAAGGGTCAGCTGTATTTTAATAGCCCCTTGCTGTGAAGGATGAGAGAGAATACAACAGCGTGCTCGAGCAACCCCAAAGTTCTTTTATTGCTGCGTCCTTTACCAAAATGTTTGATCTGGAGTCATGACTCACACTTGCATTGCTAGCCCAGAGGTCACAGCTGGTTAGTACAAAGAGCAGTGCAGCTAAAGTGAACAATTGAAAGACAAAAAGAAGACAAATATGGACACTGATCATCCATCCATCCATCCATCCATTTTCTGAACCGCTTCTCCTCACTAGGGTCACGGGCGTGCTGGAGCCTATCCCAGCTATCGTCGGGAAGGAGGCGGGGTACACCCTGAACTGGTTGCCAGCCAATCGCAGGGCACATACAAACAAACAACCATTCACACTCATATTCACACCTACGGGCAATTTAGAGTTGTCAATCAACCTACCATGCATGTTTTTGGGATGTGGGAGGAAACCAGAGTGCCCGGAGAAAACCCACGCAGGCACGAGGAGAACATGTAAACTTCACACAGGCGGGGCCGGGGATTGAACCCTTGTCCTCAGAACTGTGAGGCAGACGCTCTAACCAGTTCCACCTGATCATGAAAAAGTTAATTTACACCATTTTAAAATAGTCGTGATGTGCTCTGGACTGATTAGGCTAACAGTTTAGCTTGCCCCTTGTGCAAGATCTCAGTTCCTGTTTTGAGCTGCTCCATGTGGACACTATGAACCCAACACAAAAAGTTCTGAAAAAGTTTGGTAGACTATTTGTTTGTTGTTACTGTGCCTCTTTCCATTAACTTTTATTGTTGGAAAGCTTGTTTATGTTAAATTGCACCCCATTTGTAAGGACTATGCATTTGTGTAGCAAAAATGACTTTTGTTTGGTGTTCTTTGGTGGATTGGTGATTGAAGTCTTATCGGTAACATAGAAGAAAATAGATATATTTACCGTTTGAGGAGATAGAGGCGTCAGTTTTTCATGCTTTAGATGTGACGGAAGAAATAAAGGCCATGCTTGAAAATATGCAAAAACTGCAGCCTACCTACCCATCGAAGCAGTTTTATCAGAACCCGACAATATATTTTGAGACTTTTCTTGAAAATTTTTTTTTTTTATTTTACTTCTTCCCCAATTGGCCTTCTGATAAAAACACGAGCAGCTTGCCAAGCTATTTACTTGTAATTTGACTGTGTCCCATTCCTTCTGTTATAGATATTCAGTATATTAACCTCATGCTTTAAATGACAGCATTCAGTATTACTTCTTACACTGCCTGAACCAATTTTTGCAACACTCTCTAACAATTTGGCCTTCTTAATCTAAATTACCCCCTTGATGCTTTGCGTAATAAAAAGACAGAGCAGTCCCCTCAAAATGTGTCATGACGAGTATCACATTCAGCTGACGGTGGGTGTCTGGACAAAGTGAAACAAGGCAAAGATTCATAATGCACTGGTTGGGGTTTATAAGCCACAAACCTCAAATAGAAAGGGTAAAAATATAGACATTGTTTCTGAATGATCTAATTCCTTGTACAGAATGTAGCTTCCTGACCCTAAGCAGGAATTTATTTGCCAGAGACAGGTCCATATGAGATGCACGTGGCTTTAAAAGGGAGCTTGTAATAGGCATCTTTAGCGGTTGTACGGAATAGCAGTATGTTAAAATCCCTGGAAAAGTGAAAATAATCTCGTCTAAATTTGACACATCACAGAGATAGTGTTATTCACAAAAAAAACCCCAAAACAAATAAATCAGCAAGTGTATAAAATGAGGCTTCAAAATTGTGACAAATAACGCTAGTCTCTCTGCTCTCAAATGCTGTGGGTGTGTCCGCTGAATGTGCCGAAAACACGCCCAACGCAACTTTCAACTTTGAATCAAATTTCAGTACTTCGACCTGGACAAATGGATGCTACTTTGTTTAGAATCTTTCTTTTGCCTGCATATTTGCATGTTTGAGCTGCAAAAATATAGCCGATTAAAGCCAGCGGTGGCTGGAATATTTCGTCGTCATGGGGCTCATAATTATGATGTCAAGTGTCCTCTTAAGGATGTTTGATCAACATTCGATTATATTCTCAGCTGCTTTCTTTACAAATTCCAGTTGTGTTACTCTGCCTGTGGTGTCTCCTTTTATTTCCTCCCCAAACGACACACACACAAACATGCACACATTAAACTTCAAACACATTTACCATATTAACGATTGAAAAGCTTTAGCTTTTCTTATTTCCTTTCAGCAAAGATACTTGTCACACTGCTGTTATGGTTACCTTTTGGTCTAGTTTTGTTTGGCCTTTTTTAATCAGGTTTACGATTGAGGTTCATGTTTTTCCCCAGTGCGTTTTTCCTGAACGATCATTGGAGGGGATACAGATTATTGAGGTCCGCGGACAGGTTTAAGCCGCCAGTGGTTTTTCATCAGCTCATTCTGTACTTAATAAGGATATACCGCAAACGTTCAGTGCTCCAGTCATGCACAGATCGCTCTCTCCACGCGAGACCGTCATGGCGCCTCACTTAGAGGGAAGGAATAATTGGTGGCATTGGTGATTAGGTTCCCCGATTAGCTGGTTAGGGTTTTGTTTAAGGCCTTAAACGTATTCATTAAGCTAGCGAGAGGAGCGAGACATGAGCGAGTGATTTACGTGAAGTGTATATCACTTTGTTATTCGCCCAAAGATAAGCGGTCATCATTCAGTCAGGCGTCTTGTCATATTAGCGCAGTGGTCCTCGCTTATTGATGTGTTGCAAATTATTTAATGGTCCCCTGGGACTCCAGTGATCCAACAGTGGCTATTGTCAGCCGTTTCCCTTTACGCTCCTGGTTCCGCAAATGAGCTTACTTAGGGCTGCTTTGATATAGAATAATGGTGCTGCAATTTGTTTTGGTTTGATTGATGTATATATATATATATATATATATATATATATAGCCTAAGTTTTTAGATCAGCGGCCACATGTCTATAGTTTACATACATGCATCATACATTTGATGTAGCGCTGTGGTTGTTCACTGCTTGCTGTGTGGACTAAGTGTGTTTCTGCATACTGCTGTGCTAATTTCCTCATGTGTGAGGTCCAGCCAGACAGAGTGCTACATGTGGCCGCGGTCAAAAGTAGATTGTTTTTCAGTTGCACGAAAAAAATCTGGAAAAATAAAATCTTCACACCACCCAACCCTACTTCGCCTTGTCACCACCGCAAGAAACAAATGGAAGTCTAATGGCATTCTTGGCATACTTGCTCGCACAGAGACGCTGTTTCCGTATTTCATGGACCTGGATGGTGTGGCCCAGGCAGTCTGGAATTCTTGGACGGGAGATCAGAGGTCTTGATTTATCAGGATGTACTTCCTGGAAGGTGTGTGCATGCTCGGAAAAGTGCACACACACACACAAGCGTCAAGCTTTTCTGTAAACTTGAGAAAAACCTGCAAACATAGATTTTGTACAGTACACATTTAAAGATCGGAAGAAAGTTCAACGACCAACTTTAAACAAGCAGTTTTGAAAATATTTCCAGTCTACAGCAAAAATAAAGGAATTGGCCTCACAGGCCTGCTAAAGTAAAAATACTGCTCAAAAAAAAAAAAAAAAAATACTGATCAAATTAAGACTAACTGATTAGATTGCTGATGACATATGAAAACTAATGCTTTCGGTTTAGTTCAAATTTTTCTCAATGAGCTATTATTACTAATTTATTTACTAATAATGACATAATAATGTAACAATCGGAAAATATATTTTGGTGTTTTAAAAAGATAACTGTATAATACATAATTATGTAATTAATCTAGCGTTAAGCGCTAAACCCTTAACTACTGCTTTAACACATTCACTGCCATTGACGGCTTTAGAAGTCACATATCCATGTTAACTGGGAAGGCTGTCAGTGAATGAGTTAAGATTGCATAAAAACATGTTTTCTTTACGAATTGTAGCGCTTTCAGCACATTCAGACATTTTTGGGTGGAATCTCTGACTCGAAAATCGATGTTGAACAATCATATACCGAAGGGCAGCACAGGGCCAAGTGATTAGCACATCTGCCTCACAATTTCGAGGTTTGGGCTTTGAATCTCTGCTCCCGCCTTCTGGTGTGGACTAAGCATGTTCTCAGGGTACTGCAGCTGCCTCCCAAATTCCAAAACATTAAACTGACGACTCTCTATTGTTTGTAGGAGGGAAT
This sequence comes from Phycodurus eques, assembly GCF_024500275.1. Taxonomy (NCBI): domain Eukaryota; kingdom Metazoa; phylum Chordata; class Actinopteri; order Syngnathiformes; family Syngnathidae; genus Phycodurus; species Phycodurus eques. The sequence continues at coordinate 4,761,587 of NC_084544.1, forward strand.
GTGAGCATCACTGATTGTTTGTACCCTGCCTCTTGCTCAAAGTCAGCTGAGGTAGGCTCCAGATCACCCGCAACCCTTGCGGCATAGAAAATGGATGGAATATACTGCGATTCGTACTAAATTCTCAAATTTATTTCTTTGGCCGTTGCTATAAACAGTCTTAAAAATGAATACAGTCATTACAGTGTTGACGCCGACGATTAATCCACAGGTTTTCCACACGTAGTCTTTTCTTTCTTGCGCGTGACGAGGTGAACATTGGCTATTTTGGGAGTGACAACGCTCCTAACCTTTGAGAATTGATGTGGAGTGTTATTTATTTTAAAAAAAGAACCTTTGGAAAAAGTGGGTTGAGCTGGCCATGCCCAACGTTGTTAGTGACAATTCAAGCGGTTGAACAGATTCCCCATTCAAGGCCTTGTTAGGTTGGGAGCAGCTGAGTCAAAGACGGCTGACTCTCGTGTTCCTAACCTTTAACCTAATATCCTTAATCACTTGTGGCTGGTGGCCTATGCTCTGTAAATGTGGCAATTACTCGCAAGGCAGTGGTCTAGCTAGTTTGTTAGTTTTGTTTTTTTAAGTTTCAAACCAAGCAGCCAGTTGGGTTAGCTCTGATATGGCTGAGGAGGGTCAGAAAATTCTTGGAGTAATAGTGTTAAAATTGGAGTTTGCAGTTCACTCACAGTTAAAGTTACTTCACTAACACACGGCTGCTTTGTTGGTAGATGTAGCTGTTATGTTATGTGTGTAGCTGTTATGTTCATGTTTAATGTTATCCGTTTGAAGTTTTTTTTTTTGGAATGTGAAATTCTGAATTGAACACAAGTTGTAAACATACCTTTTGAGCATAACTGTTGCTAATTCTGCGTTGCTTCTGAATCTTCAGCTGCATGAGGTCCCTTGCTTTGAAGGCCATTGTATTTTTATTTTCTAGAGTGCGATTTTCCGCCATAGTTTCAGTAGCCCATCGAGTCCAAACTAACACGTCAGCGCGAGCGCGTGTGCTCGCAAGTGCACAACAAATGATTGACACTTCGTCAATCATGTCTTCTCTCTCAGGCACCAGGGTTTCTTAAGCATCATATTAAAGGTGCAAGATTGGGCTAGTGAGGGCTTTTTTTTTTTCCACAGATAATTTTGATAATATGCTACTGTCAGGTCACACTGACAGTTTTAACAAATACTGTATGATAAAAAGTGATTTTTCAAAAATTGCAAACACCCCTTTAAATATGAAAGCCCTTTTTTCTCGATCCCTTTGCAATACTGTCTCTATTATTTTCCATCTATGCTTACCTCCATGAAAGTCATAAAACTAGTCAAAAAAATAAATAAATAAATCAGTGGCGGACCGTATTCAAAAAGGACATTTCTGGCATTGGAAATGGCACCAAAACTCAGCTTGTTTCATGCTGGATGACGTTCTCAGATGCTTTCAAACACAGAGGGATGAGATGTTCACATCGAGCCATCCCAAACAAAACCTTAAAAAAAGCGCCATCAATGCCGAAATGAACGATGTGAGACGGGGAACAGTCAATCTTCAAATTCCGTGTGATATACCTGCGTTGGCCTTAAAACGTTCAGCGTTCCCATGACTTATAAGAGTGCTGCGGTTCCCATGAGGCTGAGTGCTCCAATCTTTCTAATGAGAGAACCTTTCAGGCTAGACATTGTGGGCTCTGGCTCAAGTCTACAACCCATGCTGTTCCCGCCACAAAGAAACATGCCAAGTTTTTCACTGATTCCTCATTGACATCTCTGGCCAAAACATCTCCAATTCCAACCTCCGCTTTGCTTTCTTGCTACCACTCTAACAACCCACTATGGCTGTTGGTACGATTTCTTTCCATTTTCTTTGAATCATAGCAGTGATTATGAGCCACATACTGTATCTTCACAATTTTTTGAACAGTTTTTTAAAATGTTAACATGGGTGTGCAACACAACACTACACCAGATATAACTCAAAATGGAAATGCAAAACTGCAAAAACATGCCAATCCTTGTGAAAGGTTTAATATTTCATGGCCTATTTCCAGCTTGTTTCACGCTGGTTTGGCTCCCGTACTCTTACTATTGTCTTGAGTCAGGGATGGAACACTTTACTACCCGGGCATAACTTTATTGAAATATTAATATTTGTGATGGATGGAAGAGGCTGCAACCATAATGGTAATAAACTTTTTATTAAGCATTTTTCTTTTGAAAGTGGCACACAAGACAAAAGAGCTGAGCAACTTCAGTGGAAGAACTTCCTGCACCCTGTTGTTGTCTTGTCATTATCATTTTATTTATTTCCTGGCGGTTTATTGTTGCGGCATTTTTCCCCATGGTTTTGTCATCCACGAAGGTTGAAAAATGTAAACAGCCTATTTTGACAAAATAAGGAGAAGAAAGTGCAGATATCTGTTTTCATAAGTAGGGACTAAGTTTTAAAAACTCGTCAGAAAAATAGATACTCAAGTAAGATCAGATACATGAAAATTCGACTTAAGTACAGAAACCAAATATTTGTACTTTGTTACTTTTCACTGACTGTACCCTAATTCCCTAATTAATGCGAATGTGTCACGGTGGTGCGCAATCCATAATGTTTGTGAGAAACACAACAAACTGGTGTTTATATTTGGATTCATAGTATGTGTGAACTGACTTCCAGAAATCTTCATGGGTATACATTTGGGCAAAGCTGAGGTAAAATGAGTCACACATTCAATGTCATACAGGAGCTTTGCTGTGCTTGGCATATTCATTGAGTGACAGTGTTTGTATAGCATGTGATAGCTCGGGCTAACCGGGAGAGAGGAAATAGCACCAGCGGAAGGCTGGCCAGTTCTGAAGGAGGTGGTCCATCTGTGCAAACAGCGCCAAGCGAAGGGAGTAATTTATTACCTCAGGTCAACAGCGAAAAATTGGGCCTGACGCAAAATAGCAGGCGGCTCATGGAGTCCATTGAGACCAACTAATAATGTAAGGTGTAGACTTGTCTGTGGATTTGGAGGTGCCATCTCTTCTGCCATAACAACACAACAACCAAGTTCGTCTTTCATGTGCGCTCTTCTCTTCCTTTACCCAGGCTCTTAAATTTGGGTGAGAAGGGTCAATGACTTTTCTTTTCTTCCCTCCTTTTCTGCTTTCAAGAATGTCTGCAATGCTTCCCAGGATTCCTGCCTTGTTGATTTTGGTTTGGGATAAAAGGTACAGTCTCCTCTGTTCTCCCGGCTGATCCGAAAGGTGATTAGGCAGGCCTCAACGTGAGGCCATGCGTAACCCCGCACGCTGGCCCAGACAGATTACTCCACGTTCCTGTGTGCTCCTGTTATTCAGGGAAAACAGGGCGAGGAGATAGATGAGAGGGGAACAATGGTGGTTGCTTGGTACCAGTAATGAAGTTTTCTTTGCGGTAATTGAAGTAAAAAGTTCAAGTGCCAGTTTTTGACGGGACAAGATGGGAGCTTCTGCATGGTTGGAATTTAGTGGCGATATTCTGTAAAACATGAGTATTTGTTGTAATCAACTGTCAGGCTACTCCTTAAATCAAGCCTTAAAATGAACCATTAAATACTCCCAGGTGCTAAAAATGTCACATTTCCATTGTTTCAAGAAATTAGTGGTGTTTTGGGAAGATAAAACTTTTTTGAGACGTGCCTCCGTAGGGTCAACAAGCTTGAGACTGAGTGCCAGAGACAGGAATGGGAAGTCTGGAAGGATTGCGAGCTGGCGTGATCCTATGTTGCTTTTGGTCCATTTATTGGCTACTTTGACTCAGACAAAATATAAGATCACAACAGTTTTGTCCATAATAATGGTTTGTTTGCGTGCCGGATTCCTACAAGGGTGCTAAACATTAACGTGGTTCAATTGGAATTAACCTTCAAATGCAGTTACTCGGTTGAACCAGCATAGTTGTCCTTTCGCCCCAACACTTTAATTACCACTGCCTCTCCTGCCTAATACTATACCAGAAAGAGGTAAGAAAGACTGATTTATTGAAGAAAAAAAAAAGTCCGTTTCCACACGTAGCATGCTCTAATGCATGGGGAAGAGAAATCATGATTAGCTCGCAGGAGCCAACAATAATATTGTGTTTAATCTAGATACCATTACATGCAAAAAAGCATGCAAAATTCAAGGTCACCATTGTTTCGCTCAAGCAGTTTTTCAGAGGTCTTATGATTGGTTGTTTCCTTTAGTAACCCAACCCAGCAAAGATTTAGAGGTGCCACTTTCAAAACATTAATAAAATAAGTAATTCAATCATTTGAAGGCATGTTAAGCCTCAACTCACTATTTCAAGTCAGCTACGTTTTGCTGTTAGTGGTAATTCAACATGAATACCAATAGCCAATAGTGTACTAAATAGAAAGACGTGGTTCTGGATGGTATACAGTATAAACTCGACTTCTATACAAATACAGAATGTTTTATCTATCTACTTTAAATGTAGTTGTTAATTATAGACTCTAACACTATTAAAATACTGTTTAACAACTCAACAATTACTATTATTGTCTTTCTTAAGACAGTACTTGTGCTACAGCTCTTCCCTTGAATTGTGATTCTTCTAGTCCAGAAAGTACTAAAAACGTACAACATCAGCCTAAAAGGAGTGCAGTGAACCTCTATCTATTTACAGTTCGCGATTCACCAATTCACCAATTCACTTTTCTTTCCCTGCGGTTACTATCCTCAGCCCTTTGCTGAAACTCGCCTAGTCCGAGTTTTTGTACCCTTTCTTCAATGCCCGAAGATGCCTACAAGATGCTGCCAATGGGTGGCTAAAAGGAAAGTAGTAATAAGTGACAAGGATGTATGATAAAGTGATACATCTCGACTGTTCTGAGATCTTTGTATATCGAGGAGGAGCTAAATTTAGTTTTCCGCTATTCGCGGCAGGGCTCTGTCCCTATCTCCGCGAACAGATTGATCCTGACCACAAGGGGCAAGAAGTACACGTGGCTAATGCATCTTATTAATACATCCCACATATTGACAGTGAAAATGTTAGCATAAGAGTGGATTTACACTTTGCTCTCTTTTTCCACAGCTGATGCAAATATATCAAAGTGCATAAAACGTCTTGGCCAATGTGGTTTATTTTGCAGCCAAGTCTGCACTGTTTTGATTTCCTCCTATTTAAATTTTCAGGCACGTGAAGAGCCTCGCTGCCTCCAGCCGTGTTTATTTGCATGGAGCGAGATCCGATCGCAAGTGGTCACTCGAGACTCGTGTTGCCAGCTGTGAACACATGTACTTAAAAGCTATCCATTTTGGATCAGATCACTCAGGACGCATGTTAATAACAGTTGTGCACTGGGCCTGTAGGGCAGATGTAATGCACGAGTGCCTGTCTCAGGGGTAATTTCGACACAGGATGTCCTTGAAAACATCAAGGGGTACAGTTTACATCTGGATACATGTTTTCCTGTCAAAGCTAACCAATTGGCTAAAGTTACTTTACTAGAGCTCGTGTATTAGCCTCCCATCTTTCTAACCCACATTTCTTTTAGGGGGAGTCCAATATTTTTGAGTCCAATATGTGCCTCTGACTCTATTTTACTGCCCGTTGGTTTTGGAGTGCTTCAACAATCATATAGAAACTTTGGTTTCTTTGGTTTTGGCGCATGTCATATGGAAACTACTCTAAGATTAGGTTTTAGTCTGTTGGGTTTATCCTTTCATTCAATTTTGATACCATGTAGCCTGTTCAGGCAAACAGTTCACACACATATTCACACTGTCACTGAGTGGAAACTGAACATATGCTTCCTGGACACAAGTCTAAATCAAAATCAATCTAGCCGGACCTCTTAGTGAGGAATATAGATCGTGTGGATGTCAAAATTCGCGAGATTACAGGAGGATGTCTAATGTCCTGGTAGCCACTTCTAATGGGACAGACTGGAAACCAAATGTTTACTTGGGCTGTCTTTGAGTAATTTAGCGAAACGCAGTAGCTAGCCTGCTAGCTAACGTGAGCTCTACAGCGTGCTATCCATTTCAAGAGCACTGTGACTTTAATCCAGAAAACAGACGAGTCAATTAATTATCCAGTCCCTCAATGATCGTTATCAATGTCAGAATTTCCACGACGTCTAATTTGACTCAACTTATCTGATGAAATGTCAATGATGGGAGGCCTTCCATCTCCCTTCCAAGCAATTGACCTCATGTAACATCTTCTTTTTGACTGACACTTTACACATTCAAACTACGCTGGTAGGGAAGATGGCTAAAATCCTCATACAAGCCAATTACCCTATTTTCCCAATCGATCTGCCTTGGTCTAATGACATAGAAGGGCTTGTTTACCAGTCGTGCCATTGGAGCTACGTTTCTCCTCAATAAGTCTTGGTCACTGACAAACAGTAATGAAAGCATAACCGCTGATCTAATCACTAACCAACAATTGCTTGCTACTCTTCCTTATATCTAAGAATGGAAAAGGTCATGATCAGCTCTTGGTGTTACCCCTCAAAGAGGAAGAGATGATAAAGAAAGACGGGGAGAAGGAGCTCAGAGAGTGCCATGGGATGTGATTAGGCCGGACCTCTCGTTTATGATTTTTGTATTAGAGGCACTTGGTGCCAAAAATTCCCTACATGGAAGGAATGTCTTCCTAACCAGCTCCATGTGAATTGTTTAGGAGGGAACCACAGCCCGCCGGTTGGGCTGAAGGCTCAGCTCTAAACACACACGAGTGGCAAAAATATGTAGCGGATGAAGGGAGAGAGGCTGGAGAGGAGAACAAGAGAGGAGAATGTGAAAGATGTTGAACAGAAGGGCAGGAGAAGCGATTGAAGGGCTCTAACTTACGCACACCTAATAGAACACACATGTACTGCCTATTGTTTTGAGTCCACTTGTGTGTAGTTTTCACCCAATAAAGTTGCTGAATGGCGAATTGAGAATTACATTATAGTGTGGCTCGTCTAATAGATTTAGTGATATGGCTTTAAGTTTCATAACCAACACAGGCTAATATCTTTTCCAGGACAGTGTTCAGTTGCATGTGGCAATAAGAGAGGAGATTGGCCGCAGGCAAGCGAAGAAAGCATATTTCTATAAACTTTGTTGTCCTTTTACAGATAACGCCATGTATGTATGATCCCCCTACAAATCAAAAACATGGTTGATTAAGCAGATTTTACGAGGGCTTTATGTGCTATACATCAAGCTAGTTTTTTTTCCCCCCAATTGTTATTAGTGTTCCTTCGCTAACATCTAATGGGGCCGTAAAACATCTCAGACGTTAAAATTCCAATACCCAAATTTAGCTTAAATTCTAAATGTTTCCCACTGGGAGCTGATTCATTGTTGTGTATACTACTGTAATAGCACCACAAATTATACATCATTGGAAACCTCCCTGATCCAAATTCATTTTAATGCTCTCCTTTTCTCATATGTGCCTGGTTATCCCCTCATGTTTATTTTCCCATGATCATCGTGATTTTCAGTTCCAAGACCAACCCTCTTTGCGTCTTTCCTGAGCACACGCTCCCACACCTGCGCAGCTGACAGAAATCCTGACCTTGTCCTATACGAGCTCCTGGCTGTCGCTCCAAGAATAATGTTTATATGTCTGTCTCAGGAAAGAAAAGACGCGCCTGCTGCTAGCGGCTAGTCAAAGCAGGAAATCTACATGTCCGAAGGCGGCATCTCGTGAAGATAAACACCCGAGAGTGTACAAATAGAAAGGCCGCAAATGTACAGGGACAGGCTACTAGCACCAGGCGGCTGGAATTGAAGAAGGTGCTAATTGGTGAAGTGATGAGTGTCGGTGGGTTTCATGTTGGATTTGGAGCCACGGTCCGGAAAGAACTGGAACTGATTAATTTTTTAACAGTTGCGATGCTGTGGGGTTGCCAAGACCTAGAACGTGGTCGATCCACTGAAAATGTTGATCAAAGATGGCAAAAGTACTCACATTCTGTACTTGGAAGTGCAGATAGCTCAAAAGAGACTGGTAAAGAGTGAAAGGTAAAAGTACTAATTCAACTTCTTTACTTCCGAGTGAAGCAAACGCCGCAGGATCTCTTTGGTTGCTTGCTTGGCCCACACTGAAGGAGAACACTCATAGTTTTGGTTTGAAGTATTTCTTAAGCGACACCAGTCCTGGAACATTTCTGATACACTTCATATTTTGTTACTTCTCACCACTGTTAAAACCTTTCGCCAGGGTCACCAATAACGACAAACGATACACAGGAAATCAAATTAAACATTAACTGAACAAGTGTAATTCCAAAGTACCACATCAAGACATGGCTCCATCTCAGTTTATTCTCTTTGGCCCTCGGTCGTTTCTCATAAAGCTGTTCTTGGAGCTCATCTTTCTCCCTCCAATGCAAGTTATGCCCGTTATCTGGTAGCAACCCAATCCAAGAATTTGGTTTTGATCGTGGTCTCGAACTTGACGCCTCCGTGGGTGGTCCGTGCAGTAGTTTTGATGCTACATGTTTGTATAGTTCAGAGGTCTTTATTTTTCTGGCACGTCTCTCGGTAAAAAGGAAAGCCGAAGTCTGTTTTCTTTCACATAAAGCTACACATTTCCAGGCTTCCCGAAAGAAGCAGGCGCATGAAGCTGAAAACATGAAAAAAACAGGGACCGCCAAGCAGAGGTTACGTTAACTGGTATATATATATATATGCCAGTGTTTGTCTGTTAAGATATGCAAATATCCAATGTAAATATATGAAATAATCCATCACTATTCACAGAAAAGGATAAGGTACCACAAAGTGAAAATATGGCACATTTTGTGGCCCAACATGAAGTTGGGTTGACTTTACTGTGTACTTCATACAGCGTGTAGACGGGACCGTAACAAAAAATAAATCACTCTTTCTACTATTTCATTCAGTGCGTAATCCTGCTAAATTACCAACCAGCTAACTGGAGTGAAAACAATACCTCTTGTTCCTTTGCGCTTTGAGTGGAGAAACTTTCAAGCCCTGCCTTATAAAGAAAGTTGCCACTCCCTCCCTTGGACGTATGTACGGTTTTGTGTTAAGCGTCACCTGCGGTTCACGAGCACACTGTTGACAGCCTCATTATTTATGTATGTTCCATTTTGACAGCGTGGTTAATGTACAGACACATTTTCCATCTTAGTTCCATCCCGTCTTTTTATGCTGCACAGAAATACCCTAATTCGAGGTCATTAATTAAAAACTTTTAAGGGCGTGTAATGGATTCAACGGTAACTTGTACGCAGACGTTTTATTGCAAATTCATACCCTCGCCGAACAAGGCCACTTTGTTCCCTCTTTATACACCCAGCATGATCAAGGAAGAAAAATGATCACCACTGACAGTTAAGACTTTTAAATGTTTCTCAGAGTCGCTTGTGTGTTATTGAAACGTTTGCACATGGTACATTTATCTGCACATTCTATGTCTGAAGTGGGTAATATGGCTTTGAGGTGACTTCATTGCAATTTCTCACTTGTTGCGGTGATGGTGGGTGGTGGGACATGTGGAAACAGCTGTTTCGGGAGGAGGTTCCTGTGAGCATCAGGGTCAGGCTGCGTTATAAATCGGAAGCCCAACGGGATGCTTAGTTTGTGTATGTGTGTGTTTACAGGGCTACCGACAAGCTCATAAGGAGAAGCTTGATGAGGCTGTGTCGCTTTAAAGACACAAACAAACAAGACACGGAGTTTTCGCCGAGGTCAGCATGAGGTCAAGTGGCTAAACGGGTTTGTTATAACAGGACCGACCGTACAAAAGCAGGCTGGAGAGGACGGCAGTGAGGCGTTCACAAAAGCCGGCACAGACGCCGCTTAGTACAAACACGAGGGGCAAAGGTCAGGGAAAAATATTATATAAGCAGTTGCAACCCGACAGCAAGACATGTTAAGTTGGTGAACTCATTGTCTCCGTTGGATGCAAATTGGAATTTTGATTTTTGGCCTAAACTCTATCAGAAGCACTGACCTACATTTACAACCTAATTTCAATATATGTTCCATGAAATTGCATTAATTCATTCCCAACAGTCTGTTCTTCTGTTTTCGCAGCGTTTTTCTTGGCCACCACTGCTTCCATTACTGTATGTGGATGTTCGATTTTGTTGTTGTTGTCCAATCAGATTTCAACCTCTCTGTGTTGCCACGTCTAACTAATCTAATCTGCCCTTCAGCAAACGTGTCCAACTAGCAAACTGCGTTTCTGGCGATGTGCGACAACTCAGAATTGTGAGGCAGATGTGCTTACCACTCATTCTCTGTCCTGCCCCACTGTGCCATCACTAATTAGAACTGCAATGTTCAGAATTGAGGCCCCAACTTTGTGTCTATAATTACTAAACATGTTTTTGGTGAGTTGTTTGAGAACATGTTGATCCCACAATGTGGAACTTTTTGTCTCCCCCTTCTGGCAGTTAGACTACTTTCAAAACTCTGTCACGTTCAACCAATGCCTGTAATGTATGCCTACTGCAAATCTTGGCGCAGCAACTCCTATTCTGTGTTCCCCTTTTGTAAACCTTCCCTCCAACCATGAGGTGCTTGTTTCATGGTTGCTGCTTGTTTTTTCCCCAGTCATAGTCACAGCTGCTCCAGCCTACGTGGTTGCTTCATTCTGCTAAACTAATCATTGCATGTTTGCATAAAACACATCTTGAGCTCGGGCATGGGAAATCTAGGCAGTGTGAAACGCAGACAGATTTATCTTGTGGTTAATAGGCTTAATTAGAATTGTACAAACTTGTTTGGACTGGATTTGGCTTTTCCTCATTGATATTAATTTGCTGATATTAGTTGCTGGGCAAATTACAGTTGAAAAATGTGGTTCTGTTTGTTTGCACCACTGAGACTCATCAATTAAAAATATCATTTAATATTATCAATCATAATATTCTGAATGCAGAACATCTTGACTTTAATTGACTCACATTGTGAGGCAGCACTCTCGAGCCTTGGAAACGCGACTGAACGTGTGTTTAGTGTATGGGGGTTCTGCAACGAGTTTTCATGAGCGGAGGACCAGCGGCTATACGAGTTTTGCTGCGATTTGACATTTGAATTTCTTACCCATTACGTCTCTTTGTATTATTCTAAGGGGGCAATCTGCTTCTTCCTTGACAATCGCGCCATGTTGTTTCTGGTTCAATAAAAAACAATACAGTGTACAGTAGTGTACTGTATGTGGCGCCTCAAAATGTTGCCTCCCAATAAGAACACCGGGGGTCACGGTTTTTGCCGCGAGTGGTTACATGCGCGACGATCAATCGCCTGGTGTGCAGGTGTGAGTGGACTGTATTTTGTGCGTTCGGCCAAGTCGCTCGGTGTGTGGCGGGCCTTAGCCATTTAGGTTGTCTGTTCGTACTGTATATAATCCTAACACATGCACATTCATCAATAATCAATGTAAAATAGTTCTTAAATAGTTATGATTTGCAGTTTTCAATCTATGACCCATGCTATCCTCCCCGTTGCTAGCTGAGCATAGTGCGAGAAGAATTTCCTAGTAAAGTTCGGTATGAAAGATCTTAATTTTTATCTACTGCGTAAAGTCATGTTCCCTATGCCGTGCCATCATTTTTCAATGCAACATTCCTCCTTTCTCTCGCTGCCAGTCTACCAGGCACCGTCTTTTGCATCCCTCAACTCTGTTTTGTGTGCCACCGTCGCCCTCTTCCCCTTGACAATTCCTTTCCCTTTTTGTGCAGAGTTGAATGCGTGGCATTCCTTTGAGAGGTTAGAACAGACAAAGGTGGACCACATCACCTGTGAGAAAAATGGTTCTTTTGAATTGATGCTGGTGGGAAAATGGCAAAGAGAGGGAGTATAAAAAGTAAAGGAGAGAAGCGAGAAAAGGAGCGCCTGCTGTCCTCATGTGAACTTTCAACTTTAACCTCCCAAAGTTTGAATTAAACGTGAAAGAAAATGGATTTGGAGTAGGTGCAAACTCTTTGAAAAGTGAGGTATTTGTACTTGTAAGAGTGTTTTTCTCCAATAGATAGATTAAAAATGTATTTTTTTCCCCCCCAATTATCAGCATATAGACCTTTCCTCACAGTGGGATTGCAGTGAACAAGGTCGCATTGCAACGCTGAAGTGATTTCTAATCAGTGTCACAAACCGCCTTTCAACACACGCCAACCATTCGCCTAACCCAACCGTGGACACACACCCCTTTGACGAGAACAGACGCCACCATATGTTAAAACATAGCGGGTCTATGTTTGGTGGGTGCGGTGTAAAGGGTGGAGGCTATCGGTTACGCCAACTGGCCTTTCATGGTTTATTCCGGGAGGACTTTGACGAATATCAAGGGCAAAGTCTGTATGATGCAACGTAATAGTTTTGCAGGCTGTTTGTTTACACTCCTACTGATGGAATGGAATGAAAGGGAGAGTGGAGTGGAGGAGAAAAATAAAAGTGGTGCTTTTTTCCCTCTTTTCGGGAATGTTTCACCTTGTAAAGGAAACAGGAGAATGGGAGGGGTCTGTGTTGTAGTGGCTTTGTGCTTTTCTAAGAGGTGTGTATGGGCTGACCAAGAGTTATGAATGTGCAGTGAAGGCTATATTGATATATATTTTTTAACTGAATAGAACTGCGGAGACGATGGGGTTGCTCGTGTTTTTGTGCCTTACCAACCGATTTTTTTGCCGAACAATCAGGTCCTACTTGTTCGTGCAGAAACACACACACCCTTGGATGAATGAATGGCAGGCCTGAAAGCCACACAGGGCTCCTATTGATGACATCATCACCGGGCATCTGGTCACTCCACCCTTTCCATGTTCAGAGAACTATTCAGTGAGTGCGCCACGGCTCGCTCACAGACGTGAAGGCTATAGCTTATTTTGTTTTAGATTATTCACTTTACCCAGCTCCAGTTGCAATTGAAATCACTTTTCTTTTTTTTTTTTTGTCCCTAGAATCAAACAGTGGTTCTTTTTGTCCAAGCGGTACATATTGGCTCTGTAAATATAATGACATCGCTGGCATTTCATTTTGAATCACGATGGTGCTATCTCGATAATAACCAAAAGAGAGCAAAAGCAAATATGCTCTTTAAAAATTGTACCCTAATTATACTTGAGAAAAGTGGGCACCATGATCCAAATATGCTCTAAGTACGTACTTTAGCTTCCAATTCGCTTGTAAGGAAAAGCTATGCAATTTGGATTTTAATGCTTGTTAGATGACACGCTTAAATAAAATAACTTGACAAATACAATATTGTTTTGAATAAATTATATACCTGGAAATAATAATCATAATAATGTTTATAAAGTTGGATAGTCACTGTATGCTAATATGGCTGTAAGTGGATTGGAGGCACAAACTCTGGGAGTTGGAAAGGGCATGTCGCGGTTCTGCCATTTTAAAGGTGACAGGTTTGTGTTTTTGAGTATCGAGATTTTCTGTATCATTACAGGCTTAACCTCAACCCCATCACGCACCTTTTGAGGAACTAGAACAAAGACCCCAAAAATTGGAGATCCCGCAACGTTCACCCAGGCCAACCAGTCAGAAGTCAAGTACATTAATCACTATATGCTAAGATTGTTAAACATACTCGTCTGAGAAAATCTCCACTCGAGTTCATCCAGTAATTATCCAGTGTTTCCAACCTTCATTGAGCCAAGGCACATATTTTACATTGGAAAATATCTCATGTTGCACCAGCAAACAAATAAGTCCCCAAAAAAATGTACCTTCTGCCATGTAGTGGAAAAGCATTTCATTGTTCCTATACGTCGCTGGCATAGATAGATGAACATTATTTGTAGTAAATATATTTTTTTTTCCCAGACCAATGAAGTGAAATTAGACCATTTCCCGCAGCACAATGATCTCTAACAGCTCGGATTCGATGTCGAAGGGAATCTATGCGTTTTCCCAAAAAACTACCTGGCATTTTCTCAATGTAAAATGTATTCGATGCAGTGAATAGCAGGGCTGTTGAATGTGAATTGGAATGCTTTGGTGATTAACCCCAAGAGAGTTCTATATCATGTAACAATTATACACAAACAGGACAACAACAAAGCCCCTCTGTGTAATGCGGTTCCCAGCGTTATGTCATGCAGAGAGATTATTAATTGCACATTGGCGCTGCAGGCAAGAGAAGAAAAAGAGAGTTCTTGTGGGAGATTTTAGGATTAACATCTCAGGGTTGCTCAGTGCCAAAAAGTTGTGCTCGATGCGGCGGATGATTGAAAAGATAATTTTTTTTTTTAAATGATTATGATTTGATGATTTATTGAGAGGTGAAATTGGACAGAAAAACATTTTGCTTCTTTTTCCTTTCGCTCTCCTCTAAACGCTACCCCACCCACCCCTCGATGCAGGGCTGCTAGTACCCCACCCCATCCTGCGCACTCCCCTTCTCCTTCGGCACGCAGACACTTGCTTTTTTTTTTTTGTACGAAGGGGGTGAACCCGGTGAACAATCCTGTCTGTCTTTTCCAAAAATAAGCTTGTGGGAGAGGGATCGAGGCGTAAGCCAGGGAGATTGGTCCAACGAGTTGCACGGCCTCCCTGTTATAAATCCTGGAAGCGGGAGTGCACCCTGTTCGGACCCTCAGCCTTTAGCTCAATATATATTGCTGACTACCTGATTAGCAGAGTCTCACTCCACTTTTGTTGCCTCTCTCTCCCTCCCGAAACCTGCTCCCTCCTACTTTCCACCCTGGAGTACGGGAGTGCTTAGATTGCGAAGGTGCTCCCCCAGACCTCGGTCTGGACTGCTTGAACACGGCGCAGAGAGGATTTTCCCTCTCTTTTTTTCCTCCCCTTTCCATCCTATCAAATTCACACTCTGCCAAAAAGCACATGGATTGAGTCTTTTTTTTTCTTCTTTACTGGAGACTGACAGAACTTTTAAAAAGGCAGGTTGCTGCACCTGTGGTTGAATTAATTTTCTCGTTTTCTTTTTTTTGCCGTGTTTTTTTTTCATTTTTGACTGGACCGATTGAGTCGTTCCTCTTGATTTTGGTCTTCACTGAACATCTGATGCCACTCCATCCCATGGGAGACACACGTGGCTGAAGGAGGGAGGTAGAAGACAAGATCCACCTGAAGATCACACCTACCCCAGTGTTGCCCCCCCCTCCCCCTCCCCCCGACCCCGCCGCTGGACAATCTAAGGAGAGAAAGGTAAGCACTCTACCTGCCTCCTTGCCCTTTCCTGCATCCCTCTGTCCTGTCAGCTACTGTCTTTCACTTCATCACATGTGGCCACGGTGGCGAGGCCAAAAGAAACAGAAGGAGTGACCGGGAAGGAGGAGAAAACATGAAAATAAAAACAGACGTCAGTCATGGGACCTACATAATCCTCCACAGTCCTAAACTACTTCAGAGAATAACAATGTGAAGATTAAAATGGTTACCTTTAAGAAAGGAGCTTCTGTGGACAATATGCTTTAAATGACCTGATGTGAGTTATTCTCTGCCTCTCTGTCCAGACTCCACATGGTTTGGATTGTTATCATTTCTTTTAATTAGAATTGCAGGTGTACTGTTGCTGCATCCACAGACTGACAATGTTTAAGCGGCTGTAATGCGCTTCATTCGGGTGTGATAATCTCTGTGCAGGTAGAACCTTGAATTTGCTATTCAGCCTAATAGTTTGGACGACTGTATGGTATTTATTTGGACCCGACTGACAAAAAAGTGAAGCAAAACAGTTAAACGACACATGTCACCACTTTTTTTTTTTTCGCTTTCTGCTCTTCTCTGCATCTTCCGCGATGCCACTGGCAAGCGTCACCGCATTCCATTGAAACGACATCCGTCTGTTGCGAACAGAAAGAGGAGCCGTGACTTCTCAGGTGGCTCTCGCGACGCAGTATGAGACGGACAGCTGGGGGAAAATTCTAAACAAAACAAAAAGGGAGCATGCCATGGCGTAAATGTATACATCTTTCCTCCATTTTTATGTGAGTACAGAAGCATCATTGTTGAGAGACGTGAAGAATGAGAGTAACAGAAAGGGGACGGCCCTGGAAAAACTAGTGGACTTGAGTTCTGATTTCCAAAAAACAATTGGCAACGTCGATCTGTGTCGCCTGCATGCACGCCTGTTTGTTTCATACATTCAGATGACACAGTCAACTGTGGCCTCGCCCTGTGGAAATGAAGTATCGGTGCAGTAGTAAAAGGCTTTAGGACCTCAGGTGTATTATATCAGCATATTGACGTTGTGTTGGATTTGTATCTATTTTTCTTTTTTGCTTGGTTGAATTCTCACCTGCTTTATCATGGAAACACACCTGATGTATTTGCATGGCTGGCATTATGGTGCTGTAACCGTGACAACCCCTTCGGCATGTTCTCCAAAAGTGTGCTACCGAGGAGCTGAAGGACTTTCAGCCAATCAGCCCCTCTCGGCTTGTGACGCACGTCAATCGCCAGACTCGACCGGCTGCACTGGATGCTAAAGTTGGGAGAAAATATGATGTCATGGCGAAAGAAGCAGCAAAAAGACAAAGAATTATCTAAATGTCATAAATGTACCTGGCACCTTGTTGGTACATGTGATTCTTATCAGTATTTTCTCCACAGCATGCACTCAAAATGTTCACACTTGTTGGACAAAATGAGAAATTTATAGTCAAATGAACCAACTGCATTTTGTTATAAGCTACAAAGCTGGCGGCACGGTGGCCGACTGGTTAGAGCGTCAGCCTCACATTTCTGAGGACCTGGGTTCAATCCCTGGTCCCGCCTGTGTGGAGTTTGCATGTTCTCCCCGTGCCTGTGTGGGTTTTCTCCGGGCACTCCGGTTTCCTCCCACATCCCAAAAACATGCATAAATTGGAGACTCTAAATTACCCGTAGGGATGACTGTGAGTGCGAATCATTGTTAGTTTCTCTGTGCCCTGCGAATGGCTGGCAACCAGTTCAGGGTGTACCCCGCCTCCTGCCCGATGACAGCTGGGATAGGCTCCAGCACGCCCGCGACCCTAGTGAGGAGAAGCGGCTCAGAAAATGGATGGATGGATGGCTACAAAGCTGCTGATTTGTAAAGTAGTTTACAACTTTTGGCCACCAGGGGGCAATCTATGAAGTACAGTATTCTCCAGACAGAAAAGAGGACATGTTGAAGATCTGAATTTGATTATGGGGCCCTCCATTGCTGCCAGTAATATAGATTATTGATCATTCATTTTCGAATGTCTCTTTGAGTGATTATGATAAGTATAATAAAGAGTAAATATCATATTAAAGTAACAACAATGAACCAGTGTACTATGCATTTCCTGTAAAGGTATCTGATTTATTATTGTTGGTTACAAAAAACAATAAACAAAAACAACAACAATAAAGCGCAAGAACACGTAAACAATCAAATGCCAAGCAAATAATGATGTAACAGAACAGAGGTACCTGAAACATGGTGACAAAAACTGTTTAATAAACAAATAGTTAAATAAGTCTGAAAACTATGTAAAAAAAAAAACTTTTAAAAAAGAAAATCAAAAGATGCTACCCTAATCCAAGTATTTCACTTTTTTTTTAAATCTAACTTTGTTCTTTTTCAATACTACCCCCCCCCCCCCCAAAAAAAAATAAACAAAAACAAACAAACAAAAAAAACTAAAATACCACTGCAGTCTCTGTGGACTGTTAATTGCTCTGGAGGGGCCCCTAGTGGACGCAAGGCCCTAAGCAGGTGCTTAGTTTGCTTATGCCTTGGACCACTCTGAAGAAGTGGAAGTGATGGGCTCCATGCGTGCAGTTTTATGCTTTGTTTGGAACGTGTACACCCTCCTAACACTCCAAACGGATGGACAAGTTCTTTAATTGATTTCAGGATACTTAAGTGATTGTAAAAGAGTTAAATATTGAAGTCATTTTGAGTCCTTTTCCCCCAGACCACTAATTAAACATGACGATTCATGGTATTGACATATTTTACTATTCTGCTCAGGTCATAATCAACATATTTACATTCATACATCTTCCAATGGGGATGCCATTCAATTTGCCAGTTGACAGGAATTTTTTTTGACACATATAGAAACCATTAAAGCACACACATGCACACACACACACACACACACACACGAGTGAGAACATGTCCCTGCTTTCAGAGCCTGGCCAAGGCTCATGCTTTCTTTCAATGTGTTTTCCTGACAGAATACCATGCCAGTAATTGCAGCCACATTGATGCCTGCACTCTTCATTCTGCACAACTTGCATTCTGTTCTATTGCTGATACTCCCGTAGAAGAATTGTTCAGAAGCGTGATAGACACAGAAAACATGCACTGGTCTTAATCAAAGCCGTACCATTCAGGCTTAATCGGCTGGATTTGCATTTTCATCTAATTGAGTCTTAAAGAAGAAGAACAAAAAGATAACATACAGTAAAAGAAGAAGCATTTCATGTCCAGATGTTTCTTGTTTGTGTATACCACCGGTGCCAAACTCAAGGCCCGGGGGCCAGATCCGGCCCGCCACATCATTTTATGTGGCCCGCGAAAGCAAATCATGTCGCAACTTCCATGATTCTTGCTAAAATCTGTTCCAAACGTTTGTATAATATTCTTATGTAATAAATAGTAATGAACTACTGTAAGCAGGTTTTGCCTCCAAACCCCTTTTACAGTTACTTACTAAATCATTATCCTTGACTTCTGATTTCAAAACTAGTTATCCATCAATGTGTTGTCTACGTGTCATAATATGATGAGGCGATTCAGAAGTCAGATTTTTGCAAAACAATCTCACAAAGGTATGTACTCCATACTGAAATAATGATGATCAATATTTACAAACAGATCTACATACTGTGAAATCTGGGCCTGTTTAATTGAATATTGTTTAACTGGACCTTCTGCCATCTAGTGGAAGAGCATTTAATTGCTCCGGCTTTCACCATCCTCCACTAGGGATAGATAGATGAACAAAAATTATTATTGTTATTTTTGGACCAATAAGGTGAAATTGGATAATTTTCCGCAGCACATCTGACTATCTTGCCAAAAGACACAGAAGGAGTGACCGTAGGAGTACACTCATGTTGGGAATCACTGGTCAAAGTGGTTTTATTGTGGGCTGATGTCGTTGTGTTGTGGCGTTTGCAATTGTTGTGACCTGTCTCGGCCACCTTACTATCAGGTCTTCAGCAGCTGTGATTAAGTATGTCGTAGTTTTTATTCATCCATCCATCCATCCATCCATTTTCTTAACCGCTTCTCCTCACGAGGGTCGCAGGCGTGCTGGAGCCTTTTTTGTACATATAATCCTATTTTCCCTTTTAAATTGGTATCTTAACTTCGCATAACCAAGAAAGAGATGCTGCATTTACTACAAACAATTAATTAACAAATAAATTAAAACTAATCACCATTTGAAGATGCCTGACAGACATATAGCCAGGGACGGTTTTCTGCCGGGAAATACTGCCATCTAGTGTTTTTTATAGGTATTGCTGAAATTAATGCATTGCATATCTGCCTGTGTAGACAGTACGGTGAACCCCAACATATTCGCAGTTCGGCATTTGCAAATTTGCCTATTCACAGATTTTTTTTTCTTGCATCTCAAGCCAAAGCCCCTTCTAATATAGAAAACAATTTCTTTGGCGCCACCTCGTAGCTTCTTGGATTCCACAGCCTTATATCTAGTCTAAAAAAAAAGTGCTTTGCTGCTGTCTTGTG
The DNA here is from genome assembly GCF_024500275.1 of Phycodurus eques. Taxonomy (NCBI): domain Eukaryota; kingdom Metazoa; phylum Chordata; class Actinopteri; order Syngnathiformes; family Syngnathidae; genus Phycodurus; species Phycodurus eques. Next base: position 4,781,220 of record NC_084544.1, read on the forward strand.
GCATCTACAGGACAATTACAAACCGTAATTAATTGTGGGTTTTCACTGTGTATTAGTATGTATCGTGACCTTTGTGGTTGGGGGCTTTTTTTCAAGGTTCCACTGTGTCTCCTATTTAATCTGTGTTACATGTCTCTTCTTAGTCACTTTCTCATAAACTTGGACAAAAGAGAGTTTTTCCACTACGTTGGCAGCAAAAACGAGATGGAGTAACAGTAAGATTTGTTATTCGTTCTCTGTCTCCCATTGACTCTGTCTTTACAGGCTCTCACACCGACAAGGAACTTGTTAAAATGCTCCGTGAAGCTTATCGCGGGCCTTGCTTAGCAGATATAAGCAGGAAAAAGGTGGAAGGCTTTCATCATTGCTTGGTTCACCATTTCTTGACTTCGTTCCACACGTCTTCCCAATCTTTCCATCCTGATTTACAGACTATGGACCGAATCCTGCTCTCAGGTGAAAAAAAAAAAAAAAAAAAAAGTGCCAGATGTTGCTTTTAGTCACTGAGCCCAGCAAAGTGCAGTAGCTACACCATGGTCAAAACAAGCGTATTGAGCAATACTTCCCAGACCCAAAGCTCAAGACTTTTTCCAATGGTATGTCTGATTTTTTTTTCCTTTTTTTTTTTTCTTCAGGCGAGACTCATGTTTTCAAAGGGAATCAAACAGGAACAAACAGAGGAATAAAACCCTCAGTGCCCTTCCAGCAAACGTGTTGTTCCTAGTTAATGGGATGTGACGTGTGTTCGCCCACTGAGGCTGAGGTTTGTAGGAGTTTGGTTGTGACCCCCCCACTCTCTAATCATAGTCACGAAAAAAGGGCATCCATACCACATCACATGATATTGTTTGACTTACAGTTGGCTGTGGACTTAACTTTACGCAATACAGGTGGCAATAGTGCTCTGGGTTATAAATCAAGCGTGCATTTTGGCATTCGAGTTCAGGTAGCTGCACAAATGAGCAAAGGTAAAATACACAGGTAAGTTGATTTAGCTTCCTTTCACTGCCCTTCAGTTCACTGGCTGGGAAACCATTTATGGCAGAACTTTGGGCCACATCGTAACAGAGGTCAACACTAGAGTTGAAAACGTATACAATCCCTCTTTTCATCGTGTTCCAACGTATTTCACGAGCCGTATGTTTATTTTTATTATTTCGCTTTGGATGCAGGGTGGATGTATTCATTTTGGGATAGGTCAGCGTGTAAGAAATTGGAAACTGCTCTTTCGGGACCATTTGAAATGCTCCAGACTTTGTTTTTGTTCAAGTCTGAGCCTGATTTAGACACATATGAAGCAGTTTGTTAAAAGAGAAAATCACGGCAAAGGGGTTATTGCAGTGTTAGAATAATTTTAAAGAGGCCTTTTATTTTGACAGATCATCTTCTGCAGGGAGCGGATGGTTTTCCGATTGACATTTGCGTTATATGCTTATACATCATGACTACCGTGTCATTTGGAAGATGACAGCAAACCTAATATCAACTGACAAGTTTTGAACCAGTAAAAACTTACTGATCTATTTCTTCCATATGCTTTGTGGCTTAACCACAGTCATCATTTTTAGAGCAAGCCTCTGGTACTGAATTTAAAATCTTGAGCTACAGAGAGATGCAGAGGTTGGGGGGTGTTCCCGAGACTGGATTCACACTGCAGGTCAAAGCAATTCGGATTTTGTACCCACAACTGGTTTGTTCTACTTTCATTTGACCTATATCTGATACCACAGCAATAAAGTACTTAACACCAGTACACAACAGTGTGCAGAGGCCATGCTGCGACAACGAGGTTCTCTTGAGAAGACACGCCAGCGCGAAGCTGCTGTCCAAATGCTCGCTGTCACGTCTAACTTTTACCCCAGGATCTCTTTTGACAAGCGATGCAGCGAAAGTCCTGCGACTAACACCACTGATGAAAACACCGAACAGGTGTTCGCACAAAGCCAGTGAAAGTCTGTCTGGAGGGTTTCACTGGAACTCAGCAAAAGCTTGAGTCAGCGAATGCGGAGAGTGACAAAGCTTTACGTGTGTAGTGACTTGTGCGACACCCTGTATTTTTGGTCATTTTTACGACATTTGCTCCTGACCTCTGGAGGTTATTGCTGAAGTCATCAACAGTTGTTTTAGGGCCTTTCTTCACAACTCTCTGATGTTTACGTCATCAATAGGCATTGGTGTCTTTGAGTTACCCATTTGGCGTCGAGTACTTGGAACCCCAGTGGCTTCTTTCTTCTTCAGACATTCAAAATGGCTCTACTGGTTATAACCAATGGTTGATTTTCCATTTTCACTCAGGTTCACAATTGCTTGGTTTTCACTCATAGATGGCTCTCTGGTTTTCATGTTGGTTACACTTGTAAATAAATGGAGTTTTTACAACACCCAAAACTGAAACATCCCTATTCACCTAACACCTGGGCAACATAAAACACCTGTCAGATTCAGATTCAGATTCAGAATTTTTTTGGGGTTTTTATACCCGTGGGGCAAATAATGGAGCAGAAAGCAACACAGTTATTGACACAAGTAAAGGTAGAAATATAAATAAGTATAAGTAGAGGTCAGAATTCTGAGAATTCAGGAGAAGATCAGCCTGGGGGACAAAAGTGGGTCCTTCTGGCTCCTACAATCCTGAAAACCGTAGCCTGCCTCTCGAATGCCGGGAAAAGAGCTTGGGAACGTTTCTTCAAAATCCAGCTGCTCATAAATAGTGGAAACATAAAAGAAAAAGTTTAAAAAAGAAAATTCCAAATCACTCACATGAACCTCTGGACCAATCTGAAGCTCATTAAGCTTAAACAAGCCAAACTGAGCACACAGAGATGGGAAATAAAATGAATATAAGATGCAAACTGTATGCTTAGAGTCCTGGCTGATCAATTACACGGGCAGCAATCCGTAACTGGAATCCATTCAAATCCAGGAAAAAAATAAAAGAATTGGTCTCACTGTTCGAATAACTTTTGAATGGGAGTCTACTGTATGTTTTCACTCTTCTCCTCAATAATTTCACCAGGAGACACTGGTGCCTTGTCAAGTTTGCTTTGTTCAGTTGTCTCTTATTCATTCTATTACAATAGCAGGTAACTCCAAGGGCCTACCACATGGTTTCTGATGTGCCAACCCTCTGTCCCTTTAACTCTAAACCCACTAACAGAGTTTGTCTGCTTCTGCCTAGATAAACATCTGAAATTCAACTTGACTCACTTTTCCCCCTCCAAGGAATGAATACAAGGCAATTCATTCTTTAAAGTGAACCAGCACAAATTGTGTGGCATTTCTTCTGCAAATATAGATTTTTCATAACCTATTAAGCGGTGGTTGCTACAATGTTAACACAATCACTGCCATTGACGGCGTTAGGAGTCAAATATCCCTGTTAACTGGGAAGGCTGGCAGTGAATGAGTTTTTTAGTGTGTACCAATTTCCACGTACCGCTGCTCCACGTGAAATTAATAGAGATCTTTGACAGTTTCAGAAAACACGCAATTTTATCCCGAGACATTACGGTATCACTGTATTGAGGATGGATGGATGGATGGACATTACGGTATCCCATGATTGTTCAGTGCAGGATTTAAGTGCTCCCTGACTGTGTGTTTGAAAAGGCCTTGGCTTAGAAACTAAACCCTTTCTGTGCAGACTGAGCCTGTTGAGCAAAAGGTTTTATTGTGCAACCTTCCTTGGCATGAGGCGGTCGACACCACTACCAGTCCTTTTTTGGTGGCTTTTCTTCTAATCATTTCCTGTAATCAGCAGAAAAGCGGTGAAACAATAAAATGGGAAAAAAAAGAAAAAGGTTCTCACTGAGTTCTTTTGCTGAATACATGCTGGGAATATTTATCCTTGCAAATTATACACTGTCATGGATGGTTGTGTCCGACACATGGGATGGCTTTAATAAGTCAGCATGGCAGGAGGTTCAAATTATTTAAGGATGAAATTTAGAGTTTGTGCCGATCAAATGCAATATTCATGCATGTGTATCCAATTTTGTTGCCATTTCTTTAACAAGAATACGATTAGCCAGATTAAGAAGCTGTTTTGGGCTTTAAGAATGTAGCGTTAGTTGCATAAGAATTAACCTATTAAACTTGAACAAGGCCAGATATGGCCGACATGATGTCGATCGAATCTGCAAGATTTATACTTGATGAGTAGCAGAATTAGAGGATGGAATAAAAAAAAGAAAGAAAAAAGAAAGAAAACAAGACTCTCTTGATGCTAACCATGCGAATGTGCAATTGTAAAACTATTTCTGGACATGCGGGGCTTTGAATCAATGATGACACACTTTCATGTGGGTTGCAGATGGCTGTGTGCTCTCACTTTCCAATCGTGCTTACTCCTTTGCCCATTGTCTCATTGCCAATTTGAAGCAGGGAAGTAGTCATTTCCTAACTGAGGGTCTAGGTCTGATCCACAAGCTGGACCTGACATAGAGACCAACAATGCCTATGCTGGACTGCTCCCAAACTACTGTAGGTAGAAACCAGACAAACCCGGAGTGTTCCTGACCTGTGGCGAGAGTGAGATAGAGATATTAGAAATATCTGTATAGGTTTGGAAAGGAGGCACCCCGATGGATCCAACTAGAACAGAAAGTAGGAAAATGGGTACAAGAGAGCATTGAGGTTATCGTGAGAGAGAGGAAGCAAGCGGTTAAAGAACCAAGGAAGAAAGCTGAAGAATAAAAAAAAGAGGAAATAAACGTGGTTGGAGGAGCATTGAATTTGTTCAGAACCATGTGGCGTCTTAGACCGGACCCGGCGACTTGAGCCGTTCACAACACAAACATGCACGGACCGTCTGTTTTCTCCCAGACACAGAATTACTCCGCTTCACTTTGCCCTGGACTCTGCAACCTCGAATTCTTTGTTTATTACCCTGTCGAGAACACCCGGCCTGTTTTGCAATAAGCTCAGTTAATACCTCAAAAGCTCGAGCAATCAGCTCAACTTTGTGTCATTCATTTCTGGCCCAAGAGAAACCTGGAGCATTTTAAAGCGTTTGAAGGAAACATTTGAGTCAACAGGCCTGAATTTATATTCTGAGTTTGTTTTTTTTCCACAGCATCATTTTTCTCATTCAGTTTTTGGAATACAAAAGCCAGTCACTGTGCTCCAGTCCCTGTCTTCTATCACTGGGATGTTGTGACTGCAAAGAAGATGAGGAGGATGAGGAAGAAGAGGAGGAGGATGGACATATCAGTGAGACAGAAGAGGAAGCCTTGGATGTCCGTTACATCCTCAGTGACAGGATGTGACCCATTAGAGGCTGCCGATTCAAACCTCACGCTGGACGCAGAGTAGACAATTGTTGTCACAGATGTGCTCATACTCACACGACATAAACTGTTTTTTTTGTAGCATTGATTCATATGTAGTTTTTTTTTAAACCAAGAGCTAGCTAGTGTTGGCTCAGGCTTTTATGCTAACTTTACGAAATGAAAAGATGCTAAATTAGCTAATTGTAGCACCTGAAGAAAAAAAAATCTATTTTCTCTCTGTGTTTTATTTTTTATTTTTTTTTATACAGATTAGACAGAGAATTTTTAAAGACGAGAAGCTGGTAGCTTTTAGGCTGGCACAAAAAACAAAGCATTTGCCACAAATCATTCCGGGAAAGTATCCATATCTGTTTTCAAATATCAGGAGTAAAAGTCATCAGAAAAATAAATAAATCCTCAAGTAAAGTATACAAATACCTGAAAAATCTACTTAAGCACTGTAACGAAGTATTTGTACTACTTCATTACTTCAGTTTACAATAAAATTCCATGACGCATGCATGTCTCTCGCATCTTTCACCACCACGTTCTGGTTTGGTTCCGGAACTCTGGTCAACCACTGATTTGTTTGGATTTAGAGTTACATTACAATTACATACAAGTGTAATACGTTAATTGCAGTTAATGTTACAATGTAAATACGATACATTGTATGTTCATCAACGAATAATGGATGTTGTACTGAACATTGAGAAGAAGAAATGCTGCCCAAGTGGAGGTTCCACTGTATGTGTGTCTGGAGAGAGAAATTGGGAAAACCCAGATGGTAGGGCTTTGTCTCCCCTATCAGTCTAGACTTGATTTCACATCTGTGTTTATGTGATAAGCTAATTGTAGCAGTCAAAGAGGGCACTTCTGTTGTTCCCATAGTGTGGATACAAGCTGGGAGCTGTGGTAAGCATCAAGAGATTTGGGGTTTTGGGGGAAGGGAGTGGGGGTGGGGGGGGGGGGGGGGGGGGGGGGTGTATGCCTTGATGAAAGATATTTGGCATGCTCGATGGAAACATAGGCTGGAACCGCCACACATTCGCACATGAACACTTACACTTTGACAGATATGCACACAAGTGTGGAGCAGACAGCAGCACCCATCATTGAAAGCGCGAAAGTGCTTTTTAAGTCATACTAATAGAAACCACAGACATTGCACTACATTATCCAAGGTGAGACACGGGGGAGGTAAGGTAAGGCTCTGCAGGGGCTGTTCGCGGTAGTAGTAAGAAACCTGCTTGAAATACAGTGTTTATCAATGTCATTCTTTTTCTTTTGCGAGGGAGGATGTTTCCAGTCTGAGGAATGGATTATCTGATAAAAGAAACACACAAATCTTAAACAGTATCTTCTTGTCAATTATATTTTGGGCAGGCAGTAGCTCAGTCGGAATGGCTTGGCCATCGGTCCAAGTCTCACTGTGGACCAAAACAATTTCGATAAGTACTGATTGATGGAGCAGTGTCGCTTGCCTTTGAGCGAGGAATGTATCTTTCCCACAAGCATATCTGCAGTAACCTCATTATGCATGCATATGTCTCGTATGTGGCATTTACAGAAATAACCTCAACAAAAGTTTTGCTGCTTGTCGTCTTTTCCCCCCATAACTACTGTATACTGTATGTGATATTCCACTTTGGTGTACTTTTACAAGATTGGAGACAATGATGTATACAACTCTAGCTAATGCAGTGGTGCTTTAAGGTACAAATGACCCACCACCACCGTTGTTTGGTGGATATTTTGCTTTGACTTGCAAGCAACAATTTGAGATACGAGACATATGTAGACATATAATGTAGCAATACTCAGAAGCATATATTCTTTATCCTCTACACAGAACGACTAATAATACTGCAGCTTACCGAGTTTAGTTGTGACCAGCTGCATGTTTATCCGTAGGTCTGTATTAGACTGCCCCGAGGTTCGCCAACACGCGCACACCAGAAGGAGCAGCACAGCCAATCGCAGGGCACACAGAAACAAACAACAATTCGCACTCGCATTCACACCTGCGGGCGTCTTCAATCAACCTACCACGCGCGTTTTTCGGACGTGGGAGGAAACCGGAATGCCCGAAAAAACCCCACCCAGGCACGGGGAGAACATGCAAACTCCACACAGGCGGGGCCGGGATTTGAACCCCAGTCCCCAGAACTGTGAGGCAGATGTGCTAACCAGTCATGCACCGTGCTGGCTAATTCTTTACCTTGTATTTAAGTATGACCTTACTGTGTTTTTTTTTTTTAAGTAAAGTACAATATTATAGAGTGCTAGTTTTCTAATATAAAACAAATTACACACATTTGTATTGGTTTATTTGGAAGGCAGAATGAATGAATGGCATTTCCATTTAGACAGAGCTACGGATTGTCCATAGTTTGTTACAGGAAACACTGAACCCTAACTCGTTACGCCCGTAACACTGTTCCGGATATTTGTCGATAAATGTTTGACAACACAATTGCAGACGCGCCGCTGGTCGTCCAAAAGCACTGCCGATGCGTGCTCATTCTGCCTTGTGTGAATGGCATTCTCTCACAGTTCATTTTCATCACTTTCATAGTTTTTCACAAATCGGTACGATTGGTCAGTCCTCACGTGGGTATGTTATTTTTATATATATATATTTTTTTACCAATATAAAGTGTTGAACCTGGCTTAATGTTAGTAGCTCAACAAAAAAGTATATATTTTTTTTTTGTCTCCTTAAAAGTGCTGGTTTTGAAGATGCGAGGTTTCTGACCGACAGCCGCTATATATTCTCTCTGCTCTGTGGGGACAATGACTATTACTGCAGTTTTGTAGGGGAAAGTCTCTGCCTCTCCTTCTCCCTCTTAATTACGCTGCATCTCTTCCAGTAGACCTCAGTGCTGCCCGGCATGTCGTGGTAAAATCCGGTACTGCGCTAAAAGCGGACGACTCTAAACTGGGCATGTCTGTATATTGTAAAAACAATCGCTTAAAAATCTGCAGTATAGCAGGGGAACGCTGTAGTTTCAGGTTTACACTTAGCCACATCACCTAAATCCCTCAGCTGAAACTACACGAACACCATCAACTAACAGCACGCTCGACAACAACATGACGAGCGTGTTGGCAGCAACGCGGGGACGAGTTTATCTGTCAGGTTCTGATCTCAAATCTTCATCCAAGCCCAACAACCCCTTATGCCGCCTTGCATTCCCGTAACTGTTATTCTGGCATTTGGGTCTATTTGTACTGCTCTCAGCTGAGGGGGCTGTGAAAAGCCGTCTAAACACAACTCTCATACCACGCAGGCCCGGCCTGTGTTAACATAGCTGGGTGAGTGCAAATACGGAGCCGGGTGTTTGAGATGTTGGTAAACCCTCAGCATCTTTTCTCCATGAATCTCTTCCAGCTTTCTTCTCCTGGGTGAGAAATGCTCATCTGGCAGTATCATTTTCTGACAAAATCCTTAAATTTGGAATGACACTTTTTCACTCACATAACACATCAAGTCTAATAAGAAGTGGAGCAAATCATCACGGGATTTCTTTTTAGTCTATCGTTTGTGGTTAGTTAGCTAAATGATGACTAAATGACTTTCACTTGGAGACATTGTACTGCATATATGTTGACATATCGAAAGGAAACTTAACCCATGTTGGCCTGATTTCCACTTTGAGATCTGTGATGCATATGTACATATGCACATGCCTACGAGCACATATGCACCCTCACACTCAATCAGGCTTTTACAGTCTATTTAAAACTCATTAGCTCTAATTAACAGGCCCCTCACAATTTGTGGTAGGCACGAGATGCCACCGAGCCGTGTTTCCACCTCCCACAAAGCAAAAGTGTGGGGCTCCATCTCCTCCACTGAAACATGTAAATCTTCCTTGATTTGAGTGGATGTCTCCTGTCCTCATTGGGTTATTTGTGTAAAAACACACCCACATGTGTGAGGAGTCTCCTAATTCCACCGACCTAAGTGGACAAGCTGGTTGACAAAGCGCACAGAGACGGAATAAAAAGACACGTCTGATGGTGATGGACCCAAGTTATTTTTTGATTTGAAAGAAAAGAGGGAATTTTGAGGGAGACTTCGAGTCATTGTGAGTTTGTTTGCTCCAGGCAGCCATGCAATTGCCCTATTTCATTCGATCATTGCTGTGTATAATAGACAGACATCATGTAAATGACATGTATTCTATGTCACCAGTCAAAATGATGTATCGCTCTACTTATCTCAGATGATGTCACATACTGTAGAATTAAGCTAAATGGTCCTCGATGATCCTCTGTGACACTTGCGCAAGGTCATAAAGGTCATTGGTCAGCTCATATCAATGGCTGTCTGTTTCACTACAGGCCCTGTGATCGATTAGCAACCAGTCCACGGTGTAGTTTGCCTTTCACCTGAGGTTAGCTGGGATATGCTCCGGCTCACTGCGACCCTGCACAGGATAGAAAATGGTTTGATGGATGGATAGACTCTGTGTATTCTTACATTGTGCTAAACTACATTGTGTTTAATTTCAGCTCCTGTAGTACTGCACGGTCTTTTGTGTGTCACCTGTTCTCAGAGCACAGATTTGTCACGTTATCTCACGCTTTAATGGCTTTGCTCAACTGGAAAGCACTGTCAGAAAGTCTCCATCTGGTTGCAATTTGAATCTCATGCCAGTTTTATCAGGAGTGATGCAGAAACCTCAGAACTCACTGCTGAGAAGACCGGTTACATTTTTGCTGCTACTGTGACAATAAACACACGCTGACTCGTGGGTCCATACGCAGTGTTTAACAGTTACATTACATTGCGTTTGGTGGCAGATGAACCTTGATGACACATGTGACTGTGGTGCATCTGATTCCCCCGGAACCCGTAGCAGGTTGCTGAAGTCCGCTGAAAATATTCTTTGGAATCAGAGAGGAGGGATGAGGGGGCGTGCATTACATTGCAGGTTCATACCTAAGGAGAAGCTTGTAGTTTGGCCAAGGCCTACGGTTTCCAGTTAACAGCAGGTTGCAGGAACAAGATGATTGCTCTAGCAGTCTCTAACCTGAACGTCATCTCCATCCCCAGTATGGACATGCTGAAGATTCTTACACAAAGAACTGTTTACTCGTGCTCAACCGGTTTCAAAGTTATATTGATGATGAAAGTGACGTCACTTAACGAGTGTTTCAAGATCACGAGCTGTCGTTCTGCCAATTTTCTTTGCTTTGATTTTTGATATGTGCGCTGGAATGAAGCGATGAACTCAACTCGTTAACATGAACAAAGAGAATTACACGTCTATTTAAAACAACCACATTGCTTCGCTAATTAGTTTAACATGTAAAGAGATAATATAACAATACTCTCAGGCATATATTGTTTATCCTCTGCGAGGAACTCTATTATTTTCGGCTGATTGAGTTGTCGCGTCTCCCTGTACAGTATATTCGCATGTCTGTATTATACTGCCCCCGGGTGGCCAAGGCACACCCACCAGAATGAGCAGCACAATGTCCATTCAATTGAAGCAAAGAATGGAAAAATGGTTTAATTCTTGACATTTTATTTGGTCATTACTGTATGTTTTTATGTAGTACCATATTATAGAATGGTATTTTTCTGATTGAGAAAACACATTACAAACATTTTTTGGGGGGGGTAAACTGAAACGGATGAATGGCTTTTCCATTCATATTTGTTCATTTTCACAACTAGGAATGCTAAAATCTGTTTTTGGATGGATTGTTTTTCTCTCTTTTGAAATCCACTGAAAACATCCCATAAAAGGGAATATGAATTTTTCCTCCCACTTTGGGCGACATATGCGCAATAAACTCGAATGATAGTGATTTATTCTCCATCACGTCATCTGGATTAACATCTTAACCTCAATGGAGTAGGAAATGTGTCTCCCCTCCCAGTCTCATAAAATTAATATTTATTATCCCCTCCACAAATATCCTAGTAAAAATACCCCTCTCAGTGTTTGTGGTAACAAAAAATCACCACAAACCAATGAAGAGTGACAGGGGCAACAAACATGATCCCTGGATGTGACCACTCCAACTGCTCCAGAATGAGTGACACTTGCTACGACATGATGGGCCGCGGTCCGATCTCAGCTGACAAGGGTGTGGCATTTGAGTGACGCGCTAAGCGGATGGCAGATAACTGTAAAAAGGTGTGAAGTGGGAGCAAAGGCAAAAGGTTCAAAGGGAAGCTTAGCTGTTGCTTGTTTTCACAGAGCTTGAGGGTCACATTCCTCCCAAGCGCAGACCTTTAAATCCATCCCGGGATGTTTGAACATGAGCTGTAAATGGATAACAGAGGATTGAGTGAATATGTTTCGCATCAAGCCCCGGGCGGAGAGCCTGCCAAGTTGCATTCGATGATGAACGTGTCAACATGCACGAGAGGAAACAAACGCCTCGCTTTATTTCGCAGCTGTCTTCGGTCACCAGAACAGAGGAGGTTGTGAGCGCAGAGGCGAATAACTCTGTGGATCAGGCGTCCTCTTAAAGCTGGAGCAAACTCTTCTCCTCACCCCTGGCTTTAATCTTTCACCTCACTTTGATATCAAAGACAGAGTTGCTAATGTGGGAGGAAGGAGGCTGAGATGAAGAAAAAGAGGAATCGGGAGGGGGGGGGGGGGGGGGGCATATAGGAGAATAATTGAGGTGTGTGCATTCCACGACTGGAAAAGGTGAAAATCTGGAACACAAACTTTTACCATTTAAACACATTGAAACTATATAAACACACACTAAACACACTTAAAGGTTCTCTAGCTTAGACCTCCATAGAGTGACTCTCTAACATGGACTGATAAAAGTGTCAATTTCATTTCAAAAAACACTTTGGTTTTGTCATACGAGTGTCCAGAAAAGGCCCCTCTGACAGCTACTTCTGTTTGACCCAGATTTGTATATTCGCTGTGAGGCATTCCCAAATTCCCCAATTTGCAGATTTTTTTTTTTTTGCGGGGTGGTGAATCATCCCATGTTGTGCCAAGGAACTATCTTGAAGTTAATTGAGGATCTTCATTTCGACAAGTTGTGTTTCCCCGCCATCTTGTGGAATCTGTAGACGAATATAAAACTTTATAAACTGTGAATAGCGGGTAACACTGCAGGCTTCTATCTGGCCTACATGATAAACTCCAATATGAGGGATGTTTTTCATGTTTCCTCAAGTAGACATTTGTTATCCACTGACATCTATTCTCAGTTGACTTCTCCTTGGGCTTCATCAGTTGATTCATAGTCAGTGTCTGTCAACTTTGTCTTCTGTTGCAGCCTGTCAGTGTTGAAACACAGTAGCTGCTGTTCTGTATAATCAACCGGTGTTTAATACTTTTAAAGAACCTCTGGCTGCCTATGAAGACAACAAGTTGCTCCATAGCCAGTCTAGTGTACAGGAATGTGCGACTCCGGGAGTTGAATTCCTCTCCGAACATTTTTCCCACCAATCATTTTTGTCATGTTCTGCTGCCAAGTAGTTTTCTCCATGAGTTCCTTTGGTGTGGTGATTATCTCGGTGAGGGCCGTTCAATCGACGCTAACTGCAGACACTCAAGAATGTCCCCTTGCTTGGGCTGCCAGGTTAGAGGTCATTCGATGCATTGAGGCTTATCGTATCTCTCCAAATTACACTTGACTGTTGATGATCTGATTAAAGCGTCGAATACAGATGCGGACCGTTTAAAATCATTTATATCCTCCTTCCCCCCCCCCCCCCCCCCCCCCTTCTCAATGTCAGCCATTTAACATGTAACGAGCAGGTTATTATCGTGTCTGGCCTTGGAGAGGTTGAATGTTCATTTTTTTGTATTGGCTCTTGGCGGCGCTGCAAGAATTCCATGAGGCAGGTAAGAAAGCGAACGGAGTTCACGCAAAGCAGCACAATTATGGCAATTTTGTTGTCATTAAATATCAAATGTGACATTCTGGCGAGAGAACCAGACAGTCCTGCAGCCCATTTGTTCTGATTGTTTGGGATTTACAACAATAACATATGTGCACATTGTTTCTTTGCAGTAAAATATAGAGGAGCATTTTACAAATATGCACTAATAACGCATTGATGGAGTGCTAGCGAATTCAACCACCTCTGTACATTTTGATCTCTATCATATGCTGTCTCATCCAGTTGTGTGTCTCCTGTTGGCCGGACTGTGGCGATAAGACAAGTCAAATAGGAAGATCTGGTTTGAATATAAGTGCAATGCAATAAATCACACAGCAGGGAGCGATGCACCCGCTCACCATTAGTGTCAAGTGAGTGGAAGGATGTTGACAAGGGGGAGACAAGGTCACAGAAAGAAACTGTGTCAGCGATACAGAAGAAAGAAAGGACACTTATCTCCCGTCTACCTCATACATTTTCAGGAAGGAGACGTACCTCCCATAGCTCATTGTCCAACAAATGCACATTCTCTTCTGGCCATTATTTATCTGCCTAAATGGGTCGAATCATCAAAATAAACTTGATGACAGCTTGTGTTCACCACCGCAGGCTATAGCGCTGCCTTTATGATATGAACTCTGTGGCCCGACTATCTGCAGTGATCTTTCCATCCGCAGAAGAAGATGAAAAGCAATTCAGTCAGACAGTTTTACTTCCTCCTCTGCGTTAGCAGAGTTTAATTATTGCTTCTGGCAACCCAATGACTCTCTGTCTCCATTTGATATCGAGCAAACAAGCATGTACAACTAGCAGTGAATCACAAATAAATTGCCTAACAGGACCCTTAATTTGTATCTGAGTTTGTCGATTTCTATGTTGGCCATTGTCTCAGCCATGTATCCCCTAGAAAAACAACAAAATAAAACTTTACTCTCCAACTACCTCCATCATGGCCAACATTAAATACAGTTGCGTAGTAAGCAGAGGTGTTATTTTACTAAAATATATATTGAATATTATTGTAAGCCACTGTAACATTATGCACATTAACATTGCCCTTAAATACGGGAAACAATTAAATAATTGTTCAATTAAAAAACGTACTGCACATAAAAGTTTAATTTAAATAAATAAATGTTTGAAAGCTAATTGTTCTTATAGATTACATGTAAATATATTGAATTTAAAAGTTAAATTCAACTGAATTGTCATTTTAACTAAAAACAACAATTAACAACAATTCAATTAGTTTACCGTATGACACCACATGGGTAAACTACTGCTCGTCCCTCATTGGTTGAGAAAATTTGTCATTGGTGTGTCATTGTAACATTTGATTATGAACCACTAGAAATGACAAAAATAAATAACCTCAGTCTGCCTCACAGTTCTGAGGACCGGGGTTCATTCCCCGACCCCGCCTGTGTGGAGTTTGCATGTTCTCCCCGTGCCTTGCGTGGGTTTTCTCCCGGCACTCCGGTTTCCTCCCACAGCCCAAAAACATGCATGGTAGGTTAATTGAAGTCTCTAAATTGCCCGTAGGTGTGAATGTGAGTGCGAATGGTTGTTTGTTTGTATGTGCCCTGCGATTGGCTGGCGACCAGTTCAGGGTGTACCCCGCCTCCTGCCCGATGATACCTGGGATAGGCTCCAGCACTCCTGCGACCCTTGTGGGGAGAAGCGGCTCAGAAAATGGATGGATGAAATACAGTACTGCATAGCCAGACTAAAAGTCAAACTTGTTCCGTGCTTGCATCACAGACATTTATATACTTTTTACATTCTCCATTTTATTATTCTAATTCCTGCTGTTTGATCATTAAATGTTATTACAACCTCCAGCTATCTTTCAGCAAAGAGTCTATATTACACACATTCACAGAAGCATGTTTTTATAACCCGGGGAGGATTTTGGAAGGTGCGAGGTCAGTGCTGGAAAAGTCTTCTTCTCCAGCCAGCACTCTTAGCCAACAGCTAATAAAGACTTACGCTGACCCTGATGGGAGGCGCAGTCCTCTATGAGCCCTACAGTCCAGAGGGACTATGCACCGTATCCTGGTGTTTATATTACTGTACTATGTGTGTATGGGGGGCGGGGGGGGCGATTGGGTGGGAGGGGGCCTTTGTGGGTTCTTTTCTGCTTGAGAATAAAACATTCAGCTGTGGTCGGCAGCCCTTTAACTAAGTAATCAATCAAAAAGAAGCCCAATCAACAGTTAATGGAGCTCAACTGGGATTCAGCTCGGTGAATTTCCGTTCCGAACGCTGTGCTATGGAAGTTATTTCAGCAAGTTTCTTTTAGACCTCAAAAAGAAAGAAAAATACAAAAAGACCCAGGGGCAAAGGAAATTCTTGACCTCAACACTGAGCTGAATGTGCCACTGATTTCTTCGTGTATTAAACTCCAAGAAGACCAATGTTTTGGGCTGCCTGAACAGTACACGAGCTTCCACTCTTCTTGGAAGACTTTCTACTGTGGCTTGGGTTGTACCTTGCTTTGTACACCAGAGTACAGCGAAGGCCCTTCTCCAAACTCTTCCCACAAAGTTGAAGATGTCTAACTAATGTGTCTAGCCTAGCTTTGACTGATTAATTAATCGATTGAGAGGTTTATTTCAATACTTTTCTCCATAAACTTGTCTATGTACAGTGGAACCTGGAATTTTGTATGCCCTAGTTTTCATATGATTTGGTTTTCGACCCCCCCCCCTCCCTCTGTCTAAACATTGTCCCTGGTTTTCGTAAAATAAATTCATTTCCCGGAAACGTTGCACATTCATCCATAAAGGGTTCAACAGAAAAAAGCGTATTCCACAATGCAAGCTTTTATTAAAAACTCTGGCAATAACAAGTCTCCCTGTCTGCTCGGCAACACTCAACATAACACATCCTGACAAAAGTCAAACTTTCAAAATAAAAGTATGCAGTATCATAACACAGTTTCACCACACTTTCTTGGGCCACTTAGTGGCTTATTTAACAGTGGCTATCAAGAAACAAGCACAAAATGCGACTGAATGAGTGCGACTGTTAGATAAGCCACCATAGGGCCAAAATGTGGTGTAATTGTCATTATACTGGCACGCTTTTCTTATGAAGGGCTGATTTTTTTAGATGATTTTACACCAAATGTTGCCCCAAATTGTCCAAGTGTTGCCAAGTAGACCGAGAGGATTGTTATTGCCTTGAGTTGTTACTAAAAGCTTGCGCTGTGGAATGCACCTTGCCTTCTGTTAAACCCTTTTTACATGATATGCAATTAGCCATTTGCTAAAGAAGGCAAGAAAGATATAATTTAAGAAGTTTGCATTTATCCACTTCATTAGTCAAAAGTGATAGTTATTCTCTGTCAAATGTATTTTTTGTTCATAGTTTGGCGTGTCTGGAACAGATGAATTGGATTTACATTATTTCGTATGGAAAATATTGCTTTGGATTTCGTACGATTTGGTTTTAGTCAGACTTTCTGGAACGGATTAATCACGAAAACTGAGGTTACACTATACTTTCATTGGCAGCAGTAAAATACGATTTGTGCAGGAGCTCACTGCATATCCATTTTGACTTCACCTCCGACGTCGAAAAAAAATGCACACTGGCTTGCTTGCTAATTTAGTCAATTCTTTTCACTTCAGACCATCTTGTGTCACTTTAACTTAAGCTCCAACTATCCCTTAGCCCAGAGAGCTTCTCCAGGCCCAACAGTTCTGTTAATATGACAGTGTCCTTGCCATTCCTCTGATAAATGAAGGAATCCTTTTGTGCTTGTATGGTGTGTCCCTTCATTTTGTTTCATGTGTTTATCATCAATGGCGAACTTGAGCGGTAAAGTGCTGCAGATTGAAGAGAAAGCCAAGAGTAATCTTTGAGGTCATTGAGTCTAGAGCAACCCTAATAGTTTTGCTTTGTAACTCTGATGATTTGCGCTGCGAATTTTGCTGGTTTGTGGTTTGACTGAAAGTTGAGCTTCGCTTCACTTGAATGGCAAGCTATCGTCAGGATTTTCAACTGTTCCACAATCATTTTCCTCATGATTGTAATGCCGCTATTTAAAGATGGTTACGTTTACAATTAATCGGTTAATCCTGTTCCAATGGGTTCAGTGTCGGCTGCGTGTGGATATTAGTTAATAAGTATGTAATTTTATTCACCATTCCTACTGTAAATATGATTTACAAATCATTGGTGATACTGTACAGTTGAAATAGAAATATCTCTCCAAATGTGGATGTCCTTTCCCCACATCTGGAGTATTTTTGAGCGTTCAATGTGTAGTTCAGTAGCCTGCAGCAAGCAGGCATTTCAGATCCTTGAGGGGGATTTAAACCAAGATTTCCGGCAACCTTATTAAACCATAATCCCCCTTCTACCTTTCTTTTCTTTCCATTTCAGACAGAAAAATAGGTCTTTCCCTTCTTTTTTAGCTGACAACTCATGTGCGTTTGTGTGTTTGGCGCATGCATGCATTTGTGAGGCTGTTTCAGTTGCCAGAGGATGGAGCGAGATGATTGGCCACATCTGAAGTGGGTCAGCAGGGAGATCAGGAGCTGGAGCGTTCCCGTTCTTCTCCCTTTCATTTCTCTTCCTTGACTCCATGTCTGCTTTGTGGTTTCTGTGCTTCCTCGTCTTGTTGCTTCAGTCATCGACACCCATTGCTTGATGTTGCTTTCCATCTCCTGTTATCACCACTCTTTGGTAGACTAACACAGACCATATTGTCAATGGTCTGTCTTAGCTTTGTGTTGCATGCAGCGTCAAACTGTGGAATCCTTTGATAGAAAGCGACCACAGCGAGGACTTTCCTCCTGGAAGCTGTCCTTGGCTACTTGCAGCTTCATCTTTTTTCCACTTAAAAAACAAAACAGCTGTGTCGTGATTCCAGGATTAGACCCGCTTAAGTGAACCCCTCGGACTTCTTTCTGAAATGCCCAAATTGTTTGGCTAAAATAAAAGTAGTACTTTGACGCCATCTTGTGGCATCTCGGTGCCGAGGAACTTTGCGGCAGTGAGGGGAGGAGCTTCCTTTCGACAGTCCAAATCCCTGGCTAATATAAAAGTAGTGCTTTGGCTTTATATTGTGGAATTGTGGAGGATTTAATTTCCTATAGCTGTCACAAGATGGTGGCAAACTACTGCTTTTGTCTAAATGAAGCTTCTCAACTCACTTCAACATAGTTTCTTCGTACCAAGATCCTCGATGATGGCGCCAAAGCAATACTTTTGACTAAAGGAAGCTCCTCAACTCACTTCAACATAGTTCCTGAAAGATTGGTCCAAAAGAAAGTCTGTGAATATGCAAATCCATGAGTCCAGGATCGAAAATATGCAGGGGAACACTGTACTAATGTTCCTAACTGGGACGACCTTTACGATTAGGGGAATAAATCATCTGTCAATGGGTGAAGAATGCAGTTTTGACTTCTTGTGTCAGCCACTGAGCTCCTTTTGTGTCAGCCAATCAGCTCGCTGCATGCCTTAAAATGTCCTAAACACCCGTGTCTCACTCACGTTATGTTTGTTGTTCTTCGTGTACTGATAATTTTGCTCTTTCGACAGAGACGCTGAAAAATAGAATTGACAGTTATTGATTGAAATTAATTGAGTTAGTGATAGTCAAATTGCTCCAAAGGGAAACGCTTTGCTTTCACGTTTCTTTGCAGCACTCACAAAGAACGCATTCACCCCAAGAATGAGCCGAGCAGAGAAGGCTTAAGGGGAACACGAGGGGGAGAAAGGGAGAATTTTGGTGGAGCACTGGGTGGACTGTACAGTTCTCAGCTCCCCCATGCAGTTTATCTCAGGTGTTTTGAATACGATCTACGATGCAGCTGTGTTCAGAATGAACCAGTCACATTCAAACGTATGTTAAGTGGGAGTCAGCACACACACTTGCCATCACTGAATATTTTTTTTTGGGTAGAGTCGATGATGTCATAAATTACATTGCACTCTGGAGGAGCAACGCATTTCATACAGGGTTCAGGATTCTGACTTTTTACAGAATAGGCAAGCTCCAGGTTTATTTTTGAGAAAAAAAGAAAAGAAATCAGTTTTTCCTTCATTTGACTGCTTTTGCACCTGCTTCGTTCAATAAACAGGATATATATAGATAGATAGATCGATAGATAGATAGATAGATTGTTTTATAAATAGCACATTTGCTTTTGCACTTCAGTGAGCGCACAGAATATTTAAATGTTCCTCTGTATGATGTCATGAAGAGAGCAAAAACCCTCTACCTGACCCCCATCTGTTTTTTACACATATTTTATCCTGTCCTGATCCTCGCACGTTCTTCTCTACCTACTGTTTCCTTTTAAAATTGTACTGCTTCTCTTTATGTACGCACGCCATCAGCATCCACTCAACTCTTTCTAACCTCTCGGGGTGTTGGGAATCCATAACTCTACCCCTAAAGTGCAATTTCCTGAACTGATGAGACTATTTTCATCACTCCCCTCTCGATTTCATTAGGTATGCTGTCTTTTTCCTTTAGCATTGAGACAGAATATTTTCAAATGGAAGGGATAAAAGAATCATGCATGAATAGAGCTGAATTTTGTGTCAAACAATGAGTTAGTGAGCATGTGTTTCCAGACAGTCACGTATTTCATTACACACGGAACAATTACACTGTTAGTACTTGTAGTTCACTGACATGACATGACACTAGGTTTAAGAGTAAAGATGTCAACATGCATTGAGGAGGTCCAGACCACGGAAAGATAAATACATCAAGGTACATTATGTGGAAAACTTTTACAATATAATTGAGACCATGCCTGTGTGTGTCTCAGCAGGATCGTTAACACTACAGTATAGCCCATTTAAAAAAAAAAAAAAAAAGTGACAGGAACATCAATGCCTAATGTATAGCAAGTGGATTTTTTTGAAAACTTTCTAAATTAATTAACTCATTCACAGCCGTGGATGTTTACATTTGTCGACTTGACTCCATTTACTGCCATCAAGTACATTTTACAACATTCTCCCCCAGCTTGTCTGTGAAATTCAGATTTGTAAACCACTGCAATGGCTATCAGAACCCTGTAGAGGGCGACGTTGCATTACTTTGGATTTGAAATCAACACAGCTTTTGAGTAGAAGATAAAGATTAGGGGTGAATCTCGGCTTGTCTCGTCAATTACGAGAGAGAGAAAGACCAACACGTTGGAAGTCAGACAAGTTTAGCCACGTCACACTTCAACAGAGTCTGTGGGGTAAGGGCAAGTATTTTATCGTAAAGTGCCATTCATTCAACAGTCCAAGAGAGTGAAAGGAGTCAGTCCATTGCAGCCGTTTCCTTGTTTGGACCACCCAAACTGTCCACACATAGAAAAATGTACGTAAAATTAAAAGTGAAATGTCAATGGAGAGAAAGACAAGAACACACACATTTCCCCAATAGGTCTGAGAGTAGTTTCTTTAAACTGCGGCACTCATTTTCTAATTCCCTGTAGGTGATAGCAATACCTCACTACTATTTGTGTGTGTTTGCATAAGGTAGGCTCTTCTGTTTTTTCCTCTACAAACTGTAAAACTCATTATTATGCTTACGTCTAGACTCAAGCCTGACCGCAATAAATGCATCGTGTGTTTTTTTTTCTCTCCTCTGGTGCTCTGAAAGTTCCCGACAAATGAATATTTTGTAAATGAGGACTGACGTGGTTGAAAAACAGCAAAACCACTCATGGCTTCATGTATGATTTGGGTCAAGGTTATGGCTATAAGATGCAATTCATCGACCGAAATGCGTGTTTTGTAAAATGCCGAGCACGGCATGGCACATCGCGCAGAGCGTCTTCCACTCAAGGCGCTTCTCAAATGTTCACCACAAAAACAGCAGTTTCTTTCCCCACAGCGACACTGAATCCTCACTCTTGGTGTAGCGTTCATCTCCCCGTGGCCGTGCGGTTGAGGAAATACTTGCTCGTCTGGATCCAACCTCACCGCTTTAGGGAACTCAAGGTTGAGTACCTTCACCTCTGGTGCTGCTGATTTCATTAGTCGGTGTTTGTGTCTTCTGTCTGTCCGATGCGGACAACTTGGGACGGTGCTCGTTCTTTGTTTGTACACGCTGTACTCTGCATTTATTCCATCCTACGGTCCATGTATTAGTACACTCTTTGACCTCACTCATAAGACAATTCAACTCAGAACGACAAGGGTTCACTCGTACGACTTCACACTAAGGGTTCTGTTGAACGTATGTGTAGATTCGGGCTTACTTGATTTCTCAGTGATGTCAATACGGTGGAAGCCTAATGTTTGTGCATGAGACAGATTTCCTCCCAAAACCAGCCAATTTCACCATGGCAATAAATATGTTGTTCAAAAATGTCTTGAATTCCTTGGGTGTTTTGACGGGAGCACGCCACAGACGTAAAAACAGCTGGGAACTGTCTTAAATTGTTGGTAAAAAATGCATAATATGCCTCCTTCAAGTCTATTTGATATAAAGGCTCACTTAGCCTGCCAGAAACTCTTTCCCACTTTAACGGCGGCTGTTCAAGTATGACTTTTATCCACCTCCCACCACTGGAGTGTTGGGATTTGTTTTCAGTGGGTTTATGTTAAAAAAAAAAAAAAAAAAATCTTAGGAAGTTAGCAACCTTAAGTGCTCTCAGCTAGATTGTGTTCTCGTGCATACTGAGCAAGATTGTTTGATTATGTGTTTTCGAGACAGTTCTCAGTCTCGCTCCAAAAGGCTCATGCTGCAAGCCAGCAAGGATTCTATGACACTTTGGAGCATGTCTGGGGAGCTTTCTCACTGAAAACACTTAACAAACAGACTGCAGAGGCCCGCTTGTGTCTGTTACCTATTCATGCTTCTGTTTTTAATGTGAGTCCCTGTGGTTCTTTGAAGAGGTCTGCTGAATGGCGGGTACCTGGGGTCTCCTGATGAATCACATTGGCACCAAAACCTCAGATCCCCCACCATACCAGACATATTTATGTGCCAGCCAGCCAGCCTGAAGGTCGGCCAGTAAATTAAAAAATGCCGCACCTCTTGTATTCCTTCCATTTTTCCTTTTTTTTTTCATCATCAATTGAGTTTGATTGTTGTTTAGTCGCGAAAGGAGCCCGCAGACGGGTGACTAAGTACTTAAAAATGTTCAGTGACCCAAGCAACTTCTTTATTGAACGGCTGTAAAACAAGAATTGGGCTGTCGAGCTTTTGCGGTTGCTTTAACAATCACAGACGACGGCACCTAGCGCCAAGCTGTAAAACAGACCTGATCTCAGCACTGATGTGGCAATGAAAACACCTTATAAAAAAGTCTATTGTGAATATTTATAGTAATTATAATATTGAATATAATAATATTGTGGAGTCTAGGCTTCTTATTAGCGCGTTCATTATTAAATTAGACTTCTAATTCTATTGATGCAAAGAATAGCAAGTGGGTATATTAATACACTTGAGGGAGGTGGAAGCATCAAAACACAGGTTGACCAAATGTATGTCGATAAAAAACAATCTGTGTGTCCTTGTTGCTCATATTGTTTCCCTGATTCAA
This sequence comes from Phycodurus eques, assembly GCF_024500275.1. NCBI lineage: Eukaryota > Metazoa > Chordata > Actinopteri > Syngnathiformes > Syngnathidae > Phycodurus > Phycodurus eques. The sequence goes on from NC_084544.1 coordinate 4,803,896, forward strand.
CACTTCTCATAAGCACTAATAGTCCTGTTTGTTGAGTATCTTATCCCCTGTACACTTCTCAAGGCCGGTTAATCCGTCCGTTGGTTGAATGTGACGTACAGCATTCAGCTTTTAACCTCAACTGTTTTGTTTGGCTCGTCGACATTTTTAGGCTTAATGTAAACATCGCATGCTATAGCAGGCTTGAGGTCCCACATCATCTGTCTGAAAAACGGACAAAAACATCTCTGTGTCACGGCGAAAGTGGAAATGGATGCAATTTTCACACGCCGTTTCGCAAGTTTAAACCGCGTCTCGCTCACCCGACGAGTTGCACACTTAAGGGCACACAAACTATCCTCTGGTGGTTTCCTGTTCGCACCTGACCACAGTTGTGAAAACATTTGGCAGAGGGCGGTGTGGTCATTTGTCCCTGACGTAAATTAAAGTCAACGGAACTGTCTGTTGCAAGACCACCGCCGTGCCAAGAACACACCACATATAAGCTGTGTGCAGCAGCAGATGGATGGACATTTGCTCGCTACAGTGTATGATTGAACATGTGTGCGCCACATACGTCAGACTTAATGGATCGGTCTGCCTCACAGGGCCGAAGTGCTGGCCCTTGATGACATCAGCAATTATTCTATCCTCTGATTGGTTAGTCAGAGCAAACATTGTTACAGCCAACTTTGACAAGCAAAACATGTCTGTAGCGATCTGCACACATTGACACTGTACATTTAATAATTAGCATCTCCGGTGATATGATGTATTGTGTTTAAATGTTTTGTCACAGACTTTCACCAAATGCCCCTGTACAGTAGTCTCACATTTACATTACATTTAAAATGCTGTTCTCCCAGTCATCACGGTCCCGTGAGGTTTGCTGAGGTCTCATACGATAAGTTTGCGCCTCGCGTGACTTCATTCGCGACAGTTGTTCAAATTGTGAATCCGGAATTTCCACTGAAATTCAGTTCCAATTGTGCATAAGGGGAGCGTTTGATTGTAGTGGGTCCACTGTAGTTAATTGGTGCACAGTGTGTTGTTTATGTAGATGACCAATACTGTACTGCTCTTTGTGATCCAAGGTAATTTCCAAAAGAAAGACAAGACTAAAATGTACATATATAAGGTACCATAAGGAAAGCCAGAAATATGAAATGATTTCCCTAAATCAAGGATGTGTCCATGTCGCTAATGCATATTTTCCATAACTTCAACCGTTTCCACTGGCCATATTGCCTGTGACAAGCCTGGACAGGAAACAATTTAAAGTAAAATGGCTTCACAGAAGAAAAAAAATACATTTATTATTGGTCCAGTGTTTCATTTGAGGGCGGCACGGTGGACGACTGGTTAGAGCGTCTGCCTCACAGTTCTGAGGACCGGTGTTCAATCCCCGGCCCCGCCTGTGTGGAGTTTGCATGTTCTCCCTGTGCCTGTGTGGGTTTTCTCCGGGCACTCCGGTTTCCTCCCACATCCCAAAAACATGCATTCTCGGTTAATTGAAGTCTCTAAATTGCCCGTAGGTGTGAATGTGAGTGCGAATGGTTGTTTGTTTATGTGTGCCCTGCAATTGACTGGCAACCAGTTCAGGGTGTACCCCGAAGATAGCTGGGATAGGCTCCAGCACTCCCGCGACCCTTGTGAGGAGAAGCGGCTTGGAAAATGGATGGATGGATGTTTCATTTGAGTTAGATTTTATATAACCAGTGACTTCATGTCTCCAATTTATTGCGACTCTCTTGTGCCATGAGATTGTACTCTTTCCTTAATTTACTCCTTGAACGTATCACTTGCGCTTTGTGCTTCGTTGGCTCATAACTTATTGTCTTCTCTCATCCAAATGTATCTTCCAGTTGTTTGTGTGACATCGGATGCCTGGGATGCTGTCCGCCATGCTGTTGGCCCCTACCTGTGTGCTGCTAATGCTCGGAGGGCATGTTCTTGCTGGAGGCTACCCACCCATGCCTCACATGAAGTACATGCAACCCATGATGAAAGGGCCTGTCGGACCGCCGTTCAGAGAGGGCAAGGGACATTATGTCGGTGAGTAACGCTTTGGTGTTCACTATCGCAATAAGCTCGATATCAGCTGTAGGCGACTCGGTGTGTTAAACTCCGGTTATTTATTTGTTTTCCATTATGGCTGTATGATCAGCGTTCTCCTGTCCAACATCATTGAGCTGGGAGGTCTGATTGCACCTTGTTTATGGATCTGACTTTAAAGTAGCCATCTGGATGCTGTTTCTGTGTTGTTTATTTCTGATTATTGAGCTCTGGGATGAAGCAGAGTGTGAGAGGGGGGAAAAAAGAAATACAGTTCAGTATAGTCACTTGTAGTGAGCAGTAATCATTCAGAAATTATGCTACCAAAATCATTTGTATAGCTTTAGAATTCCTTTTCGTTTAAGTCATCTAATTTTGTTTCCCCGAAAGAAAAAACATTGGTTTTAGAATGTTGATAAAATACATCTGCAATGACAATGAAAAGAAATTCGTTGAGGAAAAGCGTGTTCCCAAACTAAGGTATCTTGGAGGAGTAAAACTAATGCTTTGCTTTTACTGCCACTTACTGGTTACAAATCCACACCGCATCACTTAGTGACTGAGTCAATCCAGTACTGTACAGTATAAGGCCAATGTAGCTTTTAGAAACAGCAGTTATGATCAGACTTTTTCACTGTATGGGACCTTTTAGGTTTTTAAAATGTGGATTCAGAGTAACTTTTTTTTATTTATTATTATATATTTTTTTATAAACAATAGATGCGTGTATAGCTATAGTGAGCTTTTAAGAAATGTACTGAATTGAGTGAAAGCAAGTGTGGAATGATGTGCAGGTCCTGCAGAAATGTTCATGATTTCTAATCCAAAAACATGCATGTGTCACTAATTGCCAGTAGACGAAGCAACAGTCACCCTTCCCTTGAAAAATGCACGTGTGGCATTTATGCCATTGCCACGTATATAAGTTACACAGGCATAACCTCGTGTTACAGGCACTGCCTTGGTTAAACGTAGAGGGGTAAATTCTGTGCTGAAAATGTCTAAACAGTATGCAGTCAGGTAAACAAAAATAGTAGCCATAAAGAAAGAACAGAGGGAAGAACATACTAAGAAAATTTGAACAGGCCATGCTTTGCTTGGCTTCATCTATTGTGGTGTTCATCAATATGATTCAAGATACATGCCTTTTTTTCCCCCCAAATTTTGCTAAACTGTTCATAGGTAATCACAAATTCTAATTATTTTCTCGTGAAACTATCTACACCCATATGAAATAGAGCACGGACATAAAAATTGCTGTTTCGTTTAGTTTGCTAAGGAGCAATGAAAACATTATGATGATTTTGTTCCGATCTGATTGCAGTACTCACATAAACACAATGATCTCTTTTTTTTTTTTTTGTATTTTTTTTTTTTTAGACATGCCACCCATGGTAGATGTCAAGGGGGAGCCAGGGCCCCAAGGTAAACCTGGACCAAGGGGACCCCCTGGTCCTCCAGGAATTCCAGGGAAACCTGGACTTGGGAACCCGGGCCTCAACGGGCAACCAGGTCCTCAGGGGCCACCTGGCTTTCCAGGAATCGGTAAACCAGGACTCCCAGGACTACCAGGAAAGATCGGACCAAAGGGGATGCCAGGACTTACTGGCGAGGTTGGCCCTCGTGGTGAACCGGGTCTCAGAGGTCAACCGGGACAGCCAGGACTGCCAGGACCAGCTGGCCTGTCTCTGAATGGGAAACCTGGGCTTCCAGGCATCAGGGGCCCGACTGGTGCTCGGGGAGAACCAGGATTAAAAGGCATTTCTGGCCCTCCGGGTGAGCGTGGAGTTAAGGGTGAGAATGGAAATGGGACACCAGGACCCTCTGGTGTAAGGGGTCCCCCTGGTTTGAAAGGTAGTACAGGACCACCTGGTCTTCCAGGCATTGGCAAACCTGGACCAAAAGGTTTGCCTGGACTGATCGGTTCTAAAGGTGATCAGGGACTTCCAGGGGATCGAGGGGAACCAGGAGAGGCTGGGCTTCCAGGTCTCCAAGGTCACCCAGGTCCTGTTGGGATAGGGAAGCCTGGACTTGATGGATCACCAGGAGGACCAGGTCTCACAGGTCCAAAAGGTGAACAAGGGCTCAGGGGTTCCCCAGGATTTCCTGGTACTCCAGGCTATGGTAAACCTGGTCTTAGTGGGCCAACAGGAGAGAAGGGTCAGACTGGGTTAACTGGTCTACCTGGAGACAGAGGTGAGCAAGGAATGGCGGGCCCAATCGGTGAGCCAGGTATTAATGGACAACCAGGACCCCCTGGACTTCACGGCCCCATGGGACTCCCCGGAAAACATGGCATGCCAGGGCTCAAGGGAGAACTTGGACCCCAAGGACCTCCAGGGCTGCCTGGCCTCATGGGTGACCAAGGTCCAAGTGGAAACACAGGAAAACCTGGTTTACCTGGGGACAAAGGCCTACCTGGGCCAAATGGAGCAATTGGAAAACCTGGACCCAAAGGTGAAGCTGGACATATCGGTCTACCAGGTAATCCCGGGCTGACGGGTCTTCAGGGACCTAAAGGTGCGGCAGGATTTATGGGAACACCTGGCCCTAGAGGTCAGTCAGGTATCCCTGGTCTTCAGGGGCCGATGGGTCCCATGGGACCACAGGGTGCACCCGGCTTGAAGGGTGAGTCCGGCCTTCCAGGGCTTCCAGGACTGGGCAAATTGGGAGAGAAAGGACCTGTTGGTCCACAAGGTCCTCCGGGGAAACCAGGCCCTGCCGGACTTAATGGTATCCCCGGCCCACCTGGTCCCCCGGGTCCTCCGGGAAACGGCCACACGGTTTCCGCAGGTCCGACCGGTTCAGAATTGGAAGGGGGCGAAGTGCCAGGACACCGTAAGGGGCCGGCGTACACTCAAGTTCCACTCTCTGCCTCGTTAGCGCCGGCCTTCACAGCCATCCTCTCCAAGCCTTTCCCTCCCTCCGGTATGCCAATCATATTTGACAGGACTCTGTACAATGGGCAAAATGCCTACAATCCCTCTACTGGCATATTCACTGCTCCCCTATCGGGCGTCTACTACTTTGCGTACCACGTGCATGTGAAGGGGACTAGCTTGTGGGTGGCCTTGTACAAGAACAATGTACCAGCTACTTACACCTACGACGAATACAAGAAAGGCTACATGGACCAGGCGTCCGGGAGCGCTGTCCTCGAGCTGAAAGAAGGCGACCAGGTCTGGGTCCAGATGCCCTCGGATCAGGCCAACGGTCTCTATTCCACCGAGTACATCCACTCTTCATTCTCAGGATTCCTGCTCTGCCCCACATAACCTTGCCCTTGATTCCAACGAGATCCCTTATGAGCTCCTCGGAGCAGACCAAAACCTAAAATACTTGCAGCCATACCGATTTCCCAAAAAACAATACAATTAACAGTACAGTCGTAGTATTTCAGTCATATTTTGTTTGCTTTACAGTCAACAGCATCAGTGAAAGAAAACGTATGAATCACAAGAGAAGGATTTAAAAGGCAGAGTTAGGAATATTATTCAGTGTTCTTTGTTTTGTTGTCATTCAAATGTGTTTTGGGGGTTGTATTTTTATGTTAATTATTGTTGTTGTTTATTATTATTTGGTCGTTGTTTATTTTAGACTGTCCGGTGCCTTAATTTGTAACGTGCAAGCACACCGTTCTATGCCAGTGCACATCATGGCCACATGCCGACATCATAAGGACAAATATCACCTGACCTTGTCGAGAGAGGTGGGAGCTTTGTGTTGTTTTCATCGATGACAATCCTGGCCAGATTAGTATCAATACAACACTCAACAATTGTAAATATTAAAGAACATTGAGGAACATCACATTAACTTTTTCCTAATCGTTTGAGTGTCGTTTTCTCATTAAAATCATGGAATGAATTCTCTTTTCTTTTTTTTTTTTTTAGTTTATAATGAGTTGGTTGCTTTCTCAATTTCATAGCCGACCATTTAAAACTTATTTTTTTCTTACTACTTAATTTATTTTATTGAACTATCCAAAAAGGCAATCTGGAGATACAGTCTAACAATAATAGGACTTCATAGTATTAAACCAAGGCTACATTAATTGACAATGATGCACATAGCTAATGTTTACACAACTCTTCATTTGGTGTCAGAGAAAGAAGAGCTGCGGAAGAGTTTTTTTATTTGTATTTTTATCATTCCCAAGCCATGCCTTCCAAAATAGTTACAGTTTAACAAAACATGGCGACAAGGACAAGATGTTTTCGAATTAAAAGTAGAGTGAGCCGGAAATGCAAATCACTCCGCATTGACTCTGTGAATAAGTAAAGGGACTGAATGAGAGGCCCGCAGGTTGTGAAATACAAGTTGTGTAACATTTAACAAACCACCTGATAGATTTCTTTGTCAGGCGGCAGGCTAGAGGGTCAGAGCTGTCTGTGTATGCGTTTCTGGTGACTGAACCATTTAAGATAGACGCCGTGTGTGTTTGTGTGTGTGTGTATAACCTTCTGCCTGCCTGTGAGCGAGTCTATGTATGTACTGTATGTGGGCGTCTGCGTGTCACATTGTCCCACTGGCATTCAGGTCATGAACGCTTTGGCAAAGATATTAATAAACTGCAGTGAAGTTACGAAATCCCAGATAGAACTTGCAGCTCTGTCAATGTTCCATCGGAACACTGACTTGTTGTCCTCGAGCTTTGAAAGAAAGTCCTGCACAGATTCTTTGTTGTTACTTTTACGGTGCAAAGTAAGGGAACAGAAGCGCAAAATAAAAAGATGACATTGCGGCAGAATTCAAATGACACACCGGGATTAAAAGAGAGAATTTCATGGTAACACTGACTATATGTCCAAATGGCTTGTGTGCAATAATTTTTTGTCGGGACCAATTACCAAATTGAGTCGTATAGTGTAGAAGAACAATGTTTGTAGTTATCGAAGACGAGAAAGAAAAGACAATCTCAATAATCCTGTCAATCTGAAAGCATTTCAGTGTAATTATGCAACTCAAAACTGTCAGCGCTCTGAATTTAGGACAAGAATGTCCATACAGTGAGAAATGAGTGACCCGATTTACACATTTTTCGAGTACTAGTGTTCCAACCATTTGATATTTGAACACAAACGGTGAGGCAACACATGTTGCAGACAATAGCACAATACTCACAGGCATATATTTATCCTCTGCGAAAAACAACTATTATTATTGCAGCTTATTAAGTCGCCGAGAGCAGTGGTGACTCTTCTTTGTTTGTCTGTATGACTGTATTATACTGCCTCGCGGTGGCCAAGGCGGGCACACATGAAGGAGCAGCGTTATGAATAGAATTGAAACATTAAATTATGATTCACAAACTGTTGAATTCTTTACATGATGAATGGCACTTTTGGCAGATAGAAGTATTCTGAGTTACGAACGCGGTCACGGAACAAATTCATCTCAGTGCACCGCTCTACGTGGAAGCCAAATATTGAACTTTGCGATCCCAACTAATATGTACACCCACTGACTGACAACGGCAATCTCGGATGAGACCTAATCAGTATTTTACAATTACGTAATGGAAAAAAAACAAAAATGCACTTGTACCTGTCCTGTTTGTCTCCATAATACAAACAAGTCAATGCTATGAATCATAATTGTAACGTGAGTCGACAAAGATGGTTCAAGGCTCGTTATGTACTGTATGTTGGCTTATTTTTGGTAGCCTATTTTTTGGACCTATGAAATGGTGATGTGAATTACATGTGGTTATTATTCTCTGTCCTTGTGTTTGATAGACAGTGTCACTTGCTCGCAGAGTTTGCCCTGTGTGCAAATCATTTAACAAGTGTCAGGAAGCCCCATCTTAATCACACATCGCTTGGAATTGTTTTGCTTTATATTAAAAAAAAACACTTTGCTTCGGTTTTGAAGGGATTTTTGTTTTAGTTGCATTGAATTAATACACGGCCATTCCCATTTGCACATGAAATTAATGAAAATATTTATACATGTATGATAATTTAATAGGGATGCCAAAACCGACCACCGAAGCCAAGAACGTATAACTGGTATTTAACAGCATTGATGAGTTAATAGCATTTACAACATTTAGTTAGCACCCTAGTGTTATGTTTGTCGAGGATTATTTTTGGAGATTTTATTATTTGTGTAATGTACGATGTATCTACTCATCAGATTATTATTTTTTCCACACAAGGCTGTTGCGTTAATGTTTTGATTTTTTTTTTGCGCAATAAATGTGAGTATAAAAATGCTCTCTTTGATTTGGCATTGTTTTTTTTCTGCTTATCAAAAATCTACAAGTACTTGATTGTATTGATACTATATCAATAAAGGCCTTCTCTGTGTCAGACTTCAGTTTTCTGTTCTCTTTGTGTATGGATATTATCAAATATACTGTTCATAGAATAATACACACACACGTTTGTTAATCATATGGTATAGGTTACTTCCTACACATTGGCCTCAATCTATCCCACGATGCGTCAGAAAAAAACAAAATAAAATACAATACAATGTTAGGTTCATTAAACATTTCTGTATGTTTTATTGTGAGTGTGAATGCTCATTTGTTTCTACTGTATGTGCAATTGGCTCCAGCTCACCCATGACCCTAATGAGGATAAGGGGTAAATATACTATACCTTACCAAAATAAAGTTAGGGATACTGGGTAAAATTTCAGGATGGACTTCAAATGCACTATAACGTTACAGGTGAACTTGTGAAAATGTTTAATGCACATGTCCAACTGTTCAGAGCTGGAGAACCTTTTGCACAATTTACTGTTCTCAAGGAGCTGAATAGCAAAACTCCAACAGGTGTTACTTACACTGTGTTGCAGCAGGCGGTAGAGTTATAGCTGCAATTCATGCAACTACCACTTGAGGGAGACATAGAATTTCAATCCGTTTCGTGCTTTAACCCCACTTCATTTTTAATGTAAAAATTCTATAGAGTAGATAGAACGGTTGTCAGTTGTGCTCATCAGTGAGTTTGTTTCTTGGAATCAAATTTGACGTCACATATGTCGGTTTAAACTGGAAATTGTTGAACAACATAATTTTTTAAAATTTAAAGTTATATACAATGCGATTTTTCTGTCATGTTGAATGCTAAGCATTATTATTTTTATGATTTCATTTGTTTTATATAGTTTTATCATTTCTTTTGTATCCATGGGTCATTTAGCATGTTTTCTTTGGGGTGGAATTTTGACGTTTTTGTTTACATTCACACGCTATAACTGTCTGGAACAACCTCAGTTGTGTATAAATCAACAATATATTTAGAGAACAATACGACGTTCTTAGTGTGTTCGTGGGCTGTCGTCCGATGACGCAAAACAAGCCACAAGCAGCAAGATAATGTGAGCTTTCTGGAACTGTCATCGTGGACCCGGATTCTTTTTACGTCGCACTGACGCCAGAGATCTAGTGCTACGTTTGGGGACTTCGTAAAGGCGGACACCCGGAAGGGAATAGATGAAAAGACGGCTTGATTTAGCTTCACACAAGCACCACTCTACTCTTATAAAAAGCATTTTATAGCAGCAAACGTATGTTAGTAGTTTATTGTGTTGTTTGGATTGTCCTGGCTGTGTCGTAGTGTCACATTTAACATGAAGTCTTTATCAATAATACATCGCTATGAGTTGTCTAAGATCTATATATATATATATATATATATATATAAATTAACTATAAATTAATTAATTAATTAAATTATTAACTAAGATCTATATATATATATATATATATATAGATCTTAGTTAATTCATGTTAGTCGTGACCGTAAAAGTGATATATATATATATATGTATATATATATATATATATGTATAAGATAAGATTTTAAAGTATAAGATACAAACAGGTATTTGACAAAGGAAAACAAATCGAGAACAGTCGATTTCTCTCGCCGGTTTCGTCACACGCCTACATTTCCGATCGCCATGAAAGTAACCACCAAGCAAGGTTCCTCCCTGAACAACAGTAGAAGCTGCCACATTGAAGCGGAACAAAAAGGCAACTTGACAGCTCTTTCTGCACTCGCTCCTCTTTCTCTGGGCTAGTCACTGGATTTCAATGTTCATCCTGCGCTTTGTAAGTAAACCCAACATGAACGAAAAGTGTCCGATTTGTGTATCATGTAGTATTGAGCGGCACTCCGCGGTAGACTCACCACCGAGATTAGCATTAGCAACCAGTTAGCTCAAGTAAGTTCAAAGAGTGTGTGGCACTCTGCAGCCACGTTAACGTTAGCATTTAGCAAGGTTAATTTGACATGATTGTGTCACCGTGCGCTTGTATTTACTCTTATTAAGCGGGTTCGGGTGAAATTGGAACAAGGAGAGCGTGTTATCGTACAAACACGGAGCTCATTATTGAGTCATTTAAAAAAAAAAAAGGAAAAAAAAGTGCCGAGAGTGGAGCTAGCCTACGAGCTAACAATGCTACATTGCTTGCTATCAGGACTGTGTGTGTGGGGAGGGGGCGGGGGGGAAGAGGGCACTTTTACGGTCACGACTAACATGAATTAACATTGTTCTGTGGGCTTTGTTTTCTTTTGAAGCAAATCTGACACGGTCTTGGTATGCTGTAATTGTCGAAACAGAATCAAGTCTTGTCTGTTCCACTTAATTACAGCAGACTAACGATGAAGACAACGCTAGCTATTAGCTCAGGGGTGGGGAAAACCCTTTCCTCGTCAATTTATCGTGTAACGTTCAGGATTTTTAAAGAATTATTATTATTAATTTTGTTTTATGTTCACATAGTCGACCTAGTGTTTGTAGGAAGGTGTGTGTTTGTGCTCATTTCCGCGACGTGTAGCTGGCGAACGAGCTAACCGCCTTCCACCCTTTGTGGCAAATCTTGACTCAGGGCATGGTTGACCTGTTTCGTGCCATCTTTAACATTATTCCAGGCTAATGTGACAATAACAACACATGTGGGGCAAGAGCCCCACATTACCCCCACATTTATTAGATGTGAATTGTCTCGTGTGCCTGTATGTCCAAGTGAGTCTAGTGTTTAATATAAACCACAGACCTTCTCGGCCTTGCGTGTAGAAATGTGCTGTGCATTAGGTGTGTCTTTTTTTTTTAACAGTGTTGTAAACTGGTACGCATAAAAAGGCACAGGCGTTTGGCCATGTGGGCCGAGGTGAAAGGAGGAAATGTACTTGGAGAGGAAGTTGACTCGAGCAGCTGTGACACTAAAGGCCCAGCACATTCCCATGCCTCTCAGTTTTCAACGTATGACCTTCCAACGGAGTCCCCCTGGTCAGTAATAATTTCTGGTGTGTATCTTATGATACTAGATATGAGGATTGAGGATGAATAATTTGCACAGAAAAGGGATGGTACTTTCTGTGCAATAGTTTGACCTAATAGGTTCAAACTCATTTCAAACATAGGTTTAGGACAACTCATAGTTGTCTGTTGAGCGTGATCATTTTAAATTTCAATGAAACTCTATCATTTGGTATTGTATGTTCAATTCATAAAACATTGACGCTTTTGTTTGACGAGACATTATTTGAACGAGGAGTCGGGATCACTACATACGTTATTTACAGCTAAAGCGATTCATCAAATAACTCAAACAATTCGATTACCCAAAAAGGTTAATGCAGAATCTCCGCCTCGGAGCTTGGCTGGTGCGGTTTTTCCACGCTGACTAACGTTATGATGGATGCACACCGTACTCCGTGTAGTATGTTGGCACGATGGTGGTGAGTGATATCAAATGTCGGTGTGTCGATACTCTTCCCTGGGGGGTAACGATACAATGAATTACGATATTTCCGTATGCTTTCCCCAACCCTAATTGAAACATGATTGTTTTGTTGAGCAACATTTATACATATGATCATAAAACAGGAATTCTCAGAAGGGTTTTACTAGTCGTACCAGTGTTAAGCATGCTTCCTCTAGTGGTATGTCACAGAATGCCTAAGTACAGTTCAGTTGTACTTAACTTTGAGCACAATACATTTGCATTTAATATAAAAAAAACCTTTGTTTTTAAACTTTTATTTAGATACAGCCTTTATTTAACTCTGTCCAATACATTTTCATTGAATCATTATTTAAGAAGAGTTTTGTTATATTTTCATATATTTACATGCAGTGTTAGTGTTCAAACCTTTACTTGAAGAGCAAAATATTATCTTAGGTGGTGCTTTGTAAAAAGAACCACTGTCATTGACAATTGGAGGTCAGACTATAGGGTACCGTGTTATGACTTTGTTTTGGCGTTACTGGTGTACTTTTGTCCACTACTTCCAAGTGTCTGTATGTATCCAAAGCACTGTTACTGTTGTTCTACTTGCTGAATGAAACCTCTAAGCCGATCTGATCACCTTAGGCCATAACAGCTTAGCCATCCACGAGGTACTGGCCTATCATTCATCACATCCGTAACTAAATTACCTTCCCAGAATGGTTCGTTGTACTGTAACCACCTGCGGATATCGGAGTAACAGACGGGGGATGAGGCGTGTGTGTGACTCACACAATGGTACAGACTCAGCTGACATATACAGTATGGACATTGTATATTTCAATTTATAGTATAGGCAAAACTAATCTAAAGTTATTTTCTAATCTACAAATGTAACCATGATCGCATATTATAATATTGTCCAACCCTTAAGCTACAGGGTGTTGTCAAAAGAGAGAGGGAGAATACATTCTTAAAATAAGACTTGAATATAAAAAAAGTGTCGCACAAAACAATTGAGTTGATCATGCCATTCCACATAATGTTTACATTTTATTTTAAATGCCATTAATAAAAATAATAATTGATGTGCATGCAGCAGGGTGCTCTTATTTTTTTTTAATTAGTTTTCTGCTATGGAAAGAAATTGCTTTTGTGATTTTAAATTTAAAAAACACCAACAAAATAACATTTTGGAGATCCATACTTTTTTTTGGTCAGCAACAGTAATAACTAAGTCAAAGTGAGGCTCCTCTATTCGCAGATAGTTTGCGTTTGCAAGGTGTGGATGGAAACCAAAGTGGTGTTTGGAATAGAGTACTGGTGGTCGAGAGTTCTCTTGGTTACTGTAATGTTGAAAGGTCAACATACTTATAGTAACATGTTGATAAAGGTAGAAGAGCACTTATGTGTTTGCCCTGAGGCTGCATGGTTGAAATGTAGAATCGAACATGCATACCAGCATCCTTTAGTTGTTGATAGAAAATATCACAAGCCTACCTCCAAAAACGATTTGGCGTGTCAGTTGGTTGAAGAATGCTTAGATGTGATGTGCACGTTTTGTTGTTCTTTCACGCCAGTCAGTAAGTGGAAAGCCATAGAGAATTGTGTAGCCATGGCCACCTTATGCGTTTCATCTGCACTCTATTGGTAAATGAATCATGCCCCTTGTTAGCACAATGTTCGTTTACGGTTGTTGCCACAGCGCTGGAACAGAGCAAGGGACATGCTCAGTGGCACCGTCAGTGTCCGACACACTGACGACTAATCTAGATGCTGCTGCGCAGCTACCTGCTGACACTAAAGCAACAGGTAGGAATACAGTTTGATCTTGCCAATGTTGGTTCTCTCACTTACAAGTGTCTGTAGCTGCCAGAGCTGCAGTTAAAATTACCTTTCTTTGCCAAAACATTTTATCATGTAATTAAAGCTGTTGCAAGCAAATGTATGTCGCTGTTGGCCTTTACCGTTCCAGACTGTGTTGTAGATTTGGAGCAACTGCAGCTGAGAAACAGCGGGGGTATTGCACAAGAACAAGCAGTATTTTCTCGTTACCAAGGCAATGTTTGACTTCACGCTATTTTCTTCATATCCTTAACTAGCTTATTAAATGTGTGAAATGTGTCACTCCTCTCAGCAAGACCTCAAGCTGTGAAGAGTGGCCATAGTTGTAAGATGATGACTTTGATGCCAATGCATGCAGAGTCCTTCTTTTATTACTTTCTTAAATGAGAGATTTTGAAAGTTAAAAATTCAGAGACTAGTGTTTAAGAGTAACTTGTTGCTGTAAACCACAATCATAAAAAGTTCTACTGTCAGCTGTTAAGTTTGGCTGCATGAATGTTTCGAAAGCGCCATGCTCTCCTCTGATCCCCTTCGCAGGGGATAGCAAAATTCTCTAAAGAAGCATTTGTTACCACCGCTGAGATTATTGTTGGTATAGCAACAGGCTTTCCCCCATGTGGCTGTCAGAAGGCCATGTTGGTCTCTAAAGGTCAGAAAAAAAATGGATGTCGCAGTGGGCCTCAGCAACAATGCAATCTTAAGAATAGTCTCAGTTTGTCTTCTTTTGTTGTTGTTAGTCTTCTGAACCATCACAATGCTTTGTTTTTGGACATTTTTCTTGCACTGAGCTGAATCACCATTTAGTTTTTATCTTTCTCATAAGATAAAAAGTGTTTGTCATGAACAATATTTTAGTTTCAACTTCTCGTCTGCATTCAGTTATTCGAGTAATCGTTTAGCCCTAGTTTAAAATCCTTCTCTGCCATTACTAGCTTTACAGTGTGACGGACCCAGTAACAATTGCACACTGCATTAACTCTATTGCATTCTACTGTTTTGCTTGAAAGTAACCCTTTCTGTCCTCCTTGTTTGCTCTCTCACTGGGCGTAATCATTAGTGCCTAAATAAGATCTTATCTTTGACTTTTCCGTTCTACAAGTACTCACCTTTGCGCATTTTTTTCTTAAAATAACCTGCTTAACAGCCTAATTTATGGAGCCCAACATCCCAATAAGTTTGCTACATTCTTTGGCAGAATACCACTTGGCAAGTGAAAAATAATATTTTTTAAAATTGTTGAGGCGCGACCTCAGAAGCCGGCATTTTCAATGACCAAGTCGCAATATCATCTGTGGTTGTTCTGAATGGTTGAGTTTCAACAGTTGGTCTGTAATACATTGCATTTTTTTGGAAGGTATTTAAACAACACAACCTAAAACCAGTGTTGAATGTATGCGAGACTGCTCTAGCCTGTTGTTTAAAAAAATCAAATCATTGATGTCATACCCTTTTTTTCCCACAATATCTCAAGCTGCAATATTTATTAAGATTTTCAATTTATAGCTTAGTCAGAATATTAGGATGATTAAATTCCAGTCAGAAAGTAATTGGACAGTAACTTTAGTGTTTGCGGTGGTAGAAAGCTTGTAGGTCAGCCGAAAAACAGAGGTTTTGGGAGTATTTGATGGGTACATTTATTAGCTGCTTTTGAGGTATACTAGTGGCTTTTCTCAATGCATTGTATTATTTAAAGGACAAATGTTAATACACAACCCATGTGTTTGGTCAATTATTGTTAAACGACTGCACAAAAGGAAGTAAATAATATTGGGTGCAATTGGCAAGGTTGGAATGATTTTCCAAGTTGGCCAATGTTTCTCCTGTCCTTGAAAGTAACTTAGTTTTGGAGGATACACTGTGTATAAAGAACACAAAAGAAAGCAGGGGATAATTATGTTGCTCACTCTGTTAAAAACTTTTGACACAATTTTCAAAGTAGTCCTTCCCCTCTTGTCCCAGAACATACTGTATTTACAAGTTGCACTAGTGTCACAGTCTCCCAATCTTCTGTTGGCTTGAGACGAGCAACACTCGAGGGAGATATTATTAAATTTTGGTCCTAACAGGCATCTTTTAGTTCCAAAACATGATGTCAGGTTTCTTGAGAGGTTTGCCAAATGCCTCCCCGAATTTGAACCACTGTTGTAACATTGCATATGTAATGACCAAACAAAAATACCATGTTGTATCACATGAGCTCTCACAACAAAAACTAAATTCTGCCAAGCCATAGCAATACAGTGTATATGTATTTGTTTTATGATAATCCTTCACTATAATTATAATTTCTTATTTTACCTGTGAGTAAAAAGCAAAGTGTGGAGAGTCTCTGCCGCTGAAATGCACAAGTGTAGTCAATGAATAGGGTGATCATTGCCAAGAGCCTGTCAAATATCCAGACTCCTTTTATTTCTCGACGGATTGGCAAGGGCACACTGCTTCTTCCGTGACAATCGGCCCATGTTGTTTGTGGTTTAAAAAAAAAAAAAAAAAAGCATTAGTATATGCCCCCCCCCCCCCAAAAAAAAACAAGGCAGTTTTTCCCGTTGTAGCGAGTTGGTTATGTATGCAAGGGTCCTTCGCCAAATGCGAGTGGTCGACTGTTTTAATATTTGTTTTTTGCAATTGTCCAGTACAGTTGCTTTGGCTCAGCCTATGTGTTTGGCAGACCTGACGTTCAGCATATTCCAAAGAGACTGCTACAAGCCTGTCTTCTTACAAAGGTAACTACAGACATGAACGAGTGACTCATGTCTTGGTTGTCATGCTCCAATTAAATTGTCTGAAGAACTGGCACCGAATTGATTTTGCCCTTGCACAAAATCTGTACGACACTACTTTGGTGGAATGTATCCATTATCTACTCTATGACAGCAATATCTATCTATAGGTGGTCTGTTAACACATGTGCTGCCATTGATTGCTTTAGAAGTCAAATATCCATGTTAACTGAGAAGGCTGGCAGTGAAGGTGCGATTTCTCTGATAGATGAAGTGTGATCATCAAATATCATTCAAACCCTGGTGTACATCATGACTGCATTGAAGAGTTCGGTCTTAGTCAAGTTGCATATTAACTCTGGTGTCTTTTCTGTTGTCGTTTTCAGAAGAAATGTGATAGCTACAAGTACCATTTTCTGTTTTGGTCTGGACCAGAGAACAAATTTACGCCTAGGCCCAAAACTGATAAATTGTAGTTTTAGATGTCATGTAGGAAACATTTGGGGAACGCAGTGGTTATATCATTTGTCATTCATCAATATACTTTGCTCCAATTCCAGTCACATCAGTCGTGTTGCTGTCAAATAGAAATTAGGTCAACTTTGTAAGCACCTCAGTTTACATCGCCACGGAGTATTTTGCCTCAACTCGTCTTTCGTTTCCTCGACTTGACAGTTACTCGTCACTCGGAAGCATTCCCTCTCAGTCTAGCTGCTTCCGCATTTGCTTTGGCTTTGCAGTGTTGCATAAGTGGAGCTGGGATTTATTTGCCTGTCCCTTTTGGACAGAAAAGGTAATATTCGCCCACCAAAATCTTTATGAATCCAAGAACAGCTAATTGTGAAAATGTGATTAAAAAAGAGAGAAATAATTGTTTAAAATGTCCCCCCCCCCCCTTTTTTTTTGGTCTGAATATATTTTGGGAAAGATTAGATATACATTGTATGTCATAGATTGAATGTGCAAGAGGCAGCTCCAAATGATATTTAGAGGTTTCTAGCCCACATGAATTGCCTTTGTTGGAGCACATGGTTAGCTCGAGCTCCATTTAGAGGTGACATCTGCCCACCATAATGATCAACAACACTGACGTCATAGCACACAGTCAGCTGGTCCACTGAGCAGGTGTGATTCTCTGCTTTTATCTTGGGCGTCTTTCTTCAATTCTCATCTATTGTTCATATCTATGTGATGGGGTTTTTCACGTTAATGTCTTCTGGATATATTTTGACAATGCCTTAATGTCTGCCCTCTTTAAACCTTTAAGCATCTTTTATTCAGTGCTGATGCCCACTGGTATGCAAACATGCCTCAGTGACACGGCCTAATAGTTTAAGGATGGGTTCAGTCACGTTTAGACAAAGTTTCAACGTTAAATGTATTTTATCCTGTGCTATCTACATCAAGGTTAAAGTGATAATTATAGTTTAGAGTAATAATTATAGTGACCAACATCGAGGTACTTGGTATTATCACCAAAAGACAACAGTAATTCTATTTAAACTGAACTAAAGTATCACAAACTTGTCCTGGTGATCAATTTATTTGCATGGTGATTCGAGAGCTGAGTTCAAGAGTTTACATCATCTTCTATGGGTGAGGTTGTCTTCTTCCTTCATTTATTGTAGAAGAAACAAGTACTCAGAGATGCTAAATGTGGTAGTAACAATACTTTAAAAAGTAAAAACTAATACCAACTAGTTTTTATCTGCCATTTTTTCCCCCTAATACTGTACATGCTGCATGTAAGCGCCAAGGCCGAAAACCAACATTGAATGCCGGTGACCTTCGATTCCTCAGGCGGCACTGCATCAAAAACCAACATCAATGTGTAAAGGATATCACCACACAGGAACACTTAAGAAAACCAGTGTCAGTAAATGCAGTTCGGCGCTACATCCGTGAGTGCAACTTGAAACTCTACTATGTAAAGCAAAAGCCATTTATCAACAACACCCAGAAACGCCGCCGGCTTCTCTGGGCCCGAGCTCATCTAAAATGGACTGACGCAAAGTGGAAAAGTGTTCTGTGGTCGGACGAGTCCACATTTCAAATTGTTTTTGGAAATTGTGGACTTCGTGTCCTCCGGGCTAAAGAGGAAAAGAACGCAAAGTTCAAAAGCCTTAGTGCCAATGGCATGGGTAACTTACACATCTGTGAAGGCACTATGAATGCTGAGAGGTACATACAGGTTTTGGAGAAACATATGCTGCCATCCAAGCAACGTCTTTTTCATGGACGCCCCTGCTTCTTTCAGCAAGACAATGCCAAACCACATTCTGCATGTTACAACAGCGTGGCTTCGTAGAAAAAGAGTGTGGGTACTAGACTGGCCTGTCTGCAGTCCAGACCTGTCTCCCATAGAAAATCTGTGGCACGTTATGAAGCGTAAAATACGACAACGGAGACCCCGGACTGTTGAACAGCTGAAGCTGTACATCAAGCAAGAATGGGAAAGAATTCCACCTACAAAGCTTCAACAATTAGTGCCCTCAGTTCCCAAACATTTATTGAATGTTGTTAAAAGAAAAGGTGATGTTACAGCGGTAAACATGACCCCGTCCCAGCTTTTTTGGAACGTGTTGCAGCCATAACATTCTAAGTTAATGATATTTGCTAAAAAAAATTGTTTATCAGTTTGTAGATTAGCGATTTTGTCTTGGTAGTGTATTCAATTAAATATAGGTTGAATATGATTTGCAAATCATTGTATTCTGTTTTTATTTGTTTAACAGAATGTCCCAACGTCATTGGAATTGGGGTTGTAATGTAGGCGCAGAGGCTATCGAGGAGTTGTCTACAGTTTGTAGGGCATGGGTATCAAAGCCTTTATGCGGTGCTCTGACCCAAGGAAAACAGCTTCCTGACTCCTTTGCTACTACTTCTTACCCCCTGGTTGCCCAAGCTGCAACAGATGATGCCCCCCTTGCCCGATTGACTCAGTGCCCACATGGCAAATAAGCCCTCCAGCTGCTTGAAGGTTGTACACTGGTCATGCCCAGTCTGTATCCAGACAAAACAGGAGCCAGACTCTGGCTCAACCTGGCTCTGGCTCAACCCTCAGATCACTAGACAGGGCAGGCTGTATTGGGACAGAGAAAATGGACTGAGACATTACGTTTTGTAACTATACCCTACCAAATAAACATTTCTCATTGAGACATTTATTTAGTTTCTTAACCTGTTTTATGGCCCTATTCCAATCAAGACTATCTACATTTTTGAGTTGATGTTCACAACGGGGATAGTTAAATATAGGACACCTAATAGCTAGTAGTGGAAGAGCAGCTGTATTAAATCTTAGTTTTAAAGCGGGCCCCATTAATATAGAACTTGTTTAATTCTTCTATAGAGGGTTAGGGTCTTTATTCTCGCTAGACTCAATGGTGACTTCACCTAAAAGGATGACTTTGCAGTTGAGTTGCAGCCTTGGTTCTCGTTCTGTTGTGACACTATCACCTGTTTAGGTTTGAGTGTGCTTTTCTGCTCCAAGATAGCGTTGCCTCCTTATCGGCCAGCGCAGCCTCTTACTGCTCTCTCACAATTCCCCTTTTCACTCACGATCGCTTTCTGTTCTTTCTCTTCAGTCAGTGTTGATTTTTGTTGGAGGCCAGCTGATTTGGGAAGTCCTCCCCGAAACAGATACCGAGCCCCCCACCTTTGCTCACTGCCCTGCACGCTGTCTCTCACTCACACGCACACACACAGAATTTGTAGGCCCTTCCCCTAACAGTAAAGCATGTGGTGAGCGCCAAGGGAAGTTTCCCCAAGGGACTTTTTACTGTGCTGCAGCCTTTCTCAGCTGACCTTTCTCCCAGTTTTCTTTATACTGTATACATATACTGTATATAAAGGACTTAGTGTTTCATGGACATTCATTTACTGTATATGTACCTGTGACCTCTTAAGAGTTTTAGCCCTTAGCTGTACTTAAACAAATAATGGATTAGTCAGTGGTTCTTTTAAAATGTTTTTAGTATTAAATAAATACAATTATTATGCATTAATTTTTTAAAGTTAAAAAAAAAAAAAAAAAAATCTAAAACAAAATCGGAATATTACAGAAGGGGAAAAAACATTTGAAAATGTGCTTTAGGCCTGCTATGATTAATTGAATAACTGGAATATTTTGATTACAAAAATGGTCGAAGAAAAATTTCATTTTTCTACACTGACTAATAGTACGCGCTCCCCACTCCGTGTAGAAATTAGTTTGCACGAGTCCGTAAAAGACTGAGAATGTACAAACTTTGGGATCGTTTCACACACAAGGACAATAAAGTGCAGTGTAGCACAACAGTACGTGTACTCTCGCCAACAGGTTGGAACGTATTGTAATGCCCCAGCCGCTGGTGTACTTTAAATCGCTTTTGAAAACAACCAAGTAATAGTTAGCACATTCATACAGGAGCTGCCAATGGCCACAAGTCACTCAACACGCAGAATGGCCAACGTTAGCTAGTTAACAGCCAGCCAATTCTACACTCTTCTACGCTGACGCCCATTAAAGCCATACACACTCATAAATTCACAGATACTACAGTAGAACGTAAGGATGGCGACTCCAAGTGCACAGAAATAATACAAGCGCCTCACATGTATGTTATTGTTAAAATTATGCAAAATAATTTTTTATCCAATTACTTGATTAATTGGAAACTAATCAGTAGAATACTCGATTTTTAAAAATATTCAACAGATTCCACTTAATTCTACAATTCAGCTAGATTTTTATTAAATACTAAATTGAATAATGGTAGATGACACTTCTAAATAAAATTAGAATGCACAAACAACATGGTCAACCTGCAATATCTGCTTCTTGTTTCTTTCCTGTGTGGTAAACACGCTTTGGCTTCCACAAACAGTGTGGCTTTAGAGTGAGGTAGCAATTTTTTTGTTCTAGTGATTTGCATGCCTTGCCCACAACACGTCGACAGCAGGGCTTGACGTTGCGTATAGTTGACCCACTTCCCCGTTGAGAAGCTCACAAGGGTTCAGTTTGTCTAAGCAGCATTTCTTAGTCACACATTTTAACTTTGGAGAAACAGTGAAGACTCGAAGCGTGGGACTTGAGCGCCTGTTTGAAGCTTTGCCCACACTTTAATCCTCACCTTGTGACTACAGCCTGTGACACAGTGCTGAAGTCCAAGCCCTCTGCCTGCGTTTCCCGCTCCCCGCCTTCTGTGCGTGGCCGGCGTAGCGAGAGCCACTCATCTACCGTCATGCACTGTCCCTTCGCTGCCCTCTTCGCACGTTGGTCCGAGACTGCTCCAACCAGTTTGCGGCGGCAGGGTTTAGTGTGTCAAGGTCTCTGCACTGTTCTGCTGTTCAGAGACCTGCGTGCGTGCGGAGGTCCCCTCATATTAGACAGTAATGTAAGTAAAAGGTGTCATCAGGTCATAGCTGCCTCATAAATTCAGTTGTGGTGTTTTTTTTTTTTTTTTGACACTTAAGTCATGGTTATATGAAAGAAAAACAAACACTTCAGAGATTGAGAGCCCTCCATTGATATCTGAACATAACGTCTCTGTTACAAAAGCAACAATTGTTTTTGTAACTAAAGTTTTTTTTTTTTATCCTCTCTCACAGTCTGAATTCATAACTTAAGTCTTGCAGTAACATCTTGCTGTATTAGGAATTGTGCTGAATTTGGACACTGACTAACAAATTGCTCAGCCTAGGGTGTGTTTGTGGTTGACTTTGTTGAAATGATCTTGTACTAATTCTTGTCTTCCTCTTCTCTGCA
The DNA here is from genome assembly GCF_024500275.1 of Phycodurus eques. Taxonomy (NCBI): domain Eukaryota; kingdom Metazoa; phylum Chordata; class Actinopteri; order Syngnathiformes; family Syngnathidae; genus Phycodurus; species Phycodurus eques. The sequence goes on from NC_084544.1 coordinate 4,825,935, forward strand.
CAGGCATTCTGTGTTAACTTGGGCTGTACCTATATGGCGTGTGTGAGCGGGGAATTTTGCCAGGCACAGCACCTCACTACTGTGGAGAAGTGAATCGGCTGCCCCCTGAAAGACTACGCGACCCAGAAACCCCCTTGATTGGGATTGTCCTCGGAAGCGCTGATTTGGGAATAAAAAAAGCCCTCCTGGATAACGCGTAGTCCTCGGCCCGACTGCCCCGCCGAATCTTTGCTTTCTGCTTTCTCTTTGAACAGCCAATCACAAACAGCTCTCCTGAATGGGGTAAACTGACTCTCGGATAGTCTCTTGATCTTTTTCCTTCCTTTTTTCCCCAATTATTTTAAATTTTGGTTTTGTATTTTTATTTTTACATCCTGGAGTGTTGTGGACTAGTTTTTGTTCCTTGTCCACTGTGTCCATCACCCCCCTAAGTTGACCCATTGTCTGCTTGTTTTCCTCTATTTATTCAACCATTTATGTCTTGACTGACTTCTGAGCCAAAGAGTTACTTTTTGTTTTGTAAGAGTTTTGCATTGTAATTTTTTTTAAAGCCGTCTCGCCAACATGAACCGCCCCGCTGCAGTCGAGATTACCTACGAGTGCATGAGGTTCCTCATCACCCACAATCCCACCAATGCCACCCTTAACAAGTTCACAGAGGTATGTCTGCATCTTTTATGCTTATCGCAACGCATCTGTTTTTGAGTGGGCTGGCATCTATGGTGGTCTTTTTTTTTTTCTTTTTTCTTTTTTTTTTCTTTTTTTTAAATTTTTTTATGCCTGCCAGGAGCTAAAAAAGTTTGCGGTGCACACACTGGTGAGAGTTTGTGAAGCCACTTACGACAAGGCTCCTGTGGAGAAGGAAGGGATACAGGTTTTGGTGAGAGACTGCAGTAAACCTTGATTAGTGGATATTGTTTCTCTCCTTTTTGATAGGATATGAAGTAATTGTAATTTTTCTCCCACCATCTCCAAAGGACTGGCCCTTCGACGACGGCGCCCCTCCTCCAACCCAGATCGTGGACGACTGGCTCAAACTACTCAACACCAAGTTTCGAGAGGAACCTGGCTGCTGCATCGCCGTGCATTGTGTCGCCGGGCTTGGCCGGTGAGTCCATAAATGATGTTTGTGTCCATATACGTTTTCATTGCATGGAAGTGGAACTTTTTGCTTTGCTAATTTTTAGCCCAAGTTTCTGAAGCTCCAGGGCGAGCCAGCCACAGTGCCTTGATGCCCCATCCCTTGCGCTGCTCGCTTGTACAGTAGCGAGTTGTCTTTTTTTTTTTTTTTTTTTTTTTTTTTTTTTGGGTCGTCGGGAGGTATTGTAAATCAGCCAATCAGATCTATTTGTCTGTGTTTTGTATTTTACCATATAAACAGACTAGTCCAATGTTGCCGTGATTTACCATAGACGGTAATCGTTAAATTTTTGCAAGAAATAATTATCGCCCGTTAATTGTCCTTTGTTAGTACTTTATCATACCACCAGGTGGTATCTGTGTATTTCTGTGATACTTTTACGGGTACCGAGTACCCGTAAAAGTATTGGTATCTGCAGCTCGGGCAACAAAACCCCCCAAAGTATCTCGTAAGGTACCACTGTACTGCGTTAAGTTTAACATGACTAGATCTGGGGCAGGTGGGCAGCGTTTGCTTTTCTTTTGAGATTTGGAGCTTTTAGTCCAGGCCACGGTCCATTTTAATATGGCAACTGCTCGTGGCGTCATCTGTTTCAAACTGGCCGGTTGCTACAACAACGTTCAACATACTGAAGTTATTTTTAGCGTATTTGTGTTGGCCCCGACATTAGCAAGACTATCTGTGCGGCGCCGGACTCGGCAGGCAGAACCAGTTTAAGATCATGATGGGTATTGTTTACCAACTTGCAACCTAATATGTAAATGCAACATGAATACATAAAATTGGCTCCCTTCAATGAGCCCATGCGGTGTTCACTCAACATCTTGCTGTGTGTGTTTCTTTGTCTGCTCTTTAAATAGCTGCTTGGTATAGCTAAGTTGATTGATCATAAGAGCTGTTGCTTCTCCGTCAGGGCTGAAAGTGACCTCCGTGTGCATGTGATCTGTCCGCCGGTCATGGGATTGTCCAAGCGAAATGCACGCATTGCACTGTCTCGATCCACTAGCAGCGTGGCAGAAAATTTCACACGCTTTATTCAATACAAAAAAAATCAAGCCTGAAAACAAAGTAGACAGAAGCACATGATGTGGGCAAGCTAGTGCTGTTTAAAAAAAAAAAAAAGTCTCCTGACCACAAAGGCATATTCAGCCAATCAGATCTATTTGGCCTTTGGCGTTTTGCATTCTGGATGTTGTATAACTGTCATTCTTGGTTAGTTGCTTCAGTTTTCTCATCAACTCGTTTTTTTTTTTTTTTTTTTTTTCTTCTCCCCCCCCCTCCCTTTTGGGTGCCTCAGTTAAGTCTAGTTTCGCACCAGCTGCTTTTCTTCTCAACTGCCAATTCTTTGATAATGTTATTCCCCTTTTCTTCGCTCCATCACAGCTTTGCATCTCTTTGTTCACCCCCTTCTTTCTTACATTCTATCCTGCGTGACACTTGCAGGACATCCGGAGAAATGCCTTACCAGCGTTGAGATCTGACCGGTCGGTCAATGGGCTGTGAAACATTTTTTTTTTTTTAAAATATTTATTTTCCTTTCCTGTTCTCTTTCTGGTGAGAGAGGTTTACACTGTCTTATTGTACCGCATGTAGTTTGAACCAGGTGCCCCTGCAGGGCAACACAAACCTGCGCACCCCTGTTGATTTCCCAGGCCTGTTTCCCAGGTTCAAATACCTCTCCCTCGAACCACCGTCGCACTAATGAACCATGTGAACTGTGGCATTTAATCTCTTCTCCTCTCCTCCTCCTCTTTGATTCCCGCGCTGTCTCCCCCTCACCTTGTACGCCGGATTCGTCCACCTCTCAGCGCTCCCGTCTTGGTGGCCTTGGCGCTCATTGAGAGCGGGATGAAGTACGAGGATGCCGTGCAGTTCATAAGGCAGTAAGTCTCTTTACTTTTGCTGTTAGAATAAAAATGTCTTGAGCAGTGAATAAAGAAAAGGTGATCGAATTGAAGTTTATGCCAACCTTTAGAGAGCCAAGGTGCATGAGGAAAACACATTACATTAGAATTATGTCACAGAACACCACAAAGGAAAACAAAAATCACAAATTATATATGCTGGAAAAATACTAATGATAATCTGGTCTCAATTTACTTGGAGATATAAATTAATTATGTACCTTCTGCCATCTAGTGGAAGATCATTCAATTGTTCTGTGTTTCACTGTACGTCACTGGCATGGATAGATAACACACATACATTATTTCTAGTAAATAAGGACCAATTAAATGAAATGGTTTGATTTCCTCCAATCTTTACTGGCCTGCAGTCATCCTCCCTTCCTTTGTTACTGCATGACTATATTTCTGCATACCTGGAGACGTGATATATTTTGAAACGATTGACTCGCACGTGGGGAATCGAAGTCAAGTGTAATGTCTTTGTTCATCTAGGTATGCCAGCGACCTATAGTGATGAGTACAACAATGCTCTTCCACTAGATGGCAGTTTACAATTAAGCTGTCTATCCGCCTTTTGCTGTTTATACAACAATAATGATGGTTTGTGTTCAAATAATCAGGCCCAGGTTTCACGTCAATTTGTAACTTGATACAAGATCATCATTTCAGTAAAGCCATTTATCGCAGGAGTATCTGTCCCAGATCCACCCATTATAGGTGAAAATGGGTCTGTAAAAGACCATAGAAAGTTATATAGCTGACCTGCAGTTCTTCAAGTAAGAGGCAAAGTGTGCTTGCTTCAAGCTATTTGTTAAAGTTTAAGAGAGCGTAATTAACATCGTTTATTTAAACACCAAATTAAATGTATCATTTCATACAACAAATGTCCGCTGGATCAACCTGGAAAACATTGCTGTAAAACTGCGAAGTCTGACATGTAACCATGATTAGAATTACTATAAGTGAGTGACACCACCTTTTTCACCGTGTGCTTCCGTAGGAAGAGACGTGGAGCCTTCAACTCCAAACAGCTTCTTTACCTCGAGAAATATCGACCGAAAATGCGTCTGCGCTTCAAGGATCCCAACGGGCACAGCTGCTGCGTGCAGTAAAGCAGGCCCGCCAGTACCTGAATATGCACCTCGAGCGGGAGGGGGGAGGGTGAAAATAAACGATGAGAGCGCTATCAGTAATTGTCGTGATGATTTCTAAACACTGAGTCATGGTTAATTGGACAGAGAACAAGCGAGTAATCGAATGAAATGAATTCCGATGGCGGGGGTACACCAGCTAAACCAATGAATGGAAGGTCAAAGCACACAGACGGGCCCACCTCCCGGTTCTACTGTCAACCACCACGGCCCATAATTGTTTTCAACTATAGTCCATCCTGTTGTTTAGTTTTTATATATATATATATATATATATATATATATATATTGCTTTTTCTTCCTCTCCCCCCCCCCACCTCATTCAGTTACAATTGTGGGATGATATACTTCCATTTTGTGAATTTTATTTTTAATTTTACACAAACAGTGGTGATGAAAGGATGCAATATGAAATAATAATCTGATTTTTATTCCTGCAAACAATGAATTTTATGATTGGAACAGATTAATGTATCTTAAAACATTTTTAAACCTATTGTGACTGTCCATTTTGGTATTTGGGGTGCCCCCCCCCCTTCTCTCTTTAACTGGGGGCACCTGAAAATGCAGTTTTTCCTTCACTTGTTTCAAGTCACTGATTTTAAAGGTTCACAGAGTTTGAATATGTCTGCAATATTTATTCACAAGGTGATGTGTGGGAGTTGCAAGTTTGGCAGGGGGGCAAGGACACTGATTTCCAATCGTTTATTTGTTTTCCTTCCTTTTGAGAGCCATGTCATTATTTTGTGTTTTTCTTTTTCTTGGAGTGCAATAATTTGTCCACCCCAGTAAAGCCCACCTAGCGGCCGTGCCACCCTGCACACATTCACCATCAGATATGTTATACAGGAAGAAACCTCTTGAATAGGTACATTTGTTCTTAACAGTGCAACAATAGGATTCCCTTTATTAGGTGCACACCCACACAGCATGAGGTCCCCCCCATCTGAAAGGCAAAGTGGAGAAGAATGAATATGGTCAGTTTTTTTTTTTCAATTTTTTTTAATTATTTTTTTAATTGTTGTTCCCATTTTGAAAACATCCCCAGTTCGTATTGGTTCTTTAAAGATAAATAAATTGAATAAAAAGCACTCCCGTCTCCTTATTAAGCGTCCCAATGCTTTTTGAAAGTTGTTTGTTAAAGGCTGTGCTAGCAAGTAGGCGGTGATTGATCACTTTGACAGCTAAAGGTTAAAGGTGAGTCATCAATGCCGGTAAACTGTTGTTCAACTTGGGGTGTGGAAGCTTTGCAGTGCAGGTGCTTCGGGGTTTAGTCTGCCACTAACCCGGCCAAAAATCAAGTGTGTGCGATAACAGGAGGCCCCTGCCGGCAAACTGATTCCAAGCCAGTCTGCTACACTTGTTTATCTATACTGCCGGAAGCCTTACGTGTGTCCTTTCCGTGGCGTGGGGTGAGTCAGCACCACGTGGAACGCACACGGCGACGTGGTACTGTCGAATGACTCAAAGAACATCCGATAATCTGGGTTCAAGCCAATAACTGGATTTATTCGAACGGCTCCCTCTGCTGCCTAAATCCTGTTATGACAACGAAAAAAAAATTATAATAAAAGGGTCAACTCCAAACTAAGGTCTAATTTAGACCAAAAAACAGGATTGCTTTCTCCACCCCCCCACCTTGTTTTAGTAAGAGGGTTTTGGTGAAAGTTTATTTTGTTGGACTGCGTGCGTGAGAGTTGGTATGTGTGTGTGACGATTTCTTGGTTGTGAAAATGTGTTGAATCGGACTGATTAATCACGTTTTGTTGATTTTTGAAATCTTCTTAAGCCCATCCTTGTTCTATTCATTATGCATGTGGCTTATCTGTAATAACATGTTTTACATGGAACTTTCGGGATGGGCTGTTTACTGGCTCCATAGTGAGTGTTAATGACACTGTCATCGCGAGGTCAGCGCGATCGGTTTAAGCACGGACGTGTGATTATCAGGAACAAGCACCTTCATTAACTTCAACGTTAACCATTTTTATATTGACAATATCCTGGCATTTTACTGCAGCTCAGAATAGTTGTTGGTGCTGTCACTATGCATAACAAAGTAGCTTCCACTGGAAACTTTTAAAGATTGATATCAGGCATCACACAATAGATGGCAAAATCTTAACCGTGAAAGAAAACAAGAATATGCTTCAAGGCATCCTGGATGTGCTGCAAGACATGTTGAGGGATGGGCCGGGCGAGTGGTTGCACTGTGCAACTAATGGTTTGGAGCCCCTTAGAGCTTCCTTGTGTGAGTAAACATTTCCATCCACCGAGTCAGTCGTCGTCCATTTGAGTTTTCTTCCGTGCAATACAACTCAGGCTTTATAAAGATAGCGTATTTGCTATTCCGTCCTGATCACTTATTTAAAACATCATAAATAAACACAATTGCTTTATTGACGAACAATCTGATGTTGAAAATGTTGGGTAAGGAAGAACCATTGGTTAACGCCAGGCAGTATATATAAAAAGTCTGTTGAACTCATGGTTAATGGGAGCTAGCACACACTTGTCACCTTTATAAAATGCCTCTTGAGCAACCTCAAAGTTCAGGTGGTCTAGTAGGCTTTCTTTTTCTTTTCTTTTTTTTTACATATTGTGGGAGCTTTAAAGTCGAAGCCTGAAGGTTTTGGGCTAACACTATTTGGAACTGTTCATAATTCCGTCCATTTTAAGGCCCCGGTTCCAAGGAAACCAAGGTTGAACTTTTTGGCCATAATTCCAAAAGGTTTGGCACAAACAAAACACGGCTCATCACCAAAAGAACACCATACCAACAATGAGGAATGATGGTGGCATCATGCTTTGGTGGAGTTCTCTTCCAGGGAGGGAATTCTGAACCGTTCCAAATAGCAGGCAGTGTTAGCGCAAAACCTTCAGGCTTCTGCTAGGAACAAAATAAAATTGTTAGGAAAAGCATACTAGAACTTTTGAACTTTATTTGGCGTTATTCGGAGGAACTTTAAATGGTGGCAAGTGTATGTTTGACTCCAATTTAAAACGAGTTTGAATGTGATTAGTTATTATGAACAGAGCTACATACCCGGTTTGACTAACTGACTGTCTAAATATAACTAACCATATAACTGTAACTGTAACCATGTGACTGAGTAACTAAGTAAAGTGAAGTGGAATGCAATAAAAAAAATTTTGCTGTCACTTTTTTTGGCCTGTCGCTATACGTCACTGGCATAAATAGGTGAACAAAGATACATTATTTGTAAGAAATAATCACCTTCAGACCAATTCAGTGAAACTTGGTAATTTTCCACAGCACACTTGAGAATCACACGTGGTTTTGACCAGACATGAAAAATCCATTAAGAATGCTTTAATAAGTTAAAAAAATTTTTTCTTTTTTGAATTCGCATTGCTAATTGAGGCCACAAAACTCTTGTTGCCATCGTGGCGTGTGGAACTTTAAAAATGCATGCTAGCTCATGGCTGTGTTTCTCTAATGAGGTGTGTCTGAAATGTTTGATGGCGCTTGCACTCATTTGAAAAACAAATACGCTTATTGTCATAAATATTTGATACGCAAATGAATATATGTAAAACACATCCATGAATTAGTCTGTTCTGATCCATTGTCTCGCGTCTAATACACATAAAGGATTTCCGCACAGTCGACTCCCCACAGGCTAAACGGGTACGTGCCATTATTTATGAGCAAAACAATTAGATTTTCCAAGTGGTGTTTAGTAGCGTTTAAGAACTTGAACACCCAAAACGAATCAATTTTTTTTCTTTCTTTCTTTTTTTTGTTGTTGTCTCATTTATAACTGAGTAGGATTTGTTGTAACATAAGTGCTGGAGTGGGGTATAGTTTAGAAATCCACCCATCCTAGCTGACTTTGGGCGAGAGGTGGGGTACACCTTGACCTGGTCGTCGGCCAATCACATGATTGATTATCTCCCCAATGTTTAGTTTAAATTGAAATTATGATTTATTGTGTATATTTGATTAAATAGCTAAATACCAATTAACTGTGAGTTGAGTTGAGTGTGAGTTGAATTTCACCTTTGGGAATTATTATAAATCCAGTGTAACTGAGGGGGGGGGAGCGAGAGAGAAAAAAATAAACTCTGCTAAATTTCCAATACAAACAATTCCCCTCACACACCACCAGATGAAGGTAAAGCCCTACATGAACAACTTCTCAGTACATCTAGTAACCACTGGAGGACAGTCCAAACACACCGATCTCCCTTCCACCTCAACTCCCAGGTGGACTGCTCTGCTTGAGAAGTCTGATGTATTCTGTCTGGCAGCATCTTGGACGCCACCGGTCTGCTGAGATGTTTGGATTCAGCGGCGTGGTAATTAATAATCACATATTTAGAGGAAACCTGGGGCTTGTTTAACTTCCCAGTCACTGGCCTGGGCCCGATTCATAGAACATCCCTTAGAGAATGCATCTGAGGTTCACTTGACAGTGTTTATTTTCCTCTTGTAGTGCTGTGCAGCATATGCACCTTGTTCATTTCAAAGTTGCACGTTTCTGTACTTCAGTCTTTCTTAGTCTGATTACTTTTACTGGCTTCATTTGAAAACATATCTACAGTCTACTCCTTACTTTGTCAAAATAGGCTTGTTACTTTTTCAACCTTCACAGAAGATGACGCGACATAATATATATATATATATATATATATATATATATATATATAGGCCCAACCTACAGATAACGTGTATTTTTTTCAGTTGTTATGATGAGCTAATTTAGCTCTTTTTTTCCCCTTTTATTACTCAGTTAAAAAAATTAGCAAAGCCATGTGCACATATTTTGAGCTAATTGTTTGTTTGTTTGTTTTGTTCTTAAAGGGCCGATCTCGCTGGCGCAGATGTCACTGTGACTGTCACGGTTGATTAGCTGCGGCGACTCGGGAGAGCAAAATATTGCTTTCGGTCTCACCGTGGCGACATCTCGCGGAGACCAATTCGTCTGGAAGTCGTTGCGGCGATGCTGCAGAGACATCTTTGCTAACATTGTGAACTGAGTTACAAAAAAAACCCAAACAAAGCTAAATTAGCTCATGATAACAACTGAAACAGCACACCTTACTTGTATGTTTTATTCAGATTAGATGGAGAATTTTGGAATGCCAGAAACTCAGGATTTTTAAGATTTTTATTCGCCATGAATCGTTGTCGACAGGATCCATTAAATAAGGCCATGGATGGGGAATATTTTGCATCCCGAATCTGTTCATGCGTCCATTGTTCAGGTTTCTCCATGTCGCTGCTGTCCCTGTTTTTTATACCTTAAAAGATCTCAATCAATCGAGATCTTAGCCGCAGTTGAAATTACATTTCTCTTTTTTTTTTTTTTTTTTTTTTACGTTGTGATGTCATCCACAGAGGCTAAAAGGAGTAACGAGCAGATATGTTTGCAAATGTAGGGAGTATAAGTAAAGTCATCAGAAAAATAAATACTCAAGTGGAGTACAGACGTGAGAAACTATATTTAATTCCGACCACAGTTCATCCCTAGAGAATGGATCTGAGGTTGACTCGGCACTGTTTATTTTCATGTACCTGTGTTGTGCGGCGTGCACCTTGCTAATTCCCAGAGTAATAGCAGTGTTCAATCGCGGCACCCGTTTGACAGTACCCGTGCAGTTGGCGAGGGTTACGTGTTGGCACGTCAGTGTGCAGCGTGCCCTTGGCCCCGTCACAAGAAGCTAAGCCAGCGTCTTGAGTGTGAGTGGATGCTGAATGACAGGCTTACTTGGTGCCACTCAATCAGCGGGCCTGTCTGACCTCTCTCACGTCTTATTTTCTCTCACTCTCTTTCTCTCTCTAGAGAGAAAAAAAGATGTGTGTCATCCTCCCATGTGGCATCTCGCCGCCTCCATCCTTCCCCTCTCTCTCTCTTTTGCCTCCCCGCACTAGTTGGTCTTCTGCGACGAATCCCCTCTGGCTTATCGCTGTGGACGTCTCTCCACTTTTCTCCTACCTCCTCGCCATCTTTATTCACCCCGTTATCGGCGACGCGCTCATCTTCTTGCAGCTGCTGCTTCCCATCTTTCCATTTTGCTGTGGATTTGCCGCTCACACAGGGTCGTCTTCTAACCTCCCATATCTGTCACTCAGTGTTCCGTTTCGGTCTCTCAAGAATCCGCACCGCCCCGCCCACCTCCGCCGCTCCCCTGCCGTCACTCCTCTCCAAAAGCAGGTAACAGGCAAAAGCAAAATAGCAAATACACGGCATGTGGTCTCGGTGTGTACTTCCGGGACCCTTTTACGAGTACCAGTATCGCTATTGGCACTGACGCCAGGCGACAAAAACACCAAAACATTTCACTTTTAAAGCTAACTTATGTAATTCTGTTGTTTTTAAATTTCAGACATACAAATACTTCTGTGTAAGTTCACTTTTTTTTAATCACTTCCGCATGTCCGACTTTAGAGTTGCACGCCTTCGGTGTAGTACCACGTTGTGCCACAACATGGCAGGCAGCACTGAGGTCTAACAGAAGAGACGCAGGTTATCACGCATTTGACTACAGAAGTTATTTTTCAGTCGAATGACGTCCCACAAGCTCGTAACGTATTGAAAGTGGAAACGGTTCTGCCATCTGACCTTACCACTGGAAATGCTTAATGGCTTTCCATGCGTAAGGTCCATTAAGAGCAACGAGAGGCAGACGCACTTAGCTCCAGTTGTATTCGTTGTTCCCACCGAGCAGAGAAAATATACAGTATGCCTGTGAGTATTGTTGTATGCTCTGTTGCTGCTCCGTGTGTGTTAAGGTAGCAGCTGTTTGTTTCCCTAACATGTATGCTAATTTCCGTTAGCCCGTCTATGGCAAATAGACACATTACAGTGTTCCTCCGTATTTTACCGATTTTCCTTTTTGCTGTTTTTTTGACCCTCTCGTTTTTTCATTTCGTTTTTTTTTTTTTTTTTTTTTTTGCCCCAGTAAAAAAAGTGTTAGAATATACAAAGTTGAATTCTCTTTTGTTTTATGGAATCAGTTTTAACTTCAAAGTTCAACATATAAACAGCTTCAAGCGAGCACGCTTTGCATCATTTTTAGAGAACTGTGCGAGTAAGAAAGTGAGGCGCTAATAATAGTTTAGAAAGTGTGTTCTAATAAGTTAAGCTACTTTTCCAAAAATGATATGGTCTCTCTCTAGCGCAGATTTTCACTTATGGCGGGCGGGTCTGGAATGTATAACGGGTTCACTGTAAACAGCAGATGAGCTATTTGTGGTTGAGCTGAGCTTCACGTCTCCGGGTAGGATTCGGCAAATGAGTAGGGGGGCTTGTTTAGGCCCAAAGCGTTGTTCCACTCTTAATACACTTATCTGAACTCATATCAATAGCCCCAAAGCAGCAGGGAAAGGCCAATGTATGCTGACACACAATGTGTTAAGTGGCTGTCTTAACAAGCACCGGTGCTAATTGGCTGTTTGAGCTTTCTCCTTCTTGTCAATGCAGGTCATGATTTGCCAGAAGACCTACAATGTGTTTATATTCCCTTTCCCTCCAACGTGGAACTTTTACTAAGCCTCTTCGCGGGAGTCAAAGTGCGCATCGGTGCCTCCCGAGCCCTGAGCGTGTTCTCCACTTCAGCACGTACCTGATTAGCTTTGGAAATGACAAATTTGCAAGCGAGTCATCCTGGTCACACGAGCACACACACACACACACACGCACACACGCACACACGCATGCACGCACATACGGATTGTGCCCCATGCAATTAGGATCCAACTGTTGTTTCTTTAGAATTCAGTGCAGAGGGAAGACTGAGACAAACCACATCTGGTCCTTTGAAACAAGAGCGCTCATATACAGCATGCAGATTGGGTTCCAAACAAACACAAGTGTCATGTCGTTCACGCAGGCGGATTTTTAAGTGTTACTGCAATTACTCCTTAGCATAATCAACTATTTAATGGGAAACAACACCATTCTAACAGACTTTCTACCAGTTGTAGAAAAGCACTGGTCTACATTTGCAACCTAAATTCAAATATTTGCTCAACAAAATTGTGTTAATTCATCCCCAACAGTCTGTTCTTCTTTATGTCATCGATGGTTTCAGTAATTGTGACTTGAAAGTGCTGCTATCAAGGGCGGGGGATTAAGTCGGCTACTGAAGCCGCAGGTATCGCATGCACGGCCAGAATGATATCGATTATTCTTGATTCTCCATTCCTAAACTGCATGTAGAGAAGAGAAGAGGATGTGCTAAAAGCAGTATTGCACAGATGCGTCCTTTGCAGATGCCAGGTTGACACCTGCGAGAGGCATGAAAAACAGCAAAAATACCAAAAGTAAAGTGCAGCATTGATGTTCCCATGTTAAACCGCCACTTTGGAGCCTCGCCACATGTTGAGAAAACAAGGGGGTGAGGCATTTATCCGCACAGCAATCACAATCATTAACTAAAAAGGGGTGCTGCCGCTGGTGGGAGAAGCCACTATTAGGCTACAAAAAATGAATACATCGCCAGCGAAATTGCAGAATTAAAAAAAATAAATAAAAAAATTGTCAACAGCACAGATGGACAGATAATGTGATCTCCACAGCAGCTGCACCGTCTGGAGTGCCATTTATTTTTAAGCAAAGTATTCAAAGCCGACCTGAATGTAAACTTTAGAATCAAGATGGTAAAGTGTATTTGAATTCCAATAACATCGTACCTTGCCGCCGTATGAGTGACCCCCACACTTAGAGGAGTTTTTCGAAATGTGAGCAGACAGTGACAATTCTTAAAAAACAGGTCTCAAGCTGTTTACTGTCAAATTAAACATAAAACAAAGCAGATTACATGTTGTGGATTTTAAACAAACACACTTTACCTTAATGTACGCTAGCGTAATGCTAATAGAAAAAAACTGCATCGACAGGCTAACAGCATCTATGTAACCGTGTTAAAGAGCTTTAAGGAACAGATTTAAACACAATTGATGCAGCAACACATGTAGGCAGACAATATAACATTACTCACAGCCATATACGCTTTATCCTCAGCGATAAAAGACGAATATTACTGCATCTTAGTCAGTCACTTACAGTAGTTGTGAAACTCTTGATGAAGATGATTTGAGAATACTAGTGCGAGTGTGGTCACGGAACAAAAAAAAAAAAGAAAAAAAAACTTTTTTCTGAAGGCAGCACTGTACTCAACAGTTGTCATCTTCAAACTCAGTTTCTCAATAAGGACCTCTGAAAAGCACTTTGAACACATAAATGTGTCGTTTGTTGTCGCAACGTAGCGTCAACACTTGAGAAGCATTTATTGTGACAGTACTGTAATTCATATTGCCAGTACAAGTACATGCTCCATTGTATATCGACCTTTTGTAGAACTTCAAAGAACATCTCCATAAAAGCTGTAGGAGTGAAAGCAGCTATGTGGTTTGAAGAAAAAAACCTGCTGTAAGACGTTCGCGATGCGATGCTGTCACTCGACTCAACGAGCATCAGCAAATTGACGTGATTGGCTGTAACGTAACAATGAACGGATCAGGCCGCCGCCCCGCTCCTCACTTTGTGACGCCGCTGTTAAATGGCAGCCGGAAAACAAAAGTGTCTCTCAATGGGTTATTTTCTTGCGTCTGAGCCCCTCTTCTTTTCCTCCTCAATTTAATCTCAGGTGGGAGAGAGAATGACGAGGCCACGAATTACCAATGGACAAAGAGGCTCAAGTGGACTCTGCCAACTTTAGTTTGAGTCGGTCCTACAATTAAAATATACGGTCAATATTTTTAGTGAGGGCAGCACGGTGGAAGAGTGGTTGGCACATCTAACGCACATTCAACAGGTTCTGGTTTTGAATCTTAGCCAAGGCATTCACGTGTAGTGTTGCTCCCACATTCCTAAAACATAAATTTGGGGTTAAATGAACATTCAAAATTGTCCTTGCGTGTAAATGTGCCTCACATGGCCACCTGGGGGCAGGAAAAGACAGACAGAGGAATACACTGTTCATTGCGAAGTGTTGACTCCTCTTACATCATCAGTATGGCACTAATATTAGTCGTTCTCAGCAAAGGATAAACAATGCATGATTGTGAGTACTGTTATACTGTCTGTCTGCACTATACTGTCCTGTCGCTGCACTGTTTGTGTCATAAGATGCACCAAATATAAAAGTAGTGCTTTGGTGCCATCTTACGGTAGGTAAAGGCAATTATAAAGTTTTTGGGGGATGTCACTTAGTCACAGATTTTAGTTATTCATAGCAGGGCTCTGCCCCTAGTCCCTGCAAATTTTCCCTTTTATCTGTTTTGTGAAGCACTTTGTTTTGTTTTGTCTTGTCCTGAGTGAGGACAAGCATCGTAGCAAATGGATGGACCCCATCTAACAGTATATGCTCTTCACTGACGTTTCCTTGAGCAGCCACCTTTCCGGGGTCGCTCCTCCAAAAGCTCTGGACGTCAGCGTGCCTGGCGTTTTTCGTTCTGGCAGATATCTGATCCCTTCGGAGTCCAACGGGTGCCAAGGAATCTCTTCTGAATGCCAACGTTCCCCTCCAGTCTTTGGCTGACAAACGAGCGAGCCAAGTCCGTCGCCGGGTTCAAACCGCTAATCAAAACAAAAGCGTGGCGCCTCAAACAAACGGTCACGCTGGCTTCCCGACGTGCCTCGCCAAGGGAAACGTCCTCGGGCTAGCCCTCGATTTCGCATCGAACGGTGTAATTCGAGCAATGGTTACACCATCGGCTCGCTCGTGCTCTCTTTTCAGGGCTGCCCTTTCTTACTATTGATTCTCAGCACAATGCTTCGCTCATCGACTTCTGCCAGAGTGATATGCCGAGTGGATGAGAGGCGGTTGGAGAGATGATCTTACCATTATCCCTAAAGTACTCGACCATTGTGGGCAGATCAAAGTGGTGTCTGTGCTCTCGGATATGTTTATGGCACACCGCTGTGCAGCAAGGACTCTCTCAATACACGCATTAAAAAGACTTTTACTGCTCGTTGTCACGTGGAAGTTCAAACAGCAACCAAAGGGATTTATTTCATCCTCTGCATCATTACTTTAATCTAAAGTCATTTTACAGTCTAACAAAGCATTTACCTTTAGTTCATCTAATCAGATGAATGTATAGTAGTTAAAATACGTAATCGTACAAGTGTTGTACTGTAAAAGTCCTCACGTTTCGTTAGCCATCAGAAAAATATAGATACCTGAAAAATCAATTTACAAGTACAGTAACAAAGGATTTGTAGTTTATGACTTCCCACCACTGATTGTGGCTTGTGGAAAGAGATGATACGAGGCCTCGAACTGACAAGGCCAGCGTGTTTGATCAGCACAGTGGAAGACGCTAACGTGAATGTTACAGTTACTCATTTGTACAACAAGCTGTCATAGAAAGCGTCCATTATTAAATAATCCATTTTTCGTGACCTACATGTTTTTTTTGGGTGAGAAAAGAAGAAAAAAAGATACATGCTCGAAAAATGAACAGCATTCATGTGGGCAGGGGGACATGTTTTGAAGATGTTCTCCACTTCCCTTGGAGAACATCTTGTTTGAGACTGTTGAATTGTTGTCAATAATCTGCACGGCATGATGAGGAGGACTGTTTAAATAGCAATTCTAGAGTGGCTCCATCCATGGATCAAACACTTTTATTACATACAAAATGATTGATACTTCATAGCCAGAACTTTACAGTATGAGCAAACAGGTACTGACTTTTTTTGTAAATTATAATGATTTATGCTTGTGGTGTTATTGTTTCACGTTGGGTTTATCTTTCAGGTAAGGATCGTTTTGATTAGTGTACTATGTGCTTTTTTTTTTTCTTTTTTCTTTTATCATATTTTAGCCTAGTGTTCCTAAAAAGATCATCTTCAAGTCATTTCAGTACAGGCCTCCATGGTTCTGATGTAATATTGGCAAAGGAAGAATTGTCCCAGCTCTCACGGTGGCTCTCATTATCTTGTGTACGTGTTCAACAGAGATAAATTGACACAAAAGATGTTTTGTTTTTAAGGCATAATTCTTAACCCAAGATTAGGTGTTTGCATGTAATTATATGGATCTGAATTTCCTTTGAGTCTTTGCCCCTGGGTGCTCAGTTTAGCATCTGTTTCTGTTTCATAATACCTCTCCTTGCTGTAGTAAGAGCATAGCGAGGGATGGTGACATTCGATGATTGCTGATAGCAAATGCACAGCTTGCGGTGCCGTTTGGATACTTGATACCAGAAGGCTGGGACACTGATTACAATCAGAGCAACGGTGGGAGGGAACCCGCAATATTACACCCAAATTCAACAAGTGGGTTTGACAGGTGGGGGGTGTGGGGGGTGGGGATAGCTGAGATGGCAGCATAATTGACAGCTCATAGTACTAAGCTGAACTCTGACCTCTGCTGGTTTGTTTTCCCCCACAGTCTCCCCGCATAGCTCGCTGTGATTTGACAGGCATGTATAATTCAAGACCGTTTCCGAAGCGGAGCACATATATACACAGGCGCCGTGTGAGCCCTAGTTAGTATTCCGACCGTTTCCCGCACTGGCAAACAGACAACAGTGTCAGGTTGCCTGTTGGTGAAGGTAATGGAAGCATCTGCGCAGGAAATGGCGGGGAAATGAGAGGTTGAGGAAATCAGGAACTGCATGCATATGCACTCATGTACAATTCCGCACGTATGTCTCCTCAGGTGCGTTAGCGGAGAGAGCGCCTCGCCCGGTAATACGCGCAGGCCGCCAGCTTCTCGGAGGCAATTTCCGTCGTAAACAAAGGCGGGATGTCGGAAATAAACTGAAGCGGGCAAGCAAATCAGGAATTGCAAGCCTGAGGGGCCTTGTGTTCACACAAGTATGCGGAGTATAATGATGTTGCTAAATCCGGCTCGGCGGTCCGATTTTGCTACTCGTTCGAGGAGAGCCACCTCGGGCTTTGTCATCAGCTGTGCATCTGTGAAAAGGAGGAGGACAGTGAAAGGTATTGGAAAGGCTCTGCTAAGGCCTGGCATCTTGGAGATAATCAGAATCTCTCTCCAGGCTGCTTGTCTACTCAAAGACTTCGCCTCCGTCCGACTCGGACTTGGTCGGCCGTAACCTCGCGGTGACAAACTCAGGCAAGCGCACATGTAAGGTTGCGTAGAAGCTGGCACACAATCCGGTCACGTGAAAAAAAGAGGCACGCATATAATAACATGTTTTGCATTCCTAACTCCCTGTCTTTTTTTACACAAGTATTTGTACTTCAACTTAACTCATTCACTGCTAGCCATTTTCAAAGCAGAGTTCCCCATATTGCCGGCCACTTTGACTGATCTTTCAAGACCCGAAGAATATTTTGCTCTGTGACACAATAAGCTAATGAACCAAAGGGCTTTTGATGGCAACATCATTTATTTACAGATGTACAACTAAGAAACACGCCGTGAGCGATGCTGACTCATCGTATGGCTCAAGTCGAACGTCAGTGACTTTTTTACGTGGCGTATGTCGTTCACTACAAATTGTGTCATATTTTTTTTAACAATCTCAACACATTTTCTGCTACTTTCTGCGGCATGTACTCTGTTCATAACACCCATATGAATACTGTTTGAGTTGTCCAACGTGTTGGCGTTTCACTCCCTCATAATCGATGTGACCAGCCGCGAGTTGCCGCCTAATCTTTATCTTCAACTCAAAAGCTGTGCTCATCTCAAATCCAAAGCAATGCAACGCTGCCATCAGGAAGGAATCTGTTCGTCATTAAAGTCATTTACAGACACTGAATTTCACAGACAAGTTGGGTGAGAGACCCTCTTCCACGCCTACTCGTTGAAAAACGAACTTAATAATATAAAAGTGTATGACAGTGAATGAGTACATAGTGGGAGTAATTTTGCCACCTCTGGAGTTAAGATATTCTTCTTTTTCTTGAGCCTTTTCCCATGAGACAGGCAGTCTATCCTCTCGACCCGTCACAAGTCAAGCCGGAATGGCGTGAATGAATGCTAAGTGACAGGATTTAGAAGCCCCAGTCCTGAAATACTCTTTGTAATACCTTCACAAACAGAGAAAGCACAGTGTGGCTGTCGCTCTGAAAACTGTAATTATGTTGTAGACGAGTGCCAAAATCAGCAGCTTGAGGGAAAAGACCTGAGTCCAATCAATGCTCAGTTGAACCTGAAAATATTATGGTTTTTAAAAGCAAAAATCAGGTTTCCTCTTTAGCGCTTACAGACAATAAATATCCAAGACAAGACCTTGTTACCGCTACGTAATATTTGAATGCCTCCACTAAAAGTCCCTTGACTCTGTGTACCACTGTGCCTTGCGTTTCCTAACAAGTTGCCGGTCGCAGTTGACTGACGCATCGCTGCGATCCGTATGTGAAATTTGGTCGGCCCTCTCTGAGTACCCACGACGGTCATGTGACATCTTCAATTTTACTGCTTCTCGTGTTGAAATAAACTGAGTAAAAGAGCTTTTATCCACTCCATCTGCTTGGAACACTCAGAGCTAAAATGAACACGTCGACACTTTATTTTAAAGGGCAGACGACAGACAGTGGATGTGTTTCCAATGGTTACTTCATTCATATGTGCTGCACTTTTGTTAATTTATGTAAAACCATTTTATGTACCATATGTACTTTTTGTCTGCTTTGCCAGGTCACCGTTGTGAATGAGACCTCGGTCTCAACTTTTTTTTATTACCTCGATGAATAAAGTATTTTTTGTTTTATTTAAAAAAAAACAATCTCCTTGTGCAACAGGTTTTGTTTGAATCCGGTTTGGGATCCTTTCAGCACTATCAGATCCCCGCTGTCACATAGCCGCAAAACGTACACACATTTATTATCGTTGCCGACCCGGCTTGCGTGCCTGGCTCCATATTTCACAAAATGCCCATGTAGCTGTTAATACGAGATATGGCCCCTGATTTCATTTATGTGAAGCAATGGCGACTCTTATCAGCGCAAGAGTGAAATAGCGGTGGATCAACCTCGTTATTATGTCAGTCTCAAACTGATGGAGTGTTTCCCCACCGTGGAGGGACGTTTCTGGAAATGCTTTTTGGCACTTTACATGGCGATCCATGCAAAGTGCCAAAAAAGCCGCTCTCTTTGTGGTCGTTATTCAGAATGGTACCATTTGATACGAAAACATTTTCTGAGAACAGAAAAGAAATGTAAAAAAAAAAAGAGCAACAGCAATGTGTGTATCCAACCTAATATGTTTTGTTTCGGCAGATTCCCTGCATGGGACAAAATTATATTCTTCATCAGTCATGAATAACAATACACCTTTTATCGATTTGAGTCTGGTGACTTCAGCAAATAATATAAAATAAAATAAATCTGACTGACAAAACAGCTTAAAAGTGACCAGAGAATGTTTTTAATTAAAACACCGCACAAGCCAATTCCACTATCTTATAACTTTCAAATATATTCTTTAGCCCAATCTGTTATTGAATGTTATGGGATTTCGTGTTGCTTTGGGCTTTGTGCTCAGTAATTGAATCTGATGGTCTGGTCCAGATGGAAACCTTTGTAATCTTAGTAACAACAAGCTGAGCTATTGGCTTGCCGAGATAGCTCAAAAAAGCATCGACGCCCGGCCGGCCTAATCCGAACCCACAAGCATAACTAATCATCACACGGCTTTTTGTTTTTTTTGCCTCTCATCAAAGCGGCGGCGGCATGCAGGGATTTTAGGTTGAACTGTACTTGAAGTGTACGGCGAGATGAAGAACAAGCAGCCGTTTGCATGGCCAAATATAGACGAGCACAGCGGCACAACATCAGTCAGCTAAAATGTCTTCCCCAGCTTCAGCTGCGAATATAAATATCCATGCATGTGTTATCTTTCCACATCGCCCTAAATTCCCGTCTGGATCAAAAATCTTTCGCTTTGGTTGAAATATGACAAACTGTCAATATGTAAGCGTACATCCAAACCCAGATAGCCTCCTAATCATGACTTAGTACTTGAATCCCCCAAAAGCCGCATTTGAAGTTGTGGCAACACTGGGAAAAAAAAGCACTTAAAGTTCAAATTATCATCATGTGAGATTTCAGGACATCTTGTAAGACTTCAGTTTAATATGTTTCTAAACCACAGATGTCAAAGCTGTTTACATCATAGGCCGCATTGTAATTATGTCTGCCCTCAGGGGGCCCCGGTTATAAACGTAAAACCACATAAATCATGAATCGCAGTGCCAAAATTCCCAGTTCGGTACGTATTCACTCCACAAAGATGCCTGTTCCATCTCCACTACATGTCTGTCAGGCATCTTCAAAGGGTGAGCAGTTTTATTTTATTGTAGTTAGTGGCTGTTTCTTGAATGTGCAATATGTGTGGCCACACAGTGCAGCATTTTTATTATTATTGTTATTATTTTTAAATGTAATGTGACTTGTCATTGGCATTTGTATAAGTTTTCAAGTATTTGACGGATAAAGGAAGGGAGAGGTTAACCAAAGTCTAGACTATAGAGGTTAGAAAGGTTTGAGGTTAAGGATGTCAAGGAAGTATGACATCATAGTTGTTCGAAGATATCTGTATTTGGGGGAATGAATACAAATCGTTTTATTTCCGCATTGGAAGGTCTTGAAACAGATTGCGCTCGACTGGAGGTTCTACTTGGGTTGAACGACTCAAGATTTTTTTGTTGTTGAATCGAAGTCGATTAATCGACGACGTCATTGATATTTTTTCGGGAGAGTACAGCTGTCCCCGACCTCTTACGCCCCATTGACCGGTTTCATGTTAAGATGTATTTCAACGGATTGGCATAGAAACAAATAAAAAGAAATGATGAGAAGTACAACTCACTACTACGCAGCATCTAGTTGATGTAAAATGTAAATAGTGAGAGGCCCGTGGAAGTTTTTCTCTTCAACGAGCCAGTCAGCCATTTGACGAGATGCCAAAAACATGAAAAGCAATGAGTCGATTTCAAGCTTTAAACGTCGAATAGTCGACTAATCGGTTCAACCCCTAGTATACTATAGTTGAACTTTTTTGAAAGGAGTGTTAAAAAAAAGTACTTTCCAGTCACAAGTTGTGGCTCTTGATCTGTATATACAGTCCACGCAATCCCCCGGGTTCATGCAAATAAGCGCTCGGTCTACCAGACATGTCGTTTTAACATTTAAAATGATTCCATATTTTCGGACTAATGCGTGACTAATAGCTTTCTTGCTCTCCACGTCTTCCAGCCTAACTTGTCCACTTTCTCTTGGCTTGTAGCTTATGATAGCTTGCTTTTGCTGCTTCTTTCCCGTAGTTTATTAGGGGATGTGGTGGAAGGTGGGTGGGGGCGTGGGTGAGTATTGAGGGATAAAAAGCCTTCAATTTGCCAAAGGAAGTTTTAATTGGGGCCCGGGGGACAAGAGCTCCCCCAGTTTTATTTTTGCAAATTCTCTCTGCTCTTTATGGAAGAGACGAGCTCCGATCCAGCGGCCAGTGGGGAAATGGGAAATGGGATGCCGTTACAGAGACAAAGATTGACAAAAAGGATGCTGCGGCGCACATTCATAAAACGCCAGCTTGTATTTGGAAAACAGCAGAGCTTTTTTAGTCACCCTAAATGTCCTTTGAATTCAGTGTTCTGCTGTCACTCAAGATTTCAGCATGCACTTTGAAATGTCACGAAAGGCTCGGATGGGGCTAACTGGGAATGAATGTGCTCCGCATGTAAATTGGATTTAAAATACATTGGCATGAATAAATCACTGCCGACGAAGATCAGTCTTAGGAAGCCTTTTTTAAAAGCACATTACCTTCTCCAGCCACAGTTGCATTCTTCTCCCCTCCACCCATCTCCTTTGGCTTTTTTTTGGCTTTTATTTTCATGCCAATCCTGGCCCATATTGAGTTTCTGTTCCAGCGTCACCGCAAGCCGCCATTAATGCTCGGCCGGAACTCTAAGGAGATGTCTATCAAACGTAGACAGGAGCGAAGGGAGAGTGCTGGACAACAATGGTGACGGGCGTGGCCCCCCAACAGCCTGGCATCACAAAGCGAAATTGCCTGTCATGTGCCGTACTGTTTCACACGGCACACAAAGTGATCTCTGCTTTTCATTTAAAGTCAAGCCAGGGCAGGCAAGGTCGCCACGCTGGCTCCTGGAGGATAATTGAACAACGCACCTGCACGGTGGACCCCCAGAAGTCTCAGCGAGGATGTCTGCTGGATGAAAAGCCAAGTTTGAATTGGAATGCAGCGCTTGTGAGCTGTCGTGTTAACTTGACGCCGTGTTGCATGGGTTTAGGGTAAATCTCCATTAGAACTGTTGCCATACGAAAACCTTCATTAGCTATAGTTACAGCGCTGCTCTGAATCAGTGATTCCCAGCCACTTTACCATATAGCATGCTAATTTACATTAATTTATCTACAGTATTTGGCATTGTATGTTAGCATTAAGCTAGCAGACTTTTAATTGAATGTTTTTTATAGTTTGATTGAAGGTTTTTGGTGTTTAAATGTACAATTTTTGATACTGACAGGCATATATTCTTTATCCTCAGTGAAACATGAGGATTATGACTGCAGCTTACCGAGTCACTTGCAGTAGTTGTGAAACTCTTTTTCATTTGTGTCTGCATCACTGTATTATACTGCCCCCCGGTGGCCAAGTCACACACACCAGAAGGAACAGCAATGAAGTCATCATGATGCACAAATGTTTTACATTCCATTATTTTTATAAAGTACAATATGACCGAGTACTATTTTATTTAAAAACACATGAAACATTATTTGCCGTTTACATTCGTATCAATGGGGGAAAATGATTTGAGATGTGTGGTCCGGGAACGAATTAAAGTTGCATCTCACAGCACCGCTGTACTCTCTTGCTAAGCTTCAATAGCGAGTAACGGATGTGCAAAGGTTAGTGCTTGTGCTTGGCAAGTGAGTGGAAAAATTAGAGACCTCAAGAGCTAAAAGAGCTTTACAATCACGATCGAAAGGGAACGTTTTACCAATCCACGATCCAATCTGTCTCTGTTGTCCACAGACATTAACGTTAGCCTCCAGCAGTAAGCGCACAGTAGGTACAATAAATTACCCCAGTAAAATGTACACGTCAGTAAGATAAGCTGTATTTCAGTTCAAACACTACTGTATTTCAAAGGGTGAGCTGGAGTCTATCCCAGCTGACTTTTGGCAATTTAGAGTCTTTTATGAAGCTAACGTGCATGTTTTTAGGCACTATGCTGTTTGCCTCTACCTCATATATTCGGTATGCACCCGATGGTTTTTCAAGCTTTGAAAGTGTCGACACTGTTCATGTTCTTTATCTTCAGTTGCAATGTGAAAATGGGAAGGATTTAGACTCTTTCAACAAGGCCCCTTTAATATTTTAAAGACACTTTTCTCCCATTGTGTTGAAATGTAATCCACTTAAAGATGTAAAATACCGCGCTTAGATCCAGCTCTGTGGCTTTGGACTAACACGAAATAATGAATCAATGCGTCCTAGCGCAGTCGGGAGCTCTGCAATATGTGTTCATATCTTAAATATGCTAATGATTCCGTAATAAGAGTAAATTACAGAAAGCCTTTTACAGTGAGGGTCTCTGTGAACAGCAGGTTGCAGAGGTGAGTTCATAAAAGATGTATGGCACTGCAGAGCTCGGGTCAGCTGGGGTTTCTCCAGCCTCTCTATATCACAGAGCTGCTTTTCCCGACTCTCCATGCAGAAGCGGCGAATTGTGTGCATCTGATTTGATCCGCTTCAGACCACTTTTATTTGGGACAGCTTTGCTTTGGGGAAAAGGAAGAGTTTTCTGTTTTCAAAAAAACAAAATTATTTTTTTTTTCATTGGGTATAGATGTGTTACTGTGCATAGCTATGGTTTTCTGGTAGGGACGATAAGTTTGTTTAACATGCCCCAAAAGTACATTTAAGTTGGTACATACTTTTTATTTTTTTTCTTTCCCAGTTTATAGAGGTTGTACCTGTTCTTATGAGTAGTTACCAGCCAATTTATACCTACCAGCCAACTATGTACCTACTTCTGTTCTTAACACCCTTTGTTTAGGCTGGGCCATCCTTGGAACAAATGTTTTTATCGGTGAACTTAATTGGACCTTCTGTAAACCTTTGAATGCACACCTCCAACTGTTGAAGATTTCAGTACCTTTTGACAACTTAACTGTTGCTGCTGTTGATCCAGGAACATTTGCAAGGATGGCCTTCCTATGACTCTTCCAGTCTCGCTATATCCAACTCTTACAGTAGATTTTGCGCAACTCTGAAAAGTGCACAGCAGGCCTGTAATCCATAAATCGACCAAAAAATGTCTGAGGATGACAACTTGTATGACTTTCTGTGACTCTACCAGTCTCTCTGTAGCTGATGACACCGTGACACACGCTAAGCTCAATGGCTGCTTGCATCTGAGGACATCCTGTTTGAAGCCCGGTAAAGACGAGGTACTGTTGATCAATTTTTAAATGTGGTCTCTCGTCACAGCAGGAAGAGGAGGACTATTTAAATATGGATTCTGATTGAACCAGGAAATGTAATGTTCTCAAAAGTTTCGGGAAGGTGAAATTAAGTCAACTTGTGAAGGTTAGAGTGCATTCATTTGGACATTTCACCAGAAAGCTGACTTTTTACGAACAGTGTAAGTCATTGTTCTAAATAGTCCAGTATCGGTATGCAATGTACTACATTTTGGGAGCTTTACATAACAACAACATTACATCAGCTCTTCTATTGGTTGGACCCCCCCACCCACCCCACTGCTTGAGCATGCTATGGAGTGCTCAGTTGGTGCTATAGGAATATGCCAAAAGTTGCTTGTGGGCTTGGGGGACGGGCGGGGGTGGTATGTGGGATCACTCCCCATCTTTAGCTCATAAAGCAGCGTGTCTGACAGTGCCAATGAATATGTTACTGAGGCTTTTGATATGAAGAGGAACAGGCAGAAAGTTCCATGTCAAATCAGGTGGAAGCCATTTCCACCTCTGCCACACATTTATCATCTCATGTCATGAGACGGCAACTTGTTCTCTCCTGCTTCCTCACACTGTCAAAACAACACCTTTGGCGTCTATTGGATTTCGTATATTACTTGGTTCTTTTTCCCACCAATCTCCTGAGAGATGAAGTGAATTAGACCGGGGGGGGGGGGGGGGGGGGGGGCTGGAATGAGTGCTCTTGTGATGAGTTGATAAGATTCATAATAAGGCGCTCCACTGCAAAAGGACTTTTATAATTTAAGCATTTTGCAGGGATTCTATAATGATGATGTATTACAGGCATAAGCCTCCCTGTCAGATTTGACGTTGGCAAGAGCAAGCGCATTGAATTTTGCGTTCTGATGCAAGAAATAATCTTTACCGCTGGTGAACGGTTATTTTTAGGCAAAGACCTGGTGGCACAACAGAGAAAATGTCACAGATATTTTGCTGCTATTTTCTAAGTACAATTACAAACATGTCACACCGGCAGCCAAGCTTGGGGACCTAATACATATATATATATATATATATATATATATATATATATACTTTTCAACATCAAATAGTATGTATATACATACAATTTGATGTTGAAAAGTCCATCTCAATTGATGCTGTTTTTTCCATTCCAGAGTTAGTACAGGAAATTACATTATACACGTCAAGAAGACGACACCGTGTTGTAAAGCAGAGTTGGGTTACATATAAAAAGGGGTTGATTTTGCTGATTATATGTTATTTCATTTGGGGGTTTTCTCAAAAAAGAGGAGGAGCTCTTTAAAAAAAAAAAACACTACTGCATAAAGATATACATATTTCCATATTAATGTTTTTGGAATTAGCATTAGTGTCGTGGGTTACTGGAATGAATAAACAAGACTTTAATTGACTGACTCGTTGCTCCCCTGCAAAAGAAAAAGAAAATCTCTACAGTATTTATAATTCGTGTCCAAAATGATGGTATCTTTTTTGGATTGTGTTTTTAATGCTAATTATTCAATGATGAGGAATGACATGAAATAAACAATGAAATAATGTTTATTATTATTATTATTATTATTATTATTATTACCCGATTAATATATTGCGGACCTCTTGAAAGGCTGTTGTGTTGAGATGCTTGTGGGAATGTGAACATTCAGTTTTTGAAATTAGAACTATATTCTTGTAAGATTATGTCATTGTTTTCATTGTTTTTCTTTTTGGTTTCTTGCTTTGTCTTTACAACATCACACTTCAACCAAAGGGGAAGCAGTACAGCAAGAAGAAAACCAAGAGTCCTTCCTTGCTGCTACAGTTCTACTTTGACTACTACTTCCTCAGCTTTTTTATTTTTTTTTGCTGTTGTTGTTGCTTTGAGCAAATTGTTTTATTTTAAATTAGGAGCTGCTTCAGATAGAAAATAAAATGGAGAGTAACAGTTGCCAAGGCACTTTCAGCCATTTATTGACTGGGCAAACAGTCGAACACACAAATACATAATCCAGCGTGTGTGCGTTTGTTTGACTTCCAACCCCACAAAATGGTTGTGTTTTGCCAGGGGACTGGAATCGTATTAATGTCATTTCAATTCATTCCAATCGCGACAAGTGATTTGATATACGATTGAATTGGGTTACGAGCTTGCTCGTGGAACAAATTAAATGTTGTAAATGTTTTAAAAAGGGGAAACAAAGTTAGAGTAGTGTACTCCAGTACTTGGTGAATTCCCACACCACGCCAGACGAGACACAGTATCCAGATGTGAGGTTACAGCTCTCATTAACGACCCACCCGAAATGCCTCGTTGTTTTGATTGGAGCGTTTGGCGGCTGCACACTTACGACAACCCATGTTTTTCAACGAGACACTTGTAATCAAGTGAGTTCCTTGATTATCTTGCCGCAAAACAAACAAAAAAAAAAAAAGATGGAACCACACGTTCACTCCCTCCCCCCGTGTAGTCCCCTCTGGCTCTTTTTCTCAATTTGTCTCTGGGTATGATGAGCCTCCACTAATGTCCCGGACTAATCTCCTTCCTGTCCAAAAAGTCTTTTTGTTTCTCTGCAGTGCTCTGCCCACTCCATCTCGGCGCCGTTCCGATCTCCTTGCGCACATCATTAATTCATAGGATGCAGCACAGAATCCCCTCACCGAGTGATACACTTGAGACAGAAGCACAAGTTATGCGGGTTGCGATGTTAGTGTTGTTTTTTTTTTTCTTCCATATCGCAGATTAATGGATGTATTACAAACATGAACACTACTATCACACGGACGTGCTTATGACGCCTTTGCTACATTTTACCGTTAAATATTGACTTTATCTCCCATGTTTATTTTTTTTTTGCTCGACCAATTCCCAATTAACATTTTGGCCTGACCACTATTTTTTTTTCTTCTTTAACAGGTCATCTTACAGACCAAAGCTGAGCTCTTTTCCACTTAATACCGTCTCAAAGTATACTGTATGAATACGCTATCAGAACAGTGGAAGGTGTTTAAGAGCCCTGCGAGGGAACGATTGAGGTCGCTTCCATTTCCCAGCGTGGAGCAAGATTATTACCTCGTATTATTGCCAAGCAAGTATTGTTGCCTTTATTTATTAGTTTGCAGGATTACGCGAAAACAACTTTTATAATTCCCACCAAACTGTGAAGGGATGGGCCAAGCAAGAAGCCACTCGGATTTTGCTGCAGATCTGATTCAAAGTCTGGATCCATTTATTATTACCCCTCCCAAATGCAATAACATGAGGGCAAGAGAGTTTATTTTTATTGCCACTGGTTTGTTTGTGCGTTTGCATTCCACAAAAAACCACGATCGATATCCTTGAAACTTTGTGGAGAAGAGGCCCACACCAATTTCTTCTTTCAAGAAATCCAAAAATCAAACTAAAGAAGATGCTAATCCACTCTTTGACAGAAAATTTATTTTTCCAAAGTTTAGCACGCTAACAGGAGAAGTAAAAATGCTCGTAGTTGTCCGATGTTGGCCTGTCCCGGATATCGTTGTGCAGCCTCGCAGGGCATGCGGAGGAGCACATGTCGCTCCCCAGAGGCCGACTGTGGACAAAGCAACTCTGGCAGGCTGCTTGTCTCGCTGGCTGCCACAATACGGAGGGCGTCTTTCCAAATGTGCGCTCGGAAAGCGAGCGCCTCGTCATTACTGTCGAGTCGGCTCCACACAAAGATTATTCTGTTGAGTTGTGTGAGGGGATGGAGCGGCTGTTCGGAAAAGGGAAGCTGATGAGGAAGTGACCGGACCCTGGCTTTTATTTTCAGAATGTAAGCAAGAGAGACTGTATTTATATTGTGCGGATCATATGCGGACCGGAGCAAAATTTGATTTTGGGGCCCTTTATCTGCCAATTATCTTCCATCCATCCATTTTCTGAGCCGCTTCTCCTCACTCGGGTCGCGGGCGTGCTGGAGCCTATCCCAGCTATCATCGGGAAGATTAATTATAAATCATTCACTGTTGAGTTTCCCCTTGAGGATTATGAGTAGCCTATTATAACTAATAAAAAAAAAATACACCATAAGCACGTTCCAAGTTGTAATGCATTAAGTGGAATACTGAATCGTCATGTGGGTGTTAAAAAAAAACAAAAAACAGCAACAGCAAGAAAAAAAAAGTACAAGAACAAAGAAAATTAGTTTGCTATACATTGGCACCTGGAGATACCAGTGCCTGCTAATAATCGTACATTGCACTCCAAATTATTCAACCCCCGTTGAAAATTACATTTCTTTACACAATGTACCAAATTAAAGTAGTTAGCAATGAGCCAACAACACAAGTAATAAAAAAAAATAAAAATAAAATTGGAATGAATGATTTTGACTGTAGTGACTGGCTCCATATAAATTGCGTCTTGAGTCTGCCCTTTAATTACACAGGGATTATTCCTTGACATAATCTTTTCAACTGAGGTGTGACATTTCTTGTATCACCAGACATGACTTGCAGTGTCCAAGAGGGGAAAGAAAGAGTGAGCTTTATTGAAAACATATCACCTTTCTCTAATTAATGATTCTATTTCCACCACATGCAACAGAGGTTTAAATTTAGCCATCGTTAGTACGTATTTGCAAATGATCTGTCCAGTCGTTGCAAAACACTGAAGTACGTAAGTAACTATAAGTGCCCGACACAATTCCCCTGAGTCCTTTGGACTTCTAAAGCGTTCCCATTGGGGTATTAATCAATATATTGAACACTGGAAGAACTGGAGAAATGTAATATTCTCACTTACCTCAGTGTCTCAATATCGTCTCCTATTTCATTCATAATGAGACTAAAGGGGGAAATATTATGACATTTATTGACATTTTCATTGTTTGTTTACAAATGAGTTGGGTCTCCGGAGGGCTTGTGTTTGCCAATGCATGCGCCACATCCATCCATCCATCCATCCATTTTCTGAGCCGCTTTTCCTCTCTCGGGTCGCGGGCGTGCTGGAGCCAATCCCAGCTATCTTCGGGCAGGAGGCGGGGTACACCCTGAACTGGTTGCCAGCCAATCGCAGGGCACATACAAACAAACAACCATTCGCACTCACATTCACACCTACGGGCAATTTAGAGTCTCCAATTTATGCATGTTTTTGGGATGTGGGAGGAAACCGGAGTGCCCGGAGAAAACCCACGCAGGCACGGGGAGAACATGCAAACTCCACACAGGCGGGACCGGGGATTGAACCCGGGTCCTCAGAACTGTGAGGCTGACGCTCTAACCAGTCGTCCACCGTGCCGCCTGCGCCACATACATGGATCTGCAAATGTATTGACAAGTGTAATCCAGCGGCGTGCTGCCTCCACATGTGAAAATACATTTAAATAGGAGTTTATTTTAAATCCAATAATTCTATGATTTAAGTTGCATTGTAGTATTGTTTCTTCTTAGTATGGTCCGATATGTTTCTTTTTTTTTTTTTTTTTTTTTTTAACTAATTGACAAAACTCAACTTTGAGAGGACAAATTGATGGTTGAATTCACTGAAAATGTTTTTTCTTTTCCCTTCTACAAGTACTCCATTAGTTCTCTTTAGTTTTATGTTTGTTCCCCAACGTACCTTCTTTCGGGAAGCTATTTGCCTAATATCTCGTAAACTGTCATTGCAATGTCCCTTAGGGAAGCCGACCTCCGCATACTCGTGGTTCAGCACTCGCGGATTCACCGATTTTCGGATTTTTTTATTTCCCGTCCCCATTTTGTCCCTTTGCTTCTTTTCCTTGGAACTTCATTTCACTTGCAAATGATCACATTATTACCATAAGACGTCTTCTAGTAAACAAAGCCATGCATGGCACTAACTGGGTGCATACGCACCGTGTTGTTTGTTATTCAATGAAAACATGTCACTCTCGACTAAAGTGTGTGCGTTGCAATATCCCTTTAGCTCAAATGTTCTGGAAAAATAATGGAATGCGATTAATGTGATTTAAAAACATCCTTGTTTAGTGAAGACCAAAAAAAAAAAAAAAAAAAAAAAAAAAAAAAAAAAAAAAAACAGCCCTCTCTGGCCCATCCATCCATCCATCCATCCATTTTCTGAGCCGCTTCTCCTCACTAGGGTCGCGGGCGTGCTGGAGCCTATCCCAGCTGTCATCGGGCAGGAGGCGGGGTACACCCTGAACCGGTTGCCAGCCAATTGCAGGGCACATACAAACAAACAACCATTCACACCTACGGGCAATTTAGAGTCTCCAATGCATGCATGTTTTTGGGATGTGGGACGAAACCAGAGTGCCCGGAGAAAACCCACGCAGGCACGGGGAGAACATGCAAACTCCACACAGGCGGGGCCGGGGATTGAACCCCACACCTCAGAACTGTGAGGCTGACGCTCTAACCAGTCGGCCACCGTGCCGCCCCTCTCTGGCCCAATACGTCTAATTAGATTTTTGAGAAACTAACCGCGGCCAAGGAAAAACAACCACTCAGAGGTTTGAAAAGGTTATACCACAGGAGGCTGCACAAGCAACCCTGACTGTGTGGCTATTTAAATTCCAATAAGACCAAGTATACATATCATGTGCTTTTCATAAAAGAAAATACAATAAAAGAGTAATCAATGACTAAAACTACCCACTAATCGTAGTTGCTTGTTCAGCAAATCGCTTTTCATTATGTCACAATTTCTGAGGGTTCAATTCGTCTTCCTTGCTTCAGAAAAAAAGTATCGCTCCTTGTAAGAGTCAGATGTCATCTCATTGCACCTTCTTTTTCACACCTATCCTGTTTATTGATTTCCTTTGTAGTCATCACGGGATATAACATTGGCTCCATGTGTGAGTGCAGCTTCTCTTCGGAGAACTGAATTGGAAAAGGTCTGAATCACAAAAGAAAAGAAAAGAAAAGTGAATGAGTATTTGTGTCTCAGGTGCACTGCAGGAAATGAAAAAAAAAAGAAGCAAAGATGAAACGCGAGAAGCACTTGTCATCTCTGATAGGAAATGAATAATGTATTCTTGCAAATTTGCTATGATAGTCTTAGTGGGGGAGTAATGCGGCCCATATTGGATGAGCCCAAGCATCTGGATTGTAATGAAGGAAGACAAAAAAAACACACACTAACAGTAAATATATATATATATATATATATATATATATATATATATATATATATATATACATATTTTGTTCAGTCACAAAATGTCTATATCACTGAACTACTGAAATAACAGTCTGTCAGACTGATAAGAGAATGGCCCTTAAAGCCAAATGCTAATGACTTACGCGACACTTTTACACTCATGACATTTTTTGACGTACTTGAAACTGCATAGTGGAGAATAATTGTAAAAGCGTTGTTTCTTTATAACTGCATATTCCCCCCTAAAAAAACGTACAAAACGATTTTCCGCAGTGCAGTTCAAGATTAGGATAAATGAAGCTGAAAACATCTGGGAAAAAAAATACAAAAATAAATGTAAAGGCCAAAACTAAAATGTTCTAGCGAGCTACAAATCAAAGAGACGTAAAAATCAACATCCAGGTATTAGAAGTGTTCTACTGTTGACCGTGTATTTAAGGCAGCCGAGCCTGCCGGTGTGATATCAGCGTTGCTATCGTTTTCACTCCAAATGGACCAGATCGAGTCGTAATCCCCCGTCGACAGCCTCGCCCGCCTCTGCTGCCCCCGCAAGGCGCTTCCCTTGCAGCCTGTATCTGTTAACGCTTAATGTCAAGTGCCGGCAATAGTTTTTTTTTTTTTTTTTTTGCATGCTACTCTGGGCTAGCCGGAACGCTTGAAATATAATGTACTGTATGTTGATGCGGTACATTGTTAGTGGTATAAGGGACTTTTAAGCGATGGTTTTTAATGGGTTTTGACAGTGTACAGGCAATTCTGAATTTAAATTTGTGAGCCTTTGGTATAGTCGGAGCTTTACTGAAAGAGATGCAGCGCAATGGAGAGTAAGAACTACTGTTAGCTCAAGTAAAAGTCGTTCCCAAAGAGCAGAGAGAATATATTACTATTACTGTAATCTTTGTTTGTATGTGTTTCCATTTATTGTATCATCTATGCTAATTTCCGTTAGCCCGTGTATGGCGTTTTGCGTTATATTTCAGCATTAAGCTAGCGGACTTTCGGTGGACAAAATTACGTGGTTTGCTTGAACATTATGGGTGTTTAAATATACAATGTTTAATTGTCTTTATTTTATTTTACAGTCAATTTCAGCAGGGGATTGACAAATTAACAGCCTGAAGCGAGTACGCTTTGTCTCTTATTTGGAGAACTGTGCTAGCGAGAGTGTAAACAAGTACGTTTTAATACCTTTAAATATGTTTACAGCATGTGGGAGGGCTAAAACCTTTTCATAAATTCTCTCTATATTGCCGGGAACGTATCCTTTGCGGTCAAACGGGGGTTGACTGTAGTCATAAAGCGTCACCAGACAGCAAGGATAGGTTACTAGTACCACACAAAACTCCATTTACAGGCTTTTATTTCCACCGACGGGCGTGCAGCTGTGACATTTGCAAGGACGGCGGTGGAGGACATCCAGCATTTTGTGTTTGTTGTCCAAAATACAAAGTGCAGTGGTGATGACAACGACCCTTCCAGCCCTACTGATCTCTTGTTGTATTTTTCAGTTCATCGGCCAGATCCTTTGGAAGATTTCCCAGCAACCTTTTGAACAAGGAAGGACTCAAGCCTTCTTGTATTGGAACACACGGGCTGTCTTGTTTTGTTGGCCTCTTCGAGAAATTGCCCTCGCTCAAATTCAGAGCAGCAGTGACTGTTTGTGTTTAAATCAGAGGACAATTTGAGCAAAAGGACCACTAGTTGCTGTTTGCTCTCTGAAGTGGAGTTTTTGGATGGACCCTGCTGGCAATCTCTGGCCCAGATTCTGGAGTTTCTGCTTTGGCGTGTCTCTGCTGTTTTTTTTTTTTTTTTTTTTTTTTTACCCTCCCATAAACACTGCGTCAAATAAACAGAATGAAATAGTGAAATGAAAAACCCCGTAAACATTCTTGAACTTCTCTGCATTCTGTATTTTATTACATTTTCCCCAGTTTGAAATGTTCTTTGTATATCATTAAAATCCCACAATTGGTATTTACTGTGAATTACATTCACAACAAGAATGTGGCGCAAATTCATCTCATTCTTCAACTCATTTTCTGACTTTGCTATATACATTTCGCTACTGTACATTCACTGATCAATCGATTGATTGATTGGTATAATGGATTAATAGGCTAATAACATCTTTGCCTTTAGACTTGATGAAGCAGCATGTGGCTCATTGCCCGAGGTCATTTTTGTGCTCTGTGTTCCAAGTAACTGTCAAGTCTTAGAGGTCAGCGGACACGAGGAGGCTCAAGCTTAGTGTGACAGCCATCTTAATGTTAGTCAGAAAATCTTGTTTTACCGCATTCTATGTTCGCTCTGTACCACCTCTACCCATCATGCGGGAATTAAACATGTTATTATAAAAACAAATTTCACTGTCAGTATTCAGTATTCTGGACTGAGTTGTCCTCCACATCAAACCATTGCTTCTCAATTTCCAGTAACTTTATATCATCTACAAATTTCACCAGCCAGGAAATACATGTAAAAAGAGGCCACTGTTTCCTTTAAATTTAAAAACAGAAAGTGAAATAGTAGAAGGGAAAAAAAAGGGCCCAAATAAATCAATGATTCAGTAATCGCAAGGGCAGTGTAGAATGAATTAATCCAAAGTAAACTAATGGCTAACAAGATGGGAGGGACAATATCTCACAGCACCAAAACAAAGGGCACATAATGAGAAATTTAATCATATGAAATTGATCGGCTCGCTGTTTGCACAAATGTATAAACAGGTCTCATGCTCATGACGCACACATTAATGGCAGATGTGTGATGCAATTCAAATTGATGCATAATATTGATTTGCTGCAAGTCTCCAAGGGCGAGGCGCATACACTTGATTGGACTGATTGGTTCCAGGAAAAAGAGAAAATGGCGAAAGGCATGTAACTCCTATCGGCTTAGTCAATCTTAGTTGACATTAAAAGTGACACAATGCCAACTGTTGTGGAACAATGATACCATAGAAACAAGACAAAAGCTGTTGTTTCTGTAGTTACTTCCTTCAGATGTATGCTCGCTGCAGCCATATCTTTTATACATGAACACTAAATGCTTTAAAACAGAATAGAGTTCCTGACGTTTTTTCCCCGGTGTCATTTAAAGTCAGCTTTTCCTGATA
Source organism: Phycodurus eques (assembly GCF_024500275.1). Taxonomy (NCBI): domain Eukaryota; kingdom Metazoa; phylum Chordata; class Actinopteri; order Syngnathiformes; family Syngnathidae; genus Phycodurus; species Phycodurus eques. Next base: position 4,860,741 of record NC_084544.1, read on the forward strand.
GCGGAAGGTCATTTGTCTTTGTTTCACGTGTCAAGGTTTTCCTTTTATTGGCGGCGGATGCGTTGTGTTGTCCCATTCACCGCGCTTGTGTGTATACTCTACGTGCAGATTTGAGAAGCGGCATTGTGCATAACAGCTCTTAAAGGCCTTATTTCACGGCTGGCTTCACCGCCGCACCCAGGTCTCATTCACGCCGTACAACATGTATTTTCCCTGGTTTGCCTCTTAACAGCATTGACAGTTTTCTGTTCATATCGACCTCAAACATACGAGCTGCCAATTTGCTCCTTTTTACAATAGTGAATCGTTTTTGCACTATTTTTTTCCCCCTACACTGTCATTCAAGGATGTCCGTTTGATTATTTACATTCGCATATCCGTGGTGCGGCATTCACAAATGATCCCGTGCGCTGTCATTTTTGTGATCAGGTCAAAGCAATAACAGTAGACTTACGAACAGCCACGTGCACACATAGCCACTAGGTGGTACTGCAGCCTTTTTTTTTTTCCTTCACTGATTGAAAATAAAAATGAAAAAAACACCCTCTCTGTCATAAATTTGAACCAAAGTATTTTAAAATTTTCTTAATTACATGAATCATTTTGGTGATGGGTGCCTTTTTTTTTTTTTGGGCTTGAGCACCTGCCCCCAAAACATGCGAGGCCTTGAAGGTATCTGAATGTGATTGGATGAACAAGTGACTGAATGTGATTGGATGAGCGAGTCAGGGGGTGGGGCCTGTGCAACCGAGAAGTGAGAGAGCTAGCTCGCGCAGCGACTTGACGACTGAAAAAAATATATATATATAACTGATGTCACCGATTAGTCGTTGACTATCATCACCTTTGCGTCGTCTACAAAAAAATCTGAAGTTGTTCAACGCCTATTGAATTAATTTGAATTGAGTTTTATTAAATATATTGGCAGGAAAAAAAAAATCAACCGAGATCGGCACCATTGGTGATAAAAGGTGCCAAAGGAAAGGCCAGCCTTATTAATAGCTCTTCGGTCCAATCGTCTTGTGGTTTCCATTAGCCTGCAGGCCATTGATTTCATTCCACTTCTGGTGCGTGGTGTTGCATCCCGTGGTCACATGTGACTTTGACCTTGAAATATGTAACCAATGTTCGCAGATAGGTCATGCTGAGAAGGTTCATCCCTTTCTGGGTGTTAACTGCAGGGCAGCCGAGGATGATTGGCTGCATGGAAGAAAATGAGTCGCAAATATCTGTTATTTTCCATGATAGCGCGGTTTAAAAAAGAAAAAGAGATATTTGCTTTGCCGCACACATTCTGCTGCCTTGAAACTCATAAGTAGTAAATGCAAGCTATGCCCTCTTTTCAAAGCGTGTTTACACTCAGCACCTTTTCAGACTATGTCAAATGTAATTTATTCACCATGGATTCCTGTTGCACATTATGCATCTTCTCGAGGTATGAAAACCCAGCAGGTATTTTGTACCTTCCACAAAATTGAACAAACAGTTTAATTATAATTATAATAATTTCAGCTGTTTTTATTGACGTTAGATGCATATGATAAATGGTGGTGTAAGTAAACTGAAAAAAAAACAATGTCTCTGTTAAGGCTAGGTTAAAGATGTTTGTCCCTTTTTCCTCACATGAAAATTAAATTGCATATATGTACAGTAATAATAAGTTGTTAAAAGTTACTTTAGCAGTTAGGGCCAATAGTTTAGAGGCTGTCTTCAACTACCGCCTCCGTCAAAACCCAATTCTCCATTTATGGGCACTAGTAAAAGTAAGACTTTTACAGGTCATTTCCACTTCGACAGAGTGAAAACCTCCACATTATGGGAGCCATTAGGAATATTCAGACTTCACAGTGTAGGCATTTCACTTATCCCAAGTCACATATAGAGACGTTTTAATTTGTCCGCCGTCGACGTTATAAACTTCCATAGCAGAGCTGCGCTGCCAGGACGTTAAAGTGATGATAAAACATCTGCGAGAAGGTGAGATGATGTTGCAGCAGGAGTGTTTTAGGTCATAGAAGCACGCCCGCTTGAGCTGTAACAAATGATGTCCTGCAAAAAAATGTTAAGGGCAACGTAGAGAGCCATCATACTCGGAAGCAGGGTAACCTTTGCTTCTCGCCATTGATTCGGCCTCCTAAGGGCTCCGTATTGATTCGGCCTGTGCACCTTCTGAAATCTGAGACTTTTTTTTTCTGTCAAAAGAGCTGGAATGATCCAATTTTAGAAGACAAAATGATTCAGCCTTTCTTCCAATGTTTCCTTTTTAGTGGCGGGAAGAAAATGGTAATTTAGGTGAGCGTTATTATGACACACCGAAAGCATGTTTTACAGTGTCGGCAGTAATTGGTTGTTAGTACTGTATGAAAAGACCATACAGTACTAACAACCAATTGTATTTGTTACAATTTAAAACGATTATACCTGTGTGAATGAGGATGTGATTCATTTTGAATGTGTTCTGACACACTTAAATCCTTGAGGTCAAAAAAATTGCTTGCAGCTTTTCATTCTGCGAGTGTTCAGCTGTTCAAGGCAAAGGCCCGAACGTTCCGGTGTTTTTTTCTTCTTTTTTTTAAGAAGAAAGTATTTACTTTCAATGATGTCTGAATATCTCAAAGCAGTGAAATACTGTAGCAAAGGCCAAATAATTACATTACATTGCCGCATTAATTCTTCCAGGAAACCTATTTACTATATTCTCTTTTTTCTACATCCAAGCAAGGTGATTTTGCATAACTCTAACAGTGGGTAATACCAGTCAATTGGTTATGCATTTCTACTAGTATTTTACACTTGTAGTAAATGTTTTGTTCATATCTAATCAAGGACACAATTAATTTGCATTGGTACCTGGACTGCCATGAGGCCAATAGATACATGTTCCTTTTCAGTGCTCCCTCTGCCGCAATTTGTTTCCATTGGCGTACCATAAATATCCGTCCAGGGTGACGGTCGGCGTACGCATGAGAAGCGTTGATTTGTGACAATACGCAGTTGCAAGTAAAAGTATGGAAACACTGGAGTTAGCCGTATTTCTGCAGAAACTGGTCATAGAATGTGACATGACCTTTAACAGAGTTCGCTTTACAAATACAGTCAATTACTGGACATGTTTTCGTGTTTTTTTTTTTACTGGACAAGCCATGTATCTATTCACAGTGCACGTTGGCAAAATGATGTCAAGCCCAAGGTTTAGTCATTCTTCTCCAAGAACTAATCAGACTCAAGGGTACTAACCCTTGAGTCTGATTAGTTCAACCAAGAGTCCAATCAATGTGAAGCGATATGAGGTGCTGGTTAAAGTTGCCTTGCCTTATTAATAAAACACACCAGTTTTGAGTGTTTTTTTTTGTAAATATGTGCTCTGCTTACCTTTTGGCTCCGACATGATAGTGTTTCACTCAGTGTAGTTCAGCTTGAACGTGGCAGATCTTCACCCAGCCTAGCTGCTAAGTCATGGGAAAATAAACTCTGCGTGAGAGTGGTTATTTGTAGGACGGAAATTCCGAATGGTTCGCCTGCACACATATTTACAAAAATAGGCAGATAACTAAATATTTACTTGGTTAATTAAATTAACTTGATGAGTGGGCAGGCCCACTGGTGACCCAGCTATTTCTATACAAGCATCTCAAAAGTCAATTTTCCACAATATGTCCCCTTTTGAATATTTTGAGCAACAATTTGCCTGGTGACCGAAAACTGTCCTTCAGTGTACTTCAGCAGTTTTGGGCTAACGATTAACGCACTGCCTTTGGCTCTTCTTAATAGAGAGTTGGGAGGACATTTGAGATGAATCTGTTATCCAATTTCACAGGTGGTCCACAAAAAAAAAAAAAAAAAAAAAAAAAACTTGGAATCTCAAGTGTCGTAATCAACTCGTCCCACTCGTTCCTCTTGTCCAGTTTGAGTCCCATCAAGTGTGGGGGATGTTCCAAGGCCACTCGAGAGATCAGTGTGGATCGCCATCGTTTCCCTGGTTCACTCTACTGGATGCAAGAGTAACTCATTGTAGATGGAGGAAGGAAAACACTGAGATGAGGTGGAAGCGCAGCCTCTATTTTGTTGCTTCTATCCAGTAACTGAATCTCTGCGATAACCTTAATTTATCTTATTTGCTATTTTATTTTCCCAGCTCTCTTTCACGTTTCAGCTGTAAATTGATGAAGTTAATTTTCCCAGACATTTGTCTTCCACTAAAAGTATTTGCATAATCATTTTATCGTGAAGAGTTGATTGGAAAGGAAATGTTAATTCTTCAGAATTTGATCACGACGCACAGCTACGAATCGCCCCGCAGTCCGCGAAATACTGAAATAAATCATGTATGTAACAAAACATTCTCTTTTGTTATTGAGTTGCAGGGTAGAAGATGTGACGGGAAAAGGAGTGCATATGAACGTCATCAAGACCATACCGCTGACTGAGCAGAACAACAACAAAAGCAGACTCAAGGACACAAGTAGAACATTTTCAGAGTTGCATTATACAAATTTTCCTTGATTTTCTGGAAAAGGTTCAAATCTGTCCAAAATATTTTTAAAGACAAAACTCTAATGCGATGCTCTGACGGTGCAGCTTGTCGGATCAAGTGTGAATGCTATCGTCCGAACACTCGTATGAAAACAAATAGACAGCCTGAGAAGATCTGAGACGATGGCTCTCAGGTTGCCGTTTTCTGGTTCGAATCAGTTGACCGGGTCGGAAACAATTCCAAGCATACCAAAATGTGTCACAACAAACAAATGTGATTTCCTCATCTTATTGGACAGAATGTCAACAGGGAGAAGGTTCGCTGTACCGAACAGCAAGCGATAAGCAAATAAAACACCCTCAGTCTGTTTGTTAACAAAGTCTGCTGGGGTTTGGTTGACATCAGCCTCAGTTTCAACGGCGCACAGACCAAAGTCTCTGACTAGCTTCGAAATGACAGCAGAAAGTCGAAGGAACTCATGAAACTACAGTATTATTTAATTGTTAAGATCTACACAGGCATCAGAAGTAGCCTCCTTATGGCATCTGTCCGTCTATGTGCTCTTTAGGGAACTCATTGTGCTTTTTGTCTCTCATTCTAGAAGCTCTTGGTGACATCTCAGCTGGTAATAAATAGCTCCTTGTAAAACAAATGTATGCAAGCTAGCAAGCTTTTTTTTTTAAAGAATATTTACTTGTCAAAATGTGACAGAAAGGCTGTTTGGTTGGATGTTAAGAGATGCCAGTGTGAACGCTAAGTGAACCTGGATCAAATGTGCAATGCAAAATGCCCAATGAATCTTTTCTTCTTCTTCTGCGGAACAGAGAACCAAATTAAAAGTGGGAACATAGCTGTAGCATACTTTCTGTATAATGATGACATCGCCATCTCTCCAAAACCATCACTTTTCATGAAAACAAACAAAAAAACAGCATGCTTGTTGAGCTGTTGGCATTGCATCATCAAAGAGAGCAAGTCATTTTCAACACTTTAGATTGGTCAATAACTTGTAAAAAAACAACATAAGCACGTGGGGACTGACCAAAAGTATCAATTTGGGAAAATGTGATCAAATTTGGACATACAAGGTTTTGGCCAGACTCTAGCAGACTTTTCAAGCTTACTTGAACTTTACTTGAGTATTTGTTTTTCAGACGACTTTTTTTACTTTTACTCCATCCATCCATCCATTTTCTGAGCCGCTTCTCCTCACTAGGGTCGCGGGCGTGCTGGAGCCTATCCCAGCTATCATCGGGCAGGAGGCGGGGTACACCCTGAACTGGTTGCCAGCCAATCGCAGGGCACATAGAAACAAACAACCATTCGCTCACAGTCATGCCTACGGGCAATTTAGAGTCTCCAATTAATGCATGTTTTTGGGATGTGGGAGGAAACCGGAGTGCCCGGAGAAAACCCACGCAGGCACGGGGAGAACACGCAAACTCCACACAGGCGGGGCCGGGGATTAAACCCGGGTCCTCAGAACTGTGAGGCTGACGCTCTAACCAGTCGTCCACCGTGCCGCCTACTTTTACTCCCTACATTTGACAACAGATAATTAATTACTTACAATTAGAAAGAAAGAAAAATTCCCACATGATTGATGTGTGTTTTTCATATGTCGACGTACGCGGTGATAAGAGAAACCGCTTTTCAGAAAACGTTTCATCAAGGCGAGCCGGCAAGACATGGCACATGAGCGCATCGATGCCAGTGATCAAAGAACACATCATTTCAGCTCTTTGCTTAGACATTCTATTTTTTTATTTATGTATTCATCGATGGGGTCTCTCACGGGCGAGGCAGCGCTTTGCTTTCATGATACAATCAACGGCAAGCTGCGTTTTGCGGCAGAGCAACAGAGTGGCATTAACAGCACGAACACGCTCCCTCGCAAATACCATTAGTCGTTACAATCATTACTACAGCCCATCTCTCTGCAATAAAAGTACACTAAATAATAACCACAGCTGAAAAAAAAAAGAATCAATGGAGGATGTTTTATAATGAATCTAAGTTCTGTTTTGTCATCATCTGGCCTCAGTGGGGATACACATTAATGCGGGTATGGTCACTTGCTACTCATAAATAATACAAAAAGAATAGGAAGTGATTAAAAACACTTTTAATTGGTTAGTTTGTTGGAAAATTAAACATGCAAAGATGCAAAGGTCCCCCCCCCCCCCATCATTTAGAAGCACTAGGATCCATTTGATCTTCTTGGGAGTTCGCCCAACCAGTCTACTTGTGTTTTGTGGACTTGGAAGAGTCCTGTGGGGGGGTGCTTCGGGAGTATGGGGTACCAAACCCGCTGTTACGGGCTGTTCGGTCCCTGTACGACCGGAGTCAGAGTTTGGTCCGACAGTATGTCGGACTCGTTTCCGGTGAAGGTTGGACTCCGCCAAGGCTGCCCTTTGTCACCGATTCTGTTCATAACTTTTATGGACAGAATTTCAAGGCGCAGCCGAGGCGTAGAGGGGGTCCGGTTTGGTGGCCTCAGTATTGCATCTCTGCTTTTTGCAGATGATGTGGTTCTGTTGGCTTCATCAAGCCGTTACCTCCAACTCTCCCCTCCAGATGAAGTGGCTGGGGCATCTGATTCGGATGCCTCCCGGACGTCTCCCTGGCGAGATGTTCCGGGCACGTCCCACCGGGAGGAGACCGCCGGGACGACCCAGGACACGCTGGAGAGACTACGTCCTTCGGCTGGACTGGGAACGCCTCGGGATCCCCCCGGAAGAGCTGGATGAAGTGGCTGGGGAGAGGGAAGTCTGGACGTCCCTGCTAAAGCTACTGCCCCCGTGACCCGACCTCGGATAAGCGGTAGAAAATGGATGGATGGATGAACAGCAAAGCCAACGACCAGACATTCGGTGACTAAGGGTCATGCAGAACTTCTTCTGTACGCACTTTTCATCTACGCTGATTCTCGCGTCCAGACTTCACACATCCACTGCGCGTAAGCTGCGAATGAACCAGAAACACCAAAGACGAGTGATTCACTGACAACTCGGGCTGCGTGGAAATCCTGGAACGTGTGCTTCTCCTCAGACTTGTGAATGTCATTTAAATCTATGAAAAAGATAAAGCTCACGTTAAACCTTATGTGTAGTCAGCCGGTCGGGATGTACAATAAAATATTTAACTCAGCATTGCACCGTTGTAATGAATGTAGCTGGTGTCATAAGTGGGAATCATGCATATATGTTTGTGTTCAACAAACCAATCCCATTGAAAACACTCCAAAGGCTTGTCTTTCAGTGGGGGACATGTTTGAACCGAAGTCGACCCTCGCAGTTTTAATTGAGTGCCACAAACAAACGGCGAAAAATGTTTGCTAGCGCCAATATTCTCCACCAATAAATATCACAACTAAAACTCTGTAATCATCGACTCTCAGCACTTCTTTGATCGACTCAGTAAATTCTTATTTTTTGTTTACACAGAGTCAAGATTATTGACGTCATAAGCACCAGTCAGTTGTGTGTGTGCACCAATAAGCGTTTGAGCCAGTGGCTTCCATGATTTGTCTCTTTAATGCTTGTCGAAGACAATTACTAGAACCCTCTTTTCAAACTAATTGAGCTGCTCAATGTTTAAACACACCGAGTCGTGTACACACTCAGAGCACATTTATATAAATCAAACAGCACAGGTAACAATTCTCCAGTATCTATCGCGTATCTGTGCGCATTCCTCTCGTGTCAGAAGTCAGCATTCTTGTATTTCAGCACTTTGATTGGCTCATTACACTTCCTAAGACTTTGGTTTAGCGTGATTAAGATGACTCGGACTGCACTACGCTCCTGTGCTGCTGGATTGATTTAATGGAAAAATGCCCAATACCAGAAAAGCGGTACATTTTCCCATTTTCTGTGGCTCATTTCATCTTAGATTTTGCAATAGTTGACGAGCCACTGACCTATTTGCTGCTCTCTCCCCGTCTCAAGTAACATTACCGGTCCAGTGTGCTCCTGATTTATGTCATTGCACTTTTAAATGGGATTTGATTGCTTTCTTTTCTAGCAATCAACTGTTTATTCGCCTGGAATAACACATTGAGGAAAAGGTTGTGGATGTGTTAAACTGTCAATCTGGAAACAAACTATAGTTCATAAGTGGAAAAAGAAAACCTTTTTTGAGACGTTTGATCCTCAAGCCTTAAGAGAGGCCAGAATGGGAAACGAACGAATCCAAGGCTGTGGGGTCTGGATTTTGATGTGAAAGAGATTTTATAGAAAGGTGCACAATAATACCTCAAGGTACTGAATCAACTGTTTGCAAAGCCCTGCTCACTTTGTCTTTAATCCTTTTCTTTGGACCCCCCACTTGTCAGGACAGCACTGATCTGAACAGTCAGCAAAAACTAGAAAACGCTCAGTCGGACTTGTTACACCTGAAGGTCTCAACATCTCATTTTGTGTGGTGTGTGTGTGTTCTTTTGTTCAGTTGTTGCGCAATACAACCTTTGACATCAAACCTTTGTGTAGATAGATGCTTGAATGGTGCTTTCACGAGATGGAAGATGACGATTCAAAAACGAAGATGTGTGTTTGTGTATGTGTGTGACTGTGAGCGAGAGCGTCTATAGTCTCAATTACAGCACAACTGTAAAGATTCGGAAGCAATTTACCAAGATAAATCACATGGGTGCATGGGCACAACTACAAAACGGAATTGAAAAAACTGACTGTAGCACATTGATTAAGCAATTTTAGCAATAACCACAGAGTTCCCTTCTGTGGTGATTATATTCACAGAAATGGGCGGAGTGGGTGAAATATGAAGTGCGGATTTTTTTGATTGTTATTATTTTTTTTTACGCTTAAGTGTTGACATTTTAATACGCTAAATAAGGAACACAGTTTATTCCAACAAATGTCACAGTTCCAATTTGAGATCACGACTTGCGTTGTTGTCGATTGCAGAAAAGTGGAAGATTATGATGAAACACTGGTTAGGCAAGCATAATTTTGCACATTCTCTGAACTTCACTATTTACATCCGCAAATGGGAAACTCAGAACTAATGTTTTCTTCCCCAACACTGAAAGTCTAATTTCCGAGTTTAGATTAAAACTGAAATGTGGCACGTGTGAGGAATTTATCCTGGATTGGCTAGGAGCAAACACTACCGTACCTTTTAAATTGAAGTAATTTACTGTTAGTAGAAAGGATGCTATTTTTGTTCATATTACTACATACTGCATCAACAGTTATCACACTAACAGTGCTATAAGAAGACATCATTCATAACCACACTGGACATAAAGAAAATACATCACCATTCTCATCCATGTTTCCACGAATTGTCAGCAATATGGTCCTAGCATTCATGCAGTTCTTCACGGCAAACAGCCTGAGATTGCACACACTTCAAATCCTCAAAAAACGGGTCTGCACCGAGCACACCTCATTGAGCGAACAATTGCCTCGCATTGAAGAGATCTAATTGTGAACTCAGAATGCACTTTGCTCTCAAAAAACGAATGAACGTAAATAGTCACGTCCCGCGTCATTCACTGTCAAGTGAGACAAAGTGACACTTTGCTGTCATCAATGCCAGACCATTGAGCTTGAAGTGGATCTTTAAACCAGGAATGGACATCTTTGATCACAAAGGCCACATTCTGTTTTATCCATGCTATGAACATGCACCCCTTTTATTAGTTTATTTTTGAAAAAAAAAACAGACAGTATAGTGCTGACCAAATAGATTTTAATACCTCTAAAAAAATCTCGCATCAAGACATGCTTTAGTGGAGGCTCTTAATTTCAGTGAGCCCTCATTTCATAAATTTTTCACAGAAATAAGACATTTTAAACTGAATTCACCATCCATCCATCCATCGATAATTTTTCTTTGGCCAATCCGATGTTAGGTTGCTGGGGTAGGAGCCTTAGCAGGGAAGCCCAGACTTCCCTCTCCCCAGCCACTTCATCCATCTCTTCCAGGGGGATCCCGAGGCGTTCCCAGGCCAGCCTGGAGACATATTCTCTCTGCCGAGTCCTGGATCGTCCCCAGTGCCTCCTCCTGGCAGGGGTCAGAGTTTGGTCCAGAACACTCACCAGGCCGCCGTCCCAGGAGTAATACCAAAATGATGCCCGAGCCACCTAATCTGGAACCTCTCGATGCAGAGGAGCAGAGGCTCTGGTCTGAGCCCCTCCCAGATGACCGAGCTCCTCAGCCCATCACCCTTCTTTTGGCTACAACCCGCAGTTCGTTCCCACCAGTGAGGGTGGGAACGTAGATCAACCAGTAAATGGTTTCACCACGTCAGACCGATGCAGAGGTCAACGAATTCACCTTTTCTCCCCAAGTTTTAGGTGGCTCACTGGCCTTTTCTGAAAAATGAAAAAATATGCAAGTTGTCCGTGCCTGCTTTAGACTGAAATTATCGAGTAAAAACTGAACTCTTTCATTGTTTGACACTGTGATGGAGAATTAGATGAAAAGCTGTAACATGTAGGCAAGATGGATACATGGGCACCAACCACCTTCTCCTCTCACTCTTATCCCAAAAACTATTTTTAAATCTCTTACCCAACATACAGTATATTTCGGTTGTGAATTTCTGATGACGCAGGATTCAGAGGTCCGGGCCTTATTTGTGTGGGTTTGCACCAGCTTAGTTCCCATATTACAAAAACATGCATGGTACGTTATTTGAAGACTCTTGAATTGCCCATTGCTGTGAATGGGTGTCCAGTTAGTTTCTGGGATTAAAGTTATTGTACTAATTCATCGTCTTGAGCATATCTTGACCAGGCTACAACCTGGTATCACTCTGTACAGAGAAACTGTTGTTGTTCACAAAGATGTAAAAGCTCCACTCTCATGTAGCTCATGACGTAACCTCACCTTGGAAGAAACACTCTGATTGGACACCCCTCAAGCCTTGCCTTCCCTATTAATAGAACTTATGTCGTGCAAAAACAGTTGTGACTCTTCCTTGACGATACAAAATAGAGGAAGCTAAAAGCTAAATAAGAGCAATTGTTCCTTTTATAATTCAAATCCCTCATGGGCAAAAGATAAAAGGGGCCGGGAAGTCCGACAATACTGTTTAAAGTGCATTAAGCAGCATAGCAGTTTCATTTATTGACGCTTTTAGATCAGGGTGCATTACTGCAGATTTGTGTGTGGGAAAGTAATTTCTCTGCATGTCGGGTCGAACGTCCTGAGCTCTTTCTCGACTGTTTTGTCCAATCTAATCGTATCGGTCTGGAGCTCATTTTTATTCATTACGATGCTAACTCGAACTGATTCCTCAGTGAAAGAAAGACCCCCACAACACAAAATTATTGCAGTACAAAATACATCCTTACCCTGCAAGGGTCTTGGCTATGTCTTTAAGAATGAATAAGGGGGCTCAGAGTCAACGGAACTGAACTCACATTGAAGTGACAGATTCAAGAGTGGGTAGGCAGTCGTTAACTTGTGGAACATGGAGGATTGATGCATTGGTAAATAGCCATTGTTTGCCAGGCCAGCCCAATACTGAGTCTACAAGAGTGGAAATGAATAGTGATAGAATCATCGTCATTCTAAAGACCGTTGCATGGATGGTTATCTTCAATGGAAAAACAAAGAGAAGTATAGAATAGCCTTAATTGTCATTGTAGTTGCTTTTAAGCTCTGTATTAGTCATACTTATCTGACTGTCCCTCAAATTTACAAGGTTTATTGACTTTGAGTAAAGCAAGAGCGCAACTGATGAACAAAATAAGGTCAAAGTTGATGTTGATTATCCCTATATTGCTCAGGTGTTCCTTGTTGGAGATGTTTCAAATGAGGTGATGTTGATCACAGCTAACACTGTAAGGATTTTGAGAGATTTGTCCAGGGTTTATGAATGCGTGGTTAATAGGGCCCCAAATACTGCCTCATTATGCTCAGATAATGTATTTTTACTAGCCTCACAAATCAAAAGGACAAATCTCCAATTAGTCTTGGAGGTATAAAACACAATGAGGCAAACAATGGACAGACGCAAACAAGATTCACTTGGCGCTTACTTTGAAGGGCACGCACAGGTCAAAAACTTGAGTGTTCCCATGTGTTGTGTGACTTTCACGTACAACTTGATCTATGTGCCTTCTTTTTACCGCAGAGTACCATATCAATACACTATTTCTAAGATGAACAGAACAGATCGTGTGTTATCTCTTAACGTCTGGAGCCGCACAATGAATCGCTTGGCTTGCATGAGTGTGACAATAGATGCATTATGGCTTTTATTGATTTTAGCGCTCATGTTACTGCATAATATTTTGGGTTGCCTTATCTCTCAAACCGCACTCTGGCACTTAGTCTATCAGCGAGCAAGTAAATATTGCTTACCGAGTCAGAAACTTCCTTTTTAGACTACGTAGCTGATGCAGTAGCCTGATTTTATATGTATGAGAGAGTGCGTTTATGTGCAAGTAAGTGCCGCGTTCCCCCTTTTTATCGCATCAGAACTAAACTCCTGTCCTCCAAACACGTCTCTTGGGGTGATTCATGGGACATTGTGTGATCACCCTTTATGGGATTACCAAAGAGGACAAAAGACGTAGTGCAGCAGAGGTCAACATTGCATTGTCACCTCCTATGGGCACGCTCTAAAGGTTTAGAATGATGAAAAGCAAAGTAACACCCGCGGGCCAGCCTCTGAACACTGCCTCCAGGCAAGCAGCCTACTGCGCTCTCAGCAAGTCGACATAAGTTAAGAATTTTATGGCCTGCTGAATCAAAAACAAGAAGCAGAGAGGGATTGCAGAGTTTTGCTATAAAGTCTACAAAGTAAGATGTACAACGGCGAAAGAAAGTGACTGTGGGTCCTGTTACGAGCAGAGTTGCAGGGACATTCTAAACAAGCTTTGGTATGTTGACACATAAAAGAAGTGGATGCTATTTGTGATATTGTACTGCAGTCTACATTGCTGCACATTTAGCATGAATTCTTTATTGGCTAGAAACCATCCATTTTTGATACCTCTTATGTTCAGACTGCAGGGAAGCTGAAGTCAGTCCCAGGGCAAAGCTAACTATAAAGGGCAGAAAAAGACGTGAGTGAGTTTTCCTTTTCATCCACTTAATATCTATACATTTGAAATGATCAAATATACTAATTCTGCATAGGTACCTGTATGTCTGGGCTTTTCTGCTTTAGACTACTGTTGGCTAAACATTGTCAAAGAGATTGATGAATGTCAGCCTTGGAGTGCTTTTTTTTTTTTTGTCTTCAAAGAAAATTAATGTAGTGACCACCGTCAGTGCTGGGGCTGCACCCTAGCGCCCTCTATTGACCGGTCGCTACTGGTATAAAGATTACCAATTATACTGTCAATTCAATCATTTCCTTGTCAAGGTGTTTTATAATCAATCTGTGAAAAAACATTGAATGTGTTTTAAAAAAAAAAATAATTCACCTTTTTTCCTGCAACATCACAGTTTAAGTAGTGAGATCATTGCCTGTAACTATTAGAGAAACTTTGGTATTTCAGGTAATGGGCATTTATGAGAGGTGTGTAATATTTACACAGGTCATAAACACAAACCCCCCCCCCGTAAAATACCAGGTGGGAGAGCTTCCCACTGAGAAGCCCATCATATAAAACCTTTGACTTTTGTCAGAAAATCGTCCCCAAAACATTTACATTGGGCAGTAACAATGCAGAAAGTCAGCTACTGAGACAACTTTTACCGACCCGCTGGAGAGTCTGACAGACAGCCTGTGTCACAATAACAACTTGGCCAACTCGCGTGAAGTTCGTGCCCCTGGAGCAGAAATGAGATTCCACCTGGGATAGTACTGCTAGCATTGCGCCCAGCTTCACTGAGTGGAATTTCATTTTGTCTTTGCGGCTCTATGCTGTCCATAGCACTGATTATTATTCTGAGCAAAAACCATATATAAGGTTGATACATATTTCATGCTGCTTGTGTTGGCTTGTGGATTTCTTATCTGTGAATTGATGAGCCATCCAATAACGCATCTCATTCCCCCCGTGAGTGTAATATATTTCATTTCTCATCCTAAACTGTTAAAGTGGCTCTTTTAAAACTCGCTCTGCGACTCACCTCAATGCTTCTGCAATGTTTGTTTCTGTCTGGGCTCTCTCTTGCTCTTTCTCTCTCCTGCTTTTGCCTTTTTGCACCACAACACTTTGTGCACTTCAAAATGAGCCATTGATGGACCTGAATAATGTATATGATGAATCCAAATATGCAGATACGAGTGTGTCAGAAAAGTATATTTCAAGCCCAAACTACAAATTTGTGCCTTCATCGTGGCTCAGATGATCAACCAGCACATCTACAAAGCGATCCTGCGCGAGATGAGGTGAGAGTTGTGTGGCAAGACAACATGTGGCTGCGTCATCATGATAACGCAAATGCCCACGATGCCCAGAGCATCTGACAGTTCCTGGCTGAGAAGAGCATCACTGTGCTGCAGCAACCTTCCATCTCACTTGACCTGGCTGTGTAATTTTTTTCCCCAAGATCTAGACGGTCATCAAGGAGACCCATTTTGGGGTCGTGGATGACATCAAGATGGCCGTGAGGATAAAGCTGCGGTGCCATGAGTACGCGAAGATGTGGCAGAGAAGGTGGGGAAAGTGAATTAGACTGCAGGGGGACTTCTTCCAAAGAGAAAAACATGTAGTTTGGATGCAAAAATATATGCTTTGTAACACCAGGCCATTCGCTTTTCTGACAAAACCTCCTAACATACATCTAATTTCTAGGTTTACTGGCTGTCAATCATACAGTGTTACTTGATTTTTCAACCTGAGCAAAATCATCAAAAACTGTCATTGGTACAAAAGAAGAGTTGAATTAAAGTCCGTGAGAAATGACCTGTTGACCTTTGGATCTCAAATATCAGCCTTGCAGACTTTTGTTTTTGAATTCAGCACGTGCGGTTGTGCTTCAATTTTAATCACTGAAAACGATGGACGTAATCGGTTTTGCGTCTATTTGCGCACCATTTCAATTCATCACAAATCAGATTAATGGCACCGTTTGCTCCTCGTCACCAGTGGGCAGCTCTTTGCTCATCATCCCCTCTAAGCCTCCGATCATGACCACCCCCACCGGAGCTCAACCTCTTTAACATCCCATTGTACCCCTGCCCAGATCCATGCTGATTTCATCTCCCCCTTATAGCTGAGGGCAGCTCATGGCTGCGGCGCTATCTCTCTGCATCTCTCTTTTAACTCATCCATCTCGGTGATTGTGCCTGCCCACCGGCCATAAAAACCTTCCGAAGCCATTTCCAGACTTAAATGGGCCAGAGTTTGAGCACAGATTTCAAGGTTAAACCTCACTGCCTGAGCTGCAGTAC
Organism: Phycodurus eques; assembly: GCF_024500275.1. NCBI lineage: Eukaryota > Metazoa > Chordata > Actinopteri > Syngnathiformes > Syngnathidae > Phycodurus > Phycodurus eques. The sequence goes on from NC_084544.1 coordinate 4,876,547, forward strand.
TACTTGTTCTGATTTATCTGAAGTTTACTTTTCAATTTCTCCTCTACTGCTAGCAACAAAACGTTAACACTGGAGTTACCTTGATGTTTTACACTAAGCATTCTTCCAGTTCTTAGTAAACTCTAAAAACACCAATGTGGAAATATTGTTTGTTTGAGATTACATGAAAGCGGGTCGGAAAGCACAATGCCAGACAGGTGTTACCGTGCTTTTCAGCATTCAAAAGTAAATATTTTATGTCCTCAGATCTCTGAAATTAAAAATGATGTCAAAAATGTTACACCTCTATCTGTTAATAGAGTATGTCTGGCAGTTCTTTTAGCTTGTGCAAATCTCACCGTAGCCGTAACTGACTGACTTTCCATGCGAAATCTTTCAAAACAAAACAAAACACAAAGATGTTAATCCACTTCAGGGTGCATGCATATGGGAGAAGCAGGAGGTTGGGTTATGAGGAGTGCGTTTCAATATCTAAACCATTAAAGGTTCCTGAAAACAACAATAACCGAAATGTGAACCCGAGTCTGTAATTGCAGGCTGCTGTTGTGTGTTTGAGCATTTTCTATCCCGTACTCTAAATGACCCCGAGCCAGGTTTAGCTCAGGCAATACCACAATATGCTCCATATGTACCGCACAGAATAAAACATCACTTTATTTTCTATCAAAATGACGTTATGATCATGGCCTTCCTTGGGACATCTGACTTCAAAACCTTCATCCATGTTAAACCCCTTACACTTTTCTTTTCACTCTTCTAGCTTCGAAGGAACTCCTTAAGCCAGAAACTAAGTCCAAGTCAAGTACTATTACCTTTGCTGTGAGGACTGATTTCTGGCAATTATGAACATTCCTAAAACATTTTAGAATAGCGGGCAAATATGTCACGATGTCTCATGCTAATAGACTCCTACACAGATAAAACAGAAGATGAAATGTCGTCTTATTGCTCATTTGTTATGTTCATTTTATTGATTCATCAAATTGCCTGGACATACTTCTGCAAGGCAGCTTCCACCAGACGCATCAAAACAGACACGAACGCACACAGCGAAACCCAAAAGCTTCGAGTGTAAATTGATTTAGTTGCCTGCACAAACATTTGCATGTGTTTAAAAATACAACAACTGTTCCACGCCCTTACAGAGCAAAGATTTGTTTATTTGCAAACAGTGTTAGGCATGTAGTTCGCCCATCTGCATTATAATGAGAATGCACCGAAGGCTGTTTCAGTCCAGCTCTTATCAACTGGCTCCCTTTGCAACATGTCCACACAGCTGCACAGACAACTTACACATGGGTTTATTCCTCGGCTATACAAGTGAGAACTGTATTTAGCTGGGAACCTCTCAATGTGTAATTGTTATGGGATGACCAAGGACGAGAATGACAATTTGTTGTGGTCGCAGAGTTGGGAGGGAAGTATGTGACATAACTCCAAATTGGAGTCGTCTCCACATTGTGAGAGTTGTACATATGCATGAGAGGGCAAACAAAGAATATCTTTGCTCTTATGGCTCGAACTGACGACAGCTAATGGAGAGCGATTAAAAATATTGAAGGGACCTTCTACAAGTGCCATTTACATGTAGATGGAGTGTTTTAAGGATAATGTAAAACATAAACATTTGAATTCCAGCTGAGGATTACAATGTTCTGGCATGTATATACTGTACAGTGCAAGTAGAACACAATCAAAAACACTTTTCAGTTTTAGATTTAACCAATACTTAACTAATCAAAGCAAAAGCACCATAAATAAGCCCAGCAGGGTAAACTGAACTTAAAATCAGATCGATTGATATGCACAGGGGCAATAAATCATGTAAATAAAATAAACTGAGAGGAAATTAAATCTGTTATGCTAATGGAAGCCTTGAGAAGCCGACAAATGTGCAGCATTTCCTTTTGGTAATGAAAAGGAAACTAAACAAATAAACATCTCTCGACTTCTGCGGTGCGGCAATATGACGACCGACAAGTAAACAAATTGATGGAGTGAGCCAAACTTCCATCTGACAGCAAATGTAGCGTATGAGAGCAAATATCCGACTAGAATATTCCCCCTTGCAGCTGACCGGCATTAATGGAAATTAACAATCGATAAGCAGCACTCAATGGCCTGACTCTGTAATAATCCAATGATCTGTGAAATATCAGTGGATAATTCCATTCCTTGTAGGCTTCAACTTTTCATACACATTCATGTATCTGGAAAAAAAAGAAAAAAAAAGACAATTACTAATGACAATACCTAACACAAATACGACTGACGATTTCAACACACAGGACACATCATTGAGTGCACCTGCATGTGGTGTCAAGACAGATTCAACCTCAAAACGATTGTATATTGCGTGACCTGTCGCCAGTGATCAATGAGGTGTGCAAACGTCAGTGATCTCAAGTTTCCAGGTCAAGACAGCAAGGTACGGCCGTGTGAACGCTGCAGTGATCTGACATTTCCAAAAGTCACATGGTGTCAAAATCACAATCGGGTGCCAAGAAATAATGCAACGTGTGAACACACCGAGAAGAAAAAAACACCTGATACAAATATTTTCCTCTCCTTGCATTCGGGAATTGAAAACAAGTGCTTAAGAATAGCCATTATTGTTCCTACTATTAGAATTATTTAAACTGGGACATTCAATTTAGTCTGCAAGAAGATCAGACCAAAATCATTGAAAGTAATAGCAACAATGGAGAAATGTCGTCATGGTATTGCCCAAAGCATTTACTAACATCCAATCAGATGGTTCACATATCATGGCTTACAGAGCCTCATAGAGCATTTTAAAAACGACTCCAGCTAAAACAAAGTGCTGTACATGAATAAAAATCAAACATAAACACGAGAAAACGCAACTTAACATTATTTTTAAAATAATACAACAATAACAGGTTTGAGTGTCGGGATGGAGAAGCTCTGAGAGGTAAGGTGAGGCGAGACCATATCGAGTTTTGAAAACAAATAGCAGAATCTTAACATTAACTGTCATGTGCACAGACAGCCAGTAGAAGAAGGCCAGAATAGGAGTTATATGCTCCCTCTTTCGTGTTCCCTTTAAAACACATTCACTGCCATTGACGGCTTTAGAAATCAAATATCCATGTTAACTGGGAGGGCTGGCAGTGAATGGGTTATTTTATGTAGTCATGCAGTCTGTCCAGTCAGCGAAACCAAATTTCTTGGAACAAATGTTATGGTCGTTATCACGTACGTGTAGTATAATTGTGTGTGGATGTCCGGTGGGATATATTGTCTTTCTAGTTTAGGGAGGATTTCAGGAAAATGCTGCAAATGATTTTCACAAAAAGTTTGTGCTATCCTAAGATGAAAGATGTACTGATAATATGAAATTCCAAGCTGTTTATTTGCTCACCATGTAAGATCGTCGACAAATGTGAACTGTGCTTAAAATTACACTGAAAAATGGAGAAAGCTCCACACAGTGTGAGGAGAGAGCATGCAGATACATCGCATGTTCATGTGTCGGCAGCCCTGTTGGAAGGCCAATTACAGGGGCAGCCTGCGGGGAAGGAGAGGAGGAAGGACAGAGAAACGGGTGGCAGGGATGACGAGCGTAGCACTCTGCGAAGGCTGATGAGGGTCGAGGGACCCCGATGGCCATCGGCAGCTGATGTAAAACTCGGTCTGATCATTGCCTCTCAGCAGCCCTAAAGGGATGCAGCTGAGGGTGTTCTTTCTTTCTTCCGCTTTTTTTAATGGGCTGGCTTTTCACTCTCTCCTTTCCATGTGGCGTGGAGCTGCTGCGTGTGGCAGAAACGCCACACTTTGATGGACGTCGCTTATGTGTCCCTCCGTCTCTTGCCGTTTTCCCCCACTCGGGCTATCGCGTCTCTCAATGCGTCTTATCCTCAGAACCTTCCTTCTGATGGCTCGTCGTGCCGTTTCTTTTTGTTGTTTCGCTCGCTGTCACGCTGCTTGACAATGTTTTGTCCTCATGCCTCTTCAATCTCTTCGTGCTGTTTGATAGACTTTTGAAGATCTCGCCACATGGAGCTTTTGTAACGACCACTCCTTTTTGCTTTTCTTTTATATCATTTAGCTGTCTTATAATTACCTCCCTAAAGCTCTCTGTGGTCCAAAAAATGGACCACAGAATAAAACAGCTGCTTTGTTACATGAATGCTTTATCTTTTATAAGATGATGTGCAGGATTGTGCGAATTTGTTTACACAACAAATAAAGCACGCTTAGTCTGCTTATTGGCTGTTGAAATGGGATGTGGTGCAAAGAAATAAGAGGCTAAGAATTAAAAAAAAAAACCTGTCTCATCTCTCTGCTGTCTGTCTGTCACAGCAGCCTGTAATTGGGCTTTGCCCTAAAGCGTCGCTCACAGGGACGCTCAGCAGCTATTAGGTGACGTGCACCCGCTTCGACGTCAAGATGCAGAGATATTGCACCGCGCAGCGCACACTGAGAAGTTGAAGTTCAAGAAGAAGCCGAAGATATTATAGACAGCAATTGTGTGGAGATGGGGCGAGGATGGAAGGAGACGGGGATGAAGTCAAAACTGAACGCAAACGATCAAATGGAAAGATTTACGTAAAACACCTGAGCTACACCCACACGATCCGACTTACGAAGATAACAATGCCATGTTTTTGATGGACACTGTCACAGCTATTCATTTAAGTTGAGTTGAAGTTTCTTGTGTTGTACAACTGCCATCATACTGAGGAGTGTTTCTGATATTTTGGTAACCAAAGTTCCCCAATAGCAATGCAAGACATTGTAATAGGATAAGAACTCTTTTACCACACTCCAAAGGATGCTGGTACTCTGTAGTATGCTGAATAAAAAATATACATGAATAAAAATATATGAATAATTTTGGGATTAACTGTCCATAGTGAGGTAAAATATTGAAATTCATTCAATATCAAACTTAACAATGTACCTATTAAGTAGCGAACACAGATGAAATGAATTGCTTGCGTTGTTTTTGCTGGTCACGTTACATTTATCCTCTGATATGTTGATAATAGATTTCTCAATAAATTGAGAAAAAATATGGCAGTGGCAAACTAGTAACTGACAGTGCATACACTTGGACTAAGAATGTTGGAATTAAACATAAAATACATGCCGACAGTTTGGTAAAAATGTGTGATTGACTGGTGTGATTTGACATTTGCGCCCTTGACCGCTAATGAAAGGACCATCTGGGGATTCATGTGTCATGACAAATGATGACAGTAAAAAAAAAAAAAAGGCAAAACCATTAGCTCACTTGTCTGGCATTAATATTTAATTAAATCCCACAAGAAGTTAATGTCATCTTACTTTTTGGTGTGTTTCTGCAGTATGCTGCTTGCATGCTACAGTTTGCTAAATGTACTCAGAGACAATAAGTACCTGTCCTAAGGGAGACAGTAATGACTTTCCAAATAGAGCCAGAGGGTGGAGAGAGAAAGAGAGAGAGAGAGAGAGAGAGAGAGAGAAAAAAAGAAAACAACAATATGCTGACATTGAAATGAGGAATTTGGCTAGTCCTTACAGAAAAATATGATCCATAAATGGCAAACATCCATCCATCCATCCATTTTCTGAGCCGCTTCTCCTCACTAGGGTCGCGGGCGCGCTAGAGCCTATCCCAGCTATCATCGGGAAGGAGGCGGGGTACACCCTGAACTGGTTGCCAGCCAATCGCAGGGCACAAACAAACAAACAACCATTCGCACTCACATTCACACCTACGGGCAATTTAGAGTTGTCAATTAACCTACCATGCATGTTTTTGGGATGTGGGAGGAAACCGGAGTGCCCGGAGAAAACCCACGCAGGCACGGGGAGAACATGCAAACTCCACACAGGCGGGGCTGGGGATTGAACCCCGGTCCTCAGTACTGTGAGGCAGACGCTCTAACCAGTCGTCCACCGTGCTGCTAAATGGCAAAGAAAGAGGGGAAAAAAACCACAATCATTGTGACATTGCAAAGATGACTTTATTCTAATATGTAGATGATAAAAGAATGTACATAATCTAAAGACTCAAACTATTATTAAATCATATATAATATCTGTTACTGTTCCTCTTCTTTCTTTTCTTAGATAAAAGTGGTGGATATACACAAAAGATTCAAGTGGTAAGGTGCATTAGGCCTGTTTTTGCAAATAACACCTATTTCAGTGGTTTGCAGCATATGTGCAATTTGTGTGTAATCTGGAAATCACGATAATATACCTTTGTGATATTTTCCCTACAAATAACGGTGATGTCATGACCCAGCGATTATGCCATTTTACAGGGATGGAAAGAAACAGTCTACAAAACAGTAATCCCCCCCCAATTACTGGAACATGATTCAAGGTTCGCGTACTGCACAAGTCAACAGTGTGTATCATTACTGTACTATATGAGCTTTGCCTTGTTTCTACTTTTTATTGTGTCCTCATGTAAATACGCTGTATGCCACGGAATCAAAGAAACAATTCTTCTTCGGCTATTTGTTATTGATTCAGACCCTCATTTGGTGTGATGATACGATGTGAGCGCCTGCCCCCAGTGCGCTCATTAAATTGGCACAAGTGCACTCACACAGCTCCGATAAGGTCAACACTTGTTCCCGTTGGAGCTCCGAGGGGGCTCATATTGATCTGCAGCAGCGCAGAGTCGCACCTTTATGCACACCACTCCAAGGAAAGAAAAAAAAAAGTGGTAATGACAACAAAAGTGCTGTTCGGCGTTCATCAAGCCAAAGTGTGGCACTTGAAGCCTTGAGTGGAGTAATGAGCCGTTGTTTACCGTCTGAAGCGGGGGTCGGAAAACATCAATGCACTCCCATGTGTACAGTAAGCTAAATATACAAAAAAGAGAGATTCAACAGGCAATTAACTCTGCAGGCAATTAGCTCGTGGAAGGTGGCAGAAACAGCTAATCTGAAGACATTTCTCACATTTTAAGTGCATCATTTCTCTCGAATACAGTAAATAAAGTATCTCCGTGCGCTTGTTTATTAGTCTTCTATGTGATAACAAGCCACTGATAAATGCTGCATTTTAATGAGACACAAATCAACAAGATCAATACAATTACTATGCACAATGCAATGAGATTTATTCCAAGATTCTCTGCCTTCACAAAGACAATTATGCCCAACCTTCGCTGACACTCAGAGGTATGACATTTTGTTCAATAAGGTAACCAACTTTTTAGAAACAGCTCTGTTTTATACCTATGTGATCAAAAAGTGAGCAATAGATTTTGTGACACACTGAAAAGAAGGAGCTTGGCTAAATTAGCAAGGAGCTCCTGTTGATGACATTTGCAGTAGTGTTGATGTCAATCAAGTCGACCCCTGCTTGGAATTTAGGCTTGAACCCTCGCTTTTGATCCTCCAAATATTTTAATGTGTGCCTTACAAAAAGTCGTGATGAAGAACCATATTTGGTAATGTTTGGAGTTTTCAAAATTGATCTGCAGGAGATTCGTGCACGTCTACCTCGCAGTTCCGAGTTTGTTGATTTGCTTGCGTGGGTACTCCAGCTTCCTCCCACATTCCAAGATGGATGCATGTTAGGTTGATAGAAGAAAAACAATTGCCTCTCGCCCAAAGTCAGCTGCGAAAGGCTCGAGCTTACCTGCGAACCGATTGACATATGACAAAAGTCGCAGCTTTACACGTTTGTTTTCAAATGAGACAGTTTGGACAGTTGTATCCCCTTGGAAGCGAGACAGTCTCTGCACACGGATGGAAAGAAGTGACAACAGCTTGGCGGATGATGCTCGCTCTGAGAAGGAAAAGATAAGTTCAGGTCAGCCGCAGCTTTTGACAAAACGTGAAAAACCCTGACAAAACTCTTAGCCTTACCTTTCTACCTTTCTGTCTGTGAAAGTTGATCCCCTTCACCTTAACCTTCATCGAACATCTGGTTCACTTTGACAGGCGAGTCAAGGGATGGAATGAATACACTATGGTTCGCTCTCTCTCTCTCTGCCAAACACACATTTAGGATCCCTTTAAAACTCCCCAAGGAGCCGCCGTGTGTCGAGGGGCAGATGAAGGTGTAGCCGGAGTTAAAGCCGAGTGTCCACACGTGCGATGATGTGTGCCACCTTTCTCCTTGGAGGGAGTCATTAGGTGTTTTTTGACATTGGGAATTGGCATTTTCCCTCCTCGACTTGCCATTTCCCCAGGCAGTGCTTTGACTAGCCTGTCGCTAGCCGCCCACTCCTGACAAATTACCACACAGTGCTGATGTGCGCGCACCATCCCTGGAACTTTTAGTAGGTCAACCCCTGAAGGCTGGCACGAACTTGCACGCAGGTAAGAACACGACACGTATTTCGAGATACGTGGGCCTAATTAGACGAAGAACAAAAAGATCACATTCCCACATACCTCGGGTTTCTAATTAAGGGAAATTCCTCAGTTGCCTCTCATACCTATTCATGACTAAAATAGAAAGGAAGAAGTAACAAAGTGGTAGTCTGCCTCAGGTGATTTGCATAATCCCCTGGGCATAGGCCCCCCTCTTTCTGTTTTGACACTCTCTGTCCATCTATTCATATCACAAAGGCATGTTGATGATGACATGGAGTGATATCAAAGAGTCTAGCTTTCTCAGGAATGAACATTGGATTGTTTGAGGACGAGGCTTCTTGTCAACTGGCACCAGGGTCCAGAACTCAACCAGAGTGTCTTGAGGGTGGACGAAGTTTGGAGTAAACGTTGAACTATGCCAGGATTTCGAATATAGTCACAAGTGGTTTTATCTTGCTTGCTGGGGGAACACAGTGTGTTGAGAGTCAGTTTCTTCAACATTGACTTTTAAACATTACACCATCTAAATTAAGCTTCCTGGAGCCAAAATATAGATTATGACGTAGATTCTTTATTTCTCACAGTACATCTATACAAAGAAAACACAGTTATGATTAGGAAATGAAACAAGATAACCTTACCAATTCGCAGAAGCACACAGAAAATACATGTTCAATATCACCACAAAAAAATAGAAATGATATGAGGTGAATAAAAGAGGATTGGAAAGATGAGTGAAGGCAAGACAAAAAATGTTACAATAAAACAGCCTAGGCGGCACGGTGGGCGACTGGTTAGAGCGTCAGCCTCACAGTTCTCACACAGGCGGGGCCGGGTTCAATCCCCGGCCCCGCCTGTGTGGAGTTTGCATGTTCTCCCCGTGCCTGCGTGGGTTTTCTCCGGGCACTCCGGTTTCCTCCCACATCCCAAAAACATGCATTAATTGAAGACTCTAAATTGCCCGTAGGTGTGACTGTGAGTGCGAATGGTTGTTTGTTTGTATGTGCCCTGCGATTGGCTGGCAACCTGTTCAGGGTGTACCCCGCCTCCTGCCCGATGACAGCTGGGATAGGCTCCAGCACGCATGCGACCCTAGTGAGGATAAGCGGCTCAGAAAATGGATGGATGGATGGATAAAATAGCCTATTGAAAAGACCCCCATAACGCCGAGATGAGCTCAAACAAAGAAAATTTATCTCACTCACTTGCCTGTCACAAAGTCTGAAGGAGCCCCCCCCCCAAAGAAAATAGAAAATTACAGGAGAGTGAAAACAAGTCAGTGATTTTCTTGCAGTTCTCAGCGTACAGCGAACAGAGGGGAGAGATCAAGACAAACAGCGAGGACCTGCACCCTCTTTCATGGCAATTCCTCCATTTAAAATTGCTTTTTTTAATGTATTGCATTCCACTTGTATGACCTCATCCTGATACATTTCGTGATGTATTCAGGGACTTCTGTCATGTTCTGCAAATCAAAGAACTTTGTATTCTGTTGCCAAGACCAGGAGGTGATTAAAAATAATGAACAATTAGCCTCGCCATTGTATCACTAGCATTCACTTTCTTATACCGACAAGCAGCGGTGTTAAATTTGAGCTTATGACAGTAAATCATTGATGGCTGGATGGGAAGCTTGATTCTTCTGCAGCTTGGAAGGGAATGAATTTTGAAGTCTGCTGAGAGAGAGGATCAGAGGCCCCCATGAATCAATAATGCACACACACTCATGCACACACACACACACACACACACACACACACACACACACACAAACTATTCTTGCTACTCTATCATTCTCTCTTATTCTGTTTTTTTTCTAACTTACATTCTGTCACTTCCAAATCCAGGGCTGTTGCTCTCTTCATGTGCCATGTTCACTAAAATTAACAAAAATGGCAAAGCTTGATTTGAACAAAAGAAAAAAACGTTTTTAAACAAGCACAAAGTGGAAAAACAAAATAAACAAGATTATTGAGTGCTGTGTTTGTGTATATTAAACCATGTGTAAAACTGATTAATATTTGAAAATGCAAATTTTGCAGGTTACGATTTCAGTTTTTGTAGTTATTTGGATTACCACAAAATAATAATATTCATAACTGTCGCCATGAATCAAAAACTAAAACATTTAATATGATATTACACTATTCAGGCCAGAATTCAGTCAGTGAACAGCTCGTTGTGTCATCTTTGCGCATCCTTAAGCTGAATTCATTTCTAAACGTGGCAAAATCATGACCTCATCGAGAACCAGATATTATCCATCCCCCTGTGATGGCTGCTGTGGGAATGTGGAAAGTGGAAAGCAATGAGCCAAAGATTATAGAGTGAGCAGCTGAGTAGATGAGGGATAATGGGTAGAAGTCCGATTTGGGTAGGCATGGCCCCGTGTGGGAATTCTGGAGAGGGAACCATTCAGGCCGGAAGAGAAAGGAAGCTGATTATGCGGCCTCCCTTTTTGTGTGTGCGGGTTCAGGATGAGCCCGCAAATCCGCCGCTTTGCGATGAGAGACACGTCCAGCTGGTTGAGCGAGGAAAGACATTGAATGAACACGAGATATAGGATGGAGAATATTGTCATCGTGTCTTCATCTGGGTTTACAATGACGTCAAGTTGGTGCTGACTGGGGGTGAAAAATGGCAGGAATTTTGAAGCTTGGCAACCATCTATCCATTGTCTTTTCCGCTTGTCCTAACTAGGGTTGTGGGAGTGCTTGAACCAGAAAACTTCGGGAGAGAGGTGGGGTACACCCTGGACTGCTTGCACATCAATCGCAGGGCAAACAGTATAGCCCTCACACTGACACTTAAGGACAACTGGAGCCTATCCCAGCTGACTTTGGGAGAGATGTCAACATCATATCATCAATATCCTACGGTAAATTTCTGGAAAATGTTCGCAAATTTACCAAAATATATTTACCCGCTTTGCTTCCCCAGTTCCATTCACACACTTATACTCCCGTTCATGTGGTCTGATTTCCCAGTGGTAGTTCTGATTAACAAGTCGGTTTCACTTAGTTCTCCTGTGTTTTCACATCTCAAAGTCTCATGATGATTAATCGAACTCCAAACTATTCTGCTAACAACGCCCACTCTTCTTGTCGGCCACGGGAGCAAGAGAGGCCACAGTAATTGGACACGTCCGGACTTTGTGAACTCTGAGTGCGGCTGAAATGTAAAGTGTGCACGGTTGCGTGTAAAGAGTACGTGTTAATTGCCTCGGTCCTTAAGGTTCGGCTCGCCCGTGCCAGACATCCTTACCTTTGGCGGTTACCTGCAGCAAGACAGGATCCATTAGTTGCTCTGAGTGATGAGACGAAGCAGTTTTCATTAAAAAGACATTTGGCGACGACCGGGGGGGCCGTGAATTTGAAGCCAAGCCAGGGAAAAAGGCTTGTGTTTGTCTCGCAGGGTAGCTCAGTGATTCACCTGTGAGCATTTCAGAGCTGCCACTCAAATAAACAGCGACTGAAAGCCGGCCAAGCCCGGATGGCCGAGAGAAGAGAAGCAGGTGTTCGTGCAAGTTGGTGTGCATGTCAGCGCTGAAGTTCCTGGAAGGCCTGAGAGAAGGAGACAGTGAAGGACGGTGTGAAGCTGCGAGTGAATTTTGTAGACTGCTGTAAAGTAAAAAGTACAACACTGCTACTTACACCTGTCCTTGAACTGTGCTTTACAGGAACGAACAGAGTGAGAACCCATTCCCTCCTTTCTCTCCGCTCCATAACTTCCCATGCAACACATCCCCTAACTGGGGCATCACTTCTGAGGCCAGCAAATATCTCATCCAAAGTCTAATTATGTCATCCTGAATCAGATTTGAAAAGCTCAGGCCGAACGAAAGCCTGGACCCTTTTCAAGGAAGGGACAAGTTGTGCGAGAAAAAAAACAACAGAACAGATTCCAATCTTTAAAGAATATTACCGAAAAGGTGTTAGTCATACAGTATAATACACGACATTTATCATCATCTACTAACTATAAGCTTTAATAATAGTTGTTTTTCCCTACAAAGCAGTGGGAATATGCCTCTAAATATTCTTGTAATGCGCTGTGTGTACGTGTTGCTGCTCGGTGTGTGATAAGTAGTCGTTGTTTGAATGTTTCAAATTGTTGCAAGAAATGATTGTAAACTTTGCCTCTGTTTTGGAGAACTGTGAGAGAGAGACAGAGAGAGAGAGCGAGAGAGAGAGAGAGAGAGTGAGAGAGAGAGAGAGCGAAAGAGAACAAGCACCAAGAGATAACTTCAAATATCCTGTTTTTTGCCGAACCAACCTTTTCTAGTATTGGGAATGTAATATTGTCTCTCTGGTGCCTCAGTAAACATGTGAAATATGAATGAAAATTTTCCACGCATTCCTGAGTTCCAGACGTTTTTCTGTTGAGAGGCCATTCAAATTTCTTGAGCTTATCTACATCATAGGCGAAGTTCTCCGCCTACCTCACTGCTCCCGAGCCAGCGCTGTCAACATATGCGGATGCAACCAATCAGAGGAAAGGGGGCAGTCTTAGCCAAATATAGACCAAGCCGATGCAAAACTGGGTCAAACAGAAGTAGCTGTGAGAGGGGCCTTTTCTGGACTATTGTATGACAAAACCAAGGTTATTATTTTATTCTAAGTCCATGTTAGAGAGTCACTCTATGGTGGTCTAAATAGCCAAAATACGGGACCTTACAAAAAATGTTTTCATAAGTTTAAATGTGTTTAAAATCGCACCGGATGGATAAAACTGCTTTTTACAGTATACGGTCCCGCTATATCAATGAAGTCAAGTCGAATCATGGTGTTTATTTGCTGGACGTATGAAAATAACCAGCATGTGCACATGCCCGAAATCTACATCAGGAAGCAAGATGTAAAAATTAATATGTATATATATTTTTAACCTTGGGTATTTTAAAAAAATCTGTTGTACGTTTTTCTTTTTTTTTTTATGTAGGTGTGTGTACATTCATGTGGATACAAAATAATTCGAACCTTAAATTGAAGCTGATGAGATCCAATCCTAATGTGCTTTACGATGTCATTACCCACATCCGAATCGGGACACATGGGAGAAAAAAAATTTCACTTGATCAATCCAGCCTTAGAAATTGTTTACCAGTGAACAAATTGTGGTAAATGTTTAAAAACTACTCTGAAGTGAGAAGAAAGGAGAAATCAATTCCATCTTCTAACACTTATCAACACCGTGACTAACACGCGCAATGTTGTTAATGTGACTCGCTGAGAGGGGATTCATCACCGCCGCCCCTTGTGATGGATATTTGGGATCAAGCGGTCGCTTCGCACCTTCTGCTGCTCCACAAACATCAACCCGAATAGCAAGTACTCCAGGATACGCCCCAGTTTGTGCATGCATACTTCAACCATTACAACATTTTACATCATATGGCTCAAGGTTTTACCTTCACCCTTGAGAATTTGTCCTCAATGAAAAAATTGACAAAGGATTTTGGAGAAAACATGATTCACTGTATTATACAACAATCAGTCCTAGGGTGAAGTTGCCTTGAGCCTGCAACTGTAACTGGTTTGGCAATATCAGAAATTGCAGTTTTAGTGCCTGTTTGAGTGGTTGGTTGTTGTAGGACTTGCTGGAAAACTGTAATTTTTTTGCTTTGTTTAGTATGAACATCAACTTTAATAATTTTATCCAGTAAATTTTTTTGTGAAACTAAATTTTTGTGAAACTAAATTGACCCTGAACCTCCATTCGCTGGAGGCCATCACGCTCACAAAAGGCCTCTCCTGTAGCATGTTTTGGCTTTGGTATTGCAGTGACCTTGAATGCTCTCTTTGATAATCACTTAGATTATTGTCACACCGTTTGTCTCTTCTCCAGTCTTGGTCTCGCAATTGTGTTTCCATTTTCCATTTCTGCTGATTCTCTGCGCGGTGTTTCTGACCACTTTGAACTGACGATCTCTGACCGTGAGCCATAATCCTCGAGAGGTGGCCGTGGTTTGTACAAGCTTCTTGAGTTTAGGTCCTGGATCTCACGGATTTATTATTTTGAATTACCCCTGCTGAAAGGTGGGCGGGGCTCCAGAGAAGCAGTCCATGATCCCTGTCCTCTTTATTCCACTGCTTTATGTGTGTGCACTCTTAGCAGTGCATCAATCGTAATAACCTCTCCTTCACTGTTCACTTTTAAATCGACCCAATAACTGCCTGTCAGAATAACTTACAGCGCGGCGCCGCATTTCAATAAGTACACGTTTCATCCAACAGCATCTGTAATCTGCACCGGTGAGAAAGCAGGAGCCTTAACGGGGGTGCAGGGTTTAATTGAGCGTGCAATCGGAGAACGCAGTGAAGGGAGAAGGAAAAAATAATCCTCTCTCCCACAGGTGTGAACTAATGGGACAAGTAGGAAACGAGTGCAGGCTTCATATTTGTTCCTCGATGAGGATACAACACTAGTGGGGGAAAAAAAGTAGGTCGAAATAGATTGCTCTTCTTTTTATGATTCATCCATACCAACAGAATTAAAACAAAAATAAATAAATATTGCATCATATTTAACAGCAGGCCTTATTGTTAACCACTGAACAAGGCATATCCTGCTTGCATTGACCTATTAGGCTTCCAGTCCATTCGTCTCAGTGATTTTCATCCTTTTAACCTTCACACTCCAATTCTATGTTCCCTTCTGACAGAAAAGTTAACAAAACACATACAAGGAAAAAAGTGATACTTCTTGCTTTAATTACTGCACTAGCATCTTTTGAATCGCGAGTATTTGCTTTCAACTTAAAATAGAACTATCAGCAACAGATCTAAATCAGAGCTTGGTCATAGAAGAAATTAAACTTGTAAGCCAAGGCATCGCTGTACAAATAAAACTGTATGTGTTTGCCTCCCTTTTGAACCAGTCTCCGTGGGCACCATCTTGCCTTTGACCTTTGCATTCTCCGTCTTAATTCCTATATCTTCCCCTGCTTCATCTGTGTCTCATCAAATAAATGCGAAAGGCTGGCTCCCCCCTTAGAGAAATGTCATTTTCTCTGTGAACCTTGCCACTGTTCTCAGCCTTTCTTTCTCACACCATTTCCCTCGCAAGTGTTTTTCGTTTTATTGTCATCTCTGGGGAAGGAGAGAGGGGAAAGGAGGCAGCCAGTGGAAACTCAAGCCGAATCGTGTACCTCTCTGCTTGATGTCCAATTCTTCAACACATTGTTGATTCATCCTCAAGTTTCTGGGTAGCCTGACCTGACAGCCTCCCCAACATGTGTCATACTCTGCCTTTTCAATTTTTCTTTTCCTGTCTTCACCCCTTTTAACACACCTCTCGCATTTCAATTGCATGCCCCTGGAGATAGCAGAACAATAATCAGGTTTAGGTGGCTGGTCATTTGAAAACAGTTTTGCATACATTGGTATGTGGCTCAACCCTAGGATGCTTTTACATTAGCGCTCTTTACTTTTAATCTACCAGAGTTCTTTGTCCGTCTTAGTCTTTTTTGTTTGATCAGTAAGAGAACTTGTGGGAAGACCAAATCCACTGGTGCTAAACATTTCGGTATCGGTTTCGTTCTACACAAACTCTTTCTGCGATCAATCAGATTTAACTGGTACAGTGAGTAAACTGTCAGTTTGCATTCTTTGAGACCAATGAGAGTAATCTCGATGTTTTTTTCTGACACACTTTGGTTTGTATAGATATTTTTACAGGTTTTTTGAGACCCAAGTTTACAAACATAATGGAAAGACTGAGTCGGACCACAGAAAGCGAACTGTACTGTAGGCTTATTTTTGTTTAAAAAGCTCTCTTCCAACCTTTTATGCACCTGTATGCTGACTCTGAGTCAGGACAGAATTGGGCAAAAAAAAAAAAAAGCTTAGCATGATCCAGCCCCATATTGTATTCATAAATGGCAAGAGAATTGATAGCTATGGGAGAATTTAAGTCTTTATTAAAAGATCGCTCAATGCCGTTACAACCACATTTCAAGCAGCTTTCCCCAGAAAATTGACATTCATTAAAAAGTAATTTACAACTACTGTCCTCTTAACCAGATTGTATCATTTGTGTTTTGTAAAATGGCCAGACGTTTTCAGACAGGTGCTTTGCTTTATTTGTACATTGGTACCATCAGACACCGTGTGCAGTCATTCAACGCCGTAAAGAACGAAGAACAAATAAACACAATATCTGTTCCAAGATCAGGACAAAATACAGAGACGCATACAACTGTATTTTTTTGATGAAAAGAAAGAAAATTACCTCTTATTCTGTTCATTTGGGTGCTAATCTAAGATGCAAGACTTTGTCTCCTCTTTCTCTAGCTAACAGTCTAAGATTGAAATGTGATCAAAGTAATGATGACCATGCATACAATTACATGGCTGCAAGCGAAGAACACTTCCCTTTGGTCTGTCTTTGACATTGTTTTGAGATACAGAAGTAAGAGTTCCTTGTTTTGTGCCCTGAAGCTCCTCTTTCCAAAGTCTCAGAGAAGACTAGGTTATCCCTAGGAACTCTAAGCCAAATTCTAATAAAGTATTGTCACATAGAGACGATTCATTTGCACACTGATTTTTACCTGGACAAACAAATGTGTCAATGTAAAACATTCTTACAGTAAATCCCAAGCCATCATTATTGTCTGACCCTTCCATCTTTTCTACAATAGCTACCCCCAAAAAACTACAGTCATACCATAATTTTGTTGGGGAAACAAGGGACGCAGGAGACACACAAGCTCCCCTACAAGTTGACATTTGCCACATTCATTCATCATTCTTCCATCGTCACTGCACAGATGAGGAGCGAGGGAGTTTATCAGCTGCAATGATTGAGATGGTTGGGCGAAGCACTGGTGGGAAAATGACTCCAATATAATATGCTTTGGTGACTAACTATATGTAGCTAAAAGAGGGCCAACCTGTTTGCACTATTATAAGTTGCAAGGATGTTGAGGTCATAGACTGACACACACTTCAAGGATGTCAATGAGTCTCCGCATGATTAATCAACAGGAAATCATTATGTGTCACGTTGTAATAAAAGCAGACCTTGATGGCTGATTTAAAAAAAAAAAAGTCAAGGAGATTTAATTACTGAGTCATTCTTGGTGAATATTTACGGCAAGGTCTTCTGCCCACACTCTCTGCCAAAATTATGACTGTCCTTCCATCAGCTAAGATTTTGAGTGTCTTCAAATCTGTAGGCACAACCCAACTAATAAGCGAATTAGGATCGCAATGTTTGGCCACATTCATGGGCTCCTCTAATAAATTGTGTCAGTCGATGCTGAAGGATGATTTCTTATTCCCACATCGCTCAAACTTCACTGTGGGTTGCAACTGACTCGTATTCTCACCGTGGACACATGCATTCGGTTCAGTCTTTAAGCCTGCACAGTGAAAACTGATGAAACTATAATTACAGCTTTTATCACACGAGACTTGTCACCTTTAAATGTGACATGTTGCATGTAACAATATGTTCTTCAGACCATGCAGTGCTGAGATGGTGCGGTGCACCCCCATTGGTTCAAGACTCCATTATGTTCCAATCACTTCAGTTTGTACACAGAAAAGTCAAGTCATGGACACCTTGGTTCAATTCATATTAAACATGTGACAAGGGTGTCAAGTTTTATAAGTAAATATTAAAATATATTTACACAATCAGAAGTTTTCTTTTTCTTTTTGGTTTGGATTCAAGCACATAGGTTTGAATTAAATGCTTCTAACATTTACCATATTCGATCTAGATAACGATGCATTGATAACATTACCACAAATTTATCTTCAGTCATTAGACTCTTAGCATGAATTTATCTGCACACAAATATTTAGCCACTGTTTTCTTTTTTTGTTCTTAACTTTTAATGAACATTTATAAGGGAGTCTAAATAAGTTTGAAGCATCTCTAACACTTTTCACCCAATTAACCTATCTACTTTCCACTCTCTTAAACAAACACATTATCTTTGCTAAAAAGTAATGGGGATAGAGTGAAAGATTTACCCAGAGTTATACGGAGATACTGGAGACATGCATTTGTTCAGCAGGTGGAGCGATACAACACTAATTTATTATCATTAGCTGGAGTTAATCGCCTGTGCAAACACGTTACTCTCCAAATAGATTTAATTTTTTTTCCTCCTTTGTACAGAGTGAAGGAAAGAGAAATACCATCAACATTCAACGCTATTTCAGGTGCCTTTTAAATGGGGATTACATTGTTTCAGACAGGACCAGATGGAAGTTAAATAACAAACCGTTTTTTTTTTTTTTTGGTTTGCCTTTTACTCACATCCATAAAAACTTGGTGCGAATGATAAGTCCCAAATACAACATCACAACGTGAGGTACAGCTACACAATCTAATGCGATCGAGTACAGACAGTTTAGTTGCCTGGATTAAGATAATACGGTTGGGGATCACCCAACGTCATCTCGGGTAGGCTCCAGCTCACCCATGACCCGAATCAGGATAAGCGATATAGAAAAACTACGGATGGATAAACATGTTTCTCATTACATAATTTCATAACAAGTCCTCTAAAGACTTTCAAGACGTGTTCTATGTTGAAGCAGGGATCCTGCCCTCTCTACCAACAGATGTTTTGTTTGATTTTTTTATTTTCTTCAGGACAATAATTACACAACCTAAGAGGTAACATTATTGGTGACAACTCAAAGGCATCTGACAGCAAAAGTAGTGAGTAATGAACTACAAATAATTTGTTACTGTGTTTAAGAAGCCTTTTCAGGTATCAGGTATATACTTCAGCATTTGTTTTTCACCTCTAAACAGGTGCTGTGTATAACTGACAGTCAAAATGTATTTTTATTTTTTACTTTTGCACTTACGAACATTTCAGTCTGTACTTTTTCACTTTCTCCTAAAGTAGTTGAATCATTACTTCTGCTTTTACCACATAGTATTTTTTTCAATCTGTACTTTTACTTAAGTACAGATTTTAAGTATTTTTGCCACCTCTGTCTGACGGTGTGTTGAGATTGCTCAGAGCGGGCTGGCAGGCACCGTCCTCTGCGCTCCACACCTTTATCAAGATTCTGGAACTTAAAACATTCTCAAAAGTAGCGGAACAAACACTTTAACACTGCTTGAGGTTAAACTGAGGTTGACTTGATCAAATCAGGGTTTGTATAGCTTTAGTTTTATTGAGTTCAAAGTACAAAAGACGAAAAAAGGCCCAGAGAAAAAAAAAAGACACCACAATGTGTATGTTTTGTGTGTGACCGGTGACTGCTCTGAGTTCAAGGGGTTGATGGATTTTGACAACAAAGGTTTAAATGTGTTTCCGCCCACCGTCCTAGAGTGAGCAGCACATACAAACATTTTCTTTCTTTCTTCCTCCTTCACACATTCCGCCTCAAAATGCTTTATGCGCGTACGGCTTCTGTAAATCTGGCACAATCTCTATGCTAGACATCGCACAGGCGTTCAGTTCCCTGCTGCGGGGCGTTCCGACGTGGAAGTGTTCAGTTTAAGAACAAGGTAGCGCTGCGGTGCATGCTCATCTTACATTCAGAGAACAGGAAGCCCTGGAGGTGCTGAGTGTGTCCTTTGTTTGGAAGCGCATTTCTTATTAACAAGTGAGAAAGCATTTCAATATCTGTGAAAGAGTCGTGGCAGTAGACGTGCAACTCCAGTGGTCCCTTAACTCAATGTACATCAAGTCAATATTTCTCATTGAAATGAATTCAAATGCCATTAATCCATTCCATCGCCTTAAAACACAAATTTTTGTTGCTGCGTTTTTAATAATAAAAATAGCACTGTATTGTATGAAAACACAATAAATGATAATAAACGAGTATGTGAAAACAAACACCGGTAATTACTCGTAACGTAACGTCGTACGTTGGGGCACTCGTCAGACAACACACTGCAACTTACATTCAGCTGTTCTTTGCAAAAATGTAACATACAATGAGTCAAGTGCCTGAAGAGGACAAAGTGATGTCTGACGTTGTTTCTCAGAAAGTATCACACAGTTGCAGCACTGCAGTGCATCAACCAGTTGTGTGGAGAAGTGAGCACATGTGAATATGTACTCCCAAAACCAGTGGGTTCAATCACAGTAATTGAACCATTAACGTAATTACTCAGGCACTCGGGATGACAGTTGCTCATCTGGAAGAATTTTGTTTTAGAACCGGAGGGCCACAGCTGCCAATAAATAAAAACTTCAACTAGTTGTTGGAGAGATGCTAGTATGCTGACTGACTACTGTCGAGCTAACCCTTGAGCAACGCACTGAACCGCAACCAAACATGCTGCAGTGGCTGGTGGCCAGCACATTTCTCCCTTCGCGTAGCTCAGAGAGAGAATACATCAAGGCAAAGGGCTGCAGGAAAGATTAATAATCCTAGTGAAAATATATAACTGCCATCTTGTTGAGAGAGGACCCCCCGCCCCCCCCCGGAGGTGCAGAGGCAGCCGAACATCTTGGACAACGCCTCTCAACTGCCTGCGCTGTGAGAAGATGTGAGGTTGAAGACACCCTGAGGCTCGTCTCTGTGTCACAGACATTACGTTAGTCACTGCTTCATGTTCAAAAAGGCCCTGGCCTCAGTCTGCTGGGAGGGGAATGGCGCTAACACTGGGCTGCACAGAAGTGCTGTAAAAATATATTTTTTATTATTATTATTATTTTTTTTTTTTTTTGCTGTCAACACTTTGTAGTTGTTATATTATCTATATTATCATACCGTACAGTAAGAGCACATGTGACCAGGTTTATATAGCAGATTGTGACATGCTTATCATACAAGTTGGTGCTTGACCCACTTGCATGGAAGTGCACAGCAGCTTCAGGCATCTTGAAACTAATTTTGAATGAAAGTGACACAACCCATATTCATGTTGCTCACATTGTTTTAACAGGGCCCCTACATTTACATGGGACTAAAACAAAGCTCTCTAAATTGAAAGACAAGTATATAAAAAAAATATATCTATTACGTTTCAATCATTCATGTATTCATTTATGCTTGTACTGGGCTATTTATTAGTCTTAAACTTATTAGTTTTCAAAGAATCACTTTTTTTCATTTTGCTAAAACTGTCATTATGACGTTACAGTAGGACATTATAAAAATGATCTGTTAAAATAAATAAATAAATAAATAAAATAAAATAAAACAGCTATCTCTGGTCCGTTTTGTGCCTCTAATTTGATGAACAATTGAAAATGGTTTTCAAATCAAGGCAAAAATATATTTTACTACTAATATATTATGACTTTAGGTGGATGCATTTTTTAAAATTGAACAACAATTCTGCCATATTTGTGGAGTGTGTCAGAGCAGGAGCTTCATGTTGCGACCCAGCTTAATTGTAAGATTGTGTTTCTGATCGTTTAGGATTTCCTGTCGAAATAACATCAGCACTTATTTCTTTGTGGCCACTTTGTAGGCTAAATAAAGACGCCTAGTTCTTTAAAACAGTTGAGAACAAATTTATTTATTGGGATTAAAAACTGCCAGCGTGTTTCTGTATTTAAAAAAAATTAAACTGACATTGTGCAGTAGATACCTTATGAACTTCAATTTACCCCATGAATTGAGTGCAGTAGTTCAGGTTGCGCCCTGCGGAAGCTGCGTATAAACTGCGAACTAACCTTCCTATTGTCTGCTCACAGCATATTTGACTCACAACAGCGATTGAGCTGTGTACCGTGTGTGCGTTTGTGTGTCTTGTAGCCGCACGAGCGAGTCGCGCGGTGACAGTGTTGCTTGCGAGGCGGACGCTCTGGCGCCATGACAGAATGAGGTCGCCCTGCCGCTGAATTACATGCTCACCACGTCAGTCTCTCTCACGCTCACGCGTACGCGCACGTATGCACGTGGACACGCACGTCCCGTAATAAGTCCGTTTGGAATGACGGTGATGCTTTTGGCTGTGGAACACTGGCCTTCTTTGAAACGCACATACTCAGCTGAGAGCAGGTGCATAGGTACACGAGAAAAAGTGACAGGGTTATGCATGAAGCCAAAATGAGTCACAGTTAAAAAAAAAGATTTTAGTGCACATTAGTCAAAAGGTTTTTGTTACTCTCTCTTCTTAAGCATTATTGATCTTACACTGCTACATCAGAGACACTCCGTGGATTCGTGAATGAATCAAATTGTTTGCATGCATACAAAACAATGAGTATCATCACAATTGCGTTATTTTTAAAGTCCTTGCTGAATGTAAATAATAGTAAACATTGGATCATTTGACCTTTTCCATTTGATTGATTTCCTTTGTCACTTCCTGTCTGATTAGTTGCACATCCTGTCGTCAATCCCATAAACCACCGCCAGCCAATCAGCTTCCTACCTGCCCTTTTTTTGTCTTTTATCTCTGTAATCTAGCATCGTTCAGTCTATATCGCTCACTCACGTCTGCACACTCTTTGTTTGTATTGTCGTTTGGTGGGGGTGTTAGTCAAGTTAGGTCGTTCAGCCAAATCTTGGTGCTTTAGACCACCTTGTTTCTAATTTATCTGGTTGTGATATTTGGATTCACATTCATTTCAAAAGCCCGCACAAAAATATGCTGCAAGTACGTTTTAATAGTGCTCTTCGGTATCAAAGTAAGCTGTGCATTTGCCAAACACCAGAGTCACCTTAAGCCTCTACTTTCTGTATATTGATTTTTACTATAGCACATTCAATGTATGTATTATTAACGGGTTGTAAACAGATAAAAAGTCAGTGCTTTCTTCTGCTATGCTACTACCATACAGGTGTTGTTTTGCGGTACAACTTCTCAACGCTGTGTCGTGGTGTTTTTTCATTGTTGTTTTACTTGCATGGCTCTTTAGTGCCACTATATCAAAATGCTTCGGAAGATAAAGCCTAGTTCTGCTGAATAAAACATTTAGAAGCTGCCCTATCCTCTACTAACGCTTTCGCAAACACGGAAACCAAAGATCTCTGCTCCTGTAGTTATCGTTTGTATTTCCACTTGTGAATGCAAGTGTGTATTTTGACAAAGTCTGAAGATACCTTTCAGGTAGCTAGTTTTTGTCACACAGCCTTGCAAAGTAGTGTTGAAACGATCTCACGGTAATGCTTGCGTCTCATCTGCAGCAACTTCCAAACTTGGCTTGAGCTTGAACGAGGAGATCGGTAACACGCATCAGTTGACAGATTAATTCAGTGGCTGGAATCTTGACCATTATTTACAAATGTTGCCGTTGTCTTGATTCGGTGAACATCTTTGAAGAGATTAAAATATATGCAAAGGTTGCGAAACAATAGTGCGTTAAGACTCCTGTCACAAATTCATGTGTATTAACAGCAAAATAATGCCAGCAGCGTTGCCTGATGTCTATAGTTAATTTGACAGTAGTCATTCTATAATTTAAAATTCAAAATTTAACCTGAGCCAACAGTGATTTCTCGATTTTACATAAAACGACTAGCAGCAGTGTTTTTCATAAGTCCCCCCGCCCAACTATAAACTTATTTTGCCGTTTTACTGCGGTAGTCACATTCACGTGGTATGGGGCTGTATTGCATTACATTTCTAGTATTGGCATCATAACATTTTTTTGCATGTAGCTCACATATGATATATTATATACTCCATTCGGACTGCACATTTTAGAGTGGCCTTTAATCGTGGGCAATCTAAGGCACCGGCATCAGTTGACGAGCAGAAAAGGGACGGTAGTGGGTAAACCTTAAACAGTCTAAATCACAATTGTATGTTCAAGCAAAATGGTTCCACACTCTCCAGGATTAAAATAGATCATTGTAACATTTTAGGGGTGCACTAACATATCATTGGTCACCTAAAAGCTTTTGGCATTCCTCAAAGTTTTCCCGCTCGAGATCATACCTGTACCTTTTTCAAGTCAAATCATTAACTCGATAAAGTAAATTAGTGGTAACTTTACCTTGATGGCTAAAGATTGACTCGTTGTACACATGAGTTGCGGGCTTAGCCTCAATTTTTTGGGGGGGTTGTAAAGGCTTAGTGGGCTGATGAGGATGCCCTTCTGTATATATGAGCTGTCCAGTTAATTTTTGTATTTATGTAGCGACTGGTGTCTGACACACCAATTACACACTCTTTCCATTGTCTAATATGCCAACTAAAATACCTGCCACACTCTTCAGATATTTCATGGACTTGAGAAAATTATGTAAATGTAGTAGGAATTTGGCTTCTCGCAATATATAGTTATACTGCTATTAATATGTATATATATATATTTTTTTCCAGTTATATTTTGCTGTAGTGGCATTATTGCATGGTTGTATTTGCCTCAGTCTTGGCCTCAACATAATTTGAGATGACTTATCCTAAAAAAAACAACAACCAAAAAAAACAAGCAAACATACAAACAAACAGCAGTTTCTGGCGGCAAAGTGTATTGAGTTAACTCCACGGTGACCTTCTCCTCCTCTCTATATACGGATACCGTTTTGACCTCCTCCGGTGTACTTGTCATAACACTTCCGCTTGCCAGAAGACACGCCAGCTCTCAGACTCCAACATCTCGATTCAGTGAAGAGCAATTTGTGACAGCATGCTTAACAGCACCAGGAACGGCATCATTCGCACGCCATTTAGTGAGATTCTGTGCGATGCATCAAATTTGAACTCAGGACAGAATACAGGTGGTGCATAAAAGGGTGCCTCTAAATATGGCCAGTGAACAAGAAACATTTATTGAACTTTAAAAATTAATATGGAATCCCTAGCGCATCTCACAGGCACTGCATTATTTAATTAGACTCAATAGTTGAGCAGAGGTCCACTACGCAGAGAAGAGATTTGATGACTATCCTTTTACCACTGTTTAATTCTCTCATTTTAAATACTGGTGGGTATTGATTGCGCAAATTGCATACGAAAGATAGTTTTACCACCTTTCTACACCAGTCGCTTCATTCTGCCTGGACTGCTACTTTTCCGCTCATAGGTACGCTCCTTCAGTAGCAGTTTCTCGGATATCTCGGTTTGCAGATGTTTGGCAGCTTTTACGGCTGCTACTTTGGCATCATTGTTATATGAGTGAAAACAGTCGCTGCCTCAATGTTTAATGGAGAACTGTGCAATACTACAATATCAGAATCAGAACCAAACGTCAACGAAAAAGCAATGGAAGTTAAAATAAAAAATAAAAAGTACAATGGTGTCTTACGAGACAGCACATTTCATCAAAGTATCGCCTTCATCGCTGCGCACTCACATCTGATTTTATAGTACTTCTGTTCTCTTTTTTCCCCCCTTGTCATGACATAGTGCATGATCCCTCAGAAAAATCATGCAAGGCTTCTGGGCTGATTGCACTATTCAACAAAGTGTTATTACAATCAGTCCACGGCTGGCAATGCGGGCAAATTACTGATAGGGATGCGAGTTACGAAAGCGACAATCGAAGAAAGGAAAGCCGAGGAGATGCTATCACAAATGTTGCCTCCACCATTGTGAACTTTTAATTTGCCCGCCATATTTGAGATCCTTTGTTTGTCATCTGAGCGTCGGAATTGCGTTTAGATTCCTTGTGATATTCAATTCATAAAGGCTGGAAAGTGATTTCTAGGTCTGTTGTAGCCTCAATGCTTTATCATAGCAGCTCCTTTAGGGTATGTATAAAAAGCTGGACAGCCTGCATCAGTAGGAGTGTGTATGTGTGTATGGAGACGAAGTGAGGGGAGAAATTGGACTGTCTGGCAGAATTACAGTCGCTATCAAACACTGCCGCTACAGCAATGCTCATAATCAGAGTTGGAGAGGCAAATTGACTGCTGAATAGATTTGGGAGTTTCGCCTCCAGCCGAAAATGTGCTGTCAAAACCAAATAAAATGCTTGCTGGGTTTTTACAGTCCAAATGACTCATTTAGAATGCGAAAGATGACCTTTGACCATTGGAAGGATGTGTCATTTATTTAAACTAATCGCCTCGTCCCTGACAGAAGCTGTCTTACATGGGCGCCCAGCAGCAGACAGAATGAGCCGGAAAGAAACGCAACAGAATGTATTCAATTATTTGACATTCAGCACTTAAAAGGAATATTGTTTCTTATTGAAATCCGTGCTTTATGATTGTAGCCAGAAGTTTTTTTTCCAGGAAAAGGAGTGACAAAACCCCCCCCCCAAAAAACATGCCTGCCTATCTGAGGGATTGGCCTCAAGTAGCTCAAACCAAGCTCAAATGCTACGATATAATGCTTGAAATGCTTGAACTCTTACATCTGACATCTTATCTATTGATTCAAAATAAAGCTCTTGCTTGGACTATGAGAAGGAACAATTGGTTCTTATGAAGCTAAACAATCCTCCACGGACAGCCCTGTTTCTACCGAGTAGTATGATTCAGTCCAAATCGTTATAGTGTTTGCATCAGAAAGGGTCCCAAAATGTCCGACGCATACTGTGCCCCTTTTTTGGCACCTTTTCATTCAGGTTCCGGCCGCTGAAGTTTGAGACAGTTCGCCTGCGTAGGGTGGAGCGAAACCCACCATTGTCTGTCGGCAGTGGATGGCCACTTTACATTGGAATGTCAAACATAACAAAAGTACTTCAAGCTCCAGGCGACTACTGCTACAATGTAATGTTTTCTTTCGGCACCATCCTGCCTACATGCCTAATGATGCAAATGCAAATAATCTATTGTCATCTCCGTACACCTTTTGAGCTTCTTGCAGGCGTGCGATCAATAAATCGTTTCACTTGTCAAAAAAAAAAAAGATTTCATTAGCATATTTATTAGAAAATGTGTATTTTCTCTTGTGAATGTTTGCAAAGAGAGTTACAAAAATTCCCTTCTCTTGTGCGTTTTACACATCAGCTTTTCATTGATTTATTTTTTTACACTCCTGTTAACTAAATTGACTCGATTAGTTCCAACTAGCACTGTCACATTTCCTCAAGAGCTGAGTGCACTATTTAAAAGGTTAGTCTTTCGTGATTAAATGAGCACGTTTCTGAGTAGCTGTAATTTCCCTGGGTGACAGTGTTGGTTTTCCAGCTGGGTGGAGAGCAGTGTTTGGAGGCCGGCAGACTACCTGCCACAGGATATCATGGCGGACACTGCATTGGCTTGGCTGCAACTCAAAGCGCACCTGACAGCAGGGCTCCACAGCACCATTACTGCATGTCCAGAGATATTTAGGAAAGAATGGGATGAGGCGCTTAGTGCCGTATATTGTACCAGGCCGAGGCAAATTATTTCCCACAGTCATAAATTATAGCTACCCCGACATGTGAAAAGCCATTGCTTTTGGAATCCAAAGCTTCTTCGTAGGAGTCTGTAGATGAGCATGGCC
The DNA here is from genome assembly GCF_024500275.1 of Phycodurus eques. Taxonomy (NCBI): domain Eukaryota; kingdom Metazoa; phylum Chordata; class Actinopteri; order Syngnathiformes; family Syngnathidae; genus Phycodurus; species Phycodurus eques. The sequence continues at coordinate 4,904,107 of NC_084544.1, forward strand.
TGGATAATTATGACAGATAGACACATATGTTAATGTTGAGATGCTGTCGGTTGAACGTTCAACTGGCAAGACAATGGCGGAATGTTTGAGACTTGTTAGCTGCGTTGGGAAGAAACATGCCAGCGGGCACAGGCTACCTCTGACGTCGTGTCTCTTGATTCAACATCGAATATGTTCTTCTTTGTATTTTAATCATTGGTTGGTGTGTTTAGTTAAACTAATAAATGACGCTAATAATCGTCTGTATTGAGGAGAAGGCTTAAACGTTACTTGCTGAAACATCTTCCTAGTTTATATTCATTCCGACAAATCATTAGCTGCACTTTCACTTGACTTTACAGTTCCAGCTTAATGTCACTATAATATTAATATCACTGTACCTATCTTGACATATCTGTTTGAAGATGGGTTTTTTTTTCGTACAATAAAAGTGCTAAAACCCCCACTTTACACAATCCACTATGCCATGTATGATCACGCCACTCGTTCGTTGCCCTTTTCACAGCTAAAATACACGACATGGCCAATTTATTTGGAATTTACTTAAAAAAATATGTTTTTCTATATATATATTGAATGTGTAAGTGTTTTTCTGAACTTAACCTTACATTACTTAACAATTTATAGCATTATCTTTTAAATACTATGCTAGTATTGTCTGTATTTTATAGTATTAATTACAGTATAGTAAAGCAGCAAAGCAAGTGCATTAATTCAACCTAGCAAATAATTTATTTAAAAAAAAAAGGAAAGTAAGCCACTAACACTTTTATTATTGGCTAAGCTACATAATTTATCTAAGTCATTTTTTAAATTTATTTATTTTTTGTTCTCAGGCTGGTGCTTTGCAGTTTCCCATCGCATCGTTTATGCTCCTCCGTCTCATCCCGCGTTCCTCTTCACGAGTCTTGCAAATTGTCGACATTATACTCTCATGCCGTGATTTCTGGTGTCATTTTTGTAAATGTGATCTCTTGTCACATAAGCAGAGGCGGGCCCAACTTTATGTTCTCCCATTGTCGAATGAAGTTTAGTACAATAATGACAGAGCTTCATGCACTAAAAGGTTTGCACTCACCCACGCCCTGGTGCTGCTGTAATGTTTTAATCACCAGTCTTTAGCAAGGACTGATAAATGTCAATACTGGCACTCCATGAACCAATGACGGACACACGCCGGGGATGCCAAATGACATAGAACGACGCCCCCCACCCAAAAAATCTCATTACAGCAAAAGTCACAAGAGAGTAGAAAGGATGACCAGCCTCGTCGAGTCTTGATTATATCCCCCGCTGTCTCACACACAGCAAAGAGGGCAACGTGGAGACAAATGCCGTTTTTCTTCCACTCGTCAGCGCTGTTCATAAGGGTTGGTTCATCTCCTGCGAAAGGGTTAACTCACACTCAACTTTGAGTAAGTTCAAGCACTTTTACTGTCCTCATATCAAGTGCACAGTGTGTTTTATCAAAGGCGCATCACATTATCTGTCGTACCCACGGAACACCGAGAGGGCAGTTCTGATGGAAAGTTGCGGCCAGTCCAGAGATCATACGTTGCTATGTAATTAACATGGGCCACAAGCAACGCATTGATCTGCACGCTGGCAATAAAATAGGGCTTGAGTGCTTTCATTTAAGCAACTGCTTTAAATGGTAAAACCAAAGGAAAACATATTAAATCTGCCAAGTCGCACATCTGTAGCTTACTCATTTAAACATATCTAGTCTGTAGAATTTTTTTCAGCGCACCCACAATGTATAAACACTGTCCTGTGACTTACCTCAGACTTCTGCATAGTAATTATTGCTAATTATATTGATCAAGATAGCCATAATAATTGTCCATTAAGAATTCTGACAGTTGTGCAAAATAAGGGTGTTCTAATTAGCTGTTAAACAACAGCAAAACCACTGTCGATTCAGTCTCAAGTAGTTGGAGGTTGAAAGAATTACAGCAGCTATGGAAAGTTGAGCTACAGCCATGGAGACATCCTGACATCATTACATTATTCTGCCCAATACAACATTAGAATCAAAAGACCCATGAAAAAGAAACAAAACAATTAATAGAATAATTGGTCGGTAAGCCACTCGAGTCATTTGATTGAATTCTGAAAGTCTCCCAATGTCACATTGTGAATTAGCAATCATCCCTTTTCACCAAGTCTCTGGTGTTCATTTGTATGCCGACTGTATGTGTTCTCTCTCGAAATAGGACCAGGTTGGAATATGATTAAGTATTTCTCGGGGGCAAAAAAGATAATCAGTGTGTTAATATGAGACATTTAATGTAAATTAGAGTATCATTAATCTGGAGTGTCTCTCATCAAAAGAGATTGCGGGTGGCTTTGTATGTTTGAAAAGTGCTTTGGAAGATGTGGCGACAGAGCAAAGATGATTGACATGAGTGCCGATGAAATACAAAACATAACATCAAAGTACATAGTGCAGGGTTATAATTTTTTTTTAGGACTATCAAGACATTTCAAGAGTTATTGCAAAGATGGATATTATAAAGAAAATATAGATACACCCATTTTCAAGCATGTATTCATTTACAGCAGACTCCCATGCAACTGTTTCTACTAGGACAAAGAACTGCAAAAATAACAGCATTGATACGTTTACAACATTTTTGATTACATTTGCTCCTTTCCTATATTATCATTCTAGCATTCTGATTGGGCGAAATGAATCATGACATGATCATGAAATCCATACTATATTGAGTATTCTAGATTTGTGCCTGACAAGATCATTTACCTATTCCCTCGGCAATTGTTACAACTCAGTCAGTCACTGAAACTATTGTTTTGCTTGAATATATATAAAGCACATGCAAATCTGAAGATTTGTAGTGTACTGCTCGAGTGTAACAGCACTAACTGCTACTTATGAAATATACGGCAAACTGATTTTTTTTTTTTTAACATCGCTGATCATAGTATACATCAATGGCATGTTTCTAAAGCTATTGTCAGAGGAAAACAATGTGCATGAGGTGCATTCAAGTGCTGCAAAGTCTTGGAATTGATGTATTCACGCAGTATGATGGAGGATACAAAACATATAAAAAAATAAATAAAAAGACAATTTCACAAACTGTCCCTCTGACTACATCTACATTTCACACTGTGGAACTCATGCTAGAGGGCACACAGCAGGTGTAAAAAGCCTTTCCCATATGCTTTGTCTCCTTCCTCCTGCTTTGCCTGCAGACTGGAACTCATGCTGCTATTAATAAGGCGATGCAGGGGACTCGTTGCATTGACTTTTTAAAACAGACTGCAATATTCTTGGAATGGAAGCAAAATGACATGGGAAGTGTCCTAAGCATACTGTATATATTTATACATACATATTGTATGTATGACTGTGCCATGTACTCAGTTATGAAAAACAAAGTACCTTCTAGTTCTAAGGTTCTAGTGATGTTAATGTTATGTGCCTTAGCATTTTATTTCGTTTTCCTCGCTGAAATTACTTGTCATTTATGCTGTTGCGTGAAGTTTTCTATTTTAAACACATTGTCTCGTAGCTATTGCATTGTTTGACTAGAAAACTACTCTGTCAATTAATTATGTATGTATGTGCATGGCGATCTTGAAATTCACTCCGTTTTATGTATGTTCACACACATGCGGGCATGCGAGGCGAGATGTCAGAGTGAATGGCGTGCTAAAACAGTAACCAGGAAGCAGACTAGCACCTCTCCAACAACCAGATGCCCTTTTACATCTTGTCCACAGCGGGACTTGAAAGGTGAATGTCTGGTTTCAAAGCCCAAGTTACAGATGAGCTATTTGCCTCCCAAATCTTGAGGAGCACGGTTAATTCTAAAGAGCGTCTCACTGGAGCACTGTTAAAAGCTTTCTGACAGTGCAACAGGATAACTGTTGTATACCGAGCTCCATCTTACCTAGGAAGTCTTTCTCGCATCAAATGCAACCTCTAGTAAGTTCTCCTCTTTGCATGCGCTCTCCTACGTCCATCACTGTTTGTACTGCCTTTATAGCAACGGACGTGCTAAGTGCATCTTTATTCATCGGAGCGCCGAGTGTGAATCTCAGGATGAGCAAGTTGACCTCGCTTTGAATAGTGCTGAATTTGCATCTGAAAGGCAGGTTTGTAGAGTTGAAGTGAAGATCAAGTGGGTAGAAGTGCTTGCTCCTCCACCACTGGCCTTGAGGCACTGCATCGCTTGGCTTTTTTTTTTTTTTTTTTTTTTTTATCCCAGCATATTTTTTTTCTTGCATGTGCATAAAGCTAGCATAGTCACACACTTCCACTTTGCTTGACCCCATATGGACATAAACACATTTACAGTACGTTTATCTGGCGTCTCAAGTCATAATAAGCACTGAATGCCTTTGACAGATACAGTAATTCAAATGTGCAGTGCAGTAACGCTTACCTTAGAATGGTGACTGTAGTGGAAATGAGGCAGAGGAGGGAGGATGAAGGGGAGAGCAGAAGAGCGAAAGAAGAAAAAAATGCAACAACAATCTCAGGCCTGTGGCACAAGACTGGGTATAAATTACATTGGAGCCATTATCCCTGGAAGGGAGTTTTATGTTTTTGCGTTAATCACTTTTGGAGTGGTAGTTGTACATACCATTGTTGTAGTTCTGCTGTTGAAACCTAAGGAAGGGTGAAGGGTTAAAAGTAAGACGGTTGGCTCTCTCAGGTGTAATTAGTGGAAACAATAGAGAGCATGGAAGCAAGCCCCAGGGGAAGTAAAGTTTTTTCGAGGCATTGTTTTGAGGGATCAGTATACTTTTGTATATCAACCCATCCACCATCCATAACCTTGCCTGAACAAACTAATACATTGAAAAGCTGCTGAGGCCTCTAGCTGATTTCGAATGGAAGGAAATTGAAATGTTTCAATCTGGGAAAAACGGCACAAACAAGCTCACTGCTGCTTCCGTCCGTTCTTGGATGTCATGCCATTCGCTCTATCCATCATACTGGAGAGATCGTTGAGTGAATGAAACGTGTAGAGACGATTATGTGGAGGTGTAACAAATATCTTTCTCAAAGAGGCCTTGCATCATATTATCCAATGAGTTTTTCTCTTGATCTTCTTCTGCGCTTGGTCTTGCAAATTCCTTGCACACTTTTTAGCAGACCCAGCGAAGTCTTCAGGAAATTTTTGCATCTTTAATTACTTTTACAGTAAAACCTTAAAGGTTAAATACAATATATGCCATTCCGATCGGCTTGTCGACCTCTGATTGCAATATGATTTCTCTAATGAAATTTAAATTTCATTAGAGAATATGTCAGGCCAGGGTTAAACTTGCAGTTAATTAATATATTGATGTATGAACAGTCCATGGAATTTTGTCATACACAATCAAAAAGAAGTCAACCACTGCTAACAGTAAAACACTGTCATTAACTTTTAGAACCAGTGACGATGTGTATGTTGATGCTGCAGTCTTACTGATCTCTTTACATCATGTACCGTTTTTTTTTTTGGTATATGTTAATTGTTTTTCGCATCCTTCTTCGCTGAACACCCCTTGTTGGTCCTTCTTTTGAAATCATCCCCAAGTTGTGTTAAAAAGATAGCCGTCATTTTCCCCAACAAAAATGTTGGTTGAATTCAAACATGTTCCCCTGTATTTGTTTTTATTTTACTATTGGCTTCACGTTGCTGCTTTGGACGTGTCTAAAGTGCAAATATTTTCTCACACTGTTGTCTGTTTTAAAACAGCTGTGAACGTTTCCTCTGATCTGAGCCCTACTCTACTGTTAAACCGTGCTTGTGTCTCCATGCAAAATAATTTCTGATCGGATTTGTTCTCTCTCTTAAACCTGAGGTAAACAGTAGCGTAACTCCGATGTCATTTCTATTGCGTCGTTAATTGGTTTGGTTTAATTCCAGGGAAACTAAGGTTGTTCCAAGAACATATTGCACTGTGACATGAATGCATTTCATTTTGTTAGCAACCTTTGTATTGACGCAATAACACACTTGAGGGTGAACCTAATTATTATTGTAGCAATTAGCGGCACTGAAGTGGCTTCTGTAATGAGTGGAGTGGATGCAGGTGGAGCCTATTGTAAAAACTCAGCAGCTGGGAGGCATGAATATAAGAATTGACATCTAATAAAACTAAAACAAAGCCAACACATGGTAGTCATGGCAATTTACAGGATGAATGGAGTTAAACAATGGCAGGACACAGCAAAGCAAGGAAGACTGACGGAAAACCAGAATAGTGGAGGCAGAGAGGACTAAGAGAATTAAAAAAAAAAAAGTACAAGTTGGAGATGACGATTAAGAAACTAGTCACGGTGGAAGTTCCTTCACTGTTTATACACAAGTGAAACAAATAAGCAAACAATAATATGAAGGATCCACAGTCATGACCACACCAGTGCGCACTTGCCTGGGGCTCGCCCAGAAGGCGATATATTCCCAGCAATATAAAATCAGGGCATTTGAGCCAATTAGAAGCCAGAAGAAAGTGACGCATTCTGTAAAATGAACTTGAACAATAAACAATGAAATAGGGAATTAAATGTACCTCATATACGGTATAACTCATGCTGCAGAGTAGTAACTTGAAACGGAACGGCGTCCGAAAGCCATGCCGCATTGAACGCATCAGTAAGAACTAGACAGGATTGCAAATAGCAACAATTGAGGGCTAGTTACTTGTTGGCATGTGGCTATTGATCATGGTAAGGAGAATGAATTTATGCAATAGGTGACTGAGGGCAGCCACAAAACAGACCACTGCAGCCAAGTGAAGACAGTGGAGGAAACTGCACTACTGCAGAGCCTTCAGAATAAATGTAAATTAACTTTGAGCTCATTTGTAGTCTATCCTCAAGAGTTACAATGATGTGCACCATTAATATGGCTCAGGGCAGCATCAGAACACATTTAAATTTTCATCAATTTATACTGTTTTGCTCATAATTTAGAGCTGCAGCCCGCATGCGGCTACTGTAAGCGCTTTGAGTGTTTGATTGAAGATTTGAAATATGACACTGTCACCTCACAGCAAGAAAGTCTCGTTCAGACCAGACGTTGAAGGCTCGGTGCAGTTAAGATGAAGGCGAAGGATGCTGAAGTGCCAGCACACATGAATGGTTTTCTGGTGAGCTGCTACCAAGCCGTTTATCACCGTGTATCATTTTTCAGGTATAAAGGTTACGAGTAATTGCTGTATCCATCTGCCAGTATCATAACAATTAGGCAGTATTTAATGTATTTTGGACAGGGATACCCTGATTATCATAGTGGAGTGTCTATTACTCTTTTCTGTATATATTATCGATTGGTGTCATTGATATTGATAAAATGCATACTGTAAATTCTTTGGCTTTAAGGGAGTGACAATTCAACACTCCCCTCCTAATTAGCTGGCCAATCAGGGATTATTTAATTGTTAATAAATTATTCAGGTTAAATGCGTCCTTCCTATCAGTCAAGTCATCTTTATGTAACTGTTTTTGGTTAGACAAAGTATAAAGGAGATTCACCTTAAAGATATGGGACCTTAACATCTCTCCATAACAACAACGTGGTATTATTTCATTCTACATGAACTTCCAGTCTTAGTCATCTGCAATGAAGCCCTTTTGCCCATTTAATAATTCACTCACTCATGCTGCTCCACCTCCTGTGCCAAACTACTAAAGCAATGCCAGAAAGGCCAAACGACATTCGCTTTTACACTGATATGATGGAAAACGACGACATGTTGTGATAAAATTCATTTTGACGTGATGCCACCATCCCGATTTTCATTAGAGTATAATATCTCATCCTTGCCTGAGACTGCAAAGAGATGAAAAATGGCAAGCGCCCAAAAACAGGTGGCTGACACTATCCACTCTCTCCATATCAATTGCCAGTGTCTCGATGTAATGACACCATGTATATTCATTTCTAGCAGCTGCTAAAATATAACTGTTGGCTTTCTCCGAGTGCCGTGGTTATGGAGGCAATCATTTGTTCAGCTATATTTGTTCAGCTATATTTGTTCAGCGTAAAGTAAGAATAATGTAAATTTTCATTATTTTAGTTGAAGACCGTGTTTGTGTCTTTGACACTTTTTGGACTCTTATCATCAAACCAAAGGTTTCTCAGTACTCACAAACGTGATTGGAGAGGATTTGTGACATGCGACGCTATTCAAATTTGAGTTGAAGTCAACCAAAGCGCACCAGAGTTCGCTCGCTAGGAGACTGAGAGATGCCAGCAGCATTTGCATGATCGTGTTCATACTTCCATCCATCCATTTTCTGAGCCGCTTCTCCTCACTAGGGTCGCGGGCGTGCTGGAGCCTATCCCAGCTGTCATCGGGCAGGAGGCGGGGTACACCCTGAACTGGTTGCCAGCCAATCGCAGGGCACATACAAACAAACAACCATGCGCACTCACATTCACACCTACGGGCCATTTAGAGTCTCCAATTAATGCATGTTTTTGGGATGTGGGAGGAAACCGGAGTGCCCGGAGAAAACCCACGCAGGCACGGGGAGAACATGCAAACTCCACACAGGCGGGGCCGGGGATTGAACCCAGGTTCTCAGAACTGTGAGGCTGACGCTCTAACCAGTCATCCACCGTGTCACCGTGTTCATACTTAACCTTTCGGAGTCGATGTCGTTTAACCCAATCAGAGATGCCAAGTGAGAATGCAACCCAAAAGTGATCCGGTGGCAAAAATTCATGTAAATGTTATGTGACATGTATTCTGTGTGAAAACGTACTGCAATCCAAAGAAAACAAACTGAGACGGACGAAGCGACAATACGAGATAGATTTTGCTCATTTGGAAATAAGAACTGAATCCTTTCTTCAGTAAGAACAACGAAAGGAACACAATTCTAACTGCACAAGTCAAGAAGTATTCCAGGAAAAAATAAAAACTGACTCCAATATGGAACCACCAAAGCAAAACAAGCAAAGATGAACGGATGCTGCCAATGGCAAGTAGGCAATAATCCGACGTCTAGTTCCTGTTTCTCCTCCGCTTAAGAACCTGGCTGATCGTCCTGGAGATCAGATTTGCGCAGGATGCGCTGCCCAGCCACACTACTCAATTGACAAAAAAACAACCAAAAAATAGCAAACTTTAAGATAACACGATCATGACACTGTGTTTAAAAATAACCACTCAAATTTAAATATATGCTGCAGGTGGAAGAGCTCAGTGGATATTATGCTGATTTTATTTTGCCTCAAGCTGAATCCTGACTACTTGATTATATTTAGGACTGATTTTGAAAAGCCAAATTTTCCTAATGATCTAGCCATGATTAAAAACTGTCTGGTATAAATTTTGTCTATTATGTCAATGTACAAGTCGTCGGCTCTCCAAATCTTGATTTAATTGCTGGTTGCCCTTCTGTTTAGCTTCACTTTGCATTTTGGTGTCCTGACAAGAGGCATGAAGAGAATGATTTTGAGCAATTAAAAACAAGGTGGGCTGGAAGATGTCAGTTGACTTTTAATTACAATTAAGTCTGTTTCCATGGAAGAGGGCGACATATTAAGCGGCCCGTCTTGTAATGACTGAATAATTGGCCCCAGCGAGCACAGCTTTAATTCATAAGGTCCCAAAGACGTTCAAACCAAACAAACACACTTAACACGTTGTCCCTTTTCACTTTGCATTCAATCAGAGTCATGCCCAAACACAGATACTTTTTTGTATTGTCATAAATAGGACCAATGAGACACAAAGTCCTCTTAGAGATCTGATCAGTGGACGGAACTAATTACATATCAGGCATTCATAATAACGAGAATTATTTCTCATGAAATTCTATGATTAATGGTTCATTTTGAGTTTTTAGTTTTTTAACCCACCAATGACCTGACCTGTCTTAATTATTGACTCACCACTTCCACATCTCTATTCTAAGGCCAACAAAAAACCCACTTGTGTCTGGGTTAAACTGGGTCAAGCTGTAGTTGGCCGCCGTCATTTTGCAGCCGCCGGCCAACCAGGGCAGGCAACATAACACACATTTCTCAGAACCAAGTATGCAGGAAAGAAGAACAGAACACAAACCAATGATCATCCGGTTATGCTCTTAGGCACTGCAAAGCCAAAGTAAAAAATAAATAAATATAATGTACTCTTCCATCGGCTCTCCACTCTCTCTTCTTCAGCCCTATCGTCTTAGCCTGCCTATGTACTGATAACAGTATTACTCCCGAAATATCTTCCCTCACCCACCAGTGATTGATTGTTTGCTGGTTGATATTACATAGACTTGCACTTGTCAGCTGTGGTATAAAATAAATGCAGCCATAGATTTCCAATTAAAGGTGGTTGGCAGAGCTATTAGTTAGCTGTAAGGGTAGCTGTCAGGAAGCGGAATAAACCGGCTTCAAGAACCGCCATGATAAGGCAGCAGTGAGATGAGTGTTTATCTACCTTGGACACACAATCTCAGTCTATACGGAACACACAAAAACTGTGTATGTCGCATTAGGCTTGGGATATACAATATACCATCAGATGATAAGTCTGTCAATACTAGGATTCGGTTTAACAAACTTATACATAGTATGAGTGTAAGTCATTAGGGAAGGATGTTAAAATGAAAACTGACTTGTCATCTTATTTTGTGCGTTAAGAATGTTTTGAATGATCAATCATTTGACAATGAGCGTCTCCCTTTAGTGTTGTCTTTGTGCGTCGTGCTCAACGTAAGTGCTCATCTATTTGTCATGGCTTGGATGTGGAGTAATTTGGATTTCTCATGTTAGAAAAGTCAGCCTTTGAGGGACTGAAGCTGCAAAAAGAGGACTCCAAGACAGACATAAATTAAGGAATTACTGCTCCAATTAGTAGAGGCAACAGTGTAGCGGTGTGCATGGCAATTTCGAAGACTGACAGAAAATCTGTAGTCATTCGGGTTAGTATTTTTGAGTGACCTGATCTCTACCCAATATGCAATACTTTGGTAAAAGTGACGTCTTTTCAAGTCAGTGGACTCGAGTCCGAGTGAAGTCACGAGTCATTGCGGTTCACGTCCAAGCCGATTTGCAAGTCTTGTGACATTTTGTCAAATCGAGTCTCAAGTCATCAAATTCATGACTCGAGTATGACGCAAGTCCAAGTCATGTGACTCGAGTCCCCACCTCCGGTAAGTGCCGTGTTTTTATGAAACCTCTTAACTAGAAAGTCAACACTTCAATCACGCCTTGATAGTTTTATTTCAAATCACATACTGTGATTAATGTTTCTCTACTCTTCTAGCTAAAATAAAATCAATTTAAATTTAACATGATTGTGTATTATCCATGGATGTAATATACCTGTACATAAGAGCTATAAAAATATAATGTTTAACAGATTTCCTAAACGTCACAGGCCAGTGCTCTTTTAAATCAACATGGATTTGTGGTTTAAGATCTTTTTTTTTTTTTTTAAATCAGATCCAGGTTTTCAACTGAATTTGTGTGTGGCTGTGAGTCACCATTCATCATCATCCCACCAATCAGACACAAACACTTCTATTAGTTATTTGATCATGATTAGTTGCTTCTCAAATCATACCAATGTCTGAACAAGTGCCACAAATCAGCATTTACGAGACAGTCCTGATTTTTAAAAACCTCAAATAAATTGGGCATAAAATACAAACTAAGTGTTGTGAAGTCTCATCTATAATGTGGATAGAGAGAGAGAGAAAATAAAAATCAAGCTAGACCCAAACACAAAAATACCCGTTCCTTCCCAAGCAAGTTTCCCAACTGTGCCTTCATCAAGCTGGTGTTATTTAAAAACTACTGTCGTCATGGAAACAATACTTTTGAAGCATTATCCCCATCTTATCATGCTGCCCACTCGTCAAAGCTGTCTCACACATCACACGTGTGCTAAAAAAAAACTGACACAAAAAAAAACAATCACCACTTTCTTCATAAATCCCTCCTCATAGATCCGCCACTGCTCTCCTGCACCATATGTTAATCAATGTAATTGAAATGGTTGATTGCATCGCGCCTCCTCCTGGTTTAAGGAACTCTTGAAGCCATGAAAAATCTAAGAAAAGGGCACTGAGGTGTTGTGGTCTATGAGTGCATCTGTACAAAAAATAATCACACTCTATAACTGCACAATCGAGCCACTTTAACAACTATATTGTTATCAATATACTTTGCATTCATATTTTGTAGATACGCAGCCTCCTGGAACATACTTTTACATTACTGCACAGTTGCCCTATGCACCAGCAATCTTAAGAGGAAACTATAGGATACTTTTTTCATCCTAGAAACTAAAATCTAAAGACATGAACTACAAGATTATTCTTTCAAAATAGAGCAGGAAGCAATGCAAGATAACTCAAGAGGCGTGACAGCACTGACCTGACCAATGACGCAAAACCCAAGAATTTGAAAGAAAATAGTGTTTTAAAGTGAAGAAAAAGTCATTTTCAGTCTCAGTGTGTCTTTCCACTCCCAATTCATATCTGGAGTTCGGACCCTGAAACACATAGAATTGGCCTGTGAAGTCTCTTATGATTTGCAAAGTAATTGCTGTATTTATGTTTACTCACAAGCCAACAGTAATAGTTGAATGTGGACTGAGTGAACAGTGAAAAGTGGTTACGGACGGCTTTATTCACCAAACTTGGCCCAGTTAGGCACGTACTTGTTAAAAGAAATCCCTTAAGGCTTTAACATGCTTCAATTAAACAGTTTTATGACATAACATCAAATTCTGAATCTATAAATTTACTTTAGCTCATCATGAAACAAGCGGTGGCTTTTGGCTTGAGAATTGATCGTTCTCACTTGTCAGCTTTAAGGGCTTAATGGTGAAGTAGCTCAAGTAAGTCTCTGCCAGCAAATCACAGTAAAGGTCATCAGCTTGTAAATCCTTTATGATCATATTTCTTTCGAATTACGTAGCATTAAATGGAAGTGTACAATATAAATGCCGACACGTCGAAAGGCGCCAGTGATGACCACATACAAGAACAAAAGTTGCATATGCTTTGATTTACGCTCAAACGACACCACGAGTAAAAACGTGAGTGCTGCTCTTCAGTTTAATTAAACCTTTTAAAGTGATAATTATATATTTCAAGACTCCAAAGTCGTTTCAAAACTCTTACCCAGTTAAAAATCGAACATTTCTCATTCACTAAATTACCGCTTTTTCATTATTCATCAGGATAATAAAAGTTGTTGTTCATCGCCTGCAAAAAGTGGAACGCTCTTTTTGCAAAGCCATAAACTCAAATAAGCGTCTGACTATGGTTGACAGTTTTATGGGCTGTTGTGGAACATTCTATCTCTTCTAAGACAAAATGAAACATTGTACTGACATGTGGAGTTTTTCATTTTTTTTAACCTTCTGTCCTTCATTTTCCAACTCCGTCTAAGAGGGATTGACAGTTTAACGAGGAAGACTTAAATACGCCACAATCAGTGTTTTCTTTTTCTTTTTGTAATATCAAAACATTGAATTAGTTCAACACAAATGTAAGGCTGCGCTGAACTTTTCGAGGGTGGCATTGATATGCTAGTGATGAATTAGCACGGTAATGGATAATTACTCAAAGATCATTGTGTCTTTCTATCTAAGACGTGCAACATGTTTTCCCTCAGGTTTGGGTTCGCTGTAAAAGGAGAGCTGTAATAGAGTGCCCAAAGGCTTAATTAACACCTTTGCACATATTCCAGTAAAATGGATGAAGGGAATGCATGCAAATGGACAAGCGCCCATTTCTGCTTCTACTGTATGTATGATCCTACGGAACAGTTAATTAAAATATCGTCCCACTTTAAATGGGCTGGGGGTACACCGGTCCACGAAATTACCAAAACCAAGTCGAGCCCTCCTCTTCGCAGCGATATCCTAAGTGCAACACTGGATTTGTGCTGTAGTCACGAAAATAGAGCACATAGGCCCGGTACACAATGTTTATCTTCATGTGCGGAATCTGTAGCAAAATCCTTATGGGTGTACGAGGCCTCTGCGACAGGCTGGCGACCAGTTCTGGGGGTACCCCGCCTCTCGCCCGAAGATAGCTGGGATAGGCTCCACCACGCCCACGACCCTAGTGAGGATAAGGTGTACAGAAAATGGCTGGACGGATGGATGTACCAGGCCTTAGTGTCTCGCAACACTCGTGAACAAGTCATGCTAGCAATGTAGCAGCCGTGGCAAACATTGGCTCGTGCACATTCACGTTTGTGAGGGACGCAGCTGTGGTCAGAGACTCGAGGACGGGAGCGGGGAGTGGAGTGGCGCTACATACAAAATCTTGGTCGCCGTTTGAAAACTGCAAATTCTGTGTTTAACAAGGCATTAAACATCGCTTTGATGACTCTGAACAGACAATTATAAAAACTGGAGGAATATTTTCTTCACATTAGGCCAATAACCAATATAGTCCTATCTGTATGTCTGCGCAAAGTGTGCTGTTTCTTCCCCCCCCCCCCCCCCATCTATTTGGCCACATTTAAACGTCATATCGCACCTCAGAGTCTGTCGGGTTCATTTCTCCTGCAATCAAGCCAGCAGTGCCATTTGCTTGTCATCTAATCCGGCAGAGGTGTCATCCCCCCAAAAAACTGACAGGCCCAATTTCCTCTGCCTCTAATGATGAGTAAATAATAGCATGGCTTCACACTGCAAGCCAGATGAAAGTAAAAACCACGGCGCAGATGAAAGCCGTGAGGGCGGTGATGCAGCTGTTTGTCAACTCGGGGAAGGGAGCGCCTGTCTGTCTCCTCCGTCTCTGGCGCTCTCTGTTGCATGTTTGTTCTTCATGTTCCTGCCTCTACCTTGAATGTCAGATGGAATGAAACCCGGGTGTTCATCACCGGGATCCAGGAGACCATGTGAGGTGCTCATCGGGGCTCACCCATGCACGCAATTTCCATTTCAAAGACATCTCCTTTAGTTGTTGTAATTCCATCTAGGGCAGTTGTTAAGTGAAAATTCCTAACTGCTGACTAGGAAAAAGATACCTACAAAAAAAAAGGGGGCTACGTACAGTATGCATGGGTAATGAGGTGGCTTTAAGGTAGGGTGAGCGTCATCAAAGGTATGCTAATGCCAGTGGTAAAAAGGAAGGGAATGTGCTGGGCCTCTGGAATAAGAGGAGGCAGGAGCAAGACTGAGAAGGACCTCTTGTGTTGAGAGACCAAGGCGGGCAAATCCTTCAGATTGGTTTCATTGGACCTTTTACAAAGAAAGTTGAAGAAGCTATTGATTTTACAGGGAAAAAAAAATTGCATTTCATTTTCTAGAATTAGAATATAATTACTACAGTTTTGTTGGTGATTTTCTTCACCAATATACATTGTTATATACAGTAGATACAGCGCCCCCCCCCCCCACCCTCACTTAGTTTTAAGTTGACGTGTGTTGGATTTCTAAAATGTAACTTCCATAAAGGAATATACAATATTAGCTGCAGCTTGGTCACAAAATAAAAAAAGGGAGTCACAAAAAATTGCCTGGAGAAAAGGCATCACCGCAAGATTACATTGCATTGCAGAACACATGACTTAAGAGTTTGAACTATAAGGCCTTAGATGTGTAACAGTTAAAGTTCTAATTACCTTCAAAATCAAACATATCGGGATCATTGAGAAATTCCACTGCTACATTTTGTGTTTTTCGTGTTACACAATTTCAAGGTCTCAGCGGCAGTTGCTCTAAGTGCACAAAAGCAATTCCTTTCTTGTTCCTCTCTATCTTCTTTCTCATTTGTGTTTCCTTTCTCCCAAGACTACAATTTCTCGTCTTCATCTTTAAAGTGAATCTCGTCATCCAGCACTCTTCTAACCTCAGACCTACTTCTCTATAGTACAAAAAAAAAAAAAAGATTATGACAGTCACACAAAATTTACAGGACGTTTCACTGAAACATTTCAATCATCAACCTCAGTTTTCTGGATCACACGTAAGCTAATTACGTCATAAAAAATATACACAGATACACGTTTATTTCCAAGTTACCTTAATTCAATATTGCTGTTTTTTCTTTTTTCCAATCTTTTCTACTTTTGTTTTTCATTTCATTTTTTTAGAGGAAATAACCCAAAAATGTTTACTATCGGTTTATCCCTGATTATTTAAGATTTGTTTGGGATAAAAAAAAAAAAATGTTTTCTTTTTTTGTTCAATGCAATTCTAATGGGTGTCATTTATCTGCTTATTTTTGCTATTCGTGGTCAGGCCTGGTCCGCTGTCCAGTTTTTATGAGCTACGAAGGTGGTCAAGGAATGAATTAAACTCGAATTTCAAGGCACAACTCTAGGTCGTTTTCCATATAAAAACGTTACTGAAACTACTGTAAAGTCTGCTCAGATGAAATATAAAGCCAGATTTTCTTCTCCCTTTTAGGTTTCCATTATGTGTCATTTCCTGGCTTCATCCTTCCATCCTCCCCCAGGATGCTGGCTGAGTGGTCCAGGTGCACATGGCAAACACTTATCAGCAATGATGCCTCACTTTTCAGCACAGACTCTGCTCTTTCGAGCATGGGGGGGACGGGACTGTGGGATATGATGAATGCTTTTGTGCATGCGTTATGGTGTGTGAGTAAGACTTCCATGAAGATCTCTTCAGGTTGCTCACAGCTGTTTTCCACCTGGTGAGCTGAGCGATATCCTCGCTACTTAACATGCGGAGTCTCTCGTATGTGAGCTTTTACCTTGAAAACTGTCTGATTCATTGCTGTCTGTTCTCAGAGCGTTATGGATTCCCTCAACTTTATGTTAAATGTATCATACAAATAGGGCACACCGGACCATTAAAGAGAATAAAATGCAGGCTACTTTTATTTTTTCTTTTACCTGGAACTGAGCAAAGCAACATGTATTTTACAAGAATGTAAGAGCAAATACTGCAAAAGGTCAATAACATTATTATTATTATTATTGCACAAACTGGACTTTTTTTTGCACAGAATGAACATATTTCCTTTGTTTGTGAGCTGTGTGGTCAAAACCCTTGGAGTAAAGCACTTTTAAAAAAAAAATGACAATCTCGCAACAGCAACTGCACCAAAGAGGCAACATGCTATGCTTTTTTTTTTTTTGTCTGTGCCACGTGAACACTATATTTGGTTGCTTTATTTTAAAGTGGGTGCAGCTGAACATTTATATTCATTTTTCAATAGTTCTCTTGAATTAAAATTGGTATTTAATTTTTTTTTAATACTATTTTCCGAACCTTTGGCCCAAAAACACTGATTTGATTTATTTTGGGGGCATTGTTGCTTATTTTGGGGGTTATTTTGGGGGCATTGTTGCCTAAATACGCCCGCATTTTGCTTTACTTTACCAATGCAAATAAAACAAACACGGTAATAACATATGTAGTTGCTTTGTAAATGCAAAGTTAAACATAGAGTGAGGACAGTCATATGTTAGGAACAATTTAATTTTGTACTAAGAAAGTGGATTGTTTTGTTTGCATTTGTTGGTATTCATTTAAGTCAACTTTCCAAAAAAGAAAAATAATTATATTTACAGGGTTAAATGTTTTTGTCCGTTGAGATCTCCTTTGTAACACTTCAAATGTAGAAATGTGAACATGTATTACTGGCTAAATTATTCAGGGAAAGGGGATTACACTGCAGATTATATTGTGTTTTGGCTTAAACTCAACACAGTAATCAGTTTTTCCACACTAGCATTTACTCCAAAACCAAATGTCACAGTGAACACCTCTGATTTGCAGATAATTATTTTTCCATTGTTAAAATTTAGTTCAATTTGGAGACATAAACCTTTTTGTATGGTATTGAATGTGCATGTCCAACTTCATCTCGATTGTGTGTTTATTCTGTCTTTCTTTTATCCAAACTATGAGAACAAAGGTGTTATACAATTTCACTGTCAAACCACACTGGTTGAAGTTACACTTTTCATTATGTGACTACAGCGCTCAAAGATTCAGGTCGTCTTGTTGCTGGAAGTCATCATAAAGGAGCAGATTTGTGCAAACATAACCAAACTGTTGAGATTTGAACCATGTAAGACTAATTGTAAGTCATGAATAATTGAGAGTAATGGTATCAAAACACGAGTGTTTGCCTCATGTCAGAAGTGTGGCATTTTATCAAGAGATGAGGTGATTTGTTTGCGCATGAGCAAGTGAAAAAAGTTAAATGCGCTTTAAATGAGGCATCTTTGCTGCAAACGTCCAGTTATTTGTCGCGTCCTCTTTCTCAATGCTCTGCCAAACATACAGGACGTAAATAGTAGTCTAAAGCAATCTAAGATTAGCAAGCTTCTTTACCTTGTTGCTTCCGGGGTTTTTTTTCTTTCCAACATTCAGTGGAATGCTTTCGTTCAGTGATCACTCAAGTGTAGCATGACCACTTTCATTTTCATTCCAAATGACTCCAAGGTACAGCAGGTATTCATCCATCAAGTAACCTCTCTTCTATCTGTTTTACCCATTCAGTGTAATCATGTTGTGGCAGTTCGGGCAGAGGCGAAACATAACCTTTTGAAAAGTGTCTACGGGTTGTTTGGGGAGCACATAGTGGTGGGATTGTTTCGATTTATGCACAACATTGGTTTAAACTGAAGAACAATGTAATGTATTCCTAGACTAGCAAGAATGCCATCCTTTTTAACACCTGTTGACTATGAAACATTACTACATATTTCCTTAGCCCAATAGTATAATTGTTATTGAAATTTTTTTTGGGGGGGGGGGGGGGGAACATCACCAGTAGAATAAACACAAGAAGTCCAGTTGCATCTATTCAACCTTTGCAGATTGCTGTGACCTGGATAGAATTTACACTGAAACAAATAAAAAAAATATTTTTTTTTAGCAAGCAGAATGGTATTTTTGTATGGCTATTTTGTCAACAAGTTAAAACTGATTTCAGCAATTATGCCATTCGGATAACGATTTGTGAAAAAAAAACAAAAAAAACAAAAAAACAAGCGCTGGAATTTAGGCTGGATGTGAATGACACAATTCGATTTCATTACTCACATGGCAGAGTTCGGAAATATAATATTTTCAGATCCGAAACCAGCGTCTTTTAAATATGGATACATCTCCAATATGAATTGGATATCTGGCAATGCGACTGCAGCGTGAAAGGGACCGACTGGATAAACGGTGCGTATCCTGTCAATGGGAGCCTGATGTCATCAAAATACGCTGAATTATGATATATTTAGTACACACATCTATACAAACAATACACCAACGTGCAATAGACCATTAATATGGACAATGATTACAGAAAGCAGACAGTGGAGTAATGAAGAGGTTACATTGATTCAGTGGTTTTTGTTTTTAGCTTTGACTTGACAGAGCTGTTTAATGCCTCTCTCAGTTGAAATTTACTGTCAAACTCAAATCAGATCTAAACACACACAAAAAGTCGGAACTTTTAATGTGAAGGATAAAGACAGCCGTCACTGAAGTTGCAGCATCACATCCAGACATGCCGAATTTGTTTGAAGATGCATTTGTCTCAGCGTCGTGTCTCAGTGGCTTGAAAGGCAAAGTCAACCTCCCCGTAAGTGAAGATGTGGCATAAATTCGATCTTGTGTGCTCACTTAGAATCTCCACAGGGAATCAGCAAGTACACGTTTTAGTACCTTGCTGTGTCCCTGTAATGACCCCCGCTATGCATCATCAATCCTTTCAAAGCTGACCCAAGAAAGCGCAATGTATTCTGACCATGCCTTGCTTACTGGTGAACGCCACGTGAACCATTGCAAACGTCTCTTGATGTCTGAACTGTAGCAAAGGCGCACAAGGTCGCTAGTCTGTGGAGGATACACCAATAGAGTCAATATTGTCAACTGCCATGTTCTTATAGGTTCTCAGTGGCTGTGGATGCTTCTAGAAATGTGGCCATTTTGAACAAGAAACTGAAAAAATACTTATTGGGTAGGTCAAGATAACCATGGTAAAGTAGAGTATGTCACCCACCTCAATGATAGGGTTAGAAATTCAGTTTGGGGCAACCATTAAATATGGACAATTTCTGACAGCCACCAGTGGTGTGATGCAAAGGTTACTTGCATTTTCCACCGCAAACCCTGGTAAGTTTACCAACTACACTGTATGCAATTCTTAATATTTATTTATGGATATTTTTTATGTTAACAGTCATGTTGTTGCTTGATGTCACTTTTGAGCGAAATATCCTATTGTGGTGAATAAATTTCAGATGGCAATGATCGATTGCCCGATTCACTGACTGAATCCGTGCATTTCGGTGACCGTGCTTTGCTTTCTGGCCACAGGTACACATTGAATTACAAATATAGTTTGAATATTATAGTAAAACAAAATATATATACTGTACAAACTGTATCGGTACGGCTTGGCTCGCTGGGTGAGTCTCGCTTGCGCGGAAATTATGATTTCAAACCAGTAGCTGACCGTCGGCCACTCATGAAAACTAGTTGTTGAACCCTGCGCACTAGTTGTTGAACCCCCGGGCCTTAGGCATATTTAATGAGGCTAAACCACGTCCAACGCTACCTATATGGACAGATGACGAAGTGGAAGCCATATTTTGCTACCACAACTCCCACAATTATCGTGAATCGCATTTTAAATGCCGGTGGATCATATTCCTGCATTCTCAAAAGCTCAAGCTTGACAACATTCTCTTTTGTCTCCAGGCAGTTTGTCTATTCCCTTCACGAATGGGTTATAGTTTAAAAGAGCGGCCAGGGAGTCAATTTTCTGCAGAGGTAGATTAGCCACGAGTAGGTAATTTATCATCCTTTTTAATTCAGCGGTGCATCCTGTCGGGTCATTATTTTGTTGCACACTTGACACAACAGAATACTCGCTTAAGAATTCTGGCGAGCAACAAGGAACAAAAGTGCAAGCGATGTGTTTCCCGAGCCAAAGTGACAAAGCGGAATGATTGACTTTATCTAGATGCAACCGTTTTCTTTTTGATGCATGTAAAGTGTGAATATTAATGAGCAAATTAACCCACACCTGTTGTTTTTAGGCTCCAATTAAGATTTAGGTTTAGTTTGAGTCTAGTTGTATCAATAGGATAATAAATACATGATCAATGCACACCTAGACAAAAGAAACAAAAAGGAGTTTAAAACTATGAAGATCGAATTTAAAACAACGAGCTTGTCGAGGACTTTTGAAATCAAAATAGGCCAATTACAACAGAGTGATTTATGACTTCTTAGTTGACTCTCAAGCCATTAGAATTCATCTCTGTTGCCTTTTCATAGAGCCAATATTGAAATATTGCTTTTCGCCAGCAACTCTTAGTTACTTTTATTTACATGAGTCCAAGTTGTTTATCCATGCCATCTCCTTGCCTCCCCTCCCATCCTTATTTCATTTGCTTCACCCATGGTGATTCACCTTAGAGAACGCTATTTATCCGCCGCTAACAAATTGGGTTACCATGCTCCTGCACTCCCCCTTTTGTCTCTCTCCCTTTACCTGCCTCTTTCTCCCTTTCGATCCTCCTCATCTTTCCCTGCCATCTCCTCCCCTGCCGTCAACAGTTTATTTATGAGCTGCCAAATCGCAGTGAGGGATGATGTGTGGCATTGAGGATGTATGCGCGGTTTAGAGAGCGTTTGCGCTCGCCCGCACGTGTAGTGTTCTACGACACCTTGTCTGCACTGCATCGTTGGTTGCTCCCCTATTCATGACCATATTGGAGGTGGACGGCAGGTGGGTGCGAGGTCAAACACCATCAGCCTAGAAATGGTGGTCTCGGTTTCTGTTACAAATGAACTTTAGTGCAGTTTGCGTTTGATTGTGACAAGAAGCAATCCAACCTTATTGTCACCCAACTGGCAAACGAACCAATCAACTAGAAATGGTGCACTGAGATGAGATGACTGATTTTGCAAATATGTTTGCTGTGAGCATGTCATCAAACATGCTCAATCTTCTTGTTGAGTACACGTCTGATAGTAGTAGTAGTAGTAATATTCAGGAGGATAATTTGCTTAATATGTCCTCATGGTACTGCAGTTTGATTTATCGTTTATATATCATTGTAAAGTTACTGACAAAGGCCAATTTAGCTTAATTGTGGAGTGCTGGAGAAGTAGGAAATATCCAACTTGAACTCTAAAGGTCTGACTTCAGTCTTCCAGTAGAAAGAAACAACTAACCAATAATCAGCCCTTTGTTTGTCTGTGTTTTCCAGTGAGAAGTTGATTAACGTCACTTGGGGCGGAATCCTCACATCTCCAATATCACAATTTTTTTAGGGAATTATTTTACAAAAACAAAATGCCATCTGTTTACACCCATGTACCGGATACAGAACATAACTTTTACAAAGTATATAATAGCAATAATTTTCCCTTCATGAACTCCTGTGTTCACATATGCCATAACAATTCTGTTAATTATGGAAATATATACCGGATTATATCTGTTAATCATTATCATTTTACCCAGTAGAAATCAAAAGCTGTAAAAAACACAAGTGGACTTTTGCCAAACTAACGAGATCCAGTCTGTGCAAAAAACACAATGTAATGAATTAAAACAAATAAAAATAAATAAAAAATCAACAGTCACCTCTTGATGAAGTTCAGGTTATCCATCCATCCATTTTCTGAGCCACTTCTCCTCACTAGGGTCGCGGGCGTGCTGGAGCCTATCCCAGCTGTCATCGGGTAATTTCAGGTTATTTTTCAACATTTATTTTATGGTTTGGAACTCATTGAGGGATTATGTCTGTGCCTTCTAATTCCATTATGGAAAAAGGGATGGAATCCTAGAAGCAAAGATGTATTGTACGACACATTCATGATAAGAAAATTGAAGGATTAGCATTCACTTCTGAACTAATTGTTAGTACTGTTTTTTTTTTTTTTTGGGGGGGGGGGGCAGGGGGCTTTTAAACCATGGCAGAGTAGGGTGACTCGTTCATTTTCTTATGATGGAGCGCTTTTCTTCTTTCAGTGATGTTGATGTCATTAAAAAAAAAAAAAACAGTAATGTATTACAAACTCCATCTAAGATAGCTTTTCTGTCACTATATGAATTCGAGGTCTTTACAAAAGCCACTACTTGCCTTTAATGCATTTCAAATCATTCTTTTATGTTTTATATCCTATAATGCTTTTTTGTTATTTTTTAAATCACCGTTTTACATTTAATAGCCTTGCAAAGCTTTTCTTTTCACCAATTCCCCTGAGGTTATCACAAGACAAGTGGTAGGATGGCTGTTAACATTATGACAGCACAACACTCAGTCAGTCCATAAAGAATGAACAGATGTGTTTAACAAGCCCATAAAATAAGCCCGATATGTGTTTGCCCTGACTGTTGCTGGTATTTTTTGGGTGATTTTAATTCTAATTTTAAATGTTGTTCTTTTTCACACCAATTCATGAATATCTGCACTTACTTTCAGCATGTTACAAAGTCCCAAATTTCCATGTGCTAATATTCGTATTTTAGCATTACAGGTGGCATTTGAACCATTTATTTGTAAAATAAAGAAATACATCCGTAAATAAAGGCAGCCAAATGCTTCAGGCTTTAGTCTCCATCTGCTTAACTTTACTTGTTTGGACCTCAGAGGTATTTGTAAGTATTTGCTTGGGCAAACAAAGCAATTAGAATGCTAACTGAATATTCTCAGATGTTTGATTTCTTTCATTTGTCTAATTTAGTGTCACTCTGCGATACAGAATATGCAACATTGAAAAATAAAATAAAAAGGCATTCTTAATAACGATCAGCGGTAGTTCAAAATGGCACTTTGACTTTGGCACATGTATTTGATTTAATTGGATGAGTAAGAGAGTGGGGTGCATGCTAATATATTGACTAAAATGTGATATATAAAAAAGACTGCCTGTGCAGATTCAACTCATCCAAATAAATCATACTTGGTACTTAGTTTTACTTCAGATTTGATTTGCATGAGATATTGGCTGGACTTTGTTCTTTCAAATCATCTGTGGGACTATTTTTGCAAATTTTCCAAAAATGCAGCACTACTTGAAGCTGCAAATGCAGTAAACATTCATCTAAAAAATAATTCAAACTATTATGTAAAAATATAAGTATTACTAAATGATTCTACTGTACAAGTTATGACTTAATATTTGACGCAGAATATATTTCACGTTGGTGCGTGCTGTAATCTTGATTGTCAGAGTACCAAAAGCTATTTAAAAAAAATACATGAATATGATTGAGGAGATATATTGTATTAAAACATAGTAAAAGTGGCATGAATACGTAATTTAAGAACCAGCAGCCCTGCGTGACAGCAGTCAAGTTGCTCCTTCAGTCAATGATTAGCTTTTAGAGGCTAATTCCTCATTTAGTGCTGTGAGAACAATAGTAAAGCGTCATTATCACCATAAGGTGCCTTTGAGACTTCCCATTTAACTTCATACTGATTAAGTACTGTAGCTGTTTTGCTGTTAGAAAGTAAGTAGTAAGTATTGCTCGTGGTACTGATATCGATCGATATCAGTACCAATGTCGGTATCTATGCTATCGATAATTGTATCGATCCGCCCACCACTGACTTACGCAGTTGGTACGCATGTGTACGGCGCTGGCACAAGCGTCATGGCTTTCAAGCATTTGTGCAGTCAGGTGTTCCAATTCTTCGCATCTAACAACAGGTACAGACGCGTCATGATTCATGTCGACATATCACAGTACAATGGAGCGGAAGATGGAGGTGATTGTGACGTTTACGGTGAATTACCCGGTGAAGCGCTACTAAATCGCTGCAGATTCAATATTTGTCTGAAACTATCAAGGGGATTTTAATCGCCTTATTCCTCAGAAGGTTTGCCTTTGTTCCATCCAAGATGATAATTAATTTGGCAAACATGGGTCAAAAGTGTATTGTCTTTCATTTGTAAATCCTCTCATGAGAACTTCATTCTGGATCTGTCCAAACTAATTATGCCAGCGAATTGGGATGAGACCAAATATGTGCTTGAGGGACCAGGAAAGGAATATTTTGCGGCAAGGTGGCAGAATAACGACGGTCAAGATGCCCACCATTATTCCGTCAGCTCCTTTATAACCTTGCTTGGCAACTGTTTGTTTGTTTACAAGTCATACCAACTTTGACCGTGTATTGTCATTTAGTGCACTGTTGACAACTGCTTTCATGGTTCAACTTCTCTCTAAGGATGCGCTCAGTCCAGCTCACAGCCAGAAAAGCACCCGGTGGCGAGTGAGTCACACTTACGATTAGATTGCGCTCATTAGCGTTACAGTGCAAAAATGCCCACATTTCTATGACAAAGGTGCTACTTTCAAATAGACATCTGCACACAAGTCTGAACCAAAATGGAGAAATAAAAAGAAGTGTCATTTTATGAATCATCCAGTGTGAAAACGAAGCCTTTGGGGGTACACATGTAAGAGAAGAAAAAACTCCTGCATGTGCACAGCTGACAATTGTGCTGTTTTTATCTGGAAGACCATTATCAAAGTGCACCTTACAAAATCTCCCAAAATTGTTTCGACAGTTGATGCTGATACTTCAATTTATACTTGCATGCACACACGAGAGATCCATTTGAAAGAAAGAAATATAGAAAAAGCCAAATCCTCTGTTGTAATGTTTGTATATAGCCATCTCAAATTCTCCTCTATTTAGTTTTTCACCTGCAATGACATCAGCAATTAAATTCAGATCGTGAAGGAATCGGGTAGTGGTGGTGTCGCAGTGAAAGCGTAGTTGAAGCATGAAAGTCCTCGATCTGGGTGGTTTAACTTCATTTGTTTTACAAAGTGTTAATGAGAACGCAGGCATCCACACGTGCACCATAATTCAACAGCAAGGGAATCATTAATTTGGCCTGCAGATTGCATACGTCTCATGGGGAAAGGAAACAAAGAAGCAGTCTTGGTGAAAGAAGGGGGACAGCCATGACATTCATGAAGAGTAACAGTCATATTTATTGTTCACACCTTAGCCTATTTTTGAGTTACTGTATTCTGTTATGTTTTTACACAATGAAGTAGATCAGCCATGGGCAGCTGGCTGCCCATGCTGCTAGGTGGATGCCATGTGAATCTGGTGCAACTTTTAATGATTGAAATCGCGCTCCATGGGCGATCTAAGAATCACGCGGTTCTTTTTTTTTTTTTTTTTTTTTTGTAGTTTTTTGACAGTTTAAATATCTGTCCAGGCATCGATGGCAATCACGGCCTGTCATGTTTGTCTTGTTTTATCCACAGTGCCGCCGTGAAACATCGTATAAACACACTACAACTCATTATTGTGGACATTTTGACTGTTTTTGTTCAAGTACAGCATTCTGAACTTGTCAAGAAAGTGAATACAGTAATATATGAATGATAGCGTAATCCATTTCCCATTTGCTCATAGGCTAAATGAGGCTGTTCAAAAGGCACAATAAGCCTTTTTATGATGGCTGGAAGTTAGGCAGACAGCATCTAATTACTCCATAAATGTCATTAAAAGGAGTCACACTGTCACATTCATATCACAGTATTACAATTTTAAATTTTAAATATTATAAAGAAAATGGCCATGCGGTAAGAAATGCCAGCCACACTGGCCAGCAGCTGCGTAGACTGCGGCACTTGTGCGGATACTAATAGGCTAAAATCACCAAACACCTTACCCGAGCAAATTTACGTGGACTGCCTTTTCAGCGCCTTTGTGTTGTTTATCGCACGTGTGGCGCCAAAGGTCAAGACACAATCACCGGCCTAAACGTGGCTACAGAATGTGGACAAAGTAGATGAACAACCAAGCGGGTGAAAATGTCAGCCAGATATGGAGCACTGATTGTCCATTAGAAGGAGGTCAGGCCCCCGCCTGAATGAGATTAGTGAGGACGTGTCAACCCCCTCCCCCCCAGACTGCGTTGCACAACTCAAGCACAACAAATAATTTATCTGGATTATGAGGGCAAATAAATAAATAAAGGAATAAATGTGTCACCCATTATGTGTTGAATTACATGCATTTTCACTCATTTTTATTGTGTTTTTTTCCCATAAATGTGTAAATGCAGCCTGCAAGTGTTCATAAATACACATTGTTTTTAACTTTCCATTTTAATACTAACCTTGCTGAAAAATATAGCTTTATTTCCAGGAGCAAACATGAATTTATGTTTTATGCAAACACCTCATTCGGGGGGGTCTAGTTATTTCGCTAAGCGAAGCAGACAGTTCATAAGGCTATGAATATATATAAACTGCGTTAATATTTCAGCCGCAGAGCCATACTTTACGGGGCTGAAGGCAGGTAAATTACATAATTATTCTTTCAATTTTGTTTCAGAATGAAGCTTTGTGAAAGCATACGTTTGACCCTTCGCATCATAGATTTCCGTAATGTCTCCTGAGCTTACCATGCACTTATTTAACACCATTTCACACAGGACAGCAACCGACGCTCCAGTTATGCTATGATATGTTTTAATGAGAAGCAACTGGGCCGTCAACAAAGTGCGGTTGTAATCCTCTCGTGTGGTCACAGTCATGCTCATTGTACGCACATCGCTGCATAATCACTGCACGTTCAAAGCAATTGTTGGCAAATCTTAAAAATGTAAACTTGATACTCTCCGCAATATTATGAAATCTCTGCTCATCGCTTTGCTTTTTTTTTTTTGAGCGTGTATATTCTCGACGCAGCCTTCAAGTGTTCATAAATAACTTAAAATGTGTTTTCATATCTGGCATTTTTGGAAGAAGAAGCATGAACTGTATTCTAAAGTCTCTTAGGATGGTAAATTAGTGTGCACGTTTGTGTCTGTGTGTGTGGTACAAACAACCCTGTCGGAGTGGGATTTGAGAATACCATGATGGTAGGTGCCATTGATTTACAACATGCTGCCCTACAAACACACACCACAACCATCCTCATAGCAGCCAGTCTGAAATCAATTTTCACAAAGGCACCATACTGTGTTTGTGCACGTGTGTAGCAATACACAAGTGTACGCTTGCACATTTTTCAACATCCCTCATAAATTCCCTGCAGTCACATATCACCAAGTTAACAACGTACCCACAGCTGGCGCACAGGTAACCACGGCTAGCAAAAAATACTGTATGCTACCGTCGCTGAGAGAAGAAACGACAGAAATGAGATGGAGGGCGTCGCGGGTGTCCGCTTTTGCCGCGCAACGCAATGCATTGTTTTTGCAAGCGTAGCCATCGATCACAAGCACAGCGCAACATCGCAATTTCGTTTGTCTTCCACGCCACGCGTGACTGGATCTCCTGTGCGACGCTCTGCTGAATGCTCATCTGTGACAGTCTAGCTGTTATTTTCCTCCCACCCTCGCATGGGACATCCATGACCTCTCTTCTGGTATTGGTCGCTCAAGATTCAACAGTATGTTTGTATTGCACAGCCACATTTCTGTTGTATTCAGACAGTGTTGCACATATTTATTAGAGGGAGGTCATCTGATGAGGAGGGATCGTTGTCTTCCCAAACACTAATCCACACGACTCTTCAATCGCCAATCTCCAATTTGTGCTTGCAGTGTGTTAAGGGCAAAAAATTTGTTTCTGTAGCCAGACATGAGTGGCTCTTTTTACATACAGCACAAGCATGACATTTCAAGGGAAGAGAGCGTGTCAAAAACAAACAAACAATATACAACAACTGTTGTTTGGAGCAGGAAAAGTTCCCCCCTTTAACACAATTATCATATCATCTAGTTCCTCTTCTCCATGTTTTTGTAATTT
This sequence comes from Phycodurus eques, assembly GCF_024500275.1. Taxonomy (NCBI): domain Eukaryota; kingdom Metazoa; phylum Chordata; class Actinopteri; order Syngnathiformes; family Syngnathidae; genus Phycodurus; species Phycodurus eques. Next base: position 4,932,788 of record NC_084544.1, read on the forward strand.
TTTTTAATGTTCCAATTCAAATCTAAAGGCATTTTGACTGTAAAATCTGTAATTGCTACATCTTTCTCTCAGCATGACGTTTTTGTTGGATGCTTCTAGTTATGCATACCTAATGGCAGTGCAGGATGTTAGCATAGCCATGGGCTGTTACTAGGCAGCAGATACAGTTCAATGCCATCATTACCATCAACATTTTCAGCCAAACTAAACCAAACTAGAACTAAACATTTTTATTACAAAGAAGCTGATTCCAGTTTTCCGTTTTGAAACTAATTGTGATTCAGAGGGATTATTCCTCTCCGCTAGCTGCAACGTCAACCTGTATTGAACATAGCTACCCAAACCAAAAGAACAATATCCCTTACAGGATGTCATTTCTTCTGCGGTACGCAGTTTGAGACGCCCATGTTATTCTCGTGAAGCTGAAATGTTTGCGGTCGATGTATTTGTGGAAGAACAGCCATTCCGGAATGGGATTTTTGCCATAAGCAGTTCCACTGCTGCAACATGTTTTCCCCTTCTGAGATTGCTGTAATGCTTTATCGATCGCTTTTGTGCAGGGACAAACCCTGCATGCAGTATCGCTTATTTCTGTCACACAAACACACACACTGTGTCCACTACCACACACCTTCAGTAAGCCCAAACTTGAATCCACAATCCATTTTCATGGAGCTCTGGAATGATTATGCCATGAGCTGATTGGGCACACCTTTCATTTGCTCCTCCTCAGAGCTTCGAGAGGCACTTTGGTAATAAGAGGTGGATATTGTTGTGATGTGTTCAATGTTGCTAATCCGTGACCGATGCGTTTGTCTTTAAATGTTTTCGATTGTGTTAACTTTCACAGTTTGTCTTTCACATGAACGATGGAGGGAGCACAAAGTAATTGATCTCTATTCTCCTACCCTCCGACTGTCTCAAAGGGCGAGTGCTTGTGGTGCGTGACAAGCGGAAATGGCACGTTCTGTTGGTGAATCCGCTTGAACAGACTTTGGAGCTTCAGACCGCTCCACCAGCCTTTCAACAGTCTCTACCTTGCTCAAGTCAGAAAAGGCCACACTAATGCCAATTTTTGAGTCCTTGCCTCTGTTTGGTTTTCACTTCAAGTCGTACCACAAGACATTACGAATACCACACTGCGTTGAATTCAGAACAAGACAGCAACGAAAAACAACAATGGAGGAGGATCAGCATCTCTTATATTTACTTCCCAGTGTCTGGCTGTTGGCCACAATAAGGAGACAAAACCGTTGCAGCAAAGTGCAGACTCTGGAGTGCAATACTGCAGTATTTAGAGTTCAGAATAGGTAACATTGTAAGCTAATATTAGCATGTGTGCTTATTCTTGTCAAGGTTACACTGACATAGCGCCAACACATCTCCAGTGGTGTACATCACCTAGATGGCATCAGCTTGGCCATTTGAAAGCCAGACTGACAATAACAGCAATTGAAATGATAAAAATGACACATTGTAGATACTTTTTAGTGTGGAAAAGCAGCAATAGAGACTATTCTAATTACGCCCTGTGTAATGGTGAAGAGGCATAAGGCCTGTCAGCCAACAAACACTGAAAGATTTGTAACAACTGCAAAAATACAACATAGAGAAATATGTTCATCGTTTGCGCACTGTATTCAATTTGTACAACTAACACAGGGAACAACAACGACAGAATACAGATGCTGTAAATGGAGGACACGGTGTGGCATTGAGCGTGTCGACCCTTTGGCCCTGGGATGTGAGACTTGAGCTACACATATTCTCCTTCCTTTTTGGTGTTAACGTACTGGCCATTTTCCCAGCAGCACATTGTTATTGTAACAAGTTGCAATGAAGTTTGAACAGTGAATCAACAATAAATAAATACATGGCCAACACAATTAGCATTGTCATAGTTTGTGCTGGAATTCTCAATGAATATCTGGAAGCAACTGGGAAGCTGGCGCTGTTGTCGGACACAAATCAAGCAAGTGGTTGATTTGTGTGACATGTCCCCTAAGTCATTCATCAAAATTGAAATGAAAATAAACACGATGATTTTTAAGTGCCGTGTAGGGTCACTCACACCTATTTATTATCTATTTTTCTTACCCCAGTACTGCACCTGATGAATACTTGTGTAAATGTTTGGTTATTGTTGCTTTTGTTTTCTTTTCGGGGTCCGCATTCCTACAAAGCTTCATTATGTGAGGTCATACTGAGCCAAATGTATTTTGACCACTTCCCCAAACTTGCAAAATGCCACCTAAAATCATGAAAGTCTGAAGTATCTGTGCCATTTATTGTTCTGTGTACAGCTCCGTAAAGGAAATAATTTTAAAATATGCGACAACTTCATTTAAAATACAAAAGCTATTTTCTGCACTATAAAACTTTCAGGTTCTCCTTGAGTTTTTACGCCTCTGTCTTCAAACTGAAAGATGAAAAGCACAACAACAGTTTCGTTGCATGCAAATATTCAACAGAAGAACCAGCGGCTTTGTTCTTTGAATCTGGCTGACAGTGGCTTTTAATTAGCTGACTCACTTCAATAAGTGTGGACACAGTGCCCTTATCAATGGCACTGCAGAAACATATGAGTGGCTGTATATGCTAACAAGGGCATTTAATCAATGGTTGCCACACGGGCACCAGGCGAGGTTTTAATACTGAGCGTAATCCCGTTAGTTGTTTTTCTAGTTCGACATACAGTACATGTTTCAATTTGTGTGTTTCACTTGTAATTGTGATACGGTTTGTGTGTGTGTCAGTTCTGCTTATTTGGAAATGTGTGCGCAAAGTGCTTAGCATAACCAAGCATAGACACAATATATTTGGTGTGGTGCGTTTGCAGTAAGGACAAACAAAGAACAACTGAGTTAGCTATTGTAAGAACAAACCTCCACAAGCATGCTGTATCTTTTATTCATGAGAAGGAAAAAGGAAAACAACATTTCGTCTCAGTAAATGGGAAATAGGATTAGGTGAACGTGGTTAACACATATGCCCAAAGTCAGCTGGAATAGGCAAGGCAAGGTTGCTTTATTTATATAGTGCATTTCATACACAAGGTATAACTCAATACGCTGTATACGATTCAAAGAAAAAGCATTTCAAAACAAGAGCTAAAGACATATATAAACAAAGCACAGAAATAAAAATAGGCTCCAGCATACCCACAAACCGAGTGAGGATAAGTGAAATAAAGGAGGGATGGATGGATGGGAACCTTGGCTTCATCATTCCTGTGTGGAGTTTGAAAGTTCTCCCCGTGCTCATGTGGGTTTTCTCCGGGTACTTCCTCCGACGTTCCAAAAATATGTCAGTTAGATTAACTGACTCACTGCCAGCCGTTTTCAAAGCAGAGTTACCATAGTACCAGCTGCTTTAAAAACGGTGATGGATCTTTCAAGGCACACAGAATATAAGTGATAATATAAGCATCTAACCCACCAAAAGAAAGAGTTGACTCTCTTCTTTCATCATAAGTGCGTTTCTAGATTTTTCCCTTCTTTAATAATCAGCAATAGAACATGGGTTGGTGTCTGACCAAAAATAAGCTGTTTGTGAAAAGAATCTTGTCAAGCAGAAAAGTGACTTTTATCCTGATATTTTATTATTATTATTTTTGACAGACTTTAAAACAACAACAACAAGACTGAGAATGAGCTTTTCTTTTTTGGTCAAAATAATTTATTTACAGACTATTATTTTAATTATTAAATGATTAATTATTTACAACTAAGAAATGTGCCATGAGTGACGCTGATCGAAGTGCGGCTTCATGTTTTTCTCACTATCACGACTTTTGACTAACTACCGTGACACATACTTTGTTTATACGTTACATATACATTTTCTGTTTGAGTGTGAATTGCCTAAACTCTTCCACGTAAATAATAGGTCAAGCAAAAGGAGCCGTGGGGGACAAACGAGTAGACCCATGGGTAGCTGGTCTTCGAGAGAGGATAGAATATGGACTCACACTGTAATCCTATTTCTGTCAGTTTATATGTCCACCGTTGTCACACTATGAGCAACAAAAGCCACGGCTGAGTTGTGTCACTGCACCTGATGAATACATTTGGGTTTTTGATGTGAGATGATCTCTCTGCGTTCCTTCCCAAAAAGCACACAGGACAGTGCGCACAGACGGAGGAGTAGAGCACCTGACTGCGATGCCCGCGGCTGCTGTGAGGCTCTTCCACCCTCGCTACCATTAAACCTCGGCTCCAATCAAATATCCTCCATCTGTATCTTGACTGACTTCATCTCCGAAAGGCCCATTCCACCTCAGATGCACAGCACTCTGACAGCTGACTGATCTTACTCGAGTTTCTTCTGCTTCTACCCTTGCCCTCAAGATATGAAATAGTTTGATCCAGAAGCTTTGTGTGTATGCTTGTTTGCATTGCTCATTCTATGTCTGACTTCAAAACACACTTATATTTTCATACACCAGATTAGCATGTTTGTGAAAAATGGATGGCATCATTAACATAGACGAATGCTAATTTGAAGATGACCTGAAGGCCAAACATGTTTCATTCATTAAAATGAATAAACATAGCTGTAAACCATTGAGACTAAAATGTTGGCAGACTCAATAGAAAGACAAGACTCACAAACAAAAACTAATGAAGGTTCCAGCAACTGTACCGTAATCAGCTATTCCCAGTTCATAAAAATGCTATTTAGTGCAATATGTAACAGTGCTACCAAATGGGAATGCAAAAAGAATACTGTCGCGTGTAACCAAAGGATATCGCTAATTAATATATAGCGGTAATTAGGACTTGTCAGGTCCCCCTTGCTGGCTGTATATAGACTCTTTAAGTAGCACCCTCAAGTGTGTGTGTGTGTGTGTGTTTGTATTTTGGATTGATGTGTTTATCTCTCACTGTGTTCTTTTCCATACTGTTTGAGCACGCGTAGGATAGCTCGGGATGGGAATGAATGGGACCGTTCAGAAACATCCGTTTCATTCTGACACAAAGCCATTACCTATGTTGTGTGTATACATAAAAAACAACAACCAGGTGTGTGTGTGTTTCTGTTTAAATGCAGGCATACAGAGAGCTGTGTGTGTGTGCGAGAGAAAAATGTGTGTGGTGTGTTTGTTTGTTTGTTTGTGATCAGTTAAGTAACGCCCTGCTGTGTGCAAGTTAGATTTTTTTTTTTTTTTTACACGAGCTAAACTCAATCCCTGATCCTCACCAGAGGTACAATTTTTATGCAAAACATATATGCAATTTTTCAGTGCCTGTTCAGCAAATGTATGCAGTGTTTTGAAGGAGGAAGAATGCACATGAAGATTGCAAATATCTTCTTTATCTATTAAAAAAAAAGAATTAGGACCATATTATTGTGCATATTATTGTGAAAACTTTTTGGAATTGCTTCCTGTTAAATGTTGTATGTATTTCCAAGTTGATGTACTTTGGGGCATGTATACGGTTACAACGGTTACATTTATTTCAATATGCCCACAGAAGAAACAAAAAAAACCCCAAAAACCAAAACTGGGATTGACTGAATACTCTGGGTATGCTATCACAAATCATTATCATAAGGCCTTTACTAATCGCTAATAGGACTTGCAAACCTTCAAAGTGACACGCAGTCCATCAGATAACACCGATTAGACATGACAATATTGATATAACCATGAGCCAGAGTATCAATAGTGACCATTATCCACCTGGACTTCTCGATCAATGCTCTGCCTCTGTGACCTTGCTTCATGCACACGCACTCCACGACATATTCATCTCCACCGGAAAAGAAGGTCACTATGAGAAGTGCTTAACGACCTCCTGATCGCGGCAAATAGAACACACACTCCGCCTTTCTCTACATAACTGAAGGATATTGAAAAACCTGCAAATTAGGATGAAGTAGTGGAGTGACAGGGAGGGCATGAGAAAATAATGATGGGATAGTAAGAATCATAGCTGAATAAGCTCCATATGGTGAGTTTTCTCATAGGTTGCATTCTAAATTAAAATATATCATCAAGTGTCTTCTTTATTTTTTATTATTATCTGTGTGTTTTTATATAATATGTGTTAGTATAGGTCCACTGTTACCACTGAATGTATAAATAAATTAAATTTTGAGGATTTGGAAATGGAAGTGCGTTTGTTGTGTTGAGCACTAAGAAGCAGGATCATTTCTTATGTGTTCTCAACTTGTGAATTGTCGAGAGTGCTGGTTAAAAGCGTAGTTCCCACAAGTTTGAAACTCTCTAGAGTCACTACAATTCAGTTCTTTCACCTAAGAGGTCTTTTGTTGAAAATAGCTTTTAATGCCAGCGATTTCTCCAATTCTGTTTGCAGTCATTGCTGAACACTTTCAGTGATTGTGCAGCTGCTGCGATAGGTTCTGCTTGTGCATGACTCCAAAGTGCATCACTAGGCACGTTTCTCAGGGTCAAAACGCATTCCAGCACCTGTGAACCACCCTGTTTTTTCCTTTTCACAATTTGAGATGCTGCTGGCTAGAACGGTGACATAAAAAATTAGACAGAGCAGTAATCCTCCTCCTGAAGACCCGATTCATGGCCGCTGGGCCATTAGTTAATTGTGAATTTGCATATTTTTTCCGATCTTTTATCAAGGTGAGCACCAAGGTACTTTTAACATTTACCATCTTATGTGTTGATTAATTAAATGCTCAGCAGGGTACGTGGAGTCTTTTCACCTCCAAAAATGGAGAACATTATTATATTTTTTTTGTTCTTCCACCTATCTGCAAGCAGTTTCCAAGCTAGTACTTCCTCATCTGTATCACTGTTCAGCTTTTGCGGATGGCAAGGTTCTAACCTTCAGCCTACCCTCTCATGACCTCATGAAATGGATGATTATTCAGACAGTGGATAAAAAGCTAACATGGATCACAAAGGTAATGTTTTACAACAATTCACAATCTTGATCATGGTTAGAAAACTCTTTTATACTGCATTATGCATCTATGCTACTAAAAGTGGTTACAGAGAAAAAAGATGGAAGTAATTAAAAAATACAACATTTTTAATCATCCTTTATTTCATCTTTCGTTTTAAAAAAAATCACATTAAATGGTTACTCTTGAGTCATTAACTTAAGCAGTAAACAGCAACACGGCACACTTCGTTTTGACGTATTTTAAAACCTTGGATACATTTGAATGATTTGTGTTCTGCGATGTGTCAGCTGCATGTGCCACATACACTGATTTGCACACGAATTGACAAGTGTAATTCAGTGTTGGCGATGAAGTGCTGCTTCCACAAGTGAAACTACAATCAAAGCTCTTCCTGTTTGTATAGGGTACATGGCAAGGAAAGGTTCTAGAACAATGACGTGCAGAAAACTAGTCTCCAGCTGATGATGTTAATTTCAGCTAATAGTGATGTGATTAATATTTGCTGTCAAACTGTACTAGAGTCAAATTTAAACAATCTGACAAGGGATTAATTTAACTCTCTCATACCCACAAGAAAATATTGAAAACATTCTTAAAATTCAGAAGGGACTTTGTATCACCCCTGTATGTGTTGACGAAAAGAGTCTGAAATAGTTTTCAAGTTTGTGAGTTTAAAGTGAGCCCTCAGATATTTAATACACAAGGAGCTTTCGTTTGAGGAAAAGTGTGACACTAAACGGTTTGCTGAGTTACAGTGGAACGTCTAAAGTCGAAAGATTTGGAATTTAACCAAAAATCCTGGGGGAAATGTGGCCAGTTCATCTAGTTTAAACAAGAACGGTGACATAAAAAATTAGACAGAGCAGTAATCCTCCTCCTGAAGACCCGATTCATGGCCGCTGGGCCATTAGTTAATTGTGAATTTGCATATTTTTTCCGATCTTTTATCAAGGTGAGCACCAAGGTACTTTTAACATTTACCATCTTATGTGTTGATTAATTAAATGCTCAGCAGGGTACGTGGAGTCTTTTCACCTCCAAAAATGGAGAACATTATTATATTTTTTTTGTTCTTCCACCTATCTGCAAGCAGTTTCCAAGCTAGTACTTCCTCATCTGTATCACTGTTCAGCTTTTGCGGATGGCAAGGTTCTAACCTTCAGCCTACCCTCTCATGACCTCATGAAATGGATGATTATTCAGACAGTGGATAAAAAGCTAACATGGATCACAAAGGTAATGTTTTACAACAATTCACAATCTTGATCATGGTTAGAAAACTCTTTTATACTGCATTATGCATCTATGCTACTAAAAGTGGTTACAGAGAAAAAAGATGGAAGTAATTAAAAAATACAACATTTTTAATCATCCTTTATTTCATCTTTCGTTTTAAAAAAAATCACATTAAATGGTTACTCTTGAGTCATTAACTTAAGCAGTAAACAGCAACACGGCACACTTCGTTTTGACGTATTTTAAAACCTTGGATACATTTGAATGATTTGTGTTCTGCGATGTGTCAGCTGCATGTGCCACATACACTGATTTGCACACGAATTGACAAGTGTAATTCAGTGTTGGCGATGAAGTGCTGCTTCCACAAGTGAAACTACAATCAAAGCTCTTCCTGTTTGTATAGGGTACATGGCAAGGAAAGGTTCTAGAACAATGACGTGCAGAAAACTAGTCTCCAGCTGATGATGTTAATTTCAGCTAATAGTGATGTGATTAATATTTGCTGTCAAACTGTACTAGAGTCAAATTTAAACAATCTGACAAGGGATTAATTTAACTCTCTCATACCCACAAGAAAATATTGAAAACATTCTTAAAATTCAGAAGGGACTTTGTATCACCCCTGTATGTGTTGACGAAAAGAGTCTGAAATAGTTTTCAAGTTTGTGAGTTTAAAGTGAGCCCTCAGATATTTAATACACAAGGAGCTTTCGTTTGAGGAAAAGTGTGACACTAAACGGTTTGCTGAGTTACAGTGGAACGTCTAAAGTCGAAAGATTTGGAATTTAACCAAAAATCCTGGGGGAAATGTGGCCAGTTCATCTAGTTTAAACAACAAAAAGATGAGAAGAATATACATCGCAATAAATGTTATAAGCTCACCTCCGCAACAAAACGTTGTATTGTGTTGTATTGTCAGGTCTTTTTGTGGCTTTTTCTAAACCAAAACTGATTGTTGTGTCTCTTCAAAGCGGTCATAAAAAAAAATGGCTGTTCGTGTGGGAAGCCGTCTCCCCCGCTTCTCATTTCACAGGTGGACGAGCACATCAGTTCCGGGCCTTAAACCACTACAATGAATCTCTTCTCACAAACACAGGATACACACTAGTACTCATTTGTGCCAATCAACCAACATTATTAAACATAGTTTTGACACATGCAAAGGAGCCACGGCATGAGGATTGAGTGGAAGGTCAGTGCGAGGTCTCAATATGTCGTGACTGCGCTGCATAGTTAGATAATTATTGGTCTGACTCGTGAATATTAATTTTTGAATTCACCAAGTTAGGCGGTTAGAACCAGAGACAGCAAATTTGCAAGAGGAAGTCATGAATTCTGCTTGTGGCCATTTTGTTGACCACTCTCGCCAAAAATATGTCATGTGTTCAAACATGCTCGTATTTCGCGTACCCCAAGCACTCACGCTAGCTTGGGGATGGTGCCCCATTTTTTGTGCCGATGTGCATTTAACCTTAGAAATAGTTTTAAGTACTCCCTAAACAAAATGTGAAAAATATGTAACCGACTTTTTTATCCTGGCCTCTATTTTGGGAGCCATTTACAACCAGGCTATTTGCTATTTGTCTGAATCTCAACCTTTGGGGCTGTGTGTGTGTGTGTGTGTGTGTGTGTGTGTACCGGAGAACACAGCCAAGGGGCTCATACCACACACTCCATGCCAACTAACCCACTCACTGATATTTACTGGTGAATACTGAGGCAGGTCCGAAAACAACAACAACAACAAAATATTTTTATGGTGTGTTTGTTTTTAACTGACAACACTTTTTCTCTCTTTTCCTTTTTGTCCTGTGCAGAAGTGAGTCATTGTGGATAAGAAAAAAATATATATATTCCAGTTATACTTTGCTTCTTGGTATTAAATTGCTCGACTTTAATGTTCGAAATGACTTCCACTTTCCAAAGGCAGTTCAACCCACACACACAGTAATTTATCACAGTTACCATTATGACCATTAAATATAATAGCACATGTCTGTCATTTTGCTCTTGGTTGGCATCACAGCTAGACTTTCAGGCAGAATAGAAAGAAAATTTAACTCACTTTATCTCTTTCTAAAATGAGTGTGATGAATTCCAAGTAAATCCATCATTATGACACACACGCTTAGATTACGGTTATTATTTTCATGATACATATGTGTACAATTATTAAGTACTGTGCACATTGCATCTACATGCAATCAGTTATTATTTTCCGACACAAAGTTATTGAAATATTTTCAAGTGCAATTTTCAACGTGATAAAAGGAGATTTGGACTGTTTTAGAACCCTGTAAACTGTATACGAGGCGTGTCTGAAAACTTTCAGCACTGGTTGTATGTTGTATATATACTGTATATGTATACTGTATTTTCAGAATTCCGAATGGATTTAACATACTTGGCCTAGAAAAGATAAGGGTGATCGGAGAATGCCTGCAGGAAGGAAAGTTGTTGGTATTAACAAATCAATTCATTATTCCACTAAATAATTTATTCTCATTTGCAATGATGCTCCAAATGTGAATGTGGTTCCAACATTTATTTGCAATACACGCCGCTCGTCAGCAGTCAGATGATCATTTAATAGAGTTGATAAACAGAAGCCACCTCATCAATGTGTTTTGTTTCGATCAACAGGTAGGGGCGAAATTCAGTTAATTACCACCAAATTGTAAATTAAATGGAATGAAACAGCATGTTGATTTGTTGCTCGGATTCCATGGGAGAAAAAGGACAAAAGGATGGAACATCTGTCAACTTTGTTTAGGCACACAAATGTGTTGTGTTTACATTAATTCTGTGGTGACATTTAGCCCTATTTATCTGCATCTACCAGGGGAGGATAGAGAAAACTGTTTCATGATCAGAGAGAGGAAGTGATAGTCATGTAGAGGTCAAGCTGGCCTTGACACGTACATGCTGCGCAACAACCTGGCTCACCATCTCTGTTGTAGTAACAGTACACCCAAGGGCATTAGAAGGGGTTGGGGCCAAGGCTCTTCCACACCGAACTCATCCAGGCGTGCCATAATTTTAAAAAAAGAAAAAAAAAAGGCACGTCCCACGATCGACAATGCCAATGACTGGCTATTTGATGATTGAGGCCCAGTCCAGGTTTTGGTACATCTTTTGGGTCTTGATGTTTATGATCGGGTCCCCCACTGCATGACAGCTTTACAGTAAAGATGGGCAGCCAGTCTGCCGTCTGTGGACACCCTCAGCGCCCTGTTCACATGTTCAAAAATGTCACTGACGCTGGGCTTCAGCCAGGTAGATAAGCCAAACGGCAGCTGAGGAGCAAAGAACATCTGCCTCCCAACATCCCATGTTACTCAGAACACAGAGTTTGGGCTGGTGCCTGGAAACTAAATGACTTTTATATACCACATGCTATAGACTATTTTAATAACACATTTAGACTTTGAGATTTTGGCATTGCTCACTTACAAACATTTTGGTCCATATGCCCAAGTAAAATTTATGTTAATTGTACTCTTTTTTATCTACATGAAGTCGAATTTCATATACAAATCACATTTCTTTTAAATTAAACAGAGTTTCCAATGAGTAAAAGAAGATGCGTGTTATTTTGAGTCTCCATTCTCCTTCCAGTTGTTGTCATGCCATTGGAGGGTTGGGACGGCATATTGCCTACTGCCTGCTAGTCATTTTCCCTCTCTCTCAATTTTGTTGTAGGAGAAACTTGGCTGCCTAAGTGCTTCAAATGGGTTCGACCTCCTGCCAGGTTCCCTTTTTTGTTTATCTGTCTACCCGAGGCTCACTGGTTGAGCATCATGCTAACATGATATGTGTTTTAAAGACAAATTTGGCCAGTAGACAACAGTTGTGTGGACATTAATAATGGAGTAGAGCGCAAAAAGTGCAGTTGATAATTTACAACTCAAATTCACTCTGTAAAAATAGGGAATGTTCAATGAGGCACTGACTTTTTTTTTTAATTTGGCAGAGTGGCGACGATTATTTGGGAGGATTGCACAGGCCGAAGCCCATTTGTGGTCAGCATGCATCTGTGAATGAGAATGTGTCTATTTGTTGAGAGGAAACCAACCAAACTAGAGAAGAATTAAAAGTGAGTCTTCTATGATTGGATGACAGCTGCTGGCAACGTAAGCTTTGGGGTCAGCAAACATCTGGATGTCCCAGACCTCTGCTGTCTGGAAAACATTGGCAAGTGGAAAAGACAAAAAGGCAGAGAGTGACACTTGCATAATTCAAACTGCCCTCACTGGGGAAAAATCTTGGGTAGGTTGAGGAAAGTGAATCGCCAAAACTGGCTTAGTACGAAATTTTCACTTGCAGCATTCATCCCTGGCGACAGAGGAAATTAATCAGGTTAGGGCCAAGGCAATCCGCTTCTTCCTTGACAATCACGCCATCGTGTTTGTGGTTCAAAAATTAATAATAGTACTGTGCTGTACACAAAATGTGGCTCTTAAAAATTATGTTTGCAGACCAGAACACCAGGGTCTGCACTTTTTTCATCTCGACATGTTATTTGTGTGCGAGGGCCTATTTGTTTTGCGTTTTTCGAGTTCAGTCACATAATTCAAACTGATCATTGATCTTGATCATTGCTGTATTTTCAAAATTGTGGGTTTTTTTTCTCTGCTCAGTCATTATATCCCAAGTGCTAAAATACTCCAACACATTTTCCTGGAGGTCCGCATATCTGGCTGATGCTAACATCCATAGCGAAGAGAAATGTTTTGCCACTTATGTTAATCTGCATATCACAATGAACCTCTAGTGGAAAACATTACAGAAAAAGGCACATTTGAACATGCACACTGTCCAGAATTTCAGTTCAAACAAAAAGAAGAATGTAAGATTTAATTGCTAGAGCTCGTGAGTCCAGGAAGAGCTTATATGTTGCTATGCAGGAACAACAACAAGGCATGTGGGATGTGTTGCTATCTGACAGCTGCCTTTTTCCACAGCTTTATACCAGAATCATATGATCCATTCATCCACGTAGAATTAATATCTGAGAATGTTAAAATATATAGTTTAACTGGACTTGTAAAACAGATGGTTAAAAAGCAAACACATGCTACATGCTTCGTTCCAATTTTTGCTAAGTGATCACAATCGGCACTGCTCAACACCTTGCTCTGGTTTAGAAATCCTAACTCTCGTTAAAACATGAAACTTTTAATGTTAAAACACAAAATGTGTCACGTTTAAAGTGTGACTTATCATGTTAAACCATTATGTTTTCCATTCTCGTCCATTCCCGATGACTTTTGCTCTCGCTCCTCCCCAATCACGTAATCGATTGTGAAATTTACTCCCATCCCACGGGAATCCTTTGGGACACGTTGGGAATGGCAAAAAAATCCAGTGTGAAAGCCCACGGAAGAAACCCATATTATCATATTTGCTCTAACTGTAGCAAACATCTTATTCATTTTTATTAAAGCAGAAAGTAGATTTTAAAGGCCTCAAATTTCCACTGTTGTGTTATGCTTTTATTTTATTTCTTTTGCATCTGTTCTTTACCAGCTAATTTGGGCTTTTATGGCACCCCATTCCTCTCCGAGCTAGTCCTTTCCCTGCTTCCCCTCATGCTCTTCCACCTGTGTCTCAATGTGAGTTTGTTTTCATACTTTGCTTAGGGTTGTTTCAATGTTTGCCAGATCCCATGTACTGTAAAATCCCCTGAGTCCTGTACTTCATGTCTTTGTTGTTTATGGTAATTCCTGAGTCTTGTTTGGATGGATAAGCCCGCTGTCCCAAACGTTTTCCTCTACTTAAGTCTACATATCCTTCTTGAAGGTTTTGTTTTTGTTGTAAACGTAATTTCTTATTCTGCTAAAAATCGAATATGTTACCATTAATACGGTATGTTGGGTAAATCTACCACAGAGGCTTGTGATGTAGCTTGTGGGTTATTTTGGTCTTATTGAAAACAGTTACTCACCTCAAGATCCAAGCTCGAAAGGTTAGTAGCAAAGCAGCTTAACTTCTTAATTCCCAGGATATTAAAGGATTAAATGCATTTACTGCCCCTTTGACCCCAGTGCAAAAATGCTTCCCGTTAGTCCTTTTCCGAGCCAGTGTAATATGAATTCAACGGGATTCCTCATTTTGGAAAACACCAGCTAGCTAATCTACCAGCCACTGTGTGTGATGACTGAGTTTCCTTGTCGCTTGAAATCTTGTACAGACTCTTGAAAAAAAATAAATAAAAAAGAAGTGAGAGGAAAGGTAGCGATAATGTCTAACAGGAAAAGCAACGTGCAAGAATAAATGTCCCTGGGTTCTGTGTTCACAGCTCCAGGTCAGACAAATCACTTTTTCATTGGATATGAAGACAAATATTTTTTTATGCCGACTTTTCCTCTGGGTTTGCAAGGAAACCAAGATATTTTCAATTAGGTAAGGATCAATGTTGACGCATGAGATCACAAGAACAGAAGTGGTCAGGGAGTGAATCAGCTATGTTATGGATCAACTTTACCTTGACTTGTTCGCAATCAATTTTAGCCACCGGGCATCACACATGCCTGGCACTTTGAGCCTTTTATCAAAAGTGATGTTCACCCTGTCAGCAAGCTCATTTACCTAATACACTAAATATGAAGTTCAATTGAAATACTACATTTTTGGGAGGCGAAATGTGGAAGTCTTAAAGCATTTATGGTGATGATGAATGGTTTGTAGACCTATTTTTGCTTACTTTTAAAACAAATATTTCTTCCTCCTAAATTATCATGAGCTGCTTTTGAGTACAAAGTAGAAAGCAAAATCATTGTTCTCAGGCTTTGTCTCGACTTTGATAGCCTGTTTGATAGGAGAGTCAGGGACACATGGCAATCCGTCTCCGGTTGAGTGTGCCCTCAAGTCAAGACTCTCTCTCTCTTTTGGAAATCTACAGTATCTTTCACCTATCATGTGGAACACAGACTTCCGTTACTGGCAAAGAAATGAAGATCAGTGGATGCCTCCTGGCTGAAAACTTTCAGATTTCTCAAAGAGCAGTCCCCAAGTATAAACATTAAGTGGATGCTTCTCTAAAGCTAACATATTTGATTGGTGCCTCACAGATCAAATTTGGAAATAAATATGGTCTGCTTGATTCTATCTGCAGGTCCACCCAGTTCTTCGATGGATGCAGACACATTAATCTCTTAGGGGGCGTCATTGTTTCCAAGCTTTTGCTGCTTTTTACTTTCAAAACAGCAAACTCAAACCCAACTGAGTTCTATTGCAACAAGCACCACAAACATAGGACTAGCTATGCAGAAAGTATTATGTTCGATATTGCTTTTATTCATTTGCTATATGGCATGTCCTCATTCGGGTCACAGGTAACCGGAGCCCATTGCAGTAGTATTTGGGCCGGACTTGCGGTACACCTTGGACTGGTTGCCTGTCAATCATAGGGCAGATAAAGACAAACAAATATTCACATTCACATCTGTGAACAATTGGGTCTTCAATTTTGTCATCTTTCATATTGTGTCAAAATGTAAACTTGACATGGATCAGGGCACACTATTTATTGA
The DNA here is from genome assembly GCF_024500275.1 of Phycodurus eques. NCBI lineage: Eukaryota > Metazoa > Chordata > Actinopteri > Syngnathiformes > Syngnathidae > Phycodurus > Phycodurus eques. Next base: position 4,948,453 of record NC_084544.1, read on the forward strand.
TAAAAATGCAAATTTTAGAGCAATCATTACAGTATGCTTAGTAGTTATTATTAGTAGAACATGGCTGTGACATGGTGACACAGCATTACTTATAATAATGAACTAATTTCTTGTGAATTCTCATAGTCGGAATGTGATTTGCACCACATTGCTCTTGTACTAATCACCTTGTTGCTCTCTGTAGTTTTAATCCATTGGTAGTGGACACATGAAGAATAGACATGTTTCATGTCAAGACTTGGAAGTTTTATGTAATCCAAGAAGAACAGTTGTCTGTCCTGAACTTGGGTTTAATTTACGTCTAATTGCTCATACCTTTGCCATGGTGTCACACACATCAATATTAACTAGGTATTCCATATTAATCATGTGATATTGAGGTGAGCTACAATCCACTAATTGCTTATTCACATGCACACATCTCGGAAGGCTCCCTTCTTTTTCTTATTTCCATTTCTTTTACATAACACTGCTTAAGAACCTCCCTCCCTTCTGACAAGTTGATCTGCGCTGGCATTTATTGATGTGACCCGAAGACCGCTGTTAAGCCGCTTTGAGATAGTGTCGTCTGGGATGGAGAGGTTGAGGATGGAGTGGTTGTAGGGGGAGATCAGCCAACGTTGCACATGAGTGCTTCATTTATGATAAAGTAGTGCAGGCAATTACATTAGAGGCACAACGAGAACCCTCATCTTTCTCTCTCTCTCTGACTCTCCCGCGGTGTCTTTCCATCGCACTTTGTCAACCATCTCACACTTTCAGGGCCTCATGTGTCACTCCCGGCTAAATGCACAGAGTCATTTCTCAAATCTTATCAGGCAAGAAGTCAAGGACGGGAGCTTTTGTTCTGTCCACCTTTTTATACTGTAATAATGCCTTGCATGCGTCACTTAGCACAGGGAATCTCGATTAATGGCAGGACGGGTTAGTCAGCCGCAGCAACTGCATACAACTTCCCACTGTGGAGAGGATCTGCTCTTTCTTTATCGGCGACTATGATTTAGTGGGAGTAATTGACTGGAAATGGACTTCTGTAGGTGAGATGCTTTATGAGCCGTGTGTTGGTTAACGCTGCAGAAATTTAGAGGGATCGGAACGAAGGCAAGAAGGGTCAAGAGACGAGGGGTACTGCAAATCTACTGTATCTTGTATTCTGCAAGTAAAATAGTTCCTTTTTAGTAACATTGTTTTCTTTGACAAACTTGTGGTAATCCTTAGCACACTCATGACCGCTTTATTAGGTACACCAGCACACTAATACACTTCAATACAAGAGGTGTATGAACAATTTTATAATTTTTTTCTTAATGTATCCATTATTATACTATACTCACTATATGTGACAAAAAGTACCTCTTTAATAGGACCAATATCCATTCACCTCTAATTTCTAATCATATCAAAAGGACATTTTTAGTATCGTCCAAGATGGTGAAAGCCAGAAGAGGTTGTCAGTGAAAGCTGTGATATTTGCTTAGAAAGCAAATATCACAGCTTTCAGCAACCAATGGATCAGAAAGCATTGCTTCTCATATAATTAAAGGCTTTAGCAGATGCCAAGGACCTCAACTTCTCAGATCCAAACAGTCCCCAGCTCATTAAACAGCAACAAATGAGGTTATAATTATAGTTCCAAAACCCACATTGATTATGTGTCAGAGCAAAACAAACTCGCAGCTGATTGGATGGACAGTGACTTTGTGTGGTCAAAAAACGCACACAATCTTAAATTCTGATTTTCAAACATAAACAGGATGATTTGTCAAGTCATGTCGTATAAATCAAAGTCAAAAATCAAGCGCTTTTGATATTTTAACCTAGTCGGAGTCCTAAAATTGTCTCCCACCTACTGCCTAATTGCTATTACCATTTGTAGTAATATTAATTGGACATTGCTTTAATCTATGGTAGTATTTATAGTTAACAGTAATACACCTAGTTTTAATAAATTTGCAGTACAGGTATTAAGAAAGTACTTTTTTTTCCCCCCATTTTATGGCGCCACCTGGACGCCACGTTGCCCTGTAGCATTTGCCTAGCTGGCCTAATGGGCGAGACGGCCCTGGCTATTAAAAATCCATACAGTAAACAAAATGCTGATTGTGTACAAAAAAAAAAGAAACATTGTTGAATGATGGCAGCGCTTTCCCTCACTACTGCGCACACACACACACCTGTGCACTACTAAGCGACGGCGAAACCCCCCATGAGAGGAGCCTGTGAGAGCTGCCATTTTCTGCACCACTACCTGTCACCTGGATCATGCACGAGGAATGAAATGAGCACATCAACCTCTGCTCCCTACCACCACTCAGCGTGCCTCCTCCTCTCCTTTTTGTTTTTCATTTTTTGCTTCCTACTTTTCATTCCCAGCCGTGTCAAGTCAGCGAGCTGCAGTAATTCAGCACCCCAGAGACGTGCTCACTTTGCCTGTACAGCGCGCAAATTTCCATTTTCTCCCATAGAAGCTCCTTAAAAAGAGTCTGCAGAACAACTTGATATAAAAGAAAAACTGACGACAAAGAATGTTGCATTACAGGAAGTATACAGTGGTAACATAACAGATTAATTGGTTCTGTGACCAAGCTCGTAGGCTAACTCAAATTGAAAATGAAATTAATTGCCATTATTCAGTTCCAGACTCCCTAAAAGCAACACCACATTTTTTTTGTTACCTGTATCTAATAAAGAAAATACATCTGTAATGCCTGTATTGTTTCTTTTTTTTCGGGGGAACCAACCCCTAAAATGCTCAATTGCAGTTTATCCCCGCTTCTTCAAGAATCATTCGTATAAATAAATAAATAAATTTAAAAAAAAATCAATGCAATTATAATGGGTGTCAATTACCTGCACATTTTCACAATTTGAGGTCGAGCCCAGTCAGTACCCACCGCAAATAGCAGGGTCTACTGTAGTTTGGTTGCAAAATGACGACTCAAACATTTTTTTTCCATCAATCAGTTGGGGAAAAGTAGGTTAAAATTGCAGAAAACAACCTCCTGGAAGCAGTTTCAGATGGATTAATTGTAGTACAGACACAAGCATGCATCATAAATGTGGATTGCCATGCTCGACTCAGACTCAGTTTCCTACACAAGCTTGCTAGGTTGAACAATTGCAAAAATACAGTAAAGTAAATATAGCTGTGACTCTACCAAGTGCAAAAGTGAGAGGTATTGGTTGAGTTTGTTTGTTGGTTGGCTTTACAGCAGAATTACAAAAAAAACAACAAACCCAATTTCCATGAAACTGAATGGAGGGTTGGCATATGAATGAAGAACTGATTCTACTTTGGTGAGAATATAAAGAATAGGATACAGGTTAGGATTTTCACTTTTGTCCTTTGTAGTTACTAGTTGAACTAGCCCGAGTTGAACAAAAGCTTCACAAATTGGGAAGGCATAACACATAGGAAAGAGAACCAAACACATTTGATCCAAGGGTGTATATAGAGGAATTTACTTTTGTGGTCTGAAGCCATTTTTTTACAGGGCATGGTAGTCACCATTATGGCAGTGGATTAAATCTAAAATAATTTTTTTGTCACTTTCCTTCTCTGACTTTGCGGTTTCACGGATCAGATTTAACTCTCCACGTTCTTCTTAACAGCTTCCTTTTGCCTCTTCATCATCTCTCTGGAATCATTACTTATCCTGCTGCTCTTCATATGAAAGCAACCTCTTTTTCTGTACCTCTTCTACATCATTTTAATTCACTTCTGCATCTGTCTTCTCCTTTCATCTCTCATTCAATTAAATTCAATCTCTCAACAAATCTCTAAATTTCAAAGCGACGAAGAAGGAAACTTACAAACTTCCATTAAAAGTCTGAAGAGTAACAATTTACATGCAATAAAAGTATTTTATAAGTGGGTAATAATATGAGATGACATCTTAATTGCGACGAAAGGTGAAGACGCATTTGTCACTGTAAGGCTTTGTGATTTATTTGGAAAGAAAACAGGACATGCCTGTCTTAAAGTGGAGTTCTGTTATAAACGGCCATTGTGAAATGACACTTTGCTATTGCTAGCTTTATGAGGATGCCCTTTCTTCTGGCATTGGAAGAGAATGTAAACTGCCCTTTTGAATTCCACCCCTGGGTGATGGAAAAACAGAGTTTATGTGAGCAGATGGAGACAAATTAGCATGTTAAAAAAACAAAAACAAACAAAAAAAAAACTTTTTTTTTTTTTTTTTTTGCAACAACTCATAATATAGTAACATTGAATGAATTGGAATAAATATTACTCATTTACTGAATTAGTAAATGAACACCAAAACAAAATGCTTTTCCAACATAATCCAAAGCAGGGGACCAACAGCAAGATGAGAACTAATGGAAAATATCGAAAACAATCAACATCCTCAATTTATTTTGAGAGAAGAAAAACATTTAAATTGAAAATGGGGGTTCATGAATAACTAAATGTAAAAATTGGAGCAGGAATTAAATGAAACTCCTTCATCTACTGTTCAAAATTTCCCGAGAGAATTGTTCAGAAATATTGAGTTTCTCATTTGTTAATTAGTCTCCACCAACAATGACTTGACACTTCTTCACACAAACATATTCAGAGAATTCTATGAGCAGAGGTCCATAATTAAAATGGCAAATAGCTAACTTATTAGCATGGGAGGAAAAAGATTTTTCTCCTGTGAGTCTTCTTCAAAGCAAGGCAAGCAAAATGGATCAAAAATCTCTTCAGGAAAAGAGATTGATTTTCTCCATAGTTCCATAATACCTTTGACTGGAGATTTGACTACTTTACGAATTTTATGCTTTTATCACATAAAATGTAATACAATACTTCCAATGTTAAACATCTCTTCAATTGGTTGTTGGACGATCAATAGTCATTTGGCCATTTGGGAACATTTCTTCATCATAACGGTGCTTTTACGCTGTTAATAATCCATGATCACTGCACATGACCAATCAAGTGGGTGATTTCAGCAATAGATTCAATTGATCTGTTCACATGACTTTGACCTCTGTCCCATACATATAATAGTCGCTATGGGCCGTAGTGGGCGTCGTCACTCGCGCATATACATATTAGTCAGGCCATAAACTCAAACGAACATAACATTAAATGAACAGTCTCAGTTATTGCCATGCCCTATATATGGATGGGAATCAAAAACCAGTTCTTTTTGAGAACTGGTTCTTAGTAAATCGATTCCTAGGAATCGATTGTTTGCTTGCCTGATGATTCCCCTCATATTCCTCTATGTCGCAAATTAGTGATGATGTCAATTGAGAGAAAGTCTATTTCGGTTCTGAACTTTTCCAACATGTCATCAATACCGTGGTGCGAGATAGATATGTCTATCGTAGGATATAACTCTTATTTTTATTGTTATTTTGTTGCATGGGCTATTGGATCTGTTGTGGCACTAAAGGTAGCGCCCAAGACAGTAACACAGCAGTCACTTTTCTATCACATCATCCTTGTGCCTCACTCTCCAGACACTCTACCCTTATTCCATCTGTTACACTAGTCCAACAGTTGGATTGAGCATAAATCGATTAGTCGGTTAAATCGATTTGATATATCGATTATAAAACTGCCTGTATGAAGGAACATCTTTTCTATCTCACCCAATGATGATTGATAAGAGAATCGATAAGGAATCAGACCAACAAGCAGTGTCACTAATCGCTAAATTCTTATCAATCCCCATTCCTAGTCATATATCAGTATCTTAAACTACAATTTTAGTGGCATATTTTGTCCCAAAAGGGTGTGTCCTTTTGCATGAATTTTGCACCCACTGTGAAGCTAAGGAGTGTGTGATCAACCCTACCGTCATCAGGCATGCGAGGCGGTCATGTGACCCTCGCTTTGCACATTTTTGCACTCTCTCAGGAGGCTCTGGTGCACACTGCCCTCTGGCTTGTATCCAAAGCATTTGTGTCACCCGCCATGGGTGGCAATGTGTGTTATTAAAAGCACGGGAGCTTTGGCGAGGGGTCAGTAAAGAAACACGTCGGGCCGTGTCAGACCGGTCATGCATTAGGCAGTGTGTGTGTGTGTGTTTGTGTGTGTGTGTGTGTGTGCTTGCCTGTGTGTTTGGCCTTTCCAAAGGGTGACTGGGTTTTTGAAGAGCATGCGCAACACAGTGACAGGGTGAGAGTGAGGAGTGGAGTGTGTACCATATAATGCGGATGTAAACGTGTTTGGATGCGACGCAGGCAATAGTGCGAGGATAAACGGGGCATGGCGATCCACACCGTGTGTCACATCATCTGTAATAAAGGAGGGATGAGCGATAACTCAGATCTGTCTCGCTACCCTTAGGAAAACTGTGTGTATTAATATCCACAGAACAGCGCTCGTAGAATCACTGACGGGATTCCGGAATCCTGAGTCTCACGTAGTGTTGTCTGTAAGCTTTCGGTTATCTGTAGCGTCCACATACACATGCTGAATGTTAATGTCCCTTTATTAAGGGAAGGTCAAAGGACACATATGTGAGGATACTGAGGACAGCCTACAAATAACTTGAAGTTTACACTGCTAAAGGAGAACAACAAGCAATTTCCCTCTGTATCGATATACTTATGTTCTCACTTATTCAGTAAGACGTCACAAAAAACACGCACAACACCCGTGAGGGTAATGTATTCCAAAATAGTACTTTCAAAAACATGCATAAACTACCATAATTTAAGTGGTTAGTGTCTGACCATATTATTCAATAAGAAAAAGAGTAAGTTCGTTAAGTACACTGAAAAAACACATAGGACTTTTTTGTTTGTTAAAAGTCTAGCATACTTTTGACCCTGAGAACAGGCTGTCATGGGAGAGTGTAAGTATTGCTGTTGTACCATGTGTCTACCTTCATTATTTATGGACTCAAATCCAGTTACAAGTGGAATTGGCCATAAAAAAGTAAAGCATGTCCAAAAGTGAGACTCAGAAGTGAACCTACCAACCACAGCAGCCACTTTGGGAAATCGCAAGCATGTAAGCTTGACATTACAGCGCATTCTCTAAGCACTTGGCATTCTGCTCTTTTTAAACTCAATTTTTACTCATTCTTTGTTTCTGTACCTGCACAGACGCTAGTGCCCCATTGTTTGAATGGAATTGAGACTGGTGAATAATTATTTTAATCAAACGGTAATAGCTAATAACAGTAAAGATCTTCACAACAAAACAAAAAGGATAGCATAAAACTGTAGCCACCTAAACCATGCTACCCAAGCACAAACAAGAAGTATGGTGTCCCGAAAGGGTAAAAAGAGCTCAAAACTGAACTGGTGGACCCATGGAGCACTATCAGCTCTAAGGTGAAGAGGGCGCAAATACAAAACTGACTAACTAAGCAAATAACAATAATCCAAAACAGAATCTCTCAGCTCACATGTTTTCCGCTTGGTCGTTACCTATGATCTACAATTCGTAGTCTGTGATCGGACAGGGCTGACTAGTGAAAAAGTAAAAAAAAAAAAAAAAAAAAAAAAAGCCTTGTGCTATTTTTAACACCCTTTTTCGATTGTTCATGTCTTCCTCTGGATGTACTTTTGCTCCTCCTTGCTGTGACCTTTTGAGTCTGGCAACTACAGTATGACAAATGGCTGATAGGAAAGAAGATACTGTCTTGTTCACAGGTTTGGACATGCTTAAAATGACCTTCATGTGTCATTGCCTCTGCGTTCAATCCCAAGTCCTCCTCTGCATGTACAAATAGGCAAGTGTTGAAGATGCCTCATTAGGTTATGCAATAAGAAAAGAGGAGGGAGAGTGAAAATACCTTTTGGGATGTATTTTTAACTTCACACCTCCATATTGGCTCACTTCCATTCATTTTGCAATTGTTTTTGGCAAATGAAGCTTGCATTAAGTGCATTCCATTGCCATGGCAACATCAGATTGTAAGTGTATACAACTGGTAATACTTTCCAAAACTTGAGCATTTGGATGAATAAGTAATCTCTTTTTGTAAGACGTTATTTATAGCTTGGTGAAGATATGTGCAGTAACTGCTCTGAAACCGATTTGGAGTTTAAATATTACATATATTCATTTAGAGCAGCTAACACAGAGCAATATGTTGCAGAAAAGATTTTTCTTTTCGCTTGCAACTTTCAGTCTCCTATTAGATGGGCAGATGGAGAAGCATTAATGATATTGAATTGAATGTTCAGTATAATGCAGCACTTACAAAAGGCCATCTATGAAGTAGCCTATTTTAGATGATACATACAAATGGCCCGAATTAACTCAATCATTTTTATAGTAAATGTCACCCTTAAGGAGAAAGAAAAAGACTTCTTTGTTCCATCTAATACCCAAAGCAGTTGACAGGGATTATTACGCTTTGTAGATGGTCCATGAACCACTGAGCTCAACATTGAAGCATGAGGAAGCCGTTTTTACACGAAAGACTACATTGATGCATGTTGAGCTCGTGTATTCCGCAGCACAAATTCTAAGATTACCTTGACAAGTGTTTGGCATTGATAGACGTGTGTGTCTGTCAGTGATATTAATGAGTGTATCCAAAAGACAGATTTAAATTGCCAAGACAGGCAGACAGAGAAGCTTGTCAACAGTGTGCACAAGCCAAATCAAGAAAGAGCTTGAGCGCACCGCTGCCACAGAGACAACTATTTCATGCCTCAGCCATTTGTTCTAATGCTGTCAGGTGGTGTGGGTTGCTGTAATGCTGTTTCATTAATCTCAGCAAATAAAATCTGTGGTGATGTTTCAAACTGTGAGACAATATCCAGTTTGTGTGCTGAAGAATCTTGTTTGTTTTCCCCTGGCAACCAAATAAGCCCTTAAGTATGAGTGTGGAAGTGTGCTTGGAGGAGGGCGTAAACATCAGGAAAAAGGCAAAAATGGAAAAACAATTGGCAGGTATGTGAAGATAAAGGTTTTTTTTAAATCAACTTTTACAATGTTGAGTAGATTTTATATGTATGTGTGTAAGTGATCCGGTTGCGAAAATGTGTATAAAAAAACGAGTTGTATTTCATTGGCCAATGAGGCTGTTATGACTCTACCTAAGCAGTGGCTATGCATTTAAAAAAAATAAAAATAAAAATAAGGAACCATCCACACGTGAAAGTCCCGAAGATAGACAGCATAAGTTTGTGACATAAAAGATCAATAATGTCTGTTTAATGACTACAAAACGTTGGCAATTGCATTATTGTGAAATGATGCATTTAGGATATAATTTGAGACATTATGGTGTAATTATGCAGTATTTTATCATTCAAATGTAAGTCAACATCAAAAAGTTGCATTGTCCTGATTTATTTGACCAACTTCAGTTGATATTTGGCAACTTGTCATTTGTTAAGAAGAAGGATAGATTTGTTATCACTGAATATTTCCATAATGAGCTTGCTTATTTGGGATATTTATTCTGTAAAGAAGCATAAAAAAATGCTAATTGCTAAATGATCTGTTAATGAGCATGGAAATCATCCAGCATGTTAAAATATGAGTGTATCGCCATTGTATCACATTTTTGGATTATGTACTCTAATAAATTGATGACATGCAGACATATATTGCAGCTAAGACAGAAACGCTCAAAATAGCAACGACACCACCATGGGATCAATCATATTTCCTTCAATTAGCTGCTTAATTAAGCCTATTATGCTGCACACAAATGGAATAGGTTGCCAACAGAAGTGACGTCAGCCCCAAGTGTGCTTCAGTCCAGGTTAAAAACTCTACTTTTTCCCCATGAGCATTTCCACTTTTAAATGATATTTCTTGCACTGTATGCTGTTTTAATTGTATTTTTATTTAATTTTTTCCCTCTTTGTTTTAAATGTTTATAAGCTGTTTTTATCTTTTTTAAAAAATGCTTTTAATCATGTAAAGCACATTGAGTTACCTTGTGTATGTGCTTTGCTTTGCTATGACTAAAGGCATTTCTGATCAATAAAAGGATCCCTTACCCCAATTAAAAGGAAGGAAATCAATAACAGTAAGTTGGTCCCTCATCAATAAATGAAGACAATTTGAATGCTAAAGATGTCATGCGTGGGGAGGCCACGGATGACACGATTGGGCATAATTGTGGTGATGGCTTTTAACGGGGTTAACCAAAGCAATAGCAAGGGCGCCAGCTTGGAAGTGTCTAGAGCTTAGCAGCTAATGCAGCATTAGCCTCATACACACGCATGCTTTCACACATGGAAACCGCATGCACACACACACACACACACACACACACACACACACACACACACTCTTGCAATCATTATACATTTTCTCATTAGGACATATGAAAGGCCTTTAAAGACTCGTGGGAGAATTCCATGAGTGGTCTGTCAAGACAAACCCTTTAATAATGTGCACCCGCTTGATTGTTAAGAATTCACAATGGTTGTTGCTAGAATAAAACACATATCAAAATCCACTAGGTAAATGAACAGACGCATGGTAACATAAAACAGCGGGTCAAGATAATTATATGAATTATGAACTCAACTCAGACTGCTAAAGAAAAAAGGCATTACGTAGCATTATGTGACATTTTTTTTAAATTCTTTGATCTGGAGCAGTAGTAGGTAAAAAGGCCAAAGAGATTTGCAAGTGAATCCCCAATCCTACAGGTTCTCCAAGAGGAACTATCAAAACCTATAAGAACAGCAAATTTACAAGACAGGGTCGGACTAAAACTGGGAAATTATTAATTCGGCAAATAGCTTTGTGCTTTTTCTTTTTTTTTTTTTTTTCAAATTGAGACAAGAAATTAAAGAGGGCTCCAATGTGCTTTCTCAGCCTTAAAATTAAATAGGAGCAAAAGTATTACCTCTAGCACGCTGGAATTCTCAACATCACAAATGATTTGCAATCCATGTGGTAATTATGAAGCTTTTAGGCTCATCTGTTAATCTCCGACATAATAAGAAAAGTCTACTATGAATAAAATTGCGTTGAGAAATTAGTAGAGAGACATATGGCTTTACAACACTGAAGAATCTTTTTAAAGTAGCATGCGTTGCAGTCTCACAGGTGGATGTACTTGAAATTAATTACTCATTTTTGTATTTTAATGCCGCAGGAATTCCATCACTGCAAAAAAAAAGCACACAGCATTGTGTTTAAATTAAATTATGTCAGACTGGCGAGGTATGAAGTCACTTTCCTTAGGATCTTTATTTATTTATTTAACGTCTTTTTCTTTCCCAGGCAGCACAGAGACTAAATAAGAAGACTTTGACCACCTTTGCTGGCTCCCCAAAACAGCTTTTTTTTCATAGGTTGTCACTGTGCTATGCAACCTTTTAGTTAGTTAACCTTCTTAGTTTTGATGCTAATTAGTTAACTCGTGATATTAACCTTGGTTCATCCAGATAGTGGGAATATTAGACTACTGTTTTTGACCTGGCCTGACCTGATGGAAAAAGAACTGTCTTGACAACAAACGCTTCAAATGGTCTGATGCAGCCAGAATATTGCTGACGGTGTTTCCTTTACTTGTCACCCATGAGGCCCAAAACCAATGTTATGCTGACCATGTTGCATGACGGGAGATTTGATGAAAAAGGACACAATTTGGGAAACACGAACATGCATTAACTTTACCCTGTGTATCCCCTGAACTGGAACATAATGAAAACCAGGAGGTTTAAGATGAATTTCCTTTGAGAAAATATGGGAGATAAATTTAAAACATTTATTGTGAATTAAGATGAGTTCAAACTGTCACCAATATAAAAGTTGGAAAATAAAATGTCCCCCCCTAAAAAAAATATGAATAAAAGAATAACATTACCTTTGAGTACCCCTTTCTGACTGCTTTTATTTCCTTTGGCGTGGCCGTTCCTCTTTTGGTTGAGCATCATACCCTTCCTTGCTTGAATGCACTTTTTTTTTTCAGGTTTTGATTCTGTTTTGGGCCACTTTTACTAATACAGCATTGTTACTCTTGGTGAGATGCATGGTCCTGAAAAAAAAATGTCACCCAGCATAAAAGCGCAATTTTTAAATGGCATTTGGTAAAAATAAACCCAATATACTTCTTATATAAATTATATACGCATGTGACTTGCCAATCTCTATGCATGATTTATGTAAACACATTCAAGCATTTTGAAGCAAAAAAATAATGATGGCAGTGGCCGGGAACATTTCCTGTTAAAGTGGAGCAGGACACACGCGCACACGCACACATGCACACACGGCACATTCCCCCCCCCCCCCCCCCCCCTTTAAAATTCTAAATACTTAAAAGTCATGCTTGGGGAATGTTGGAATATTTTGTGGAATGATGGACATGTTTTAATTTTCAATCCCACACATGATATCTGACTTTATATAGGGGCCCCTTTGTAACTATTGTTGCATGCCTTGCCTAATGTCTAATCTAATGGTTTAACAAACGAGTTCCTACACTGAACATATATCACACATACTATATCAGATACTACGGAAGTATTAATTTATCTAAATCCACGACTCAGGACCACCTGTAAATAATATTTGTGAAACCCTTAATTAATAAATTAATACATAATAATCGCTGTGATATGCCAAACAAAAATGCAGAGATAATATTTAATCATTCAGACAACAAAGACTCATTTGTGTGCTATTGCAGCTAAGCAGTTGAACCTGAAACGAGCAACCCTGTAAGCGAGGTTTCTTTTTTTGTCTAGCCTTCTGTTTTGGTTGCGGTAGCCTACCATTTGGTTTTCTCTTTGCACTGTAGTTTTCGTCTTTCTTACTTTGGAATTTTTACGCACCTGTTGTCTCACCCGTCAGTCAGTTTTGTTTGGATTATTTCCCCTCCCTACACATTCATAATGCTTATTGTTATACTGTTTTTCTTAATTTTTGTTTCTTTGTCAAATAAACATGTATTTGTTTATTTTTGACAACGTTTTGTTTCTGTTTATGCCCGTGTGAATTCGCATAGTATACTTTGACATCTTAATAAAAAAAAAGAATTATGTGCTATATAAATTTCTCAGTTTTTTTTTTTTTTTAAGCTACATTTAAAAATTCAGAAATGTAGTTCCTGCATTGAAAAATTATTTCAGTTGAAGAGATTCAACATACCAGAACATAAATATACAAACATCCATCCATCCATTTTCTGTACTACTTATCCTCAGAAACATATTTTGGTAATTACTAATGCTGCCAATTTAGGGGAGCAATTACATAAACCTTGCATTGGTTGGAGCTCTAATACATTTGTTCGTTTGCTCAAGGACGTAAAATGTCTAGCTTCTCATCCTTCGTTTGAGCCAAGCGAGAAAGGACAAGCCATGCCTCAACATGGTTTAAAGTTGGGCACTCGTGCTTTTTACAAGTGGAGTGAAGGTCTCGGCATTGGGGTGAAAATCCCTCTTCATAAAAAACAAGCAACTGATGACCCACCGTCCCATCCTTGAATGTCTCTTAGTAAATGTGGATTGCTGTTAAATTGGATAACATGCGCTCAGTATTGAATTGAAGCGCATGCAGTTAAGAGCAGATTGTGAATGAATATGAGTAGAGAGGAGTGCTTCATTGATATTAGGGCCTGTGAAGACTAACATACTTTTCACACTGAATCTGTTTGCAAATACATACACAAACAGTTCGCAATTCAAAGCATGGCAAACTCCAACTATTGTAATGAAAAGCAAAATTATAACACGTCGGTTCCTCCTGCGAGCCATTTAAAAGTGAGAGCTTTACTTAAGATGTGTCTTAAGAAGGCTAATTACACCCATCAGTGTGCTATTGTGCTGCATCAAACAGAATCTGAATATGTACTTGCTCAGGTACAACCACAGGTGTTTGGTTAGCATATGAATGATTTTTGCCATGTGGGATTTACTCTGTAGGCTTCTTGTGGTTACCACAATGTAGTGCTGCATTGTACTTCTTACAAAATGACACAAATGTATAATAATATAATGCCTCACGGGGGAAATTCAAGACTTTTATTTTTCTCAAGGCGAGATTTGAGTATAAAATGAATTTCCTCCTTGTGGGATGATAATCAGTATAAATACAATGTCTTCAAGCAAGTATCATGTCACTAGGAGACACATTTGAATATTTATTCACTGTGTGTTTATGATGGAGTACTGTGCAGTGAGAGATCATCAGGTGTGCCATTCCTCTATTTTACTCAACTGGTCCGAAAATTATGATTTGAGATCTCTGAGAATGTCTTCCAGTGGTACCTCGATTTACTAGTGACCTGACCTACGAGTTTTTTGCTCTGCCGACTTTTTTGTCTTTTGCCGAACAAAAAAAAAATTCCAGTAGGTGAGTACTTTCAATTTTGATTTCAAAGTTAATCTCTTACTGTTTTAAGAAAATTATGGATGAAATGCTCCTAACATGCTTCCTTAGTGCAGTGGTGTCCTGACACAACAACATCTGGCCACCATCAATTCACATTGGTTTCCTTGCAGTGGACAGAAAATACGAAGTGGTGGTGGTAACGCACCATTAAGCTGGTTTGCCAACTTCCAAAATAAACCACAGAAGAAGAACAGGAAGGACAGTACATTAGGTAAAGATTTGTGTTTGCGTTTTCCGTGTTTGCAGGTTACGTGGAGAGCATATGTTATTACTGTGCGTCGTTCGTTATACAGTAAAATACTTTTTGAGCAGCCCAACGGCCTTCCCGCTGACCCTGCTGTTCTGCCCCACACACGAATTGAATACATAAAATATATACAATACGACCAACTGTGGAGAATATGGAGAAAATATGACTTGTGCTGGAAAGTCATTTCAAATAAAAAGTCAAAGAGACAGTGGAGTGAGAAGGGGAATGATGAAGAAGAATAGAGTCGGAGGGCTCCTATGCATCATCGCTTTTAATATTGTGAGGCTATCCACACGTATCGAAGCATGGGCTCTGATCATGATCAGGATCATCGCTCTGGATGTAGAGCCTTCTTCATCCCCCCCCCCCCCCCCCCCGTGCGCTTTCATCCATGCTGAATGTGAATTGTCTCCAAACCAAAAATGCAGGCAGCTCATTTTTCAAAAGCTGCTCTCCTTTTAGTGCAAACTTTCAAGGGAACGCTCCTCTCGTGCTTGTTCCACATTACGTGACATCCTTAATCCAATTTGGTTTGAAAGTAAATTTCTTAGCTCATTCGCATCTCCTTTAGTGTGTCTAATCATAGTTGCATCCACACTCCCAGTGCAGTTCCAGTGCCGAAAAGAACACAAAAAAATTAGTTTGGCTCTGCTAATTTTTTTTCAGCCACCGCTGATCTAAAGCTTCTCTTGGGGGACAAACTAAACTTTAACACAAAGTGGGTTGGACCCGATGGTAACTTCGTGGACTGGCGTGAGGAAGCACATTTAAAAGTGGGACCTCTATGCTGATGTAGATTTGCTCGAGCCGGCAATAAAATCTTTACTTTCGACGTGTTTTATGGTAGTTGTTTGGTTTTGCAGCGTTAGGAAATGTACCCTCGATTGATGCCGTGATTGGCATTCTGCTTGTATCCATGGCACTATTTTGATCATTTATATACAGAATGTAGTTTATTCTTTTTTAATTTATAGGCTATTGGCACAATGCAACTTTTTCCAAACAATTTCTGTCAGCTGTTTCACAGATGATCTGTGGACAGTTGAAAATATTACATTTATAATCTGATTCAGATCATTATTGAATTAGACAGGCATTGCATTGTATGTCAACTTGTTTTCAAGCGAGGGCTCAGTTAACTCTAACCTTTGTGACAGCCTTGAAGAACACTTGTGGATGGTTACTCGTTTCCCTGCTTTGTTTTGTCTCCCTCCAGCTTTTCAAGACAACCTCTTTTGGAAAGCAGAAGCCACAAAAAAAAGATTGGACATTTTAATTTTGTCCATGTCAAGCTGAGTGAATGTTTTAAATCCACTAAGCCACTTTAGTTGACTGTAC
Source organism: Phycodurus eques (assembly GCF_024500275.1). NCBI lineage: Eukaryota > Metazoa > Chordata > Actinopteri > Syngnathiformes > Syngnathidae > Phycodurus > Phycodurus eques. Next base: position 4,964,334 of record NC_084544.1, read on the forward strand.
TCTCTAGTCACAGACAATGTCTAAAAAGTGTCTAAAAGAAGAAACATTTTCATTTTACATTTTATTTTACATGGCTTCGTCATTGATGGGGGGAAAAAAGATTCAGCATGTGCATGTTAGACCCTGTTCAAATTGATTTTTGTATGGGTTTAAGGTTTCACCAAAGCTTCTAATCCTGAGAGGAGAAGATAAATCTAATCAGAATGTTTTTTCAGTGGGGATTAGTGACTGCAAGCCTCTCGCTCATTCATATTCCCCATTTCCGCTGTCTCGTGCACACCTTTTCTTCTTTTATCGCACACTCCCTTATCTTGTATACCGTTAAATATATTTCATCTGTTCTCAAAAATGTTATTCATTATTAATGCTTTCTTGCTAATCTCTCTGAAAGGTGTGGAGCTGTTTCCATATTTTGAGCAGCTTTCACAGGAAAGTGCATCTCCCTTTCTTTGTCCTGCTTCACCTTTTCATCTACTTTTCTGACTGACGGTGGATAAACCAGCCATTAGCCAAATCCCTATTCCCGTTTTGTCCATTACGTCAATGTGAACTTTCTTTACTCCTAAATGAGATAACCTCAATAGATAGCAATCATTTAGGTGTACTCTACTGTAATGTGTTTCTAACAAGCAGGGAACACGTTTTTTTTTTATCATGTTTCTGTCAGCAGTATGATCACCGGGCTCAAATCACAAAAGAGAACAAACTGTACATTCAGTCACTAGTACAGCTCGTATAGCTACTATTTCTGCCCTGAAAATATTCTCTTTTTAAAACCGAATATCTGGTTCTACAGAAATTGTCCAAACAGATTTTCTATCAAACACTTTTTAATAATGTGTTTCATTTAATGCAATTCAATTAAGGTTGGCAAATGGTTAAACACAGTCGTAATACTTCTTACAATTTCTGGCTGGGCAATGAAGATATTACATAAGCAGTTGTAAAAGCTGAATCCCACAACACCTAATACGTAACGTTGACAAAACCTGGCAACTTTTTGCCATCTACACTATTGGTTTTGTATAATCCAGGAATTAATTTCACCGGATGAATCATGGATCCAATCATACTGGATAATCTGATCTAGGGATCATTTTGTCAAACACCTTAGGGCTTCTAATCGAGACGATTTGTTGTCACCCTTGAATGCAAACTACAAATGTGTCAACTGTCAAGTCAAGACAGGGAAATGGCAAATCTTGTAGCCTCAAAATCATCCTGAAAGGATTGTGCTATTTTATGCAAACTCAACATGTATCATATTTTATAATAATCAATAAATCAATAAATCAATAAATCAATAAATCAATAAATCAATAAATCAATAAATCGATCAATCGATCAATCAATCAATCAATCACCCGGAAGTTGGTCGGTTCAGGACACGAAACCTTACGTGCATTAGGGTTTCAACAACAGCCTCGCCTCTTTTCCAGAAGTCAAGTTAAAGCTCTATTTCAAAAGCAGATCAAACTGCGTGCGTGGATGTATATAATCATTTCTGCTTACTCATCTCATCAGGAAAAAAAAGCCCATCACCGTGCACTTTGGCTAATAACATATTAATACTAAATGATGCAGATGCAAAGCACTTTGAGAATCTCAGGATGAAAAAACTTGGTAGGCTTTCTCATCTGAGTCAGATCTAAGAAAATATTTTTTTTCTGATGTGCTATCCAAGGGCTTAATTAGTGAGAGAAATGTTCCAATCTTGTGACATGCATCCACTTTTACTGCAGCCAAAACTGCCTCAAATCAACACACCAATGTTCCTTTTCACCATTAGTGCAGAAAGCGAAAACTCTCAGCCTCTCCGAGTTTAGCTTTCACCGGCCTCAAATGACTTTCCACCACTTATGTTTTTGTTCAAATCTAATTATCATTTGGAGTTTTCCAGAAAGAGACAGGACAAAACCAAGAAGAAAATTATTATTTGGTGATTCATCGTAGTGATGCAAAAAAAACGTGTTTTCCAATTTGAAAATGAAGACTGTGTCACCATAACACATTAAGACGAATATAAAATAAACAATAAGCACAACTGAGCATTGGGCTGATTACACTAGCGAGTAAACCTTCAGCTCCCACGCATTTGTAGCATCTGGGACTTCCAATTAAGTTGTTTTGAACTTCAGTGCTTTGTTTTTTTCTTTTTTTTGCACATCATTATTTTTATTTATTTATGATTTTTAAAAAAAAAAAATTTTTAATCCGAATCCGTAATGCCGAATGTGGTAACATTAGAGTCACGTCGATTACGGTTTCTCTTTTTCACTCATTCTGTCTGCATTTTAAGCTCCCTATCCATCTTTTTTGCTCACATTGCTTTCATTCCAAATCAGAAGAACAACATCGTACATCTTTCTTTCTATTTTGAAATATATACAATAAGTACTGTTAAAGTTAAACTGTTTCATGTGAGTTATGACTTCCTGCTACTTTTTCCTATTTATATGTCAAATTTGGTTTCAATTGTAGTTATTTCATCATGTATTTTATTCCCCTCCCAAATATCGAGTATCGCATAGTCGCTGTATCATCATTGTTATCATTGGTAAAATATTGTGATCTTTCCCGTCCCAAGACTAAAAGGAGAAGTTGCACACAAAATTGTTACTTTTCAACACAACTCCTAGCACTGAATCAAACCATAAGCTCCGCTCTGATTGACATCAGGCATAAGTGCATTGCGACATGTGTTAATCTGAATGAAAGGGTCACGTCTGGCGTCACGGTGGCCGACTGGTTAGAGCGTCAGCCTCACAGTTCTGAGGACCCGGGTTCAATCCCCGGCCCCACCTGTGTGGAGTTTGCATGTTCTCCCGTGCCTGCGTGGGTTTTCTCCAGGCACTCCGGTTTCCTCCCACATCCCAAAAACATGCATTAATTGGAGACTCTAAATTGCCCGTAGGTGTGAATGGTTGCTTGTTTGTATGTGCCCTGCAATTGGCTGGCAACCAGTTCAGGGTGTACCCCGCCTCCTTCCCGATGACAGCTGGGATAGGCTCCAGCACGACCGCGACCCTAGTGAGGAGAAGCGGCTCAGAAAATGGATGGATGGATGGAGGTTCACGTCTTTCCTTGGGAAATACATACCTACACAATCTGTGGCTCATCCTCATGTATATTTCATGGCAAACGGGATGGAGCTCTCTATTATTGATGGTTGACTGCTCAGCTGTCTGTCTGCTGCTCTCGTCTCCCTTTTGAGGAGTTGAAGTTACAGAGAATGACTCATAACTGAATCAGTGGGTGACCGCCTGACGTCGAGAGATATTTTCAAAGGAATCAGCCTCTACACATGTAAAGATGATGGATTCACTCAGTAACACAGAAGCGAGGATTTAGTGAATGCAAAATAGTTCTAATGATTTCAGTATGTGGTGTAAACGGAGATACTTTACAATAACCCCCCTATAAATAATATATCCACCTAATATGCTATTTTATAATGTGTACATATTCAATCCAAATGCATTAAAATATGTAAAAGCCCTGAGGTCAAATCGTTGCTTAGACGACTAAATCACTGACCTCCCCAAATGAAAGAAAGAGGAAAGCATTTCAGTAAGTAAAAGCTCTGCATATTCTCTTGGATTCCTAGACTTTCCAATGTTTGTGTCTATGACGTGTAACTTTGTTTCACAAAACTATTAAGATTCCAATACCAGAACAGCAGAACATCTGCTAAGGAAATACATTTAGCCATTTCCTGTAAAGTACCACCCGATTTTCAGTGCACTTATTCAGTTTACATTCTGAAGGGAATGAAAGAGGTGTACGCAAATGCATCCTGTTGAATGCTGACTGACAAAACGTATAGAATAACGACAACAACAAAATGCGTGTGTGCAAGCCGAGCTAGCAGTGTTGTGTGTAAAGTATTAAGTTGGGCGGGGGGGGGGGCACACACAACATTGCAATGATAATTCATTTCTTCCTTCAGTCATGTTCAAAAAGAAAAAAGCAACTTACATGAACTGGGAAATTACACAATGAAATTGCAGTTTGAATAGATCAGTGCACTGTATACCTGTAAAATGAGGTTTCAGTGAATGCAATGTTCTTCTTGCATGCAAGTCTCTCGCTGGATTGGTTTGACACAGCAGATGGGTTTATTGACGCAACCTATCCATTTAAAAAAAAAAAAAAAATTATTCAGCATTTTACTCCATTCAGGTTCATGTTCACTTTGTTAAATTATTTGGAGCAACTAATAGAGACAGAGGTGAATTAAAAGAACAAAACAAAACACTGGACACTTCATTAGATATTCCTGACTTGCACAATTCAAAGGAATAAACTTTAACACAGAATTCAAAACTATGCATTTGAAAAGATGAGTTCAAAAATGTTTGGACAATGGACAAATTTGGCCTGCGGTCAAGAATTTGGGGAGTGGAACAATATCAAAAGATGGGAAAAATAAATCAGTAATTGTAATTATTTTTCATGATAAAAATACATACAAGACAATTTCAATGATTCCTTGGTTGGATGTGTGTGTGTTTTTTTATTTTTTATTTGATTGGCTGGCAACAAGTTCAGGGTGTACCCCGCCTCCTGCCCGATGATAGCTGGGATGGGCTCCAGCACTCCCGTGACCCTTGTGAGGATAAGCGGCTCAGAAAATGGATTGAAGGATGTTTGTTTTTGTTTTATTTCTCAGGCAGACTTTTTATTAAGTGTGTGTGTTAATGGATGTGCCTTGGTAGACATATTGAAGACTCACTATCCGACTGGTAGACCCCGCGGGGGGCTTCATGGCCCATGCTACGCAACTGTACTCTCACATCACTAAATCAGGTAACCAAGATATTAGAACAGAGGTCGCGGCGAAAGCCATAAATACATTCACACTTCAGAGTGTCCATGTGCATGTAAGCCTCCACATCGCCTGCACGTACACCTGCTGTTGCTAAGGAAACAACGTTTCCCACCCCCTCTTCATTTTTGAGAATCCGAGTGACTGCTGTCTTCTGCCGCTTCTCTTCACCTTCCCTCTCAGCTGCTGACACAAATTCAGTGTCCCATCCTCACGTCTCCCGGGGCACATGGAACCCTTAAATGGAGCTTTAATGAAATCTCAGGGATTGTCCTTTGGCTTGTTCATGCTGGCTCCCAGCACCGTGGGTGGTACCCCTGTTTCGGCTGTGCACCGGAGATTGGAGCACAGTTGCTAATTGAAAGGCCTCCGGACAAGTGAGGGGATGGAGAAGCGTGAGACGGGTGAATGAATTGATAGATGTGGAGGTAAACACCAAAGGGATTGAGGCTCATTTTTAAAGGTCACGTGAGACGGTTCAAACCTTGCTCCTCTCTTTGTTGTCCTTGTAACAATCGTAATCTGTGCAGTTGTCTTGCTACCCAGTCTATTTTTTTTTCTTCACATTTAATTAGTTTATTTTAAATTTGCACATTGTTGATTATTGAGGCTTGGTTAATTGGATGTTCTAGATCAGCTAAAAACGCACACAGTGTATTTGCACAGACGACAAGTGTGTGTATACGCATATCCTCATGAATAGATCAACAAGCTGCAAACCAAGTATGCAGCGATGTAGTGCAGCAATAATTGTTGATCATAATGCAGAATTAAAGAGAAACACTAATGAACGGAGAAACAAAGTTTATCTTTTTAAATTAAAACTCTTTGAAATAAAAAAAAAAAGCCAGTTATTATTCATGAAAAGATGATATCAGGGTGCATTTCAAATTGTGCCAAAACTGACAGCGCTTCAAATTAAAACAGAGTCCGCATTACCACACATCATAAATCATTCATTCATCTCCTTAATTGCTGTTGCGATAGTGAGAAAAGTGAAAAAAGCACACACAGAACATCTATGAACACCAGCAATCAATAGCTCAACTATCACATTGTCATTATGTTGTCCAGGCAAGATTTATTATTGTTTTGGTGATCTGTATTGGAGATTAATGTTGTCTTTGGAAATTAAGCCTTTCTGTGTTAGCAAAAGGTGGGAGAGTAGGCATTCTATTTTCATAGACAGCGAATCTGCGGTTCAATACCTTGAACATTGGTGTGTTCAAATGTACACATAGTCATACAAATTCTGTCTGGTGAGTATTTGTCGTGATGAGTCCCTTGTCCTGCTGTTGTGAACGGAGCAGGAAGCTAACCGGATACTAGTTTGTCGATCACTGGTGAGATCGGAGGAGATTCCCGTGGCTGGCGCACGTAATATATGACACCCTGAAAAAGTCATATCATAATGACAATATCTGAAAGACGTTGGAGGAAAGGGGACTCGTGTGTTTGGACTGGGATTAATGTGAGTGAGTAAGTATGAATCATAATCATTGACTGAGTAATGATGTACTCATATTATTCAAACAAAATGCTGACTTTTGTCACCCTGAGCACAGTAGTTTGACCAAAATGCCAAAGTACTATATTTTCTACTATCAAAACATTGCATTCATGTGGATATGGCCTCAGTCCATTCCATAATAATAGATGGTGTTTAAGGTTGAATATGGATAGACCATTTGGTAATGTTAAACCCGCTCTATCGATGTTAACAATATGCAAGTTTGATTGAAAAGACGGTCTTATTTTAGCCGATCCTACTCTATTGATGATAGCTGACAACATATGATAGGGTAACCTTGGTGCTCATCAAAGCAAAGCGTCTGTGCACACAAACACTTTTATTAACACGTTTTCTCTCGCCACGCCATTGGTACCGACTTTAATTAGCACAACCATGAGAAGATTAGATACCTGTCAAGCTGTACAAACATTAATATCATATGGAGCTTTGCTATTTTATCCCCTATACAAACACTTGACTGTATTGTGTGTCTTCAGCGTGTAGTTATGTTTGTACAGATTCAATGTACTATTAGTTCTATGAGTTATTAGGACTCTGTGTGAGATTTTGACAACATGATGAGGCGCTACACGTGTTGGCAGCAGCCAGTGAAAGAGTGGAGACAATATCCTGTACTTAAAAGATAATCACAGTTGGATGTTTTTGGCATGGTAATTTGCATCTAATCACTATGATTTCAGAGAATACTGTAATTCATCAATTTCACCTTCCACCAATTTTTTTAAAATGTATTTATTTATTTTTTGGCACTGTAGTGTCGGACACCAGCCAGCTCTATGAAAGACACCATCTGTTTACAGTATATTCATGTAAATGGTGTCTGCGCAATTAACGTTCAATAGGAATAATACTATATCCAGTGTTGTTTTCTGTAAATATGTAAACAAAGTATTGGAATGTTCAATGTATGAACAACTTTTGAGGAGACATTTACAAACTGGAAGAGTTACATTAATGTTGCATGTTTTTCCTCGAACAGGAACGAAAATATTGCTCGTCTGGGGCACATAGAATAGAATATCACAGCCATCAAAGGTATCATGATATGTGATGTTTCTGGCACTTTTTCACTTCTGAAAACAGATGAAAAAACGCACAAAACATACAGATGAGTGTGTTTGAGATCAGGTGTCTTTTCAAAGGGCAGTCATCGTTTTATGTCAGAGAGATCAGGTCAGGTGAAAGATTTCATTAAGATAAAACTTCTTAAACAATGAAATGTATTCAGGGTGACAGAAATTTCTTATTGCAGAAGCTTCTTGCAACATAATTCAAATGTGAACGTGGGAGCATCAAACTACGCAGTCCATTGTCTTCTTAGTGCGGCATACCTGAGCTGAGAACGAAGAAGAAAATCTTTGCATACGAATAATCACCCAAGAGTTATATTTCAAACCACATTATTAACTTCTAGCATGATTACAAATATCATGCACAGGTGGGTGAAAAATAAGTAGAAAGTCCAGAGAGTGTTGATGAGCTGTAAGACACTTGGCTGAATGCAAATGAAAGTGAGGAATGACAGGGGAGCCATATTTAGGGGAATATAGACGGCCCTTCGGGACCGATTGTGCCCGTGTTCGGGGATCAAGGGCAGCTGTGCTCCACACGCAGAGCATTGAAGCTGAACTAATGCGAATGTAATGGCCCTCTATCAAGCAGCTCGCAAGAATAAGTAGGCTCCACACACACAGGAACGTGGGCACATGAACTAAACCATAATCCTTTTTTGGGACAAATATTTGCACCGAGTCGTGGAATGCGCCCATCTGTGGTGTGTCCACTTTTAGGTACCTTTGGGCCAGGTGTACCCATTGCGATTCCGCAGATGGGTAAACAACGAGGATGGTTTTCCAACTCAATAGTCCAGGGTTCCAGTCTGATTTGATGGCTCCATGACATGTTCACCCAAACATTCAACCCAAATGACCCGAATTTAGTATTCCACTTTCAAGAGTTGTGCGACAAATGTGACAACCTTTGTGATAACAAAGAGATCAGCGCAAAGACAACTGGAATGGTGGCAACATTTTGTAACATGGCCAAATAGATTAACTCGAGGAAAACTGTTTGCAAAGCTCTACCAAGATTGGAATGTGGCACATAGGGGCATATGGTTTGCCATTATTTAATTTTCTCTCTATACAAACTTCATCACATTCTACAATATTTAAAGCTACCCTTTGGTTTATACTACGTATCTTTTAATTTAACAAATTCTTAGAGCTCTTGACCAGAATTTATAAAAATATGTTAGTCCACAAGCATTCTGTATTTGGTCTGCTATTTTTGACATGCTCTTCTATCCTTTCCTCTGTTATTAACAATGTGTAGTTTTTTCATTCAGATTATGTGAATGGACATGATACAGCTGTTCAAAGCAGAAGATCTTCTTTTTGTGTGTTCCTGATCTTTAACATATTCGGTTTACTTAAGAGTTTGCAGGGTGCGGGCCGGGGTAAGAGTTGTCTCCATGTACAGTTAAAATGACAAGTAATTTCAACTGTTACCACACTGTAAGCAACAATGTGCAATTTGAGCTCATGATTATTGTCATGCACAACCACACACACTAAAGTCTGCAGTGCAAATTTGCGCAGTCGGTTAGGAAACGATTGAGAAGAGGTATCTGATTTATGTAGAAGTGTAATATCAAGGATTAAAAAAGTAGGAGATGACACACCCCTTTCCAGGACTAGTGAAAGAGGTGAGATACGATAAATAAATAGATGAACAAATGATAAATGACGTGATGTGACTCAATCTGGCAGATGAGGGCTGCACAAGCTCTCATCTAGCAACCAAAATACACTAAAACACGTGTTCACGAATGTGAACCGCACACACTGGAATGACACAGTGCAAGTCCACTAATTGTCACGTAAAAGCCAACATTGACTGCGGTTACACTTTATACACTAGCTCTGTTTAGGTCGTATATGCAACAGCTGCATATGGGCGACGCAAGCTGCGACTGCACACTTTAACGGGGATCTGGGCAATATTGCTGTAAAAACCCCATGGATAAATTGATAAACCTGCTAGTATTAAACAAGACACGGAATGACCTGTCCAGCTAATTAATTGGATTGAGGTGTGTGATGTCAGGGGAATGAGAGGATGAATGGGAAAAAAGAAGCAAAACAGAGGGCAGCAGATCTGATCAGCTACCCCTTTTGCTTGCTTCCGACTTCCATTTCTCTTTCTTTCTCTGTCATTGTAAATTGAAAAGAAATGGCTGGTTTGGTGTTTGCCCTTTGATCGTTGCTTATTCCTGCTCCCAGCAATTTGAAACATTACTGAGTGGATGGATGCATCCCGCTCACTTATTCCAAAATTTCCTTGACAGAATTTAGCTGGTTATTGCAGCCAGATTGTTTTCAAGGTCGCCTTATGATTCAATTTCGATGGGTCACCCCCCCCAAATGGGCCTCAATATGCAGCCAGCATGCAGAAGGAGTTCAAACATGTAAATTGTTAATTTGGTACCAAAAAAGGATGATGCCATGGGCCTCAGCTGGTGGAAAAAAGCAATCCTCTTTCCATTAGGCTACACTCCTCACTCCTGCAGTGAAGCGATTCCTATTAGAGTTCAATTTAGAAGACGGTATCACACTCAACTGTTTACCAGCCTGATTGAGACCAGATGACTTTGTCTTGGCTCTAATTTCTCTCTCATGTCTCCTGCCTTTTCTCAGTGGACTCAGCCTTAAAGTCAACTTTTTGTTACGCCTCAATTGACCGCATTTACAACACTTGACTTGGGTCGAGAGAAAGTCCCACATGCTCTCAGGTGTTTCCAGTGGGAATCATATCTTGCGACAGGAAAAGTCTGCCAAGAGTTGCGTGGGCGCAAAGCCCAAATGATAATGTTTGACGCTGATACATAATGATTCCACTAGCAAACGATGTTGAGTAAGAAACGGGAAAACTGTTAACTTACAGGCATCCAGCTACGCCCCACATGACGCTAGCCCGCTGTGATGTGCACCGTCTGAACTGCTCTTTGCCTGTTTGCCTCTTTCATCTGAGCAAACATCTCAGCTGGGGGAATGGTGGAGAGAAAGATGAGATAGAACACATACGAGATTAAATAATATTGATCTGGGAAAGCCCTGGTGTTTCTTTGAGGACATAAAATCACATGGAGACCTATAGAAAGCAACAGTGTATGAGAACACCAGAAATACAGCTACCGTAAGCCTAAATTTGTTTTATTTCCATCCATCCATCCATCCATCCATCCATTTTCTACCGAGGTTGGGTCGCGGAGGCAGTAGCTTTAGCAGGGAAGCCCAGACTTCCCATGGATAATGGCATGACTATATTGACAAATCATCTTTTTACTTTGCTGCGTTCTAAAGTTTTGCCGCAGTTTTGCAACCAGAAGCTAGAGTTTGAGTTATCTGCAGACAACACAAAATTCAATAACTGCATAACTTACATAAGTCATGAATATATACGCTAAACAAGTTTGGTCCCAATGCTGATCACTTTTCAGTGTCAATCATGTGGTGTAGTTTCAGTTTGACAGAAAATGTGATAAAATTCCCTACAAATGTTATTAAAACATTAAAGTCTTGAATATAGAAGGTGAAGACGGAATAAAGAGTTGTGCCATTAACTGTTTTTCTAAAAGGTTCTGTGACAACATCTCTTGGGGATTGCTCCACCTTTATCACCAGAGTGGTTGACATCCACCATATAATATGATAACCTCATTTCATCCCAGTTGACCAGATAATAACGTTCCTGTACTCTGACTACCTGTGTCTTGGTGTCCCATTGGGTTTAACTAACTAACTAATGTCAATGGATGGAATGAAAATAACTTTTCAATTAAGTGTTAATCTCAAGGTGTCAGCACACAGGGACAGAAGCATTCAGTCTGAGAGGTAACGTGTGGAGAAACCTATACTGCAGTGGGAATCACACCATGACCCTGTCGTTCCAAAGCCCAAAATCCTTGCCGATAAACTCCTGGCCCCGCTCCACTGGTAGCAACAGTCAATCACTTCTGAAGTTAGAACTTATGAACCTAATGTTCCTTTTATTACTCTACTGGTCACAAACAATTTTCAAGCACTATCCTTAAACCTCATGGGATTATTCTTCTAATAAAAAGCAAGTGCTTTTTAAGGATAGCCGAGCCAAGATAACTGAGGTAGCTGATGTGAAATCTTATGTCGGAGGATAGTGACGCTTGTTTGGGCTGAGGTCGTATAGAGCTGGAAGCGCGCATCGTCACCTCCCATCATGATAGCCTCACAAACCAGCAGCTATGATGACAAATTGTCCAAGAGTGTCTCTACTTGTCACAAATGCAGCGAGAGAGATACAGTTGATGGCTAAAAGTGAGAATAGTGTACCTGGGGTGGTTTGAGTGCCTTGAAGAACACCTCCGCTTCCTAACCTTTTCCTTTCAAAGCAGAGGCTCAGTTCAAGAGGTATTATTGCTCTTGTTTGTCATTTCTTATTCACCCCCCTACCCCTCCCCTTTAGTCGGCATGACTTGTTCTCCACACCTTTGACTGACCAGAAGACCCCCCATTGACATGCTTGTCAAGGGCAGGGATCACCTGCTGAAGGAAAAAGGAAAAAGAGGCTGTGTAAGGCACACAATAACTCTGTGTCTCTCAATGTAAATGCAAATACATCTTTCATAGTTTTCAACATTCTGAGATTACAGTCACAGATTTAAATTTACAGCATAGTCAAGCACGGTTTGATTTTGGTCCATTTCTGAATTGGGAATTATTTAGCTCTTCAAAGATTATGCTTCATTGGTTAAGTCCCTGTTTTGTTTTTTCAATAACAAATCATTCATTCCCTGTGCACTGTAGTTTAAATTAAAACTCACAAAGTAAACACTATAACCAGGAGTGTTGTATTATCTGTAATTGTCTATGCAGGTGTTTCCACCATCCCCCAGAAGCAAAGGAGTCTATTGGGGTGTGTTCATTAAACCAGCTTACATACTTTGTCACTGTTCAGAATAGCCTGCCTGCACCGTTGCTGTTACTTAGCAATAAGATGACAAACAAACATTAACTTCTACCCAGAGTTTTTGTCTTGTTACTTGTTTGTTTCCTCTTTGCAAATTCTGTCTTCTTCTACTGTCACAGCCATGTTTCGGCTATGAGACCGAACCCCAGAGAGTTGGTCATAGCTCAGGGAGGACAGATCGGAAAGAAAGACACTGACCTGTTTGGACAGACTGATAGCCATCTTTTACACTGATGACAATAACAAATTGTATGGTCATAACAGAATGATAGAAAACGAGTTTCAAATAAAATCACTTTAATCTGTGACTGCTTGGACCGCCAAATAATACCAAGTGTTTGAGTAGGCCCATACAATATACAGATATGGCAAATTCACACCCATTGTGTTGCTGTGTCTCCTTTTTTAATTTATGTTAAAAGAAGAGGAAAAATAATAATGGTGAAGGGGCAGGGGGGAACTCGATGTAACACAATTCACGCCCTCCCCACTCTGAAGCGGTCATGCGCGTGCGCCACCGTTCTGGAAGTTCTGGAATAGCATTTGTAGGAGAGACAAACACAAAGGCGTTGTCTTTCACGTTAAATGGAGTCAAAATGACCGTAATAAAATGAACATTGAGGTAATTAAACAACTTAGAGGGGGAAAAGATTGATGAAGAGAAAGCTAATTGCAGGTCAAAGCCTTAATGCCCATTTAATGTGGGACATGGAGAAGATAGGTTTTACTGATAAGAAAGTGGGCTCTAAAACACTTGACATTCTTGAACCTCTTGTTTAGAAACCTAAATAGTGAATAGTGACTCTGATTAATTTCAAGTCTTCACTATCAAATCCTGATATGTAGGCTTTCATGTCAGTTTTTATTGGAAAATGAACTAATTTGACTAACTAAATGAACTAACTCTGAACTTCGGCGCAGTGAGATTAAGATCGTTGTTTTATAGCTGTTACGAAACGTGCGTACATACTGTAAAATAAAACAACATTTGTATTGTGAGATGTATAACTGCGTGTTCAGTAAACAAATTGTTTACATGTTTTTGTGTGGTTATTTATTCTAGAACATTCTTGAACGTGCGACCTAAGTTGTACATGTATGTTTGCTACCCAGTATTTTATTGTGTAGACTCTACTGCTTCTCTAAGAATCAATTCAGTGAGGGGTGGCGAGATCATATCATATCATATCCTATATTAGCATATCCAAACATAGCGAGCTGAATTGAATTTGCGCCGCTTGTGTGATAAACATGTTCATGGGCAAGGCCATAACAAACCAACTGCTCCTGGTGAGCATGGCAACATCCGTCATCAGTGTGTAAATTGGTGATGAGGCAACATTGCAGTGTGCTTTCCTTCTGCTCATTAGCGATTCTGTACTGCGATACAAACAAGGCTTCAAAAACAAGGTAATTAGTCCTGTTTGAGGTAACTAATTTTTAAATATTGACGTGACTAACAGTGGTGAGATAATAGATGAAACGCTGCATATGACAAACTTCCAAACAAAACCTTAACACATCCCATCCCAAAATGATATGTTTAACCTTTAAAGTCATCAAACTAAATAGGGATGACATTTATTGTTGTCTCAGTTGTTGTTGTTGCAGTAATCTTCATATGTCTACAGTGACTCACATATAATCAAGAGTCTAATAGGGTGAAAGAGTGATACATTTCTGATTTCTCACTGCAACTATGTTCTTGGAATTTATTCAGCCCCACAAGACCTCTCCATGAGACGACTATTCCTGGCTTGAATGATTTTCAAGTAGCTGGCAGGTGGATGCCATGTGGGAATTAACCGTGGCATGTTATGAAGACACAGTAGGGATAATGATCTTAAAATTTGATGATTACAATTAAAAGTCCAATTAAATGTGCGTCTTGGTCTGTTTACGGTGAAAACAAGGTTTGAGCTTCACCGTGTAGACAGGTTCAAAAGCAAAAGCAAAAATGTTAAATGACAAAAACAGTACTGTGTAATGCTTTGAGTGATTCTGTATAGCACTTGACAAAATGGGAAAAATAATGAACTATTATTATGTGCAAAAGATCAATATGACACTTCAAAAACACAGAGAAGTTGCTCAACTAAAATCCCTTGCGATCAATAAACTATTTGATTTTTAGAGGACGTACTGATTCCCACCCACGCACTGCAGGTCACTTGCGCGAGTCGTTCCCACACACTTTTACGATATGTAATCGCTCCCGATAGACAAAACACACAAAAATGATATGCTGGGCTCTGTGCTTGGACTTACAGCTATTTAAGGTTTTAAAAGACATGCAAAGGGTTGCCTTGTTAAGTCCCCTGATTTGAATCAATCATAGGTGACCTTTTGCTGCCACCGTGGAGTGTGCAAAGCCTTGATTAGGAGGGCCACTGCTTGTTAGTCACAATGTCCTTCTGCTATTTTTCATCCCACACCTTCTAATCAGACCCAAACACTCAAACATCTGCAACTTTCTTTTGCTGATTACTGAAATGCTTCGCAACTTAACAATCAACGTGCATATATCAGTGTGTCATTATTGCTGGAAACATGTATTGTTAGATGCTTAGTACAGTGTCCAAAAATAGTACAGAAATGCAACAAAGAAGAGATCAATTCGATTATTATTTTATTGTATTTTATTCGTTCTATGTTAAAGCCATATTTGGGGGTTGTTCAAGAGAAACAAACAGTTGTCTCCCTTATGTTTAACAATGTTAATCGAATTATTATTTATTTCAAGTGTCAAAATATTATACTATTGTTTTTTTCTTCTTCTTTTTGTCCTAGCTTTAATATTTCTAGTCGGGACCTTTTATTCGTTTTTTTTTGCAGGATTTACACTACAAGATTTAACTGATACAAGTCTACCTTTTTTTTCCTTCCCATGTGTCATAATAAGGATTTTGGTCATGAAATCATATCTTCAGATCAGACTCCTCATTCAAATTTGGATAAAAAATCAGGAAGCAATCTAATACGTGCCAATGTGACTCCAGTGTAAACATACAGATCAGATGTACTCTGTCAATGTGAGCCAGACGTTATAAAAATACACCAATTGATGACATAAACATGCGTCTACCCAAGCAACATTCCCACAGTGAATAAAATAACACTTCTAATTAATCAAAACTACAGCTAAAGCACTACCCATTAAATATGATCTAAATGGAGTTCGTAGGAGCTGGCTAGGCTATTAATTAAGCAAGCTTACTGCAGACAGCGGCCAGTGGAGTCATGCCAAGGTTACCTGCATATAAACCCATCAGAATCATAACCAAAATTGGAATTGGACACTTGAACTGTAAATCCATCCTTTGACATTTCCCACTCACTAAGACCTTTTTAGGCCATTTGTCATCATCAGCCCTCCCATTGCACATCAACAGCCAAAATCTATTCATCTTATTCTCCGCAAACCACATTTTATTTGTGAGATGTAATTGTCATGAAATGAGAAGGAGTGAACTATAACACTTACTAAATTAATAAACATCCGAGGCCGCATTTGAAAGCTATGAGCTGTACCAAGTAATCAGAGTAACTAGTGGGAAGCTACTACAGTGTCTAGACACAGGTGGTGGTGGGAGGAGAACAAGTAGATGGAGGAGGAACTTTGTCGATGAGTCACCAGCAATGTCTGGAAGGAGACATGGAGGGTGGTGAATGAATGAATGAATTCAAAAAGTACAGCCAGCGAGATGGAAAATGTAGGATTTTCTGTAGGTTTATATGTAATTTACTCATTAACCTATAACACATTAGGAAATGTAATGGTGGTTAAGTGAATGAGCCGGTCATGCAAGCCCATCACAATCATCCTAAACTAATTCAGCTTAGTGTTAGTGATGACAGTTTTTGAAGAAATATACAATTTTACAGCTAAAACACATTTCTAATTTTTATTCTATAACTGGTTATGTACAAGTATAAGTACTGGCATCTAAATCGAAGATAATAAATCAATTCAGTGGTGACTTTAGTAAGAAATCTTAGGTATGCTGTACCTTTTGTTAATGGCTGCTAGAAAAAAATCAAGCGTTGACTGACCACAAGCAGCTTTGTCACCATTTGCCCATGTGTAAATAATGGATGTCTTATATTTTAGTATGCATTACTGCTTTTGGTTTGATTAATGAAGACTGGAAACAAATCTTCATTCATCAACCGGTCACATTTTCTAGAAGATAGCAAGGAAGGACAGTTCATTAACAACAACCGTTGTGAATGTCCCATCTTTCTTCTTCTGTCCTACTTCAATTATTTTGAATGAACAAAACGATATATTTGATTCAATATGATACCCATAAATCATCCATCCATTACATACCGCTTATCCTCATTAGGGTCGCTGGTGAGCTGGACTCAATCCCAGCTGACTTTGGCCTGGTTTCCAGCCAATCGCAAGGCACAGATTGACAAAACAACTTTTCACACTCACATTCACACCCAAGGACACTTTGGAGTCTTCAATGAATTCCCCATTTCCAGGCTTTAACGACATTACTTTTTAATCTTGTGTGTTGGACCGTTAGTGAAAGGCGGTCAGCAGACTGCAGTGACCTAACAGGACATCGAAATGACACCAAATCCACCGAGTGGAGAGGAAACTGACCACTGAGGGCTCAGTAAGCGACTGCTTTGTGCTGAATCCTAAAATTAACAGGCGGCTGTTGCAAGGATGACAGAACGGGAGAGATGTGGCTGAACCTATAGGAGCTAGACAAAAGCCTAAAACAAAAAAAAAGTTGGGGCCAACAATCTTAAATATTGAACACCTTAAATATTTACGACCAAAACTCTTCATGTGTGTGGGGAATGCCGACGTCTCCCGAGTCTTGACATTGTGAATTGTTACGTGCAATGCAATGCAGTCGGTCATATAAGCGCCCTGATTAAGGAACACAGAAACAACCATTTAAAAAAAAAAAAAAAAAACCTTACCTGATGTTGTTTTTTTTGTATAAAAGTGAGTTTCCTTGTTGTGTGTTGAGATTATCAGAGCACACTACACACAATAGAAACAAACCTTTTAAATGCTTGATTTTTTTTTATTTGCATGTGTGGGGTCTATAGTAGATTAAAACCAATCTTTTAAGATTTGAAAAATCTTAGAAAAAAAGAGTTGTGCAACTCAATACTGAGAAGCAATAGAAACTACTTTAGCGAGAGATGGAAAAGGTTAAGTGGCAGTGAGTAGCATTCCAATGCCTCGCTCATTGTTGTTACCCTACCTTGGCTTTAGGGCAGAAATACATGTAGACCTAAAACTAGCTAAAAAAAAATAAAAATAGCAAGGGGCAGGTTGATGTATGAGGCAGAGGATGATGTATAAGAGATTACCCAGGGTCCTCCTATCAATTCTAAAAATCACACACACACACTATGACAGTGGCAGCCAAGGGAAGAATGGAGAAAGGAAAAATAGTAGCAATGCAGCAGAAGGCGTTGAAGCTGTTGTTCTGGAAATATTAGTTCTGAAATAAGAAAAAAAAAACATTACTCCAAAGTTGAAAGTGCAGTAAGCTTCGAGCAAAAGTGCAGGTAGAAATGGATCGCAAATGTTTACAATGCTATCTTTTAAGAGACTGACTTCTTATTTAGACGCTGAGCCTCAATGGTAAAACCCTACGATCGAGGGAGGTCGAGCTTTTGTGGCACATAGAGGAAAGCGTAAAGATGAAGAAAAGTGCTGAGTTTCATAAAGCATCAATGTGTACGAACTCTACATTTAAATAGCAACCAGTACACTGGCTTGTAAGACGGACACCTCCATCTCTGTTATTGCCACAGCATCCTTGAATCACCTCTTTTAGTGGTCTATAACATTGGTGGACAAGCTAAGAAACCTTTGGTGCTGTTAGAACGTGTGTCAGTGTGCAATGCTTGTACACTATAACAAGTTGTGTTATTAAAATGCTATAGAAAACTTTGACTTAGAAGATTTGACTTTTTTTTTATGTGTGTACGGTATCTCCATATTATTTGCTTGTTTTTATCTGAACAAGCTATTTTTAGTCTTGGGCCAGATGGAAAGAAATTCCTCAACATAAAATTTAAATTCTCTTTTGCTTTTAATTTGACTTTCACCACTTTAGCTTTGTAGCTCAATTTTTGCTCATTTCCATCACCAATAAAAACATCGAACTCTGAGAGCATGTGTTCACACAAAGACAGGGAACGTTTATCTATAGGGCAATAAAACATTGCAATCTTCCGCTTGAAGCCTTTGAATAAACCGAAGTCGGTACGGGTGCGCGAGCGCCTGCTCGAGGCGTTTGGTGTTTTCATCAGTAGTGGTAGTAGCAGAGCTTCTGCTCAGCTTCCGTGGTTTGTCAAGAACAGATACTGTTTTGAAAAGCTCTTCAAACTGGTGCTAACTTACAGTTAGGAACAGGAAAACTTCTTGCCAGGCGGTAATTTGGCAATGCTCCTTCAATGTCAATGTGAACCATGGGCAAGGGAATGATAGATAGTACGTTTAGAAATACAGCAAAGCTTACACTCAAATACTGATGCTCTCATGTCTCTCCAAATGATACATGACACAAAATAGAAAAAAAGAAGGTTATAGTGACTTATGGAACACCCTGTACAGTGCATGCTTAACTTTTTTTTTGCCACAATTCTTTAAGAGAATCTGTATTTGTCATTGTTTGTTCCCTTGCACATTTATAAATATATTTTATATATATATATATATATATATATATATATATATATATATAAATAGTGTTTTCCCAAGCCCATAACAGAACAAAACAACAAATCTGCTATGTTCGACACAATGAAATTAGCATTTTAGGTGCAGCATTGTGTTGCTGTCTCACAATGCTCAAGCTTTTGTTTCTACCTATTTGGTTTGCGTGTTCACGGCGTGAGTGACAGATAGGCAGCCTCTGCCTCTGAGACCCAAAAAGCCCGAACGACTGTGTCGGATGCTTCACTGATCCGGGGTGAGGCTTTTATTTCTGCAGCCACTGAACGGACAGCTGCTCTGTCAGGTCAGTCTAAGCCATGGTGACCTGACATGGCATCCCAACCTGAACAAGAACTGGCCCTACTGAAACAGAACTACACATAGTAGAAGTATATAGAAGTACAGTACGTTTCTAGCAACACATTTATTTGAGAGGAAATATGTGATTTCCTATAATGCATGAATCATAAGGTGAATACGAGAACAAGCTGCTGCAATTCGACTGACTTCACTTGGATGGAAACAGCATTCCATAGTTAGTGCAGGCTTTGAGCGAGGCCTTAGGCACTCTTCTGACTTGAGAGGGAAAAAGTCCCAGAACAAGCAGTCCCAGAATAGCACCTGTTTTTAAGGGAGAGCTGACATCTCCTTTACTGGCATGTTGCAAACAGCAACAGTTACCTCAATGACATTTGAATTCCATTGCACTAAAATGATTAATAGTCACTTTTTTATTGTACTGCTCCTTGCTTTCTGCAGCTATTTGCATTAATGTGCTTGAAAAACAAATTAGTTTTGGTCCAAGCATTATTGTTTCTTTCTTTGACAACTGAGCAAAAATATCAAGAAATCTTCCAATGTTATATTTTACAATACAGGACTGGCGCTTTTATGTGATTTATTTTCAGTGAGCCCAGACAAAGAAGTCCCTGCCTCTTATCTTTGTTTGGCTTCACTGCAGGATTGTTCATCAACAGTTGGCTTGTTACAGCAGCGTTTGTGTTTGACAAGCCACAAATCATTAAATCATATCATTGATGTTGTGACAGCGAGGGCTTTGTCACAAAATTAATACTGGGTACGTGATGTAATATTTGTGTACTGGCTTGCTACATAAAGTATATAATAGTGTCTATTGAAAGATAATGATGATCAAGCAGTCATTTAGGCCTTGTTGTCTTCCACGTGGATATTTCTATTAAACTACGGATGTGTATAATAGCTGATTAATTCATGGTTAAACATTTGGTAGCTCGTGGAATTGATTGTTGATTTATTGTGTCATTAAGGAAACTTGAATAATATGAATAACATTTATATTAAGAAAATAAGCACACTAAACCTATAAAAACATAACTGACAACTCAATGTTAGTAGAATAACGATGTAGAAGAGCCAGACCACGGCAAGATTTATTAAAAATTAAAAAATGGTAGTCTCTGTAGAAAAAACAGCTCTTCCAAAAGCGCATTGATATTCCCCCAAAATAAAACTAAAACCCAAAGACTTGGGTCAGATATCCTTTCAAATCAGTCATCAGTTTTGCATGAATAACTTCATGTTGGAGTAAAAGGCCACGCTGGAGAATATTATGCATATTATATGCGCATGGCATGTACACGGGCGAAGGAGTGGTTGTCGGTCCCGGCCTCCCTGTACCCACTGACATTTATCTGCGCTCATTATATTTCTCTCACACCTTTCAGGATCCACCCTCCATCCTTCTCGATCTTCTAACCCCGACTGTGGTGAAGCGTCCTTCTCTCTGATGATTGTTGGGCTCGTTTCTCGTCCGACCACTACTCTGCCTCCAGGTAGAACAGCTCTCAGGGGGTCACCCATCAAGGAAAGTGTCATAGACTGACACGCCAACCAAACCTCAGAACATTTTTCAGTGGATAGGACCAGCTGTTCAGATGCAGACCAGTTTTTGATGTTCAGTATAAACTGGTCACCAGCTGTATCTTATGTTTATCAATTTTTGCTTTAAAGCGGCTTCTAGCAACATGATTTTTCGACTGTGCTTGTGACTGTGACCCTGCTGCATACAGTGGAAGTCGAATGGCCGAGAGTGTCACACATCCGAGTTCAACAAATATTTAGGCGGAAGGTGCGGGGCGGATATGCCTCAAAACTAAAATGAACTTTCTGATGTTGAGCTATCATCGTGCATGAGGTCATGAAACATGTCTTAAAATGTTTTCGAGATTTCATGCAGCTCACACTGAAGCTCAAGGAAGCTTGAAAGACCACGCGTTCATACTTTCCTGTTCTTCCCTTCCACTCGGTCGTGTAAAAATGGCTTAATTCACATGAAAACACATTTGCAGTCTGTGATACAAAAGTTCTGTCTCCGCTTTATGGATTCATTTGAAAACCCCCAAAAAATAACACTTCTTCTCACAAGCGGTTATGCATCAAGGTCAGTCATATCACAAAAAGGAGGCTAGACATAAAATGAGACACAGAAGCTGAAAAATTCATTTCGGGACGGTTTTCACACTAAATCCTTAATTTCAGTACATTTTGCCAAAATGTAAAGAAATAATACCCATGTTTATGTGGACAGCGTGTCTGGAACAGCAAATCCTCACTTTTTAGGAATACTGTACCTTCACTTCTGCTGTCTTAATGATTGCACAAGTGGATATGAAAAGGGCACTGTGTAATAATTGCAGTTTTGAGGGCAGAGGGACTCCAGGTTTAAATTTTTCCACTCTGTTCGCCCTCCGAGATGGCCCTGCTCGGTTGTCCTCAGTTTTTCTCTCTCACTCACTCCCCTTTCTCTGTTTCTCCATAATCCTTGGAGGCAGTGCTGACAGCAGCGCTATAACAGAGGAAAGCTTGCCGGAGCGAGGAGGGAAATCATCTGCTAATGGTACACTTTCTCCCAAAGGACACCTGCTTACACTCTGCAGCCCTGCTGCGCACATAGTCGCTGTGTGTACAATTCGTGCATGTGTGTTTGTTCGTACAATCCTTGTACAACTATCCCTTTTTTCAATCAGAGGCCCTCTGTTCTCTTTAACATCATGTTTCCATTAAACCAGCAAGTATTCCAGATTCCTTTTACAGGGTTGCTACGGGTGTTTGGAATGTCTATGAAACCTGCTTTTATAAATCCAAACAGTGTGTGCCTTGATATCAACTTGTTTGGGGCTCATAAAATCATGCTAGGTTTAATTAAATAATCCAAATTTGATTATTCAACCCAAGGCGGCACCGAAGCATAAAACAATTAATGAAAACAATCCCTCACAGTGTCTTTGTTGGGCACATCCAACTCCCTGTAACGTGGAAAATAAACAATCAGCTAAATTGAATAAAAACTTTTGAAAACAGGCCTGGCGTGTCTTTCCCTGCTCTCGCATTCTAATTTCAGATTTTAACTTATTTTACCTCATAGCCATTTCTGGAAATCCTTTCTGTCCCTTTGGACCAAGTATGCTAAGTCAGCCTTGTGTAGAGTGTCATTTTAATGGCTTGTGAGAATTGTTAGTGCATTCCGTTTTGCTCCCACAGCAACAACACAGGAGTTCAAACCCTAGCGTAATTTGGAAAACGATCATGTGCGTCCCAGATCCCAACTGACAACTATTCCTTGAGCACTCCCAGGATAATCTAATATTTATCTGTGTAATCATGAAATTGAATCCATGAAAGTAATAACATTTCTAATGTAACAACAACATAAGCATAACCAGATGACTTCAAGAACCAGTGAGGGGTAGTAAACATGTTTAATTAGTGTTTCGCTCTGCGGCAGACGGTCACATGACATGGATCTCACGCCGTGTATATCCATACTTACTGCTGGGAGTAAATGAATCCCAAATTTGAAGGTTCAAACCACTGCTTTTATTGCATTACGCCCTTTGAATTTCCAAAGTTGACCTTCACATCAAGTTATGTACCGTATTTTCACGACCATAAGACGCACTTAAAAGTCTAAAATTTTCTCCAAAATGGATGGGCGCCTTATTATGCGGCGCACCTTATGTGTTATGAGTTCCAAACTCTGTAAATGTTGTTGTGTGATAAGCGCTCTCCTTGACTGACTGGGAGCATTTCCTGCCGACATGCTGGTTATATAGAGGAAGGCGGACGTGACTGAGGACAGCATGCGGACGTAAAGTGGGAAGGGTGCACGTGACAGAGGAAGCTAAAGACACGCCCCCAGTAGATATGTAGTTCTGGTATGTGCATCGGTTTGGCTAAGGACCCACGAAAATGGCACCTACAAAGAGATTTTTAAGAGGAAGACGCTGCCTAAAGAAGGTTTTCCAGCGAAGTCATCATTAAGGCCAATCAAAAGGGCTGGATGGATGAGGAGAAAATGAGAGAGTGGCTGAGTGAGGTGTACGTAAAGAGACGGGATGTTTTCCATGCATCACCGTGCCTGTTGATCTGTGACTCCATGCGCGCCCATCTCACAGCCGCAGTGAAAAACCAAGTGCTACTAAAACTGGGAGGCAACGCCACCATATGTGAATGGATTGTGGATGGTTGGGCTAAGGTATCTGCTTTGACTGTTGTCCGAGCTTTCGCGAAAGCCGGCATCATTGCTGCACAGCCCCTCGGCAGCGAGACTGACTCTGACAATGACGAGAGGGAACCCGGCGTGTTTGTTGGAGAACTTGCCCAGCTGTTCATTTTGGATACAGAACATGAGGACTTTGATGGATTTGCGGATGAGGTTTGATAAAAAAAAAAGAACGTGAGTACATTGTTAAAAACTTCAATAATACAACCGAACTCAGTTTTGCTCCCGCTGCCTTTATAAAAACAATGTTTTAGCGTGCATGCATGCTACCATATGTTTTAAGCTAGCATGCCTGCGTCCAATAATACGGTGCGCCTTATGTATGTGTTAAATACAGAAATAACCCCCATAACTGAGACTGCACTGAGACTTTTAATACGGTGCGCCCTATGGTCGTGAAAATATGGTAATTGAAATTTTGTATCTAAACACCATTTGAAATACCGTGTACTTCAAGTGTGCCTACATTAATTAAAAAAAACATGTTTTGGACATGTTGGACGGATGTTTAAGACCGCTTGGGATAAATACAAATAAATATCCATCCATCCATCCATCCATTTTCTGAGCCGCTTCTCCTCACTAGGGTCGTGGGCATGCTGGAGCCTATGCAAATAAATATTTATTAAATAATTTTAAAATCTCCAGCATAAGGAAAATTTATTACATGTCATGGAAACATTAAATTATTAGACTTTGTCAGCTTTTTGTGTGTATTAAGTTAAATTTGTTGATTTTTAAATCTACGTCTCACTTATCTGCTGTCTGTGTGTGTTAAAGTGAATTAGTTTGGCCCAGTCATAAACCAAACATCTTGCTGGGTAATGGCTACATAATAAGCTTTGGTGGGTAGGACACTACAACCATAGTCCAAACAGTTTATGGCCTTAAAAGAGATAGCGATGCAGGACGCAGTCATAAAAACCATTTGGGGGCTTCATGTGACTTAAAGCCATATACTTTTATGGGGTCCAGGAAAGTTGCCATGGAAGCATAATTTTTATTTTCAAACCAGATATGACCATAGTTGCAGTGATATGGTCCTGGTGAGGTTACCTCACACTGGCTCTATAGGAAGACTGCGTTAGAATCGCCATGTTGGACCGGCCTTTCTCTGCAGTTGTGCAGAGCTTGAGTTTTGTCATTGCTTGCTGAAAATAGAGTTGATATATTCAACGAACAACGTTTCTGCAGATGTTCAATTATCGTCATCACCTGGCTTTCCTCTACTGTTCTAGATCGATTTGCCACACAAAATATGAGATCAGCTTCCACAATGGAATGCAAACAAGTTTTAAGGCCACAGTACAAACAAGAAGAAAGGGGAAAAAATTAATTCATCATCAAATTTTAATCATAAGATTGTCATTTTGAGGATCAAGTTGTATTTTTTATTTATTTATTTATTTTTAGAACAAGTTGTGAACTTATCTGAAACAATCTTACATGAATTAATGCATAAGAATATTGTCATATTCCAATCATTAAATATAAAACGGTCATTGTTTACCGTCATCCGTATGAACAGTTGAATATGAATTTGTGTGTGAGAACTACAAAAAGAAATTGCCTCGTTCACCGAGTTTGTTTGATAATCAACCAAAGGTGTTCTTAACTATCAACTATTTTACACGGATACTATACTGTACTGTATATAGCCAGTCTTTGCAAGGAAAGAGTGGGTGCTGGTTGCTGACTGTCGTGTTTAGGTTTATATGGGATTTTTGTCATTCATTTGTAAAAATTATGACTTTATTCCCTTGAAGATGGTGACTTTTTTTCATCAAAACACGATCCCTTCTTTCATTCTTTAATGTATATACAGGATTTAAGGAATTTATCAGCGCACACCATTTTATCTGTCTTCCAGAGCATCCAGCTTCATGAACTGCTTTAATGCACACCCTATCCTTTTGACATGTGATCGAGTCCAGGCAGCGTTACGATAAATGCCATTCAGAGTGTGGAATATGAAATAAAAAGAGAGCAGAGCATGCACGGTATTTCTTCATCCAAGTCTAACGTTATTGCAGTCCCCTATGGTGTATAATCAAAGTTAAAGGCCAATCCACTTCCGCCGTCCACCTTTTTCCAGGCTAATTCAACCAATCGTTTTGATTCCTTACATGAAAGAGCTGTCCATTATCTTGTTGAACAGAACTTTCTCGCTGCCAAAACATCCCCGCTGAATTCACGATTCTAACTTTGAACCACTTCTTCTGTTTGTTCCTGTCACCAGGGACCCTGCTTGTTATTTTTGGAAGGCAGTGGTAATTAACAGCCTGCATTTTTGTTTGTTTGTTGATAACAGCACGGCAGATTCATGTTTACTCCAAAGTGGCACAATTAACGGATCAATAGGAAGTGGAGAAACGGGGAGCACTTCAGTCAGCTTATCTTAGAGGGAAAAAAATAAGTGGATGAGCACAAGATGGATTCAACAATAAAAGAGCATTACTTATGCAAATTGCATGATTAACCTGCAACGTAAACAAGAAGAGAATAACTTCTCTTTATTGACCAGTATAGGGAATTAAATCATTATGCAGGTAGCCGCTTACAGTGTGTTTTTCATTAAATCACAAGCATTTTACGATTATGGATTTTATTTATGCAGATTGGGTTGCGCTACTAAAAGGGTGATTTGCGCGGGTTGCGCGGCACGTGCGATACTGAATATCGACAGATCAGGTTGGAGCTGGACTTTGAAAAATACAGTCGTGCAGGACTCCAAATTGCTGCCATGCCTCCCTGACCAGCGGGTGGTAGAGGAGTTCATTGATAAGACGCAAAGGTCAGCATGTGTTGCACAGTGTAAAATACGTAGGTAAGAAAAAGGGTAGAAAACCTGACGAGTTCACATTTAGTGGACTGACAAAAACATGCAGAGGACAGTGATGGTTTGCCTGTCATTGTGCGTATATGGCTTTGCGGAATCGCCTCCCTATATACCAAAGTATAGCCCCACAAACCATCGCCCAACAGAAAGGGATTTGCAGAAACTGTGACTGTGAAGGTGACACACTCAAAGGGGCAACCCTGCGCACACAAATTGCACATGCTCTCAAAGACATGAGAAGACTGGAAGCAATTGAGGATTTGTCCATCCTCTTACCTCCGCCTAAAGTGCTCTATCTTCACAAACCACATTTGTTTTATTAATTTAATGTCACATCTCAGTTGACTCAGAAATAACTTATTGGTGACAACTTTTTTTTCCCCTTCATCTTTGCCAAGCACTTAGAGAACAAAGGGACAGTGTCCAATAAAAGAGAGAGGAAAAAACATGAGTGACTAAGTGAGGAAGAGTGCTGCGAGATTACAGTAGACTGCCTCCTCCTCATATTCTTTTGCCCTTTCGATAATGTCAAGTTAAGTAAAAGACATTGTGGAAAAGGTAGACGAACGAACGATTTCTTCCTGTAAAATGATTTCCTGGGCTTAATATCAGGAATGACAAAGAAAAAACATGTTTGCAGTTGTGCTTAGTTGGTTTAGAAAGTATGTGTGTGCAGGTGGAAGACCAAAGTCCTGTTTGCTGCACTGCTGTTGTCAGTCTGTTCTAATAGGAATTTATTAGATCAGTATTCATCAAAACTGTGCATATTGTGTTAATAACGAAACATTATTGACTGGATTCACAAGCAACATGAAATATAAAAATGTTCTAAGTCTGTTAGTTTTATGCTGAAACAAAGCATGGTAATTCATGTCCATTTGCTTTTTGAAGAAAATTCTTGGTCTATTGAAACACTTTCAGTATTTTCTCCTACAAAGGTAATTTTGTTCTTAACAATTTCCTACTTACGTCTCAATAATCTGCTGTTATTCTACATCTGAATTGATAACAGCCAATGGTGATATACTGCTAGTTCCCACCCACCCCCCTGTGTTGGATTAGTTCACCTTAAAATTTATTGAAAAAGTCTTTCAAAGAGCTATTTAATGTAATTTGATGGCAAATTCAGATAATCCAAGAAAATAGTTCACCAGAAACAGACAAGTCTAAAAAATTTTCAGAACTATAAAATCACACTGAAATGATAAGTCTTATGCTTTGTGAATACAAATTCATAACTGGTAAATATACCTTAATAGTGTTTTGAACTAACCCTCAACCTTAACCCTACATGCGTTAAGTCACATTGATTGCACGAATCAGTTATCTTCTTCGTTGCTGCTATCCTCAAGATCCTATCGACCCAATTGATTGCGACCAACATATGCGAAGGCTTCCTTGTAGAATCTGCAGATCTGATCACTAAAACCAATCTCATTGATGAATTTCATGACATCATCTCTCTTGGACTGTTTCACACAATCAGCCATTGGCAATACTGTTGAAAGTTATCATATTTTACCGTCACTTTCAAGCACTATCGAAGCTCGCTATATTCTAGAAATCAAGGGCACACACATTTGAGGACATATGTGACGAGTACGTGGTGACTTAAATACGTATTGTATGGGCTTGTGATTTGAAGCTAGTTGCCGTAAAATTCGTATGGCAGTTTCTGTCTCTGAAATAAAACCTTTTTTACAGAAGAGTTGCATGGTTTTGCAACATCAAACGATACCATGACAGGCAGTCTGCTGGTCGGTGTGGCTCTATTGTCGTCGAAATGGCGCGTGTCGGCTTTTGCGTTTGAAGTTGTTATTTCTTTACCATGGTTACCAGCATAAGGGAGGCTCCGCTCCTCCGGATGCTTTATGACCTGCCCAATCAAACCAGCCTGCTAACATTTAATTTCACCACTCATGTTTGTTCTTTCTGCTTTATGCCGTTAATTGGCCTCATTTAGCTGTTCATCAGTGCAGAAACTCTACATGTTTTGGCCCCATCAGCTTCTATCAAAACAACCCCCCCCCCACCCAACCACTCTTGCAGCCTAACATAGCCATGGCTTGATGGAACCTCATCAGCCATTCCAATAACCCACTTTGTTTGACAACGCTGACTTATCTATTATTGCACTTTGCATTTATTTGGTCGGAGGTTTTTTTTTAATTATTATTATTTTTTTAAATCCACTACCCTTCAACATGTGTTGCTAAGAGTAAAAGAGCTATGTCTGAATTGCCACAGTGTTAGGAAATAGGAAAATAGCATTGTTGCATAGCCCTTAGGGAAGCACAAGCTCAATTTTGACCAGTTTTTATTGCATACAATGTAAGGGTGGACACAATAACAAATAAAGTAGTTGAACTGCTCGGTTGTTGATTTATCGCATCTTGAGCGATTAACGTAATGTGGAGTGCACATCCAGCATGACATCAGTTAAGGCCTGCACCCACATTAATCTGCTCAATACCAAAAATGCCATTGAAACAGGAATTCAAAAATTCTCAGAGAAAATCTCACATCCCACACTTTAAACCCTAGACACTGATGGAAAGTCAAGTTTATCCAGGCTAGCAAAGTCAGCTCACAGGCTCCTGATTGTTAGCACAATAGCACATTTTAAAAACTTTGTTACAGCTTTTAATTGCATGTTCAAACTAACTAATCCATTGCTTGAAAGAAAACATTTCCAGAAATAAATATGCATAAAAACACACACTTTTCTTAGTATTTTCTGAAATCTAACTTTAAAACAGAAATATTAAAAAAAAAAAAAAAAAAAAAGGTGTGGCATCTTCCTCTCTATCCCTGAGAATGTCCAGTTTTTGCTTTTTTGTTTGTTTTTTTAAAGTAGTGGGCAATGATGTGATATTTCTTTTAACGTCAGCTTTGTGACTAAGTAGCAATGGTGCCAATGTGTGGCTGAAAATTAATGACTTATTTTTTTCAAATTAGCACCCACCCAAGCAATAACACAATTTAAACTGACTTCAAAGTGAAACTAAAAATAACAAGCAGAGCAGAACTGCAAGCATCTACCATGTCTTTCCAATGAATAACATACTTATCCTATATGACTCCATCACCCCAGCAATTAACGTCTTTTGAGTATCATATAATTAAGATTATACCTTGTGTTTTTTATGAGGCATTATGCATAATGAATTAAAAAAAAAATAGTAATATGAAGTTTGTATCCCTGTAATTACTCTGTTTGTGTGAATGTTTGTAAATACAAGTTTAGGCTCACCTCCATGATGTTCCATGTCCTCTACAAGTTATTACTGGGTAAATTATGAACAAGCTTCCTTTGCCCTGCTTCGCATCTGTCCGACCCTTTCCGATTGTTTTGCAGACGCAGTTTAATTGCCAATTAGGAGCGAGACCAAGACAGCAATCACAAAACGTGTAAGCGCCGTGTGTGTGTTTTTATTTTGTTATGTGGAGGCGGGAGCGGACAAGGTACTTTGTGCGGTTCAACATGTATTTTTCAACTAAAGTAACCGTATTTGACAATTATCAGTGCTTTTTGACGTGGAAGTTGTATGACTAAGTTACTATTATGATTGCATTATTGTGTAATAAAACAGACAAAGCTGGTAGTATAAAATGAATACAATGACCAGATATGCATGTTTTTGTAAGAAAGAAAGTAACTATTTACCATTAACTATTTACCATTGAAAAAAAAAACAACAACAAAAACAATTTGCAGCACTAATTGCCTTAAAACAAAGTAAACTACAATCCAATGACAACGTACTCTATGTGACACTTTGCCTTTAAATGCTTGCACTGGTCCCAAATGTATTGTTCATTTGTGACCTTTTGCAGCTGGATTTCTGCCCAGTAAGATTTAATTTTCTATTACTTTTATTCCCTCTCTTGGGGTATCCCTTCAGCATGCAAGGCCATGGGTTGGCATATGAAGGGGACGGGAGTCACTGTACTGCTGAGTTGAGGCACTCAAATGGGAATTAAGGGGCGCACTGGTCATAAGAGAGATATGTTAATTAAATGCTGAGCACCGAGTAACGATATTTTCCCAATATTAAATTGTTCTCTCTAACATCTTTGGAGCACCTATGTGCCTTATTTCTATTGGCATGAGGAAAGATTGCTTCTTAACGTTAGCCCAATGACAATACTGTACCTTACCTGTAAAGTTGGATGGGGCTTGAGCCACAGCAGAGGCAAATTTAGAAAGTATAATCCCATAAAAATCAAATGGGCACAATGGGATTATCAGAAGAGGTAAACAGTATTACTGAGGTGCTGCACACAACATGACTCAGAATTAGCCTGTCAGTCAAGAAGATTGATGGAAAAGAGTCAGCTGTTTGTTTTTCTGATTGCATTTGCATAGGAGCCGGTAAACTGAATTTTAAATGTGTGTTTATCAGGTACACGCAAATCAAGCATGCAATTGATAATCATCCTATGGTTAATATTCAAAGCGAAATGGAGTAT
The DNA here is from genome assembly GCF_024500275.1 of Phycodurus eques. NCBI lineage: Eukaryota > Metazoa > Chordata > Actinopteri > Syngnathiformes > Syngnathidae > Phycodurus > Phycodurus eques. The sequence continues at coordinate 4,995,260 of NC_084544.1, forward strand.
ATTTTGAAAATTGGGCAAAAAAAATGTACACTATTAAATTGCTTTCAAATGTACATTGTTGTAAATGTGCACGTTTCCCAAGTCACGTTTTGTTTGACAGATTGGAGCATGTGATAGACTTTTAAGAAAATTTGAATAGTTATAATAATCACATCCTGAATATTTGGTAGGTCTTTAAGGGCTTTAAATTTGCCCTGTCCATAAAGTAGCTTACTTTTCACAGTACTCAAATCCCCAAAGAAATACGAAGGCAAACGTTCAGGTAACTTTGAAATGTCAAAAAGCTAGATAACCATATTTGGTAAAAATAATTTTCATTACTGCAAAAAAAAAAAGTTTCAATTCATTGTTTATGTTTAAAATAACAGCATGGGGCTTTATAATAATGTCAAGGAATTTGTGGTGGAGAAGCAAAACGTGGACCCAAATTTGAGCAGGCATATTCAACAACAAAAAATGTATCTATTTAGAAAAACATGCTAACAATGTGTCATAGAATCAATACACTAAATGAGCAAAGTCCAAAAAAATAAGAATGAAAGTAATAAAGAAACAGGGAACAAACTCAAAACATGACACGACTACAGGGAAATATGACTTACGACGACAATGAACCCAACCAGACTGAACCAAAGCGGGAACTAAATACAACCAAACAGACGAGACAACAAAGCACACCTGGACAAGGCACGAGTGGCTGGAGGGAGCTGATTGGCTGACACGAGGAACACGGATGACGAGAACAGGTGGAAACAAAAACCTAACACGCAAACCAGAAATGAACATCAACCAAAACTACATCTGTTCAAACAATGCCAAAGTCCACAAACAGATCCTGACAAGTGATGACCTACATTGATTTTATTTTATTTTCCCAAGAAACTGCATAATGAAGAATATGAATATGATTTTTTGCTTTAAATTTGTGGTTTGACAGGACTCGACACGGTGCTGACATTTGGCAAGGACAAGTGATTATTCAACATCCGATATGATAAATCAGTCATCTGCAAGTACAGTACTTTAATATTTGTATTACTCCGCCCACTTTTTCTCCCAAATGCGTCCCTCTATCATTCCTAAAGATCAGTCTATCTTCCAACTACAACTGAAACATTTTTGTTCTTAATATGTATATACACTGTAGTTAAAACATTAGGCACATTAAACTGCAATATTTTCCTTTTGAGGCATAAATATCCAATGTAACTGTGAATCTTTCATTTTTGATCTTTGAAGATTATTAAATACTCTCCTGACACACTATTTTATCCTAAACGTTATTACAGTAAGAGTGACATCTTATTACAAGCAATGCCCTAGTCATCCTTCTCTTAGCCTCTTTTATAAGACCATACAAGATTTTAATTTATATTTCCTTCCTTCCATTATGAATTCAAGTCCAAATAAATCCCACTTTATTTGTTTTCACAGTCCCTGGTCAAATGTCATGTTCTTCAAGGTGAAATTAATTTGCCCCTCTCTCCCAAAGACCTCACTGAATTTAATTAATACAACACATCCACCTTTCAAGTAGGTTCGATCAGCACTTTATGATGTTAGTTATTTTGCACCCAGGCCTGCGCCCCTATCTTCCTTGAAAAAGGGGCTGCCTGGATGCACCTTTCAAATACTTTGCGTCATAATGGGAAGCATCTGTCCCAGACGAACGCTTCACTTTCGATTCAAACATTCCCACACCGTCATTTCTGATACAAGAGCTCCTTTTTGTTTGTTTTTTCCCCCCATGATGATTTATGTTCTCATCACTTTGTCACGTCACATTTGACGCTCTCGCTGACATCAAAAGTTCCATGTTGAGATGCAAAATAATTTCAAAGAAGCAGCGGAAGGCGAGGGGATGGGGAAACTGACTTCCTGAATTGGTTATGTCGTGTCGGGGAGAAGAATGGGACATCCGACATCGCCTTCCTTGCCATGACTACAGGATACAAATATATAGTGTATAGTTCTAATCAACCTAGAGCAGAAACTCGTTTTGTGTGTATATCTGAAAGTAAAAAAGAGTATGGATTAGTAAAACACCTTTTTACCATATTAATAGATTGTCAACCAATAATGTAGCATTAGAAAACCAAGACTTTCAGCCATATGTCTGGGGAAAATGTAAAGAAATGAAACTGCACTCATAAAGATCCTTCTTATGAAGATGAAAAGCAGTCTGCACCAACTTTAATGAGTTGTAGCAGTCTCGCGTCACACAATAGGATTGCTCACAAAGGTACACACCTCCCACATCATTCTTTAGAAAAGCTTACCTGCATAAATCCAGTTTTGATTTTTTTGCCTTTGTGAGATAATCTCAGTTATACACATTTTACTCCCAGTTGAACACGTGCAACTATTTATTATTATTATTTTTAAAGTATGTATTTATTTCGTTAATTATTTCAAAACAAAACATTTCACTGGAACAACTAGAACAGCAACAATGCTGCTTAAAGCTCCACATTCGTTTCATCTGTATCTGGATAGTGTCGTCCAAGGAGTGGCACTGTCCTCTCGCTCGACGGGGTTTGGGATGTTTGTGGAAAAACGGTAAGTTGTGGCAAAACAACAAAACTTGTGAAAAACCACAACACAGAATGCAAGGCGTTTGTTATAAGGTGGACAAAGATGGCGATATTTTAGTATTGATCCGCACATCACAACAATTTTCAGTCACTGACATTCAAATTGTCTACCAAAAAGGAGATTAGTAGCTTATAATGGTAGTCAGCCATGTTTTTGCCTGGAAAGAATTTGCTCTTTTTCCACTGCACAGTACCTGCTATACTCACCTCCATTTGGGACGGTCGGTTCCACATTTCGGAATAGTACAGCGGGAAACTTACATACACGTATCCTCAAATGTTTCAGTCATGTAGCACTGACAAAAATGCACTACCAATGAGCAACCAGCAGCGGTTTATGTGAGTCATACAGTATCAACTCAGTTCACTTGGAATCCTGACTGACGAGGTATTACAAAAAATATCTCGTAGATACCTGGCTCAATAGCGAGTACAGCCATCGTAAGACGAGTAGGAAACATTCACATTGTTCACATTTTTAATCAATCTGTAAATCACAATGCTTTGTCATTCATCAGCCACCCAAATAATCAAGTTTCGATGTATTATGCTCTGACATATTCTAAGAATGTTCCACTACCTCGATTAGTTTTGCCTTCACCAATTTGCATTGGTTTATAACAGTAGCCTTTTTTATTTTGATATGCAGCACTATATGTAATGCCAAGATCTGCCCTGAGCATTTCACCGAAGCGGCTAAGTGCACACTTTTTTTTTTTGTTCTATTAGGCCATGCTTTTACAGAGCCTCACTGCCACATAGTCATTTCATACAAGGGACTGTACTCAGATTATTATTTAGTATAGCGTATATACCATATATATTGAGGATTATATTGTAGATGTCTCTATGATCAAGTTTGGTTTGAGCCATTTGCAGTCGTCAATGACCTTCATATTCAGAGACATCCGGGCGAGCATAGCGGGAGCGCCACACCGAAATGTTTGAGCTGGACTGTAAGTGAGTATTAGATCATATATAATAAAAATAATAATTGAAACGAGCAAATTCATAGAGTAGAAAAAAAAAAAAAAAACTGTAATAAGGATGTGGTTTCAGTTTGCATTTGAAATTTAATTTGTGCAAAATACACACGAGCGCGATTAGAATTACTTTGGTGCATGCCTGTAAGAATAAGAAGCCCTTTAACACTCCCCTGCCAACTCGCTTTCATATTTGTTTGCCTGTGCAACCCTGTAATAAATCTAAATTCACCTTTTCACCTCCCAGGTGCAAGTATCGCTCTGTATTAAGTTAACTCTGTGAGCTTCGGATCTGAGCACACGTCGTTCCCTTCCCACGGCGCACAAAGTCGTACTCGTGAATGCGTACCCAGAAGGCAGAGGTTCCTTTCAGGGGAACGATGAAAAAAAAGTGCGCACACACCCAGAGAAAACTTTGTTGTTGTGAACTCCTGTGAACTGTCTTGCGTCACTGCGTGGCGTCCCCGTGGGAGAAAACATGTTTTGTTATGACAGTATGTGTTGTTCCCGACTCTTATTCAAGTCTATCTTAGTTGCTGATCTGTAGGTTGAACTGTCACAGTAAAGTGAGGAAAATGACACGCTAAAATGTTCATGTGACACCATTCAAATTACAAAACCAATGAAGTTTGGATTTCTGTGTAAAACAAATTTAAAACAAAATACAATGATCTGTAAATAAAAAAATATATTTAATTGTATCCTACAAAAACAAGATATTTAATGCTCAAACTGAAGAACATTACTGTTTTTTTTTTTTTTTGTCTTCCAAAATTGGGGGTCAATGGCCTGCAAGCCATAACCACCATTAGTTTTTAATTTAATTGTAATCTAACCATTTTTATCCGAATTATTATCATAGCTATTAATATGCAATGCTTAACATTTTGGAAGTAATTTGCCAGACATTGGATTTTGTTACACAATTTTGACAAACACAGCACAGCCTAAACAGTAAACATAATTCTTTTAGACAGTCCCACCCGCTGTGTCAATTTTTTTTGCTTGTTTTGAATAATAATCCATGTGTGCGCGTGCGTGTATGCGTTTGTGTGAACACGATGCCTTAAGATTGATTAAATGTATTCCCCAAACTCCCCCCTGCTTAGTGTGTGTGAAGATTCTGAAAAATGTAGTTTTCTTTTTTTTCAAAATATCTTTCTCATGATGAAGAAAAGTTAATTATTTTGCATTGTAACCATGGTAACTGGATTTCCAACAATTTATCTCTGTGGAGACTTTCTTTGAAATGCATTCTGTAGTGAATTAAGTCTTCAGGTTTGCTTGGAAAAAAAAAATTGTCTTAAAGTTAAATACTTTATCGAGAGGTTCTGAACCAATTATGTTTCAATAGATATAATTTTTTTTTGGGGGGGGGTTGTACCCTCGAGCCACAAATAAAAAAATTATAAAGACCTCATGGCACAGTTGTGCAAATCCATTATACAAATGATTTGCATTATTTTCCCTTTTCTGTCTTCTCATCACCAAAAAGTACAGACCACATGCAGGTGAGATGTATTATGTATGCAACAAAAAACTATTTGTCTTTTAATTTAATTTGTATTGCTAACTCTCATCCTCACACCGCCCTAGTTTGATGTTTAATCATGCAAACATTAAGCACAGCAACACAAAATAAATTGCATTTACCCCACCCCCCCCCCCCCCCTCTTGTTGTGCTATAGCTCCATGAACACAAATTCTTTCATTTCAACCGGGCAACCGGTTCAGCCTCCTGCCCGATGATAGCTGGGATAGGCTCCAGCACTCCCGCGACCCTTGTGAGGATAAGCGGCCCAGAAAATGGATGGATGGATGGCAAGTGAAGGCACATCCATAATTGTGAGGAGTCAAGTCTGTCTGCAGCCCTAATTACACACATCTGGCATTTAGTCACCCATGAGTTGCCACCCACACCAGGATAAACAAACCCGTGGAGTCACTTCTTCCCCATCAGAAGGGTGGTGCAAAAAAAAAAGAAGAAATAGAAGAAACGTTTGTGACGAGGCAAATAATTGCCTTCAACATGTCGGCAGCAAACTTCTCTCTCATCTCAGCTCGCTAGAAATTGCCATGCAGCAATTGATGAATGAATTATAGAGTCCAATAAAATGGGGTGGAACTGCAAAAGAAAAATCACAGTTTGGACTGAATGGAAACCTTTTTGTTCAAGTTAACGTGTCTGTCTTGTGACAACAATGGTTTGTGCAAAACCCTGAAGTGCAATCAAATGTGAGAATGGAAAACAACCCATGGCAGAGATTGGTGGGGGGTTTGTCGAGAGGGATGATGCTTAATTTTCTCGTAATTACCGGAGAAGGGCAGAAAAAAAAAATGGTCGCACAAAAAAAACCTTGGTTTACAAATCATTTCGTAATCAACCTTGGCTTCTCCTTGAATAATTATCTGAATCACTCCTGAAATATTTGATTAAGCAAACAATTAAAGTCGAGTATCAAGTGTAAATCACGATCTCTTGTCTTCATCTTGTGCTTGCGGACTGCATCAAAAATAAAGTAATTGGCTTCATTACATTTGGAAGGGAGCAGACTTCAAAACGAAAAGCTGAGCTCACATCAATGAGGTTGATCCAAATCAAATCATGACAAATTTTGATCAATATAGTAGATAAGAAACAATACAAGGCAGACTAGAGAGAAGAATATGACTTTGACATGCGACCAAGCGAAGAGCTGGAAGGCACCTCAAAGGAACAACAGCGCTCCTGCAAATCAGCGTTGCAAGCAGAGCTTCAGCTTGTGGCACAAGCTAATCAAATCATAGCGAGTCGTCAAGCTCTGGCTGACATTGCAAGCTGCAGCAATTAGGGCAGCGCTGACACAGAATGAGTTTTTGCTTGGGGCTGATTGACACATATCAGCTGGCACAGCCGCAGTACACGACTCTGAAATAATGCGACCGCTATTGTAACACATGTTAGTGCTGGTGGATTTCCAACACTGAAATATGTGCAATCTGTGAATGCGGGAGATGGTTGGCGATAACTAAAATTCGCTTTATGAGCTCCGCTGGCCTGGCGAAAAGGCTCACTTGGCGGGGTCAGTACTTCTGTGGAAGTATAAGAATCAGGATCTATTATTCAAGATATAATTATGCAGCACACCACTTTGTCAGACAGTCAATCAGAATCCCGCTTTTCATTATGCTGCCTTTCAATGCACCGTGCTGAAGGCTGTACATACATACATGAATAAAACGCTCTTCTTACCAATTTACCAAAATATGCAGATTTACTTAGAAAATTCCTCTACGATTAAATTTAACCTTCACATGAGAATTGTTGGATCTTGTCAGAAGGTCAGAATATGTTGAAAGACACCAACGCCCCTTCTTTCCATTGCTGTTTAGGATTGGCAGGGCATGGGTGCTGTTTTTTTTTTATGTTAATAGAGATTGTAATGAAAGATTTTGCTGATTTTTTTCCAAGGACAGTGGAGTGGAGCTGCTTGGGCAATAAATAAATAAATAAATACATTTTTAAAAAAAACTAAATTATGTGTCAGATCTATAAACATAGAACATTGAGTGGCTCTTGGTGTAAGAGAAAATGTTTTTTTTCCTGCTTTTGGCTTATTTGTTTTTCCATCTGTCAAGCCCATCTGTTTTGAAGGATTCTGCAACAACTATTGCGTTTGTTTTACCAAACTTGGTCGAGGAACCTAGCATGGGCCAAGGAATAAACCATAATGAGGGGAAAACAACAGATTCACGGGGAAATGTACATCTGTCAGTGAAATTACCAGATCCATTAAGCAAACTACATTAACCAATACACAAAACTAAACTAAACATTTTGAAGGAAACAGGGTATAAGTAAACATGCTATATGAAAGCTGTAGTACATCGACACTGTGGAACAATGTTGTCGAGATGAACAGAATAACTTAAAACAAGGTTAAAGGAACATTAACCTTCATTTAAAGAGGCCAAGAGAGACATGGTTCAACACCACACGGTGTATTTGCAGTATGGGGAACTAATTCCTCATTCTGCATTCCCTAGTTTCATTATAGGTGTACGGCGATACAAGCGCTGAGTCAAACCATTGATCACCAATTAATGGGACAAAAAGGTTCACTGCCACTGGCATTACGGACAATTAAACGTGACTTCAGTGCAGACTCCTCAATTTGATCATTTTGGGTGCACGAAGAGATTAAAAGGAAAACCTGATCACCATTCAAGTGCAATTAGTCGTTTTACCTCTCATGTTTAATGACTGGATAATGTTCTAATAATATAATGTAATCTAAATGTTTACAAGCGGGAAGCATGCCACACCACCATTATTGTAATATAACATGGCGTTATTGTATTTTCGTCATTGCAACTATCTATCTGCATTTACTGCCTGTCGTATTAGTCTAAACGCGAGAAATACATGCGCACGTCATAGGCAAATGCAATATAGCTGCTATGGATTTTTGTCATGTATTCCATGTGTCACTATCTACTTGGGAATTGATAAATTACATGTCATAAATCATACATTGCATTCACCAGGCATGTGTAGCTGTTCCTACACCTAGCATCATAAAATTTCGCTCAAGGGATCACTCTGGGCTTGTTGTAACAGGGTTATTTTTTTTAAAAAAGGAATGGCTTAGACCCAGCATTTGCGAAACCGGCAGGCAAATTTGGATGATATGCTGGCATGATATGATTAAACTATGCAATGACTATACAAAGTCACGCTGGCTGGCGATGGCAAAATTGTGTTTAGTTGTACTTTTGTCATCACAGAAATAATAAAAGTGTAATTAATTACGTATTGTGGGGTGGGGAGCACAGTGGGCTTGTGATTAGCACCTCTGCCTCACAGTTGGGAGTTCTTGCGTGGGCTTTCACCAGTTATTTTGGCTTCCTCCCACAGTCCAAAAACATGCATGTTAGTTCTTTGAAGACTGTAAAATGAGGTGTGATAGATGTTTGACAATATGTGCTCTACAATTGACTGGTGACCAATTTCATCTCAGTCGGGACAAGCCATATAGATATTGCACGGATAGACAGTATATGTTCCTTATGTGGGAAGCTCCAGGTGGTGGTGATGGGGCTTTCAGTTAGCAGCGAGATGACTGGTTTGACAAAACTAAAGAAATAATTACCATTTCTGGACGACGTTGAGGTATCAATTATGGCCATAAACACACAAAATGGGAATTGAATGTCCCCGATAAAAAACGGACCTGTTTTTGGAACACAAAAACTCTAAGGGGATAACTTCTAATGATTCACTGTGAGACTAATTTAATAAAAATTAATGACATGGAAAATGAGAGGTTGAGATGGAATGATGAACAAAGAGCAGCATGAAACCGTGCACACATACTGGTAAACAACTTAACAGAAGTATCCAAAGCATGAACCCCTTATGTACTGCTGGTAGTCTGTGTTTGGTAGTAAAAGATGACGTAAATATTTACATGATGTATTTACATGTACATCTTATGTTTGCATTGCTGCTTGTGTGCATATTTACTCTCCTTTTGACCACAATGTGTTACTACCAAATGTTGCAGTTGGTAAAGATTAGAGCCAGGACTATAGGATCAAAGCCACGTTTGTGCGGTAAAGAACAACAACAACAAAATTATAATTATAAAAATCACCCACAGCCCACTCCACAAAGACAAATGGCACCCAGTAATGATATTGACTCAAGTCGGATCTATGTTGACACTTTCCTCTCTCACTCGCCTTCCTTCCCGACATGCCGAGGGGGGGAGCATTTTTGGGATGTTTCATTTCGAGGAGGGGAGCTGCATCATAAGCAGAGTGACGAGGGACTACGCCGGAGATCTACAGCACAGCGAGGCCGTCGGAAAATGTTTGAATAATGTCGCCTAATTGGTGCCCGATATGTCTGGAAGCAAACAGAAGTAAAGCGAGCAGTTAACCATACTTAGCAACGGTTAAGTCACCCACAATTGGTCTCCAGAGAAAAGCCACTGTTTCTATAAACACAAATGTATTTACCATTTTTGGTCTTCAGCAGCTGCTTCAGAGAGTGATAAAGCTTTGCACGCAGCAGCATAATCCTCCGCTTGAAGCCTTTAAACATGCAAATTTCTGTGCGGTCGGTTGCATGTTCTCCCTGTGATTGTGTTGGTTTTCTCCAGGTACTCTGGCTTCCTTGCACATCCTAAAAAAATGCCTTGTAGTTGAAATGAAGACTCTAAATTGTCCTAAGGTCTAAATGCGCGTGTGAATATATTTCTGTTTGTGCCAATCAACCGGCTTGCAACCAGTCCATGGTGAAAGGAAGGAAAGGCTCCAGCTCAGCCGCAACCCTATTGAGTATAAACGGTACGGAAAATGGATGGATGGATGGATGGAATTAAACCCTATTTTAATAAGCTATTCAAATTGTTGAGAAATGTATTCAATCAGGGCCAACAATTCATGACTGGCTGCCTGCAGGTATGGATGCTAATCAGGAGCATGTTTGGAAAATGGGAAAAGTAGCTTCATTAGCTGCGCTGCATACCAAAAAGAGCAGGAGCAAAGAAAGAGACATTGATGGGTTATGAGCTCCTTGTGTGACGAAAGACAAGAGAGAAAGACGGAGGATGATGGATGCTTTGAACAACGTCGGTGACAAATTGAGTTTAATGGAAATGTAATTTCCAATTGAATACATCACTGCAACTGTCGTGTCATACAGCAACAACTACCTTTTCATTTTATAAAACAAATCTTGTTTGTCATAGATCAGGACTGACTGACACTATGGATTATATGCTAAACATGCAGGAATAAAAGACATTTTCGCACTAACATCATATTTTTAGTGGCAAAATAATCATAGACATGTTGCCGTTATTTCTGTGACTTTCTAAATCCAGTCCAGTCATGTAACAGTTTTATTTTCCACTGTCTTTGCACCTTCTAACTGCGTTCCAGCTGCGTTTTATTTGAAGCGACCCTGTGCAAACAGGGCTAACAAAAGCTGCAGGCCAAAAACACAAAATAATGAATAGGAAACCATTTCTAACTGAACCTTGTTGCTTTAATGCTGACCCACAAATCAGCTATGGAATTGAGTGCTGTGTCAAATCCTGTCTATTTAAAAAAAAAAATAAGTGACTGAATTGTTTGTCAGAAACAAGAACGGTGACGAACATGACGTGGTTATTGGTTGTCCTTGAACAAAATGTCAACAACACAAAGTGCGCCAGTATGGGGTCTTGAAGGGAATGTATCTCTTCCATCATTCTGCGTGTGCACAGATCCACTTTGATCCCGTGTTGCTCTATTAGCACTTTAAAAGTATCTGGTCTCCTTATCTTCCATAGAGTCAAAAATAGGCTTGCAACAGCTTGCACACTGCATGTCCTTCCACTTTGTGTGTGTGTGTGTGTGTGTGTGTGTGTGTGTGTACGTGCATCAATACGTGGAAAATACATTAATGCATCTTTAAAACTATCTTTGTGTACAGTAAGTACTGTGCGAGATGCAGGGAAGTGGCTGTTGATAAGCCTCCTGGCATTTTGCTGCTCACGTTGATGGAAACTAAACTTAAGACGTTTCCAAGAAAGGTACAGATCCAGATGGAGGTATGGATCCTGTGTTTTATTTTTTTTCATCTGCACCTTTATTAAGATTGCCAAACTCTGTCCTTATTTCTCACATTGTCTTTTATTTCTCAGTGAATAATTCATAACTCCTAATGACAATTTTCAGGCATATGCTGGTGCTGATCCGAATTAGGATTGTTCTGCCATCTGCCTTCTCATTTCAATTCTATCTTTGTAAAGAGAGAATTGATTGATTTATTTTTCTAAAGAGTTTGTCTTTAATTTCATTTGATTTTGCAAGTTCATCTCACGCTTTGGTAGGCTGAGTGTAGATTAGTATTTAAAAATGTCTCTTTAAATTCCTTTCGTATATACAATTTTGCTTGACTTTACTCTACATGTATGCAATCAGGCTTCCATTACATTTTTTTGTATGAACTGCCGGTGCTTTTTCCTTTGTTTGTTTATCTATTTATTTTCATTTAATTTATATCAGGCAGTGACAGATATTGATTTGTTGTGTATGCAAAGGAGGCATAGAAATTTGTTCCCAAAGCTGGAATCCCGATCAATATCACTGTCTTGGTACAATCATGACACAGCTTGATGAAGCCAAGCTTGTAAATTTTGCTCAGACCTTTGCTAGTGCAATGTTACGCTTTTTAATTACAGTCAAACAGAGAATCTCACAACAGTGTCTATTTGGTTGTAATTATTTGCTTGGATATGATCGCATTGTTTCAGATGGAGAGGAGGCAATTTGGCAATGTGTCACACGATTGTGATTTTCACATAATGTATTTTAGAATTAAGGTTCAAAGTCCATTGCTGAATATAAATAACCATTGACAAAATGTTTAATTTCAAGTGCTACCCGCTAGCTGTACTAGAAATAATTCTGTAAATTGAATTTGTTATATTACAGGGTGATGTATTTCAACTTTTCTGTATACCATCTGTTATACCTTCAGGACAAATATCAGCAATCGTTCTAAGTGTTTTTTTTTTTTTTTTAAATAAATGATCATCAGTGATTTTAAGTCTGAATGGAGAATCTATTTAATCTCAGAAAACAAACATTTTTCTTCTCAAACCTAACGAACGGACAATAACGAACGGATCCATAAGATAAGATCCTTAAAGGTGTAATACATTTGCTCTCTCTCCCCCCAATCACTGGACCCCCATCACTATATTTTCTTTACTTTTTTTCCAGCTCACTCTAGCTCAAATTAATAGTCATGATTCTGAAATCATCATTTGCACACGCATACATCCATCCATCCATTTTCTGAGCCGCTTCTCCTCACTAGGGTCGCGGGCGTGCTGGAGCCTATCCCAGCTGTCATCGGGCAGGAGGCGGGGTACACCCTGAACTGGTTGCCAGCCAATCGCAGGGCACATAGAAACAAACAACCATTCGCACTCACAGTCATGCCTACAGGCAATTTAGAGTCTCCAATTAATGCATGTTTTTGGGATGTGGGAGGAAACCGGAGTGCCTGGAGAAAACCCACGCAGGCACGGGGAGAACATGCAAACTCCACACAGGTGGGGCCGGGGATTGAACCCGGGTCCTCAGAACTGTGAGGCTGACGCTCTAACCAGTCGTCCACCGTGCCGCCACACGCATACAAATTGATGAAAATAATGCAATTAAGGTTTCAAATGAAACACGAGTGGATGTAGTAGTATTAAGCATTCTGAAGGATTACAGGTAGGTAGGTATATTAATAAAAAAGTAGCTTCATTAGTGGTTCTTATGAATAAACTGGAAAAGAAACGGGAAAATATGGACAGCTGACATTCCCGAACAGACTTAGAGAGGACACTGGATGCTTATGTTTGTCAAACTGAGGTTCTATGAATAAATTGTGGGAACAAATGTCCCAAGGGCATTCTATGTTTCAGGCGCTTTATGTTGCAACACAGCAACCACAGCACCCCTTTTGTGTTTGATCGGTTCCCCTCATCCACCACACTGGGCCACTAGCTCCAGATTGATTTTAATCAGGCCTGTCACTGGATCAATGCAAGTTTATTACCCCCGCAAGGAGCACTGGCGATGAAGCTCTGCCCCCTCGGGAAGTGTAGTTTTACCAGCCTTCATACAAGCTGCTAACGTCCCTTAGAGACCGTCTGGTATGGGGGAATTGCAGTTTTTATGATATGCAATAAATATCATTGTTATTCCTCTGAAAATGTGATGGATTGTTCCAGCGATGCCGTTGTGAAATGGAATTGAAAGGTGTGCCATAACAGCACGTAGCTGACAGGACATTTGGGGTTTGTTGAATGGAAAGTGTCGGGATCAGACGCAGATAGACAAAAAGGAACCAAACAACTGTAGAAGTTAATTATATGTAGTCCCTATATTATTATTATTATATGTAGTTTTCAATTAACCTACCATGCATGTTTTTGGGATGTGGGAGGAAACCGGAGTGCGTGGAGAAAACTCACGCAGGCACGGGGAGAACATGCAAACTCCACACAGGCAGGGCTGGGAATTGAACTCCGCAGCTCAGAATTGTGAGGCTGACGCTCTAACTAGTCGGTCACCGTGCCGCCCATATTACATATACAGATGATATTATAAGCACACACTTTTCTACTGCTTTTGATTTACCCCTCCAACCTACGCAACTCTGTGTTTAAATGGCTTGGTTCATAAGTTCTTTCTCCAACAGCTGCCTACTTTCTTCTTTCTCCAACAGCTGCCTACCACTTTTGCACACACACCATTTTACATGATCCCATTCTCTTGGAGTTTAAACAATTACAAACAAAATAGGTTTCTAACCAATATCATTCCCATCCTTCATTGTCCCTACTACTTTGTGTGTTTGTCCAATGATATATGAGGGGAACCTAATACTGTTCTCAGCAGCCCAATGTCCTGATTACAAACTATTATTCATTGTTACTTACAGTAATAAAGGGCTAATGGGCCCACATAAATCTACTCGATGTATTACCGTTCAATCCCTGGGGGCGTTTCCGCTTGGCCCATGAGGGGTGCAAGAAGACTTGAACAAGAAGTCCATTGTCAATCATTTGACTTGGTTCAATTTGTTGCCTTAAACATCAGACGTGATGCATCTTGAGTCATGTTATCGCTGTCGAAGCAATCATAATGATTGTTAATACAGTGGCACCTCCAGGCCTGCACTGGAGAAACAAAGACGACACAAAATGGAGAGGGAACAGGAATTGAAATTGTGGAATTCATTTAGATACTCAGTCAGCTAAAGTCTGAGATTTGGTGATATCACACACAATGATTATACACAGAAGTTTTCATTGGACTTTTGAGGCATAGTTTTCCTGAAAATGCTGGTTGACTCCAAAGTCAAAGTTGGGCTGTATTGAATTTAGTGTGAATATGTGGGACGAATGCTCACTTTTAGAGCTTCTTGTGTGAATGTGATGAGTGATTGATTATGTTTGAGTACTTGATCAGGCATGAAGGTCATTTTAGGATGTTAGCAAAAAAATCTTAAGCCTCATACCACTTTGTGAAGTTTCCATTCTTACCTACCTTGCCAACACAGGCATTCATATACATTACTATAGATCACCCGGATAGAGAATAGCAGTGTTAGCATGACATTACTCCAGTCAGTCGTCAAGGACGCCTCGTTGAAATTCTGCTCGTCACTTCCCTTCCTCCCTCTCGTGCTATCCCCTTGCCTACTGTCTTCATTCCACAGCCTGGGTGAAGCGCGTTTGCTTGCAGCGTTACATAAGTGCCTGGAGTGGAGCATAAATGCAAAGAGGGAGATTCAACAATAACTCATGTATGCATTGCACAAGTAATCCTTTCGGAATATGTCATTATGGGCTTTAAAAGGATTAAATGACAAGGCTATTTGATAAAACTCAACACGTGTGAGATGATGATTGTGAACTCTTCCACTAAGCCTTCAGTCATTTTCAGGCAGCACTAAGCAGTTCAGTGACGTCAGCATTCATGTTAAATAGTGTACTGGGAAGGAAGATTCATGTAAACATGTAGGTGTGGTGGAAAGATGGGGGTGGGGTGCCGATTAATTAAGGAAGGCGGATACGTGGATCATCAGGGAAAATAGTCGTGATGGATGGCGTATATATCCTTAAAGGACAGCTTTCAAATGGGGGGTGGCCCTGGGTGAGTCGTGGGGTAGGAAAGAAAGGTTAAGATTTGGGGTTGGTGAGTTTGAGGTTAGAGTGGAGGCTAGGTAATGTGATAAGTGGGCCATTTGATTCGATTGCATCCAATGTCAAATACATCGGTCTCACTCACGGCCAAATGTGTTTTCAAATGTATGCCGATACACCACATTAACACACCCATGGAATGAATATCCATTGATATCATGTGATGGACTTAAAAGGACTGCAGTGATTCTTGTATGCGCACACCAATACACACACAGTCTCATGGAGAAATAGTGCTGTGCCCGCCTTTGGCTGGCCCATTAACCATGTAGACAAGAGAGAGCAAAGTCGTGGGCAGTGGAGTGTCTTTTATTCAAACAATCAATCATACATTAGCCTCATAGCATATCCACCTGAGTAAGGTACCGACCAGAAGGGGAGAAGGAAAAAGTGGTGCGTAACAGCAGGCGGCAGGAGTGAAAAACTAATAATATGTGGTCATAGCGAGCCAGCAGTTTGTGTCAGTGTGTGTTTTGTGTCCTATTTAGGCCAAATGAGAAAAAAACGAAAACAGTTTTGGAAGCTTTTTAGCAATTAATTTCAAGAAGCAAAGTGAGATAAATGGTCTGCTGAAAAATCTTAACATGTAGCCGGTAAGTATTGAGCTTTGTCTTCATTTTCTCTCTATTATATTATGCTTGCTGCTTTGGAGAATATTTGTATACTGTAAACAGTACTGTACCATATTACTTAATGTTGAGATCCTGCAGTGTTATTTTCCTTCTTTTTTTAAAGCCATTGTTGCCTTGAAAATGGGGAAAGTGCTTTTTAGGAGAAGTAAAACCAGACAAGAAATACATAGTTGTGAACTTCATGGCCACTATTGTCTATATCTACCCCCCCACACACACACACACAAAATAACTAAAGTGTGATGGAAACATGTGTGCATGTTGTATAAACTGCAATCCAATGCCACTATTCTACACGCTAATTGAGTAGCCACTTTCTCTTACTGAAGACAGTTGGTATAAAAGTTGGAAGATTAGTTCCATCAAGAAAAACAGCAGTCAGTGCTTTTCTTTCTTTTTTTTTTTAAAGAAATGCGTCAAAAACTGTTGCTTCCATTCTTATCCCGCTAGCCAGCCAAGAGCACTATGTTTTCTTTATAAATAACCCATAAACTACTTCAATAACTAGTGCTTCCTTGTGCAAATTCGCTTTTAGTCTCTATCGGAAGAAACTGTCAAGCAATAATGTCAGAACATTGAGTGCTTCTTCCTGACATTTGAGTTTGGTTCTAAAAAAAAAAAGGATTGAGAGGATCCACAGGAGACTATGCCGTAAAAACCCAAATGCTTTCACATTCTCATTAAATAGCTTTACCCAGCTGCTTCTTTTGCATAGATGTTGTGTTCCAAACAGCAATGCAATCGTCAGTGAAAAGATACCGGATTCATGTTGGCTTTTGTATCTTGTGACATTTGTACGGATAAAGAATTTATGATTCTCCAGTTTTTACACAGTGAAAAGAGGGAAAAAGTAACCTCTGACAAGACCCAACATACATAGTCAAAACACTTCAAGCTGATGCTTTTATCACATCAAAAACATTTATGTGAGTGATGAAACAGGATTTAGTTATGTTCATGCTGTTGTAGGACATGCTCTCAATTGCAGCTCAAGGGCCCTGAAACGAAAAAAGCTAAAACGTTGAACTATTCTGAAGTGGTCTTCCATGAGTCCTGATCTAAATCCAGTGGCACATCTGTGGAAGGAGCTGAAACAGGCAGTCTGCAGAAGGCACCGTTTAAACTTGAGAGAGCTGGCCCAGTTTGCCCATGAGCAGTTTTTCTTTTTTTTTCATTTGGACCACAATTCAAAAGTAATGTCTGATTTCGATAACGGGAGCTAATATTCAGTATAATTTTATTTATTATTACATTCACATAAGCCATTAGTCAAGGGTGTTTTTGAAAGTCATGCAATGGTTAACTGGTGTAAAGTATATGATTTGTTGAATTTTGCAATTATGTATAATTAATTTTTGTTCAACGTAATAGCATTAAACTGATAATAATACTGCATTCAGAGCGTATGGTCTACTGAAAGCAGTGCATCTTTGCTGATATTAAATATTTATATTAGACATTCTTATATAATCTACACTGAACTAAATAACCATCTTCACAATCGTGTGATTAAATATGAGACAATGTTGTAAATTACATTCTTTTTTCATTGTTTTGCTGTTTATTGTTATTTTTAATGTACATGGTGTAAAATTGCAGTTACCCATGACAGAGTACGATGGAAATTTTTTTAAATTTGTCCATTATATCAGCACTCTCGTTTTCTTGGTGATTGCTGTAATGTAATAGAATGTAATACAGTATCTGTATATATGCTTTGCTCTTAATATTTCTGTTTTGCTTCTTTGGAGTCTTATAAATGGTCTTTTTAATCCAAAAGGAAAACACAAAGGCAGCTTGTAGCCTTCACGTTTGATCTGATTAAAAGTTGTTTTCAAAGCGGCAGATAGAGATTGTAAATATTTAATCTTCACTGCAGTCAACCACCATGTGAAGCCGTGTTTAGACCGGTTTCTTTCTTCATTTCCTTGTATATGTGAGGCTATGAAAGTGCTACTGCTGTTCCAACATATCCTCATAGATTTCATCTGTACATCTAACAACAACCTATATTATCATTGTGAATATTTCATAATTTCTTTCAGTGAGGACTAAATTCAGTGTTGTTGGTTTTTTTCCTGTGTCAGTGAGCAATAGCTGTGATTCCTTTGAGCATGACTATTAAAAGTGTGTAAATTATAAATGGTGGCTAAAAATCTTGCCAAAATGGGAGTTGTGCATGCATGCTGCAGTTGTTTTGTGCCTGTGCTCATAATTCCCATAGCACACCATTTATATAGCCTTTTATTCGAGACAAGCGAGGGCACACGGGGTTGTGTCATCATATTTGAGCAACAAAATGCTTTGAAAAAAATATACATATATATTACTGATGATTTCTGCCACATATCTGTCTCCTTTTGTGTACTCTCTCATACGCAGTCACAAACAAACTGGGGAATAACGGCAGTGGCCTTTGCCTTTTAGTGTTTGTGGTGCTTATTGGAGCATGCTGTCTATGGCATGACCCAGCTCTCAAAGCAAAGATCCCATTTACTTAAGAGCCCATACAAGACCTGTCTTGAGGCAAAAACAAAAAGCGGCAAATAGGGAAAGAAAAAAACAACAACTAAACGGACAGTAGGGGAGTCATTAAGGACCTTAAAATGGAGACAAGGGCGGGTAATTGGTTGTGCATGAATGATGGTTTATAGAAAGGCAGGTAGAGCTTAACCAGACTGCCCTTAAAACATTTCCATCTTGGGCTGTGTTCACACTAAACGGATTCTGGCGAGATTGCTCTAATAATGGAGCTTGTTCGGTCAAGTGTGAATGCTGCCATCCAAATCCTGGTGTGCATTGTACTCAACTCTAGTGTATTTGTAGAGCACTTTAAAAACAACCCCAATTGAAACAAAGTCCTGTACACAAATAAAAAAATAACACAAAACATAAGCCAATTCAACATAACATAATTGAAAGTATCACTTCAGCACATCTGCTTTGACTTCAGTACCTCCAGGAGCAGCTGGTCAGCTCACCTGAGGCACTGGGCAGGGCTGTAGATATGGAGCACCTCAGCGAGGTAAAGCAGGGCACAGAGTAATGCCAAAATGGGAGTCGTGGTATTTTTTTTTGTGTTACAGTTGATGATTTTGAATCAACTGGAGACGTTTGAGGGAGGAGTGGCTGACTCCAAAGTAAACTGCATTACAGTAATCCAGCTGTGATGTGATGAAGTTTAAAGTGCTGCAGTGTAAGGATTCAAGGAATGAACTTTGCCAGCTGCCTGAAGTGAAAAAAGCTGGACTTAACTACTGCACCTATTTGCCTATTTACTGTAATTTTAAATCACTGTCCAATTTAAAACCCAGGTTTGAGACTGTTGACTACACAAAGTGGAGGAAGGGGTCCAAGTCAGCTGTGGGGATTTACAAGGGGCAAAGGCACCAAACACCATCACTTCAGTTCATCCATCCATCCATTTTCTGAGCCGCTTATCCTCACTAGGGTCGCGGGCGTGCTGGAGCCTATCCCAGCTGTCATCGGGCAGGAGGCGGGGTACACCCTGAACTGGTTGCCAGCCAATCGCAGGGCACATACAAACAGACAACCATTCGCACTCACATGCACACCTTCGGGCAATTTAGAGTCTCCAATTTATGCATGTTTTTGGGATGTGGGAGGAAACCGGAGTGCCCGGAGAAAACCCACGCAGGCACGGGGAGAACACACAAACTCCACACAGTCGGGGCCGGGGATTGAACCCGGGTCCTCAGAACTGTGAGGCTGACGCTCTAACCAGTCGGCCACCGTGCCGCCCACTTTAGTTCATACAAGTTTTAATTTAATTTCCTTCGTTCAAGCAGGTAAGGTAATTGAGAACAGTTTCTTAATTACAATGCCAAACTGGATGCAATTTAGGGTTCAGTGTCTTGCCCAAGGACACTTTAACAGCGGAGAGGCGGATCCTGGATTTGAGGCACTGAGCCTTGGTGAGTTCCCTTAGGGCGCATATATGTTTTTACTGGGCAACTCAAAGATAAAAACCAGACCAAATGTGTATCCCATTGATCTTTTTTTTATCTTTTATGTGTAAAGTGTGTAGGCAGCCTGAGCGTTGCTACATTTGAGAAGATAATAGGTCCGATATTTGTTTTTTTCCAGCTCTCTGCATCCCGGTATGCTAGGCAATCTCATCTTGATTCAATTGTTGTATTGTCCAAATGAGTGAAATGGCAGCACTTCTTCTGCGTGTGTAGCCCTCTAAGGGCGATTGGGCGTTCTCTGCTGGCATGAAATGACTAACTCATCTCCTTGAGGGCAAGATCACATGTCATCGCAACTGTCAGGCCAGATTTAATTCATGGTCTCTGTCTGCCCACCTTGTGGTGATGGAATTCAACAAGACCTCGTAAGTCATCTGGCATTCAAGCTCAATTAGGATTTTGCGCAAGAATGTTCTGTCATTTGATTATATTTTTTTACAATTATTAGTTTCTCACCTTGTCTTTTTATAAGAGAGATAATTAGTGTTAATTGTTGTGTTAATCTAGAGCTGTGATTTGATAAATACTCGAAGAGCCTTTGCCAGGAGGAATCCACTGTAACAATTTATCGACTGTGCCTTCAGGGAAGTCCAAAATAATTTTTCTTGTGTACCTTTCTTATCGATGTTCACTAAATTGAATAGATAGATTAACAAGATCCTGGCACACGTTTCATGATTGGTGAACACGCCACTATAAATAAAGCTGTGTCAAAATGTGGTTGTCACTTTTGTTGATACTCAGCATGGGGAGGAAAAATGTGTGAGCATTTTGTGTAGTGTGCAAGCTAAAATGGCAAACCATATTCAAGTGTTTTGATCATTTTAAAGGGGTATTGCTCATCGGAGAGCACAGATTCAAAACCAGAAGACACATTTTCAGGTACGGTCACAGGCACGTCTCCTTTTTATTGTGCTGCACTGACAGCATTTTGAATCTTTGCAGAACCCAATCCACAGATTCGACAACCATGATTTTGGTTGAATACATACATTTGGTATATTCTATCGAAGGAAAACACAAATACCTGTATTTGAATGAAACACAAATACCTGTATTTGAATGCTTGTGAAAAATGTGTGAGCATTTTGTGTAGTGTGCTTTCCATTGGCAAGCTAAAATTGCAAATCATATTCAAGTGTTTTGATCATTTTAAAGTGATATTGCTCATAGGAGAGCACACATTCAAAACAGGAAGACAGATTTTCATTGTCAGGTACGGTCACAGGCACGTCTCCTTTTTATTGTCATTAAATAGATTAACCAGATCCTGCCAGATGTTTCATGATTGGTGAATAAAGTTGTGTCAAAACATGGTTGTCACTTTTGCATATATTCATACATAGCACAGAATGAACTCTGGGCGCAGACAGAGCAGCTCTGCCAAAGTAAAATTATAGCTTTCTTTGTGTGAACCCGTGTGGCCTATAGTGACTCATGATGGATGGCGTCACATACTGTGGTCTGCGGTTGGCTTCAGATGCTCTTAAATATGTGGAGGGGATCTGGAGAGATGGGATGAAACGAGCGGACAGAGAGATGGGACGGAGGGACCGAGGGAGATATTTGAGAGGAGGGCAAGGGCAGGTGATAGATGGTCATGACGAGGGGGCAAGTGCACAGGGATAGACGGACAGCGATGACCACAGAAGACTGTCTATGTGTCATGCTGGCGACCTGCGGCACACGGTGATGTCGTGATCTGTCTGTGTCAGACGAAGGAAATAAGTTTCCCTTCAGATAATCTAAAAGTTGAAGACAGAGCTGAAGATAAGGTGGGGTTGGATCATGTGACAATACATCATGTTCGTGTGGGGCATGGAGCTTGTGGACCTTAAGTAAATGAGCTATATTCACCATCATTATCAGTTGTCGGTTACTTTAACTATTAAATTTAGTATGATCAATTATTGATTTTAGTGTGGAATGATGTTTGAGTAATTTTTTAGTTTGTTGTGAATTGATGATTAAGTTTATGTTATTTTGGTTAGTAGTAGTAGTCACACTTTCCTCCATAGAAAACTAATTGAAAATTGCAACCACTACAAGTCCCAATATGGTCTTTGATTTGTTCCGGTACCCAAGAGCATTCAGAATCAATAGTGTTTGGTTCCTGAACTGCATAATAATCCCTGAAAATGTCAATAGTTAGTGAAGATTATCTGTTGACCAATCAGTCCAGTGCGTATCTAGATCCACGTCAGGTACTGTACCATTACAATATTAGGGGTGACAAAAAAGTGCTATACTACAGATTAATTTTGCTTTTGCTCACAGATTTTGACAAAGGAGTTTAAGTACCCTACCAAACTGAACCGAGACTGCATAAAACTGA
Organism: Phycodurus eques; assembly: GCF_024500275.1. NCBI lineage: Eukaryota > Metazoa > Chordata > Actinopteri > Syngnathiformes > Syngnathidae > Phycodurus > Phycodurus eques. The sequence continues at coordinate 5,017,537 of NC_084544.1, forward strand.
TGGAATTTAAAATACATTCTTAATATTTAACTTGTTTTGCATTTGTGTCTCTTCTTAAGTGAAAGTTAAAGCAGGAGTCGAGAGAGGAGAAACTATTCCCAAGTAGTTAAATGTTGAAAGAAATTGGGAGAAAGATCCCTTCTGAGCACAGAGTGAAAATAAATGTACAAACTAGTAGTGCTGATCGCATGTGAGAGTAAAGGGCAGCAGCGTGGCGGATGAAAAGAGAAGGTGGCAGTAAGAGAGAGCACAATAGAATGGATTGGGGAGCCAGAAGGGAGTTTTGTACCCATGAGCACCATCATAATTGTCACATTTGATCAGGGAGGAACTGTAGTTAGCTTCATGGACCACTGCTTTTTACAAAACTCCCACCCTACCCAGGATCCTGTAGACTGCACATTAGCCTCACACAAATAGGCGCATGCACTCATAAATTATACTTGGCATTTATGTACACAACTACACACAAGCACAGCCGTATGTAAGTTTCATTTTGCTTACAGCATTAAACTTTTGAATTTAAAGTTAGCATCTTTTAGCTTGCCTTGATGGAATAGTAACAAATCCAACATGTTTATTGTGAAAGAATATTTTAACACTCTGTAAAGAAAGACCACTCCTCTGATGAGGATCTTCATATTGTGACCCTCCTTTCCTATAGCGTCCATACAGGAGGAAGCCCTCTGGCTACAGCAGATGCCGGCAAATTAGGTCAAGTGGCTCCTCTGACTGACCGCTGATGCATGTAACATGTACGTGTTCCGTACGGGTGTGTTGTCGCATGGACAATGAGAATACCCGACCTCGCTGCTTCCTGTAGCATGCAGGTCAGCAGTTATCTTGCAACACTTCTTCAAACATATTGTCTGGATGTTGTTTATGAACCAAACAGAATGGAGGGTAATTGCTAGATTACTTCGCTGTTTGGTTACTTGATGAAACTGTTATCTTAATATATGTTATGAGGTCGTATACCTTCCTTCCTCAACACTAAACATTCCTGTTTTAAATCTGGGGAAAAGAAAATAAGAAAATGAAACATTTGCATTGAAGACAATCCAGTGCAAATAGTTTTTTGACAGCTTGCCTTCTTTGGAGCTTGAGTTTGATTGGTTATGCAGTTTGAGCTCACACAGGCCCAGTAGCGCACATCTAAGTTGTTGAAAAAGAATAACCTTCTAATGTAATATTTTGCAGACATTTTTGTCTAAATACAGCTACAAGTATCAGTTATAATGTCCATATAGAGACAATAATGTATACATTCCTTTCATTAGTTGTATGGGATTTTTAAACAGTCTGTCATTGCAGAAGATGGAAAACAAATCACGTTTCTCTCAATCACTTAAAGTTTGCAACTTTAAAACTGCTAGCAAGATTTAGCTTTAGCGATGTAAACAAGCCGACTTTCGGCATAGCTGCTAAGTTGGTAGAATTACTTTTTGTAATGGAGTGTTAGTTGCTGGATTAATGTCATTCGCAAAAATAGGGCCCTAAATGTTATCGGTTTGAGATTTTAATTTTTTTATTTTTGGGGAATGTACAATCAATTAAATATTAAAAACAATTTGATAAACTTATCCATTGATCAGAAATGCTTCACTTGTTTCTTAAAAAATTAAAACTATCAGTATGACCTGAAAGTACATTAATTTATGGACAATGACCAAAAGTTATTATTATTATTTTGTTTAAGAAATCCCCTTTAATGTTCATCTTGTTAAACTCATTTTGGGAAAACTATGCTGTTAAGTTTGTTTGATGGATCTTTTCGCTTGCATCGCGCACATTTTAAGGTAAGAAGGGAGCGAATACAATAAATTTTGTCATGTAAACTGCTAAAATCCCAAATGTCAACGTCACTAACAGAACATTCTCCAAGTTCTTGTGAGCTATCCGTGGTGCTGAAATAGTAACCACGCTTCCATTCTGTCAGCATTACACATTCTTATTCTTATATTGTACCAAAACGGGTATATACAATAATACTGTAATTGTAGTGTAAATCAATTCTGAGATAAATACAGTGGGTACAGATAGTTTTCAGACCCCCTTAAATTATTCACTCTTTTTTATATTGCAGCCATTTGCTAAAATCATTTAAGTTAATTTTTTCCTCATTAATGTACACACAGCACCCCATATTGACAGAAAAATACGGACTTGTTGAAATATTTGCTGATTTATTAAAAAAGAAAAACTGAAATATCACACAGCCATAAGTTTTCAGACCCTTTGCTCTGAAATTTGTTTTTAATTCGGGTTCTGTCCATTTCTTCTGATCATCCTTAAAATGGTTCTACACCTTCATTGGAATCTAGCTGTGTTTGATTATACTGATTGGACTTGATTAGGAAAGCCACAGACCTGTCTATATAAACCCATACAGCTCACAGTGGATGTCAGCGCAAATGAGAATTATTAGGTCCAAGGAACTGCCTGAAGAGCTCAGAGACAGAATTGTGGCAAGGCACTTATCTGGCCAAGGTTAAAACAAATTCTGCTGTACTTAAGGTTCCTAAGAGCATGGGGGAGAAGACCCTTGGTGAGAGAGGTAAAGAAGAGCCCAAAGATCACTGTGGCTGAGCTCCAGAGATGCAGTAGGGAGATGGGAGAAAGTTCTAGAAAGTCAACCGTCACTACAGCCTCCACCCTTTATGGCAGAGCGGCCCGACAGAAGCCTCTCCTCAGTGCAAGACGCATGAAAGCCCGCATGGAGTTTGCTAAAAAAAACACCTGAATGACTCCAAGATGGTGAGAAATAAGATTCTCTGGTCTGATGAGACCAAGATAGAAATTGTTGGCCTTAATTCTAAGTGGCATGTGTGGAGAAAACCAGGCACTGCTCATCACCTGTCCAATACAGTCCCAACGGTGAAGCATGGTGGTGGCAGCATCATGCTGTGGGTGTGTTTTTCAGCTGCAGGGACAGGACGACTGGTTGCAATCAAAGGAAAGATGAATGCGGCAAAGTACAGGGATGTCCTGGATGAAAACCTTCTCCAGAGTGCTCAGAACCTCAGACTGGGCCGAAGGTTTACCTTCACAAAAGACAATGACCCAAGGCAGACAGCTAAAATACAGAAGGAGTGGCTTCAGAACAACTCTGTGTTTGAATGGCCCAACCAGAGCCCTGACTTAAACCCAATTGAGCATCTCTGGAAAGACCTGAAAATGGCTGCCCACCAACGTTCACCATCCAACCTAACAGAACTGGAGAGGATCTGCAAGGAGGAATGGCAGATGATACCCAAATCCAGGTGTGAAAAACTTGTTGTATAATTCCCCAAAACACTCATGGCTGTATTAGCTCAAAAGGGTGCTTCTACTAAATACTGAGCAAGGGGTCTGAATACTTATGGCTGTGTGATATTTCAGTTTTTCTTTTTTTTAAAATTATTTTTTTCTGTCAATATGGGTTGCTGTGTGTACATTGTGGGGAAAAAAATAACAAATGATTTCAGCAATATTAAAAACTGAAAAATGTAAGGGGCTCTGAATACTTTCCGTACCCACTTTACAATATAATTTGTCATGATGAATCTTAATCTGCGGTTTAATTAGAAGAGTTTCCCCAAATTAGGGAATCTGAAAACTGTGAACTCTTTGCTGGTGTGCAGTTGACCTCATTCTTCTAAAGTGTTTCCTCAAAGCACAGACGCACATAGTCAACAGCAGAGCAACCTTTAACACTTGACAATGCCATTATTATGTCTGTCAAAGAGGCGGAGGTTAATGAAAAATGTCACGTTCTGGTGACACGCTTATTTTATTACACTGTTATTCTGACAAGTTGACGTACAAGGATGGGAGCATGTCAGATTTGAAGGATGTTTGCATACCATTGTTGATACTCGGCATGGGGTGGAAAAAATGTGTGAGCATTTTGTGTAGTGTGCTTTCCATTGGAAAACTAACATGGCGAACCATATTCAAGTGTTTTGATCATTTTAAAGGGGTATTGCTCATAGGAGAGCACAGATTCAAAACCGGAAGACACATTTTCAGGTACGGTCACAGGCATGTCTCCTTTTTATTGTGCTGCACTGACAGCATTTTGAATCTTTGCAGAACCCAATCCACAGATTCGACAACCATGATTTTGGTTTAATACATACATTTGCTATATTCTATCGAAGGAAAACACAAATACCTGTATTTGAATGATTGCAACTCGGTCCGAATTTGAATACAGCAAATTGAAAAATAAATATAAAGATAATATTATTAGGCCCTCATGTGGAAAATTCCTAAAGTGTTCATTTTGATCATGACCCAAACTACCATAAATATGTTCACTCATCTCTAGTTCAGAATCAGAATCAGAATCAGAATCATCTTTATTTGCCAAGTATGTCCAAAACACACAAGGAATTTGTCTCCGGTAGTTGGAGCCGCTCTAGTACAACAGACAGTCAATTTACAGAACACTTTGGGGACATAAAGACATTGACAAAAAACAATTGTGCAAAAAGATGCAGAGTCCTCTAGCACTTAGAGCAGTTCGAACGACTAATATTGCAATAGTATGCAAATAGTGCAGCATGGCGAGACAACTACAGTGAGTGCACGAGTAATACATAATTGGCCCCACAGAAATGTGACAACGAACTCAAGTCAAAAAATTGCCAGCTTGTTGTAATGGAATTATAGGTTAGCTGTTTAAGAAGTTGATCGCAAGAGGGAAGAAGCTGTTGGAATGTCTACTAGTTCTAGTTTGCGTTGATCGGTAGCGCCTACCTGAGGGTAGGAGCTGGAAGAGCTGGTGACCGGGGTGCAGACGGTCCGAGAGGATTTTGCACGCCCTTGTCTTAGTTCTGGCAGCGTGCAAGCCTTCAATGGTGGGTAGGGGGGTACCGACAAGTTACAGGGGATATCTCTGAAGAGTTTTTCCTTATGACAAAATAATTAAAAATGTATCATGGGGAATATTGGTACTAAATTTAAAACTGGATTGTGTTGGGTTATATACCTTTGTCAATTGGGAATATGGAACATGTATCTTGAGGAATCCTCTACTTGAAATGTGCAGTACATCACTCACTATTAGGTACACCTGGCTGCAATGACTTCTGTGCTGTAATAAAATCCAAATCTAGCCTTGTCCTTTACAACGACAATAATTCCAAATTCTGAAATTTAGCATCAATAATATAGAGCACATTTCTGATATTTTGACAGGCAAGTAGTCAGTCCAGCCACGTATTAGAATTGAAATATTGCACTTTTTCTGCAAGGGGCTTGAAAGACAGATGGACAGAAAGGCAATAAAGTTGTGATGATGTCGGGGCTCGAGATGGATATTTGACTGGATTTGTTTGATCCACTAAGCAGTAAACCAACCATCAACTATTCAATTGCTATATTTTGAATATGTGAGAAATTTTCTCTTATGTCGAAATGTTCTGAATTCCTGTTTCTATACTAGAGTTGTACAAAGCATTATAACACTTTGCCCCATGGCGGAGGTCTGCATCGCAGTCGCTCAACTTCGACTGTTATTCTTCATTCTTCTGACAAACGACATTTGGAGGTGACGTGCAATGAACTAGTTTGCACCTCATTGTAAGTACCGTAATTTCTCGTGTATAATGCGCATTCTCCCCCCCAAAAAAAATTGTCAAGTCAATAGTGCGCATTATACATTGGTATGGGGGCAAATGGGAAAGAAAAAAAAAACGTTCACATTTTATAAATGTATGCCGCCATCTAGTGGTTATGAAAAAGCTGTACACTTTCATTCCAAAATGCCACCACCACCTAGTGGTTATGAAAAAGGTGTAGCCTACGCTTTCATTGGAATATGACAGAGGTACGTATGACTGCATATATGTACAGTTGTGCTCATAAGTTTACATACCCTGGCAGAATTTGTGAAATGTTTTATTTTATTTTTTATTAAATATGACTGATGACTGAACAACAACCATCATTAATTTATTTATGGTTATGTTTTGTTTAATGATAATGCTTTTCTGAAATGCTTGCCCGTTTAATTTGAATTCTGCCTGGCTAAAAGTGTTCAAACCAAGTGCTTAACTTCAGAATAATTCTTTAGGGAAAAAAAACCCTAACAAAATCCAGATAATACTTCATGTTTTGATCATATGGGTAGAAGCAAAATCTGCATTGTAAAAATGCATTACACATAGGTAGAAGGGTTTTCCAGAATTTTGAGGTCAACTTTGGGGGTGTGTATTATACATGGGTTCGTATTATACACGATAAATTACAGTACTGTTTTTCATTAGATGTTTAAATGTTTAGGAATGTAGTATTTTTCACACAGATATTTACTGTAATGATGATTTGAATACTGCATAGTGATGAGACTACAGCACATTCATCGATACTCTTTAGTAAACTGAGAACTCTCTGTAGTAAGCTAGCTCACATACTCAATTGACAAAAATTCATTTACATACATGCACATTTGACATCTGCCTGTCACTATACGCCACTGGCAAAGATGAACAAAGATACTTTATTTTATCGCTAATGTGCAACAACACACTGGTTGGGAATCACTGGATTAGATAGTACAGATGTACCTAAATTAGTGTCTAGTTAATTTACTACACTGCACAATATTAATCTTAAATGGAAATCTGCAAGAGATTGTGTATTTTTGGAAAAGTGCGCGTGCAGACGTCAGGACTCACGATGCAAGCAGTGGGCGGCTTGCACATTAGTGACGGGGTGGGGAGGGGGATTTCCGTGAACGCGCCTGATGATTCCCCCGGTGGAGGGTAGCGGGGCCGCGCATGCTTCCTCTGCTTGAGAAGCGACTGCAGAGGAGGCAGATGCCGACTGAGAGCCACTGCCTGTGGATCCTCTCTCCGAATAGCACAGCAGACGTTATCGCCTCCATCTGCCTTGCACGGATGAAGTCGGGGTAGTTCGAATATTTTGGGCTTTTTTTTTTTTTTTTTTTGGCGTCAAATCAAGAGCTCCCTTGGACTTGGAATACCGGGCATCATTTGGAAGAAAAAAAAAAGAGTGAGCGAGCACTCTCCCACTCCGCTTGCTCCTGCTGCAGCCGGTCTTGTTGCTTTGGAATATACATGCGCCAAACCATGGAGATAATATGACATGGATGATTTATGGTTTTTAGCAACCAACGCAACGACGGTGGCCCCTTTCTCCCCTTCTGTTTTTCTTTCCTTTACCCTTTTCGTGTTGATCTGTTTTGTGCTTTCCTTTTGACTCATGCCTAGTTTATGATTTAACGCCCCCAATAGTCACCATTCCTTTTTAAAATTTATTTATTTTGTTATAATTCCACCCTTTTTTGTTCTTTTCAATTTTACTTATGGGATACCTCGCCAAGAACAGTTGTGTGGAGAAGATTTCCGGAGCTGCATCCAAAAATGAATGAATGAATGAGTGGTAGTCTATCTCGCTCTCTGCACCTGAAACGTGCCATGGATGAGAAACTTCATTTGGATCCACGGAACCGATCGGGGATTACTCGTTACATCAAATAACTACTTCTGACAGCGACCAGGTAACCCATATTTGAACTCACAATGAAAAAAAAAAAAAAAAAGATATCTCTTGATGCATGCTGCTTTGGGCCAATCTATTGAGTTTATCCTTGACGTCTGTGTCGGATGATGATAATGATGATGATGATAGCCGTGCTTCTAGCCAGTAAACACAATCACAAGATTGCACGAGGTCCTCAGACATGGAGTCAAGTGTGCAGTGATGTGTGACAAGTTAGAAAAGAGCGCATTTCATTTGGATCATGGTGCATTTTTTAACGACACTGCGAGCAGAGTTGATCCACTGAATGCCGCAGCCAGCCACGCTCTGACAAACAGCTACACTCATCGGCCACTTCATTAGGTACACCTGCACAGTCTAATGGGATGCAAACAAAGATAATACTCAGTTTTGGGTGGCACCGTCAACAAGGTCATCGTTGAGCATTATTTCTAATTTAGTGGTTGTAGTTTGCAGTCGTATGTAACTGCACAGGGACGTTTCTAATAATTCTACCTGTTAAAACAACCACCCTGTTAAAACAACCACACACCTCGCTCTGTGATGCAGTGCAGTTCTACAATCCGCATGCATCCACAATAATAAGCACTTTATTCAATAGTCATCTGATAGTGTAAAACAGATCTGTTTTATCTCGATTTTGGCTGCTGCTCTCGTACTGGATCTACAGTATTCAATTGTGCAGGTGTGCCTAATAAAGTGTCAACTGATGGAAGCTGGCTGCTGGATAACCACTAACTTTGTGCAGTAACCGCAATGGAAGCAAAGATGCGCACACACACACACACACACACACACACACACACAAACACGTCAGATTATGAAAAAAAAAAACAGCACGATGCATATAAAATGGGTTTCCCCGTCAGGATGATGACAAATAAGCAGCGTGGATCGCCTGTACAAGATGAGCCTACTGATGTCTTCTGACGTAGAAACTGACGCCACAATTTTCCCGTGTGGATCGATGAGGTCACGGGCGGGTTAAACCACGCGGCGGGAAGGCCGCTTTGGGAGATAAGTGATAACTTCACACGCGTACAACAATCTGGTTCATCTTCAGGCGCCTGTTGTCAACGGCGGGCGTCATGCCGCAGTGTCTCTGCTGCTTCTACTGCTCCTTCCCGCCATTTTCACTGTCATTTTAATTTTTTTTTTTCAAAAAAAAAAGAGTAACTTTCTAAAGCTGTCTGAGATTTTCCCAGCAAGCAGGTGGCTTCTGTGACGCTGAAGCTGGATGACAAACGGGATGTATGTTTAACATGAGTTGCAGGCTGTCAAGGGCGTGGTGCTGTAACCCCCCAAATGGGCCAATCAGAAAGCTGAAAAAAGTTACTTTTGCAAAAGGCAATCACACTGGTTCCTCACTGTTAACTTAATATCTATTGTAATAGTGGTTTGGAATTTTGTGTTGGTGTCTGTATATACTGTAATAAGGACAGAAATAAAGCCAAACTGCTTTGTCTGAACACTAGGTGCCACTACACTCCAGTCCTGTAGGTGGCAATACTGTGTTTATAGTGGTTAACCACTGCAAAACGGCCAAGTGAAAAGTCTGTTTTGTGTGTGTGTGTGTGGATTGGAGTTTTCGAAATGATAAATATTTCCACACAGTTTAAAGTTTTCATCCTTGGTACATGCCATATCCCTTCACAAATATTTTTTTTGGAAAGTGAAAAGTAATATTTGTTAGGAATTATGCACAGGCATGATGCACAAATGTCCACATACTGTAAATAAACCCACTTAAAAACAAACTGTACAGCACTAACATTGCATTGTCATCTTTACCTTAGCAAGTTAGTTTTCAGCAACCTAAAGCAACATTTGCATGTGTGCCACTTTCTTAATTAAATTTTGGGGAGACAAGATTCTTGCCTCTATCCCTACTGAGAAGCACTGAAAACTTTTGGCATTGGTCTCTTTCATTAAAGATACAGTGAATGGTATCATTTGTTTTTATTTCTTCGGGCTGAAAAAAAAAAAAAAAAAAAGTAATGGACCCGGCAGGGCCGTGTCCCCTTTTAGCAGTGATGAGCAACCCGGGGACGATGGCGGATGAGTTGGATGAATGCGAGAGGGCTGATTTGCAACCCTGCTGAGTAGAGGACAAACAGCAGTCAGGGACAATGGCTTAGTGAAGCGGTTCGGTGAATTTGAACCCACAATTTCCCATCTGTGAAGTGTAGTGATTGGTGTTTTATGAACGTATCCCCAGGCAGCATCTTTTGGTGAAAATGTAATCATTGCACATCAGCTGAAAAAAAAAAAAATAGTGGACATGCCTGTGAACATACAATATTTTGTCATATAAAGGTACCATTTTGCCGTAACTCCAAAGATAAGGTTAGATATTGATCACTTTTATCATATCACTTTTCAAAACATTTACAGTCAAGTCCATCAATACTCGGACATGGACAAAATTCTCATTTATTTATTTTTGTTTGCTCTAAACTCCACCACAATGGATTTGAAATGAAACAAACAAGATGTGCTTTGACTGCAGACTTTCATCTTAAATTTGAGGGTATTTACATCCAAATCCGGTGAATGGTACTGGAATTACAACAGTTTGGATATTTACTGCTGACTTTTTAAGGGACTGAAAGTAACGGGACAAATTAAGAATCATAAATCAAACTTTCACTTTTTAATAATTGGTTGCAAATCCTTTGCAGTCAATTACAGCCCAAAGTCTGGAACGCATCACCAGATATTACAAGATGATGAATTTCATCCCTGGCGATGCTCTGCCAGGCCTCTACAGCAACTGGCTTCAGTTAACTGCTTGTTCTTTGTACATTTTCCCTTCCGTTTTGTCTTGAGCAAGTAAAATGCATGCTCAATGAGACTCAGGTCAGGTGATTTACTCGGCCATTGCATAACAATCCACTTCTTTGCCTTAATCCAATGAGTTCTGAACCATTTGGCTGAACATGAGCATTTAATAATGCCGCAAACACTTCAGAATTCCTCCTGCTGCTTTTGTCAGCAGTCACACATAATCAGTAAATACAAAGAAAACCGTTTCATTGGCAGCCATACATACCCATGCGATGCCAGGCTCCACTGATGACATGGTAATGCATATTGCTTTGAGCTTTTAAAGTGAGGGGAATGACTCAAAACAAAATGTCGCACTTAAAAGTCACCATCAGAATTAGTCCCCACATGTTTATCCATGAACAATGGGTTAACAATTTATACTTTTTTTAAACAAATGTTTACAAATATCTTAGGACAAGCCAAAAGAAATCAAAATGCCACTAAGTGTAACTAATTTGGACACATCCTAACCTCAGCAGGTGACAAAAAGTCAACAGACCTGTAGACTTACATTTTTAAAAGGAATTGTTTCGAGTGGAACTTAAGGGGTGAATAGAGGATGTTATCGTAGTTGCGAGGTGATGAATTGAGTTTTTCCATTACAGCTGTACAAAAGGAGATAAGGATAAGCACCTCCCTATACGTTTCAGTTTTATTTCTCATGTGCTGAAGCAGTGACGGCCAGTGTCTGCAGAAATCACCAGCGAAGTCTCGAGCTTGTCGAGGATGAGCCTCCTTATGTGGAGCTTTTTGGCTCCGGCTCGGACGTACTGATCCTCACTAGGGCCACAATCTAAAATGAGATCAAGTGGCAATCCCCCGTGTATTATAGTACAACCCCATTTCCAATGAAGTTGGGACGTTGTGTTTAACATAAATAAAAACAGAATACAATGATTTGCAAATAATATTCCACCCATATTTAATTGAATACACGACAAAGACAAGATATTTAATGTTCAAACTGATAGGCATTATTGTTTTTAGCAAATAATATTTTTTTATATATAATATAATAAAAATAATAATTTTATGGCTGCAACACGTTCCAAAAAAGCTGGGACAGGTGGTAAAATAGACTGAAAAAGTTGAGGAATGCTCATCAAACACCTGTTTGGAACATCCCACAGGTGAACAGGCTAATTGGGAACAGGTGAGTGCCATGATTGGGTAGAAAAGGAGCTTCCATGAATTGCTCAGTCATTCACAAGCAAAGATGGGGTGAGGTTCACCTCTTTGTGAACAAGTGCGAAAATAGTCCAACAGCTTATGGGCAATGTTCCTCAACATACAATTGCAATGAATTTGGCCATTTCATCATCTACGGTCCATGATATCATCAAAAGGTTCAGAGAATCTGGAGAAATCACTGCATGTAAGTGGCAAGGCTGAAAACCAACATTGAATGCTCGTGACCTTTGATCCCTCAGGCGGCACTGCATCAAAAACCGACATCAATGTGTAAAGGATATTACCACATGGAGTCCACATTTCAAATTGTTTTTGGAAATTGTGGAAAGAGGAAAAGAACCATCCTGACTGTTATGGACGCAAAGTTCAAAAGCCAGCATTTGTGATGGTATGGAGCTGGGTTAGTGCCAAAGGCATGGGTACACATCTGTGAAGGCATCATTAATGTTGAAAGGTACATACAGGTTTTGGAGAAATATATGCTGCCATCCAAGCAACATCTTTTTCATGGACACCCCTGCTTATTTCAGCAAGACAATGCCAAACCACAGTCTGCACGTGTTACAACACCGTGGCTTCGTAGTAAACGAGTGCGGGTACTAGACTGGCCTGCCTGCAGTCCAGACCTGTCTCCAATTGAAAATGTGTGGTGCATTATGAAGCGTAAAATACGACAACGGAGACCCCGGACTTCTAAACAGCTGAAGCTGTAGATCAAGCAAGAATGGGAAAGAATTCCACCTACAAAGCTTCACCAATTAGAGTCCTCAGTTCCGAAACGTTTATTGAATATTGTTACAAGAAAAGGTGATGTAACACACTGGTAAACATGACCCGTCCCAGCTTTTTTGGAACGTGTTGCAGCCATAAAATTCGAAATTAATCATTATTTGCTAAAAACAATAAAGTTGATCAGTTTGAACATTAAATATCTTGTATTTGTAGTGTATTCAATTAAATATAGGTTGAACATGATTTGCAAATCGTTGTATTCTGTTTTTATTTATGTTTAACACAACGTCCCAACTTCATTGGAATTGGGGTTGTGCTATAATACACGGGGGATTGCCATTTGATCTCATTTTGGATTGTGGGCCTAGTGAGGATCTGCACTCTGCAATTCACATGTAGCGGAGTATACAGTGCCCCTCCGCATTGCAAAGTTTGACTTTTCCATATGCATTTTGTATTAAATACAATGCAAATCTGCTTAGCAACAAGTGGCCATCCAAGTGCGTTACGTAACAAGGAATAAAATCTTAGCAATTCAGTTGATCAACAGTTGCTGTTAAAAAGTAAACATTTTATTTCAGTATTAAAGTTCCCTAATCAATCGCAAATGATTTGATAGTGTTTCAATTCATAACATTGCATTTATTCACAGTCAAACTAATGTATTGTAGTTCTTCATGACGTAAGCTACCTGAGCGGTTCATGCTCAACCATTTGTGTGTGTGTGTGTGTAAAAATGTCACTCAAATACATACAATAATCATGATAGAAGCTTTGGCTTTTTACAGTTAAAGTGAGTGCCATTCTAGGACGATGTGATGTTGTGCCATTCATGACAGTTTTTGCAGCAAGGGAGTGAAACTGCATACTTGGAAGTGATAGAATGTGCCGGGTTAAATCGGACAAAGTGACCGCTTGTAATGACACCGCCATCACTGAAAGATCATCCGATTTGCTGCAGCTTGAGACGCAAATGGCAATGTGACGCATATCAACCGAAGATGTATAAAAACCACCCAACTCTTTGGCACTTTTATAAGGCCTGTAAATGCGATACTAATGGCATCTCAATATCCGCCCACGTCATGCACGAATGCCAGCAATGCTGCCCCCCCCCCCTCTTAACCCCCCCTGCGCTATCTCTCGTATGCACGTGCAAACCTTGCCTCTCATTTATCTGCCGCCTCTGTTTCACATCATCTTTTTTCACGGAAGCAACTCTGTAAATGGGTTCACACTAAAAAAAACATTAAAGCAATGCAGTGAGCAAGCAGAGCCCATTGCCTGTGTTAAAGCGGTTGCATGAACTTTCTAATGAGCTTCTCAATAAAACTCTGGTGCGGCTAAAGCCCAGCTTGACGGACAATTTGGAAAAGGGTGGACATCTGTGTCAATCATACTGGTGGGTAGATGCAACCAAAAAGACAGACTTTTTGAAGTCTACTGTTTTCATTGTTGTTTTCACAGACAGATATATATTTTTTGCGCATAATGATGTACAATGTTACAAGATAAGGTTCATAGTCAAACACACACTGGTTTAAGTGTTTACATCCTTCGGGAAGGTGCCTTCTTTATCCTCGGCAGCTTGTATGGCACTCTCCTACTTTGTATGCTTGCCGTGCTCCATTTGGAGTCACAGATGCCTCTGTCACTGGGGCGGCACTCATTTGGCGTGGCCTCGGGTGGCTGTGTCAATATTTGCAGTGAGTGCTGTTTGGGTTTGGCGTCTTCTATAAGCATGACTGGGCTTGGGCGATGCTAAGGCTAAAAAAAAAAAAACATCATCAAGAAACAAAAGCTCAGTCTATGGAACCGCTGTCTATAATTAATGCAGGCCTCTTGGCAATAACTGTGAAAGGATAGGTTTCATCGGGAGTTGCTGGACCGAGCTGGCCAGGAGGAGGACAGAAGGGGCAAAAACACAAGTAAATGAATTGTCAAGAATAACATTAGAAATTCACTTCTTTAATTAATCAACTGCATAGGGGGGAATAGTTACTACCATAAAACAAACAGAGAGGAGTTTTATTTTATTTAATGTTTTAAGCCAAGTAAGGAATTTTCCAAGCCAGTGATGCTGCAATTTGTCCGTGTGCTCAATAATTGTTTGGTCAATCCAGTCGATGTCCCAAACCAAATTTATTTGCCTTTCATGCTATACTTTTCATAAAAGCCCCAAGGAATAAAAAAAAAAAAAAAAAACTAGAGTTGGCAGACTGTATTGATCCAAAGAGTTTGATACTCTGAGTTTATAGTGTAGTATAATTCAGGAGGGCATGTTCTGCTTCCCTGGGAGTTGGCATCATTGTCTTTATTTTCTTCTTCACTGCCACTGCTTTGTGAAGCTGTCTTTATGTATTTCTTCAAAATTGAAATGCGTTTAAAAAAAACATTTGCAAACTGCTGAGTCCATGCCAGAGCAACAGGTGGTGCTTTTATCCCTAACTGTGTGTTTTAGATAGAAGCTCAGTAATTTCTGTAAAAGCAGTAAGCCTATTGTGTAAGACGAATTAGCCTACTTGAATATATAATAATAATATATTAATAAATAAATCATATAGGTAGATAATGTAGCACAAACACATTTTTAAAAAAATTGTTGCATGTACTAATATGAAGCTGCAAATATTTCTTTTTATTATAGCCATCCAAGTTCCAGTAATTTTTGAGTTGTTATCTTTTCAAATCACATTAAAGCAAAGTCTTTCTTAATTGCCATCTGTTAAACTGAGATTACCTTATGTCACTCTGATTACAGTAGATTATTTCATTGCAATGATATTCAATTACTGTCTGTTTATGAATTGGTGTTACAAAAATAGCCGTTTCAATCCTGCAACATATAGCATGTATGTTGCAGGATGATAGCATACTGTATGTATTTAAAAACTTTTTTTTTTTTTTTGCATTTTTGTCCATTGTAAGCATATGGTTAACAATTGAACCCCACAGTGGTTAAATCCATAGGGTTACACGGCACGCAGGCTGCTCCCATTTGTATGAATTAGGCTTGACAAGGAAGCCAAACAGCACGGAGCAGCCAATGCACCGCTACCCAACCCTTGTAACACCATCTGGCCCTTGAGGACAATTCCAATGTCATCTGCTGGTTTATTACATTACCCACACGTGCACATGACATATGACATCTTTATTCTCCTGCTTAGTGAACAGCAAGTCAACGTCTATTGCAAAGGGGGAAATAAATCCGAATGAAAAGCTCCCACAGCCCTTGGCATATTTGCAACATGGAATTTAGTCAGCAGGCCTGTATGAATAAAGTTCAAGATAACAATACAATTACAGACATACGGTAAAACATGGGGTGATGTTATCTGTGTCCATCTTTGTACTTTTTTAGTTAGGTGGTATTATACAGTACGTATAACACATTATGTGCCTTATAGGTACCTGTGCTACATATTTCATATGCTTTGTGTTGAGGAGCTCTGCATGTTGTCTGGCTTGTCAAAGCTTCTCACCATGCGTTTTTGGAGCATGTATAGTGTGCATGTGGAATCGTAGAGCGTGAGCCTGCTGAGTGGCCTCACAAGGTGCCAGTTGTGTACTGAATGGCAGTGTGGGGTTTCCATGGAGACATTAAGCAGCGTCTCTGGCGTGCATACTATCAAGATTTGAGTTTAGCACGTAATCATAAATAGGTGGACCAGATTCCAACAATATGGCTGTGCAGTTATATTGAGCTTTAAGATTGGTGCGTACTGGTATTTCGCACGGGTGGAACAGTGGTGTCATTTCCAGCACTGTGCCATCACAGTGAGGAGGTTATTGGTTTGTGGGTGGTGGGAAAGAGAAAGGTTAATTGGGAACGCTCGCCCGTAGGTGTGAACACGAGCGGTTGTCTGTCTCTGTGTCAGCCCTGCGATTGATTTTACGTCTGTCCTATGTGTACCCCATATTTTCCCCAATGTCAGCTGGGATAGATCCGGCTTGACCCTGCCGAGGATAAGCAGTGCAGATAATGGAGGGATGGGTGGATGCCGGAGACAACACGAGCAACAGCTTACAAATGGTCATTTTTGGCGTGCAGCAATTTGTTGCACAAGTGGTAGTAGTGCATTGTGGTTTCGTACATTTGCTTGACATTCAAAGACATATGCATATTTTTTGGGAGGCTCAGCATGTGACTTGCCCTCCGACTAAGCATCATGACCATAGGCTGTGTCATCCTATGCCTCTCCCACTACCTTCACATCAATTACACACGTGGATGAAATGGGAGAGTTGCATAGGTCACCAACATAATTAACTTTTCCCTGGAATTCAGTGATGTATTACCCCTCGAGATCAAAGAGTGAGTAGAGACGTTAATGTGATGGTGCACGTTCCACATCGCAATATGGCGTGGAAAGCATGAACAAGACACATAAAAACAGAACATTACAAGTTCACATTGATTCCCAATTTATTTCGGCAGCAGCCTGGCCTTGTTTGCTTAAAATAACTGCTTGCGATTTTACCAAGGTGGCTACCAAGTGGCAAAATTCTCCCTGAGGGAGTTTGTTTGCAGTAAATAAAGGCTATAAGAGAATTGAATTGCTTTTTTGGCCATATTCAAAGCTACATCTTGGTGACAAACTCCTCGGCCCAAAGTGCTCACAGTTATCCAATAGAACCAAGCAGTGTAGTTTGCATTGTTAATCAGTCTCATTTTCTCTGCTCAAATAATGATAAGTCCCCTTTGGCTTTTGCAGAATTCCCATTTGCTGAAAGTGTTGTCTTGTCTTGAATTTAATAAATGTCCAGGATAACTGCCTGAGTTCCTTTTAATGCATTATCGTCACAGACGCGCTGATGCAGGACAACAAAACATTTTCTCAAGCAGCAGCTGGCATGATTAGAATGATGACGTTTCTTCCATCTACTGGATGGACCGGTAAAATGTAGAGCTTGTAGAAACTCATTAAATAACTCTTATGGTTTAAGCCATTTTACACGTTGTCTTAGTTTTACACCAAAGTTATCCAGACCATTCACATACAAAAAAGGGTGCATCCTTTTAACATGGTGCATTGATGGCTCTGTAATTTATTTATATTTTAGGTTTGATACCTTAACAATTAAATATCTGCTGAAAGGGAACATTGTGAGTTATTCTCCCTCTCTCTCTCTCTCTCTCTCTCTCTCTCTCTCTCTCTCTCTCTATATATATATATATATATATATATATATATATATATGCATGCTCTAGTGGGGGGGGAATCCCGAGTGATTTTCACATTTAGATTTTATAGCTTGGGGTCTGACAGCATTTTAATTCCCCTTGCGGTTTCGGTATCATATAAGTACAATTTCCTCTCTGCATGCCATCAGCACCTCTCTCCTGAAACCAATTTAAGTGGTGATCCTAAATCTGGCTTGCTTGGTAGGGACCCTGAAGAGCAGTCCATATTAGAGAATCGCAGCCAAACACCTTAAAGGAGAACACCACCTCCAAATGTAATTAGATGCTATCAATCTCTCACTCACAATTGGGACTGTCAGTGTTACTCGGGAACCGGGCAAGCGGTTTTCCTAATGGAGACGGTCTTGGCATTCCCATACCCTTCAGAAGTGGAGCAGAATGAAATACCCAAACAAGATAATTTAACTGATTAAAATGTCTTTTACAATTGAATCATTGGAACATGTCATTAAGTCCACCAGATTTTCTCTGAGGTAGCTTTGATTCAGATTGATGTAAATTATAGGAGCTCAGGATGTATTGCGCTAAGAGCGAATGGAATGGAATTATTTGAAGCTTAAAATGGGAAGGCAATTTTGTCAAAGTGAAAATATATTGTAAATATAATGCACCACAGAGAACAGTGTTGTTAACATCCCTGCCAAATTTAAATGATAGGGATAGTCACCCGATTATGAAACACAGGGAAAATGTACTCTGATTTTAGGTATTTAAGTACATGCGGCAGCTAATGCCGAAATTGTGATCATACAGTCTCCCAATGAGCAATTTTGTTGTAGTAGTCCTTACTAAGACTCTCACTTTTCTTTGTCCAATATGTCACCCATTTTAAAAAATAAAGGTAAAATGCATCTAAATGATCAAATGTATAATATTTGGAATCATTTATAATTTGCAATAATTAAAAACTGAAGTAATTCTTCCGCTCTCTCCCAGCGCAGTTGACTTACAAACATTGCACTCACACTGACTCACTCCTGCTTGCTTTCTATTTCAGGGTGCTCAGCTGCTGAGCAAGGCTGACCTGCTCACGGTAGTATATCTGATCAAATCAATATGCATTTCTCTCTCTCGCTTGCTTTATCTAGTCTTTCCACTCATTTCTGACAGCAGTTAGGCATGACAGGATGATTGAGAACTGATGGCTCCAACAAGCTCCCGAGTCTATGAGGGATGGACAGAGTCGATTGACAAAGGGGGTGGAGGGGGTGGGATGGCTTGTTCCTCGAAAAAGTGACATAGGACCCAAAATGCAGCACACCGGAAAAGTTGGGAAGGATTTTAATAATCAATTGGAGGTAAACTGTGACAGGTCAAATCAAGGCCAACAAACAGTTCAAGGGCAGTCAACTTCACACTTCACAGTCGAGAGGTTCAGGCTTTGAAGATCAGCCTAAGTGATGCAAGATTTTGTAATCCACAGATACCAGGTCAGGAAATGTTGTTGTCTGCGTCCAAGATACAGAGAGAGCAGAACGAGGAACTCGCAGTCCAAGCAGAATCTCCAACAGGCAAACGTCAAAGGGCAGAACTCTCTTTGGGTCTCTCTATCCTATACTAGATGAGGTTTTTTGTCGCATATGTGAACAAAAATTATGCAAGCAACCTCTACCAGATTTGCCTGACTAGTTCACAAGTGTCCATATGAGTTGTTGGCTTTTTGATCCCCACAGATGCCACACGAAGTGTGCAAAATATTCCATAAAACCGCTATTTATTTTGGTGGTGTTTTTCAAATCATTGAGCCTTTTGTTTGCACCTGTTCAATGATTACATCTTTCACCCTGAGGCATAAGGGAAGATTAATTAATTTGGATGCAAAATTCGAGTGATGCAAAATGATTTTATTTGCAGCATGTCAGATGCCTTTGTTTTCCTTCTTTTGTTTCCTCCAGCTCACTGCCTTGCTTTGGCTGCGGTTTGATGCTTGTGTGCGCTGGTTGTGCTTTGGTAATTTCTGGGGAAATGTGACGTGGAGCCACAACATGTTATTAGTAGAGCGAGTGCTATCGCAAACAAGTGAACATGTGCAGTCAACTAGGCCAGTGAGCAAAAATGTGAACATACAAGAACCTTGTTGCTCTTTGTACGGTCTGTCACTCCCATTCCTCTCAGGTGTTTTTTTAATTATTATTATTATTTTTTTATTAAACTTCCAAATAATCGATGCCTGCTTTTTTTCCAGTTAGCAGATCCACTGCCACAGTTACTGGCTGCCTTTTGAAAATGTGTTAAAACTCATTCATGAGCCAACTCGAGCTTACTTTTCATTTAATTACCAGAAGATAAAGTATGTGATGGCTGGACGGATTTAACAACACAGGTAAAGCATGTCGTCCAATCAAAGCTCAGCTCTGATGTTGTGGACTGTATGCCCTCTTCGGTTGCTCTGAACTTTGATTGGCACGCTCTCGTCCGCCTATTTAGTTTGTTGTCTTTGAAGAGGTGTGCATTCAGCGGTTTTGCGGCTGTCATTCACATTGACAGTGTGTTGTTCTCTCTATACGATACCTAATGAATCATAAAACGTCAGTTATGGTTACGATAAAAATTGGATTGATGGATCCTTTTTTTCCTTCCTGTTGTCAGTGAATTTCACACTTATGTGGATCCCTGCAGGCATGCTGGTGTCTTGTGGATCCAATTAATCTGGGAAATGGGCCCCTGAAAGAATAGACGGACCTATCCATTTAATAAGATGCCTATATATTATGTAATATTATATAACAACTGAAGACAGATCTGTCAAGAACCATACGGCTGACAGTATATACAGTGGTGCCTTGAGGCACGTGTGAAGCAACTTTCACGCTTTCCGAGATTCGACCCAATTATTTCGTTTTGACTTGCGAGCAAACATTTTACATACAAGCAATGTATGGCAGTGAACTCAACCCATCTCACTTGAGAAACAGGCAGCATTTTGGGAGATAGTGTACAATTCTTCCAAAAAGAGGATTCAAACTGTTTATTTGCTCCCCCAGTTGGAGTTTATTGTCAAGCTAAACATAAAACAAAGAGTGGTAAACGGGTATTTAAAACAACCACACAGCTTTCCCTTACAAAATGTTTGCTTCGGTTACATAACAAAGTAGACTAGTAACTCAAGCCACCACTGTATATATCATTTTGTCAGTTAAGGGCATCATGTATTAACAAAAGCACTAATGGGTAATATGTCCTACTTACAAGATATTACAAATAGGTATTTGGTAGGATTAGGCAGTGTAATGGTAGAATCAAAATAAATGTCATGTTATCTGTTGTGCATGCATACAGAGGCCACCCAAAATTATCTTTGGTCCTTGTAGCTTTCACACCTGAGTCCAACAGACCGAGACCCATCTCCCAAGCGGCCTCACTTAACTGAACCAGACCCGTGGGCGCAGACTAAATAAATATACAATAAGTGTCCTTAATCAGACTGTCACTGCATATTTTTCAGAATAAGTTAACTTCAGTAGCTGTGCATGTGAAAATCTCTTCTTTTGCTCCCTTTGTCTACTTCGCATTCCTGCCAGCAAAATCCGAGTTCAGTTGAGACCAGCAGGTAATAAATTATAGCTGTAATATCTTTGCTGGCAGAGGGCCAGATTTCATCTCTATACACTTTTCAAAGATGTGTCTGAGTGTGTTTCGTTATATTTGTCTTTAACAGGTTGACTTTGTGTGCGTGCGTGTGTATTTGCTTTTTAACTGCAATGATCTGTCATCACTATCCCTGCCTTCTAGCAGACAGGACGTTCCATCATAGACTTGCATGTCCCGAAAATGCACCGTCATGTTCTTGTCATTTTGCGGTCGTGTGATTATCACTCTTTCCAAATTGTAACCTCAATAATCTCAGAGGGTAGAGGCGTATTTCGTCAGGTCGTTGCCACATTTAAACTGACAGAAAACGATGTGCTAAATGTTTCTCTCGCACCTGTCTGCCTTCATTAAGTCAACGAGCAAAATTGGACTTGAAGTTTTGGAAACCAGAACCAAATTCAGTGTCCCAACCAAGTGTTCTTTGTGATGGAAGCCCTGGGTGTTTGAAATGACTTTCATCCTTTATGGTCGCCATAAAGCCAGACATGCCACTAGCAAATCATCTTGGCAAGTAGGCAAACTCTTTACAGTATGAAATATATGCTGGGTTGCTGCTTTTTTTGGCAGCTGTCAAAAATAACTAAGCCTAATTGGATGTAAAAGGCCATTCCCACAGTGGGTCCTTCAGTCAGGATTTGACGCTATATGCTAAGTGTTGGCTATTGTGGGCTGTCATGTCACACTTGCCTAACTAACACAAGGAACATTTTTTTTTATGTTGCGATGAATCCAAAAGAGGATTCCTGTGGGCTGTTATTTGTGTGGCGGTAACACAACCAAGTGGATCTCACGTGAGATAACAATAGAAGCGTATTCATTATTTCTGCCTCCAAGATCATCTACACTTGAATAAATACCAACAATGCTGTCATTTGTGCTGTCAGTTGTGTTGGAGATATATCGCATATGTTTAAACAAAACAAAGACAACCATGTCGTTTCCGATTTGGTTTGTTTATAATTCTGTGACAACTCACGCTCGAATTTGGTTCTGGGTCAATGTGTCTGCAGAGGTTTCTTGTCAGCAGTTTTCCCGTCAGTAGAGCTCGCCTTGATTAGACGAAGGAAGAACTTCAGTAATTGTATCAATGCTGAGAAACTAACTACGGTGCATAAAAACGTCATTGCTATACACTATTGAGTATTGTTTCTGAAGTGTTTGACTTTTTTGACAGGAAAGACTGATGTGACATGACAACTACAGTGTATATATCAGGAGGCATTGTGATATATTAATTTAACATGACTTTATCAATCCCGAAATATTCCGTTTATACGACTAATCCATATTTGTTTTGTAAATTCCATGTCACAGAATCCCAAACTACTTCAGAAATGCAGTCTAGATAAGAAATAACCTTTTTTTCAGTGACTTGTCAGTGGACACTTCACACTGCTCTTTATTATGCAGTATTTGTTTTGGTATAGAGGAGTCATTGTCCATGTGTGATCAATAATCACCAAGTCATTCCTTTTCCGTTTGCTTCTGGGTGTTGATTTTGTTGTTGTTGTGCTAATTTTCCTCTGTGCTAGAAGAGTCTGCCACTGCAAGCAGAGGCATGTGTGGTCTTCATTGTGCTGTGACAATGATAATAATAAAGAGAAGCGGGGAGCAGAGTGTGGGAAGAACACTGTGTCTGATTTAGCTGTAAAGCCACTTTCTTTCTGATCTTCAGCAAAAAAAGGCCCAAATTTGTGCAACAGCCTTATAACTCCTCGCTAATCCCCTCTTCTGACTCATTTCACAGGGGTTTGATGCTCTCTCTCAAAAAAAAAAATCTCTTGTTCGCTCACTGGCATGCTTTTTTTATACATGCTTATGCACACACACACTCATACACGTACAAAGCCGTACAAAGAACATTTCCAGACTAAAAGAAATATACATGAAATTTCCCTTGTCGAACACAATCCATTGTGTGTTGCCAGTTGACTATTATTTCTTGTTTCAAACCAATTTTCCCACAAGAAAAAAAAGTAATGTGAATTAACTTTTCCAGTCTCAAACTGCCATCATTAAACATTTATTAACTGTACAGGTGACGGTCATGCAAATGGAAAACAAGTCCACTGTTGTAAACTAAAACTAAAATGAAATAAAACTACTCTCACTTTGAAAACGCCTGACGGCCATGGAATGGAGAGGGAACAGTACACTTAACACTCAAACATGTTTTGACTTTCGAGGCATGAATTTCCAGGAAATGTTGCTGGAACTCCAAATTTGTAAGAATTAGTGTGCGTTTAACTTCAAATTTTTGTATTTTTGCATTTTCATTAATAGTGTCTCCCTGCAAAACAATGTCACCACTGGCAACATATCAATTTGAGTGAAAAAGAAAGTTAGAGCAACTGTGAAGGGCTTAAAGGGGAAAGGAAGTAACCCCTCCCATTGCCTGTAAACATTTGCGCCATTATTACAGATTAACGTTTTTATGAGCCTCGCTGGAATTAGCATTAGTGACGGTTTTAGTGCCAAATTCCTGTTTCAGCTCTGTCACTCTTCCCCCGCCTCCATACTATGAGACGACTTAATATCACAGCGAGCTTCCCCGACACGGTGCCAGACGAGCGGATCACAGTGGTGGGTTTAGTACATTGGGTCACATTTCACCCTCTTGCTATTCATAGAAGGCTAAAGCTTCTTTTCTTGACGTCCAGTTCACATGCCATTAACACAATGGTCCCTTGATTAGCATGTTCGTATGCCCAGGATACATTCTTACATGAAAACAACCCAGTGGTGATACACTGAATTGAGCTGGCGGATTATTTTGGAAGCTTATCATTAGGTGTCAAACGCAAGGTCCAGGGGCCTGATTTGGCTCCCCACGTTAATTTTTTTATTTTTTTTTATTTGTTATTTTCTTAGCCCTCTGAAGAAAAGTGTCTGTACTTCATCTTTCTTACTAATTTACTGGATTTGTTCTTTTTGTTTTGGCAGAAAATGTGTACCAAAATGGCTATTTGTCTTCAATTTATACAGATATTACAAGCACTGTTTTCCAAATAAAGCCAAGCTTAACATAAATTTAACCATAGCTGCAAACTTGACACTTGTCCCTTTTTCCATGACTTCTGATTTTAAATTCCATTTGCTTTTAAAACTATACAGTGTATAATAACAATGAAATGCAGGGGCAGCTATGTATGCATACTAATATGATGAGGTAATTAGATTCATGATTTTCCTTCTGAGGGAAACCATAACTACGATGATTTCCGTAATGAAAATGAGTTTGACACCCCCGATTCGAAACCATACATATGGAATATAAGGATGGATATTTTTTTTCAACAGTTATGGATAAAAATTCCCTGAGTAATTCACTCTTGTAGAGTATTGGTTTACCCTACGGGAAGTGTTCCCATTTGTGCACTTCCATCAATGAGCAGTACCAGAGATGAAGTTCGAACCACTTATTTACCATGCAGAAAATATATCCGGCTCTCCATTTAGAACCATTAGGCTCCGCACTTGAGCAATATTTCACCCCAATTCTATCAGGGGATTTTTATATGATCTAATTACCTTTGTTCATCGCACAGGAGCTAAATGTCAGCGAATCTCACTGTATTTCTCGTGCACTCAATCACAGGCTTGGACAAAGATGATATACAGCCTCCTACGTTGGATATAAGATGAGTATTTAATAGCCCAGTGATGAGGACGGGCTTATCGCTACCAATGTACAACAATTTAGGCGTCCATTATAAATATAAATGGAGGGCTACTGTGGGATTAATGCGCAAAGCAGCTCCTGTAATCTTCAGACTACAGAGCTGTGCTTTTGGAAACATGTTTTCTCAAGGAACTCAAAGCCTAAAACCAACATGGATAACTTGTTTGATCATTGGCGCTTACAATTAATCACAAAGCATTAACAAGCAAATTGCCAGCTCTTCAAAGGTTTTTGGGCTCGTCAGAAGCTAATTTTGCTCTGTTATTGCAACAGACACAGTCGACATGGTTTTTGTGGCATCGCCTTAAGAGAAACGACTAAAAGGAGCAGCAATCCTTTTTAAATTGGAGGGTTGTTTCGTTATGGCACAATGTTACATTACTAAATGTTATCATGACTAAAATCACATATTTCAACCAAACTTTTAAGGTTTAAAAGTTAAATACAGTATGTCAGGCATTAGAGTAAAAAAAACGACTACAGCAGAACTCCCAAAATTGAATGCCACCAATAGTGGTACTCATTCGTTGGAATTTACCTGCTGACAGAAATACGACACTTCTTAAGTCCAGCAATAGCGTCAGGTCAATATCACCATAAAGTGCCTTTGGGGTCCTTATTAGGATCACTCAGTCATCATGAAAAGGTAGCAGAATAATGAATCTAAGGTTTTATTAAGGGCAAAAACATTCACAAACACACCAGTAGAATGATAAGTCTCTTAAAATATATTTCTTCCTTTTATACCATTTTCTTCATTGGATGTACTGTACGTGATTTTGGGACATCCCACACACAGCTAATATGACTACAGTGCGTGTAAGAAGTGATTAAATAATCCAGCCAATGAAAAATCTTTTGGGGCGAAACGGAGAAGTCTCAAAGGCATTATTATGGTGATATTGACTCACCGTATTATTTTATAAGGGGACACAGTACCGCTCTGCAAAAACGTCAATCATCTTCAAAGAGTGAATAGTTTGATTTTATTCATAAATTTTTCCGACAGTAGTTGATTTATCTTGGAAACCGGTTATGAATGTTAAAATTGTGCAGTTTGGAGTTTTTCTGAGGACAGTTGGGGACTGCAACAGATACATTTATTTTACATTATTCCCCAAGGGAACATATATTGGGAAATCAGAACATCTTGAAAGTTAACCGATTGTGTTTAATGCAGAGGTTTCACTGTACTTATCATTCAGAGAGAATTCTGCATAGTACGCTGCTGCTGTAAGTGTCTTCGTGCGAGCGGAGGCGCTGAATTTCTATTCTAATTTATTACATGGAAGTCCTGTCAAACATGATCCAGTCAAATTGTTCCGTCAGAACTCCACTTGGCCATGTTCCATGTCATTCCCACCCCGGTTTTGTCATTTAATCAATTGTCCTTTGCTCCAATAAAGCATACATGACAAAATAGCCTGAGAAAGTCAGCGATTAAATGTAATATACGATGTAGTTCTACGATACTGTGAACTACAAACGCAATCATAATGGTTGATAAATTCATCAACTAAAACGGAGTTGTTGTTTTTTTACCTTTGTAATGGCAGACTTGACTTTGGCATCGTTAGATCGTGCATGTGTACCTAAAAGATTGAAAATAAGTTTTTGTATTGGCGCGTATTGCTGGGATACTTAAATTGTCTCCCATTGCTGATTTCCCTTATTGTTAAATGCCTATACAGACTCATGCAAATTAAATCCTATACAGTAGGAGGAGCGTTGTTGGTACACGATTAGATGCAAAGCAACAGAGGTACACTGACGCAATGTCAGTGGATGTCAGTTAACAGCTTGTCCTGACTGAACAAACAGGGAGCGAGAGTGGATGGAGGGATGAGCGAGATGAGAGCGTGTACAGTATATTTGATTAGCCTCTGAAGTGAGTGATGTGCCTTTAATCCGTCCTCTAGTGCTCACTGCCCACGGGCACAAAGTGTTGTAAGTCTTTAATGTGAAGCCAGTGGTCATACTTTGGGGCTTTATTTTATTCATTTATTCTTCTTTTTACTTCTGTCCATTCTTTGCATCCAGCGACATTTCCTCCTTACATGCTTGAGCTCAAATATTTTACATTTAGGTATTTGACAACACCACGGAGACATGAAATTTTCTAAATAAAACAAATTAAAATACTAAAATGCTGATTTAATTTAATCTTAACACATCTAAATATACTATATTAAATCTAGTTTGACATGCTTTGCAGCCTTATTCCCCCCTACAGTTTGATATACTGACTATGCATAGTAAAATGGGTGTTTTTAATTAATTTAAATTCCATTCAGTCTTTTTGCAATATATCAATATGGATAAGTCTGCGTTTCACTTGAATCCTAAAACTAAACTGCAGCCCTCTTTCACCAGAAAAATATCACTTGCAGTAAAAAAATTTGAAAAATGTATGCACGTTGTTTTAAGCAGGCAGATCATCATTAATGCAAGTGGAGGACACCACTGAAGGTGGTGCATTTGTATTTCTATGTAAAAAAAAATATCCTTAACCGGGTTCTCCAGTATTGACAGAATCATTGTTTTACAGAGTTTACTATTGACGTGAAAGGAATATGAGGATGGCTGTCTCTTCTGCCGCGCACATTCTCAATTAGTCGGGACTACGATGGGGCTCAGTAGCTTAATGAATGCAGAAAGTTGTTGGCAGAGCATATGGTCTACCACTCTTCAAATCTAGCATGGACACATTGCCAGGCTAAAAAAAGGACAGACTTAAATACACATAATACAGCTGTTGTGGTCCTTAGATTGCTGGGGGACTGTTTGAATGAATGGAAGTGGAAAGGCTGCTACAGTCAAATGTATGTGTGCTTAAGTGGCTCAGCTTTCAGCGCCTGCGGCTCCTCCATTGACTCACACGCAGTGTGTTTACCTACGTTTTAACTGCAAACTGATCTCAATATATGACTGCTCTATGTTGTGTAGCATATCTGCTTTCCATTTCCCATTCCCTCTTCTCAGAGAGGAAAAGTTCACCTTATTCATCTCTTCCGACGTGCTGCTTTGAAGTTTGAAGCGGGTAGACAATTAATCAGACTCTGGTAGGGCTCTCAAGTTTTTCCACTGTGCTTTTGGACAATGAATTTGAATTTTTACGCCAGGCAGGCTCAGGGATGCGTAAAACTCTGGTCTTGACCTCCATGCTGATGAAAGCAAAGTTCTGCCGAGCTTTGCCTAACGCTAAATATATGTCAAGAATGACCTGACACACTTCAAACCTTTTCAGCGCTCGAACAAATCAACCTTTATTGAGTGAGATGGAAACAAATAATCAGGACCATGCCCCAAGGGCTGTATAAGTAACACGCTTACAGATTTATGTGTTTGCATGTTCAGTAGTGTATGTATTTGTGTGTGATAAATCTCACATGAACCATAATCCCAATGCTACGGGAGATTTTTATTGACTTTCAAGGGTCTTGGAGTGAAGCTCGAGTATGATTGGGAGCGTATATTTTCCTTCCTGCAAACAACATTTTTACCTTAACATAGCTATTAATCTCCCGGCTCAGGCGAGCATTATTATGGTAAATTTACTGTATGATGTACTTCCAAGTGCCTGCTTGCATTTGCGGTTGCATCTTTGCGTGTGCGTGTGTGTGGATACAAGTTGGGGGCAAAGTGAGATTTTGTACCTCATGGGAAGTTACCGATTTGAATATACCACTTGCACACTTTCCCCTTTTTAAGCACAAAAAATATCCCCAGGGCACCCAGAAATTTGTGAGGAATGGGGATGCATTGCTGGAGTGAAGGATGATGGGATATAAATATAACTGTCCTTCAGGGTAGAAGCCTGTGCACCTGGGGCTGTCAAGGTCTAATTATGCTGCCCGCTGAAGGCATTTTTAACAACTGAGATGGTTCCAGCCTGACAACAAACCTAGATGATTGCCGCTAATCTGCAGGGTAATAAGTTGAGAAGTAATGATATCAATAGACAATTGAGCAGTGAAGGCTTTTACTGAGGGGAAATGCAAGATAGAAATTGGGATAGCACTCATGCATAATCACACAGTCCAGCTTTAATGTTCTCCTAATGTCCCAATTTCCTTTTTAATTTCATCATATATTGCTGAATGGTGTGAGTATAATATGACAATTCATCTACAATGAAACATACAATCATTACAATTCTATACAAAAGGAGCACATGGCAGCGTTACCAACGAATGTACAAACACTGAATGAAGGGTGCGTTTTGATTAGCCAGATATTTTTATTTATTTAGATTAGATATTTGTCTCATGGCCTCTTCAGGCAGAAAACTCCGTGCCCAACTGTTCTAGTAGGCTTCTTCTGACATTTTTTTAGTCACAACTTACAGCACAACCAATTAATGGTGGAAAAAGTTTTGAAATGAATTATCTTGGTCTTATTTTATAGATCACAAAAAGTGAAGTGAAATAGATAATATCCCACTTCGTATGAGATGTCAATTCAGCAATAGAAAGACAAAGAGAAGAGAACTTGACAGTCTGTGTTCACAGAGCTTTTTCCACTGACAAGTCTCATCCAGCAAAGGCCAAAGGAAGGAATTAAGATGAAAGGAAGTGGCTCTATAGAGGATTGGAAAGTAGAAAAACAGAGGGAGGACATGAAATCCACCACGAAGTTCTCTCTCTGCTATACCCAGCATGCACTCAATTTGGAATAAAGGCTGCATTTTTCCGAAAGCAAATCACAAGCAATGAATGCATACATTTGGAAGAAAATAATAACTTGATCATATCAGTCAAAGCTGCCAGTTTTTCATTTACCAGAAATTTATTTTGCATGGCCAGTTGCAATTAATATAATTATTTATCTGGTCTGAACACAGAAATGTAATCCCCTCCCTCCATAATGCATCTATTAAGTCCACTAGCTTGTGGTTTTGTCCGGACTTGAGAACACTGGAGCATCGTCTTCTTTTCCCACCAGCCTCGTTTCCCCCACTCTTACCCCCGTATCTTTATCCTTCACATGCATACTGGGGATACTGTTTGACGAGTCCTTGGTTATCTCACCTGTTACTCTGTGAAAGTGTTTGCATTAAAGACTAAGTGACAGCCAGGTCCGGAAAACGCTTGATTTAGATGGATTGCACTTTCTGCCAGCATTTACACAAGGGAGAGGAGGGGCAGGAGGCACGGATATAGAGGTAAAAACGACGGAAAGTAGGACGTGAGCAGCGGTGCATTCACTCATCCTACAGAGGATGAGATTACCCTTCTCTGTCTCGCTGTGTCCGCGGTCACTGCTATCTGCTCGAGCGAAGGGACCCGAGATGATCATAAATCTTTGAGCGTGTGTGAATATGCATCCGCCGGGAACACGGGTTTGTCGCAGCAGGTGGGTATGAACGCGGAGAAGGGTGCTCGTGCAGGAATGAAGGGACTGCGGCCGGAATGAGGATACATGAAGAATTTTGTGGGCCTCTGTTTGTGTTTAACTAAAAGGGCAGTGGAAGCCAAAGTGAACATTCAGGTGCTCACAAGAGACAAAGCTTTAAGACTAAGCAAAAATTAACGACTGTGGTTACATCATCTTCCCAAACTCTTATCTCAAAGGTCTAGGAGCCATGAGTGATGGAAACAAAAAAATCTGACCTTATTAGGCTGTTTTATAGGTGGAAATGAATCTGGACGCACACTAACCTTCGGGGTTGACGGCCTTGCTTTGTAATTGTCAATTTTGAACAAAACAAGCCTACTCAAAAGTATCTAATGTAACCATTCAAATGTTTAAAACATACTTTGAATCTTGAGGTGACATAATGCTGCGAGGCTCCCACGCAGTCAAGAAAAGGTGGATTTACAGTATATTACACAACATTTTGTTTTAACAGACAACGTGGTTACTGACAATTGGCATTGATTTATGGAAAATATGAACTTGCTATTAACTTTTCTTCCCTGCTTTATCCATAATGCCAATTTAATATCGGTATTTGTAAAGTTCAGAACTGTATTTGTTGACTGAAAATTGTAAAATTTGGCATTGGTTGAGGTCTGTATTTGACAGAGGGCTCTCCTAAATGCCTTTTTTTTCTTGTTTTGCTTTGCGTAATGCTTTCTACTGTTTTTCTCTGTCTCTCCCTTACCTCCTAATTTACAGTATTTTATCTGAGCGCTGTGTGCAAAATGCTAACTTGGAAGTCGTGGGAGGGGCGGGAATAGGGCCTTCGAGCGAGAGACATCAATAGCTTCCTTTTAATTCAGAGAACTTGCTCCTCCACCCTCTTTTTTCTTCTTTCCCCCGCTGCTAATAAAGCCAAATTGGCATGAAAGCTAGTGACCTCTTCCCCGCACAGGCTTTCTCTTCTTTGGCATGCGGGACTTTGCCTGTGAAAGAAACTACTTTAAAACAAAGCTGTTTATTTCAAATATGTTTATCCAACATCAAGCTCCTTTTAAACTCATGTTGTTGTTTTTTTTACATTGAATCTGATCCTTTTAGATGCGGCTCGTACGCATCTACTTTGATAAAAGAGCCTTTGTATTTGCTTTCTCTTTTTTCACGCGTTTTCTTTCCCCTCATATTTTTATGCAATCCCCAAAGTGCAGTGAATTTGATTTATCTTATTTTGTTTTAACTCACTTGCTTCATCTTTAATAGGGCTGCCTGTCACCTTATGTGACTGCAACTCTTGACTGTTTATTTTGAATGTGCTCAGAGAGACAGTTGCAGATTTTGAACTTCAACTGTCCACTTTTACTCCTTGCCTTTGTCTTGGTTTTCTTTCTTCCCAAACTTCAAGTGAGCCACTTTGAAAATCCCGACAGGGCAGGAGAGATGAACACACCTGTCACTTATTTCCTCTCCTTCGCTTCGCACAAGTCATGAATATAGTGGTTTTATTCTTTAACCACTTCTGTATGTGAGGAGCTCTAAGCTTTACTGTTTGTTGTAAGCACAAGTTTGAGTTATACATAAAAAAAAGCCCTTTATCCATAACTTATTTGCATTTCTTTTGTTCTTAGGGGCTGCAGGCCTTTGATTTTCTTTTAGCTCTTTCTGACCATCTATTTTGACATCAAAAGAGAGACACTATTGGTGAAACGTTTGCGAAGTACTTCCAGCAACTGCTGCCACCTGTTGCACTGTTCTTCTATGGTGATTAATTCAGCGAGTGCCATGATGTCCACTTGTTGTGCTTACACCCTTCTGGTGTTTGTGTGCAAGTGTGTTTGAATTCAGTCTCCGTACATGCGCGAGTCTGTCACGTCCCTGTGGGAGTATTTACACATTTTGTTTGAGCCTATGATTAGCGGCTGTGTTGTACTCAGAGGAACTGAGGCACTAATATCATTGGCAATTAAATTAAGGAAGCAAGCTTTCCACACAACCCCCGGTGGGTTTGCATAGGGTCTGCCTCAGTTTTTTGCACTCTTTCACTCAATACTTCCACTCTTGAAAGAATTGTGGCGATATGATGAGCTAAATGTGGACAGAACAGATGTTTTTTTTTAAAAGTATCTTATAAGAAGTGTTAGTTTTATTCAATGTTTTCTTAACTGAAATCAGACACTCACACAAGCAGTCAGCAGTCAGTAAGATGGTAATACATTTGTCTTTTAACTTCTTGATGGCTAGTTCTTGTAGGAGAAACAAAGTTAAAAAAAAAGAAAAGATTTTCCTTCTTATTTTGTATGAGGCAACTAATTTTTAGTTTACCTACCATGGCCATATTTCAGTCAAAATCTTTCTTTGAAGCGAGATAAATAGCACTTTATAAGTCATCTGAGAACTATTTTGTATGCAAGACGAAGATGCAGCTGACCAAGGAACAATAATAAAATAATGCCACAAAAATGTCATTATAAAGCGGTCAAAATTGTGGTGGGAATACAAAATTACCCAAACAAAGAAACAAAAAGATAAGAAAAAATGTGTTGAATGAAAATATAATGAAACGCTTGTTGTGGATATATTTAGCTTCACTCTGGATTTTCATCATTCTGCTCACGGACTCCAGTGGCAAATGAATTGACCTGCATTAGTATGTGAAACACTCGCCTCAACTTTCTCCTCAGCCCATTACTTGGAAGCCCAATGGGAGCCGGGTTTGTTTAGTTCTGCTCCAATGGGAGTGGATGCTGTTTGAAGGCCTGCCATTTCAATCAGGATTGTTGTTCGTACGTTGTTGTCTACGGGGAACCTATCCCATGTTTTTCATCGTGTAGGTAATTGGATTAGACTTTCCCACTTTTCCTCCACACTATGCTTCAATGGCTTGACGCAAAGGAAAGCTGAAGAGACTGCAAGAAAGGTCCGGAGCGCTTACAGAAACTCTGCACGGTGATTAGTGTTTTGGGAAAAGTGGGCAAAGTCAATTTAAGCATTTGTCAATTCCAATTAGAGGAATCTTAATCTTCCGGATAGAATGTGTTATGTACAACATATGAGGGATTTCATTCGAGACCACTGTTTTTCACTTTGTGTTCCTGTGAGCATATCCATTAGACAGGGAGTCCAAACGGTGAGGGGGAGGTACAGTACACCATATACTCTACTGTATATATGTGGGCATCGATTATAATACAGCCTCCCTCTCAGGGAGGCCCACTCTTAGGCTATTTGCTTGACAGGAAAAGCGAGGAGTCTATTAGCACGGTGCCTTCATGGACTGATGATGGGCAGCTGCAGTGACTGGGGGCAAGTCTGCTTACATTTTGTCTCATCACTGTATTTGCTAAATCCCTATGACAGTGTCAATCAAAACGGAGCCTTAATGTCGATTGCGTTGCTGTTCTTATATTGAATCTCCTTCAATTCCGATGTGTTTACTATATCATATGTATGTTGAGAGCCTATGAGTTCATTTTTCTCCATGTGACACAGAGATCTGTTAAGGTCTGTAGGTTTTTTTTTTAAATTATTCTCTAAGAATCCTCATCTTTATACAATGGCAACCACAGTTTGCACATCAATATGTGCTTCACTTCAATAAGATATATTTTTTTATGTTCTTCTACATTATCCACTCATTATGTTGGTACTCCATCTTAATATCCCCTTAAATCACAACATTTTCTGCAAAAACACCATCTCGGTTTCATCTTAGCTTTCCACAAATTTTACACTTTGCAGTCTTGCCACGCATACTCATCTCCTTCAAAGACAGTAGCAAGCTGACATTAGCTGTTCGGATTACGACGTACAATATATATTGTACATAAGCGTCATTAACTGGCTGGAGATGGGTTTGCGCTGCATCCATTTTTAATGGCACACTTGTGCTGATCAGTGCCTGCAGCGTTTTAAACAAACACAATCGGTCAAGCAACTAATAAAAATGCCAAAGTGCTAATTTTGAAATGTGCAGCTTCAGTCTGGAGCTAAGGCAACTGCTAGATTCCCTGTCATACACCAAATGTTGATACTTACAGTATGTCAAGCCCAAACGCTCACCATTTTTTGGATACAATTTAGAGAGGGACTGTTAGCACTTGCTGCACTTCCTTTTCACAAGATCTCTGTAAACATGCAATTTAGCATTATATTGCACGTTATATGGTGTTGACACAGCTGTATGACAAATGTGTTTTTTTTCCTAACAAGGATGCCATTAAACTAAATCTAAGAAACACTTTTTTTTCACCTGGTCAGAAGGTATCACATCTCAATTTTAGTGCTCAGACGCCAGGCCAAACAGATCTCCAACTCTTGCAATTCATTCGCTAGCTAAATATCATGATTGGGATTCAAGCATCGACAGTCATTTTCATTGCATTTGTAAAAGGTGGCATTTTCAGAAAAGAGGACGCCTTCCCACGCTTAAGTGCCACCGATTCATGTTAGATGGCTGTTAAAGCACTTATGTCTTCAGATAGCAACATTATTGGAAAATGAATACGAGATAGATTACAACCTTTTTCTGAGCTCTCCAAAATTATATGAAAGAATCCAGTCAATCAGATAAGAAATGGATAAGACATAGTCACTAAATCCATCCATCCATCCATTTTCTGAGCCGCTTCTCCTCACTAGGGTCGCGGGCATGCTGGAGCCTATCCCAGCCATCATCGGGCAGGAGGCGGGGTACACCCTGAACTGCTTGCCAGCCAATCGCAGGGCACATACAAACAAACAACCATTCCCACTCACATGCACACCTACGGGCAATTTAGAGCCTTCAATTAACCTACCATGCATGTTTTTGAGATGTGAGAGGAAACCGGAGTGCCCGGAGAAAACCAGAAAATTGACCTTTTCGTTGCTTGTTTCCAAATAATTTTCTGGGGTTCCTATCCACCCATTTAAACCATGTTAAAGTGGATGGCTTTTAATCAAGCAACGAGGAAAAGGCTATGTCACTGACCTCACTAGAGTGTGCCTCCTTATCTTTTTTTATTGACTGGCTTCTGGATTAAGTTACACGCCTTGTTCAGAATGTGGTATTGACAAGCTGTATTTCAGAGTTGAGAGTATTCCAAGATAATAAGACCTTTGTGTCCAAAAGGATGTTATTTTGGCTATTCCATTCAGCCTTTCAACCTTTCTGTTACTGTCTTAAAAAAGTTGTGAAAACAGTCACTGGATGTTGAAGTGCGATGTCTTTCTTTTACATGGAGGATTAAGACATTATCAGATGAGTTAGATTGTATGCACAAGAAAAGAAAGATGCAAACACCGCTCACACAATTTTTATTCCAATTATAATGAGTTTCATAAATATCAGTTTAGTTTTGTGTAAGACAAAACAAATCTAACCAAACTAAACCAATCAAACCAAAAGAATACCCCTCACTCACTTGCTCGCTTAGTGGAGATAAAAATGCACTCCAAATCTGGTTTGACACGACAGTGTTGTGCTGCTGAAATTATAAAATTGCTTTTTTTTTTTTTTTTCCCCCTCCCGATCCTGAATCAGCCAGGTTTGTCAGGCCTCTCTGACTGCTGCCAGTCTGCAGCATGAGATAACAGTGTGGTCAACAGGAAGCGACAGCATGCCACAACCACCTACTCTCAACTTAATCTTCCTGCTGTGTCTCACATTCCCTTTCTTGTTCCCTCTCCCCCCATTCACATACCTTCTATGACTTACATACTTGGATATATCACGTTTTACTTGACTCCTTCCTTATACCAATCTCTCTGTATTGCTTTGGAAGATGTGCACCTCCGGTGGTGACATGAGTAATAATTAATGTTAATAGTTCTGTGGCCTTGAACTCAACTCACCTCCCTTCACAACATGCAGCAGTCTGGCAGTTAGTGAACAATTCTTCAAAAAGGAGGTTTCAAGCTGTTTTTTTTTTGGCACTTCCATTTGAAGTTTACTGAAACTAAATATAAAACAAAGAAAATTTCATGTTGTATTAAAAAAAAAAAAAACATTACTTTCCCTTAAAGTCTGCTAGCTTAATGCTAAGACATAACAGGAAACATCATAGAGGGGCTAACAAATAGCGCCGTATTGTCTTTTTTTTAAAACTCTTTGAGCAATGGATATTTCAACACAAACGTTGGAGCAACACGTGGACAGATAATATATCAATACTCACAGGCATATATTCTTTATCCTCTGCAAAGAACGACTAATATTACTGCGGCATACTGAGGAGCTGAGACTGGATCCATGTACAGTATCTGTATGTCTATTACACTGCCCTCATGTGGCCAAGGCACACACACCAGAAGGAGAAGCAAAATGACAACTAAATTGAAGCAAAACCAATCTGGCATCTCTTTTTTTTGTAATGTTCATTCTTCTATTGTGTTATTGGAATGTCCTCATCTGGAGGCCCTTTAAATGTGGAATGACTGGATATTTTTCCTAGAATTGCCTTGATTAATATCTACCTTTTTTTAATTAATTCCACGAGACTAAAGTCAATACTAGCGTGCCAACATGTCTTTGAGGTCTTGACACAGATGGTAATTTGCAGGTTGGAAAGCAGTTCAACCCTTTGTGTAGCTTCATTGAGTTACAATTCTTAAACTAAAAGCATTGAAAAATTATAT
Organism: Phycodurus eques; assembly: GCF_024500275.1. Taxonomy (NCBI): domain Eukaryota; kingdom Metazoa; phylum Chordata; class Actinopteri; order Syngnathiformes; family Syngnathidae; genus Phycodurus; species Phycodurus eques. Next base: position 5,054,256 of record NC_084544.1, read on the forward strand.
TCCTCTAACACCGAGATAAATACTTTCATTGCATCATGAATGATGGAAAATGGCCATTGCCCGTACCTGTTGAGAACCTTTTTACCAAAGTATGCCATCAGTGTTTGGATTGATTTTATGACTGCCTTCCATTACGCGTTATTTATTTTCTGCTATAAAAATCAACCGTTGGACAATAGTGGTAATCCATCACAATCTGATTGTTTTTCTTGAGGTCCAGTTTATAGACTTCTAAAATGACACAGAAATGCGACAAACTGTCATTCAACTTTGGCGTTAAAATTTAATGGGGAACTGTACTCGCTGTACTGTTACTATTATTCCAGTGTGGTAAGGTTAGGGTTTGTGTTCAGCCATATCATTTAATAATAACACTCATCACCATTACCATCAATTAAAATGCAAAACCTTTTCGAGTCATCCCCGCATTAAGTCAGTTTTCTGGTACTATTTGCATTTCTTTTAAGTACAATCTCATCACCAGTGGTGGTGACAATTATGACCAAGTGATTCTACTTTATTTATTGGATATTAAAAAACAAACAAAACATGGTCCTTGTTTGACATCTAGATTGCATAGATTTCTCGGTGGCTGAATGTTACATAGGAGACATCAGGCAGAAATTTATAGTACATGATGTAGCAGGCTCAAAGTTGTACTGACATTTGGGTTAAGTGGTTATCATGGGGTTCTAAACCTTGTCAGTATGTAATGCCCACACCACTTTAATTAATGAACTAAAGCCCAGTTCACAGCTGGGAATTAACTATAAAACTGATTCAGTGAGAGACATGTCTATTGGTCTGTGTACATGTGTTCATTTTAAATATAACACTTGCACGCTCCAATTGTTGACTCAGTCTACCGCAACCCTTCTCCACTGACCAACTGCAATGATTCTTTATGAAAATGCAGTTTTTCGTCTGACTTCCCAGTGAATTCAACTCTCTCCTTTATCAAGTCTCTGGAGATGCAATGAACTCACCTCCAGTCATCAAATTATGTAGGATATTCATAAAACAAGCAAGCCATATTTTGCGGTTGTGCTTTCTTCTTCATTGCAGAGCAAATTGAACACTTTCGGCATTCGCCCTGAATTCTCATGAGATTTTAGTTGGATTTTGTGCACAAAATAATGCACTATATTGGAAGATTATTGGCTCAGTTAAGGATTTTAACAAACAAAATGTACCCAAGAATGAGTCTTTTGTTACAATAGTGCTGCATGTTTTTAGCTAGCTTAGCACAACTTGTGTTCCTGTAAAATACTCCAGTGATAAACATATTTCTTTTGAACATTTTGCATGATTTAAAACTAACGCTGACTTCATACAGACTATTATTTGTTTCCACTTTTTGAGTCACACTCAAATGCTTTTATTTGACTGAATAGCCTTGATGTTGAAATTTCATCAACTTGCTCACGCTTTGTATTTTTCAAAGCATTCGTAATAGACAGGCTCAATATTTGACCTTGGAAGTTAGCGGGGCTCTTGGGATATCAGTTATGTATAGAGCCGGGAATACATTAAATACACAAATGACTCATTTTTATGACAATAGATAAGTACATGCACAGGCATGTTCTTGGGATAAAATGCTCCAGGGCATGTTTTTACACACACTAACATAGCAGCGTTGGTGTATGCCCCCAGAGATTCTGATGTCGCCATCTGTTTATCCACCTCCCACAATGAATACAAACCGCAGTGCCAGTCCCAAGCAATGCCAAGTCTGGAGAAAAGAAGCATATATTATTTTTCCCCCAATCAATTTTAAGCAATCATCACACCCCCCTTGCTCAATTTTTCTCTCTGTCTCTCAATATACAATATATCCATCATGCGTGAGGTGTAGTTAGGCAGGTGGTAAATATATCCCAGGGAAAGACAGGTCTTGATAAAGACGAGATATACTCTGTTCAACCCAAGAGAGAAAGAAGGCTGAAGGGAGACATGGTGGAGGTTTTTTTTTTGTTTTTGTTTTTTACCTCAAGGCAGCTGTCAAATTTGAAGAGAAAAGGTGAACACTGCAAATATATATATATATAAAGGCGAATGGCATTAAAGTTTGGAGACTGGAGACTTTATTGGCAAAGTCAACAAATGTTACCTCTGACTCACCAAAGTGGAGGAGCAGGGAGGATCTGACATCGCAAAACATACAGAAACAACGCTGACATGGTGGAGGATCATGCAATCTCTCTCTCTCTCTTTCTCTCTATGACAGGAAATATATGCTGGCCATAAACTGTCTTTAAAAACGACTTCTCGAAGCATGCTTTACACTCTTGCGTTTGAATAGTGTGTCTCTCTTCAATGATAACTCCTGCCCGACACCCATCAGACAGACACATTTACACATGCAGGTGCCTGGTGACATCATGTTGCCTTCAAGGTCTCAGTGCAGGTTTTGCTGACATGATAGATAGATCTTAACAGGTTTGAGGCATGCACACTTGATGCTTGTGTGTGTTTCTTGATTCAATATGTGACCCACCTACAGCATCTATATGACTACAGTGAGCTGTTAATGAGACCCACAGGGGAAAACACACACTCTTTCCTGTGTTTTTCATAAAAATTACACTCAACACAGTTGTACTGTAAGGATTACATTGATGATTTGTCCAGGTTGGGAGATCTGTGCATTAACTTTTCCAACTATGCCAAAGTGCGGAAAAATGTGCTTTGTATTTGCCATAAAGCTCCAAATTATTAAAGCACCATTCCGATGTTTACGTCTACTACGATAGGTCATGCTGTTTACATTTACATACATTAGCCAAAGGATCCCAATCTCCAGTAACTCTCAGACTATTGACATCTCCTTAATCATACGCAATGTCTGAATGTGTGTGCTACAGATGAATGCATCCCTTTGGAGGTTTACAATAACTGGAATCCAACTGTTATATCCTTCGATAGCACTCACCCTCCCATCCTTTGCTTAGCTGTTTGCCTCCCATACATATTGCACAACACAAGAACGTACCTGCAGCGTCAGCTTCCTTCTTGATCCTCAGTCCTAAGAACAAGAGGAGGAAATCGAGAGGACGGGGAGGTAATTAAATAAATAGCCTGCCTGGCAACACTTCAAAGAAAAGAAATGGCCACGTGCTCCACTACAGCTGGAGAGGGAGAGATGTTACATAAAGAGAAATGATTGGAAGACAACTGTAGCTACACACGCACGCACAAGCAAATGATGCATTGATGAAGTTTGATTGCTTCCCAGCTGGACAGATAAAAATACCATCCTGTGTTTAGTTATTTTGGATCAGTGAGCAGAGTTAGCTTGTTCGTTCCTTATTAGTAGAAACATAAACAAGTTATTCCACCACTTTAGCTGGTGCTGTGCCAGAAATAAAAGCTGTCAAAGCTGCACAAATGATGATTCGCATTAATTTCTGCTGCCCTATCAGGCTTTATCCAAGGTTACTGCGCATGTAGTATTTATTATTCATACATTCGTGTAATATGCCCAGGCAGGCGGACACAGGATGTGTCCACTTAATATATACTCCGAAGACTGCAGTTGCATATGTGTGCATGTTTTTTCTTCTTCCCCTCATTAAAACATTACCCACACTCTGTGACCCTGATCCTTACCCACCTGAGACGTACCACAAACACTCACATGCAGACCTATTTTATACATATGGTGAAAGAAAAACATGATGCTTGACAGACGTACTTTCCCTCTGTTCACACAGTACACATGCTTGTACACTGACAAATGTATGCAGTCTGACATGCACGGCCTGTCAAACTGTCAGAGAAGCTCAAGGAACCAAACACGACCCTACCACCACAATGCCTCATTTACCTGCAGTTTGTAGTGACATAAAGTACTGAAATTGGCTTTGGATTGTTTATTTTATTACTGTATAACATTCCTGAAGCCAAAAATTGCATTAATTGCACAATTGCTTTTTTTGTCTCATTAAATTGCTTTACCGAACGGCCTCCTCACTGTTGCATCAATGACTTTGCAAGCTAAAAACTTCATTTTGATTCCTTTTGTCTTATTGAAACAGGTTAAGCATCTAACCTGTTTCAAGTGTTATTTTTGACACACCTGATCTAGAATGTGGAGCAGGTTTATTTCACTTAGATTTTATTGTTGTATGATCAAACTCTTCTTTTTTTCTTCAAATAAGATGTCAGCTATAATTGCCTCTTTACCAAGCCTGAACTAAAACATTTTATTTGGGTCTTTCTTTATCGTTTAAGTTGTATCATTTTTGCAGGTTGGCACATTTTATGCAAATGTGACATGTCTGTTCTGTCGCAAATTCTGGCAACAATTAGCTGTCACTTATGTGATGTTAACTTCCAAATACAGTAGCTGGCAAATGCCTATAGACAATACAGTATAATTTTCTCACCATTGGGCCTCCCCTATAGTAAAGTGTAATTTTCTTTTACGCAACCATGGAAAATACATACAAATATATAACAACAACAGTTTAAAAAAAATAAAAAAAACATTTGACCAATAAAGGCTGGCGAGTCCACTAAAATCTGTCTCAAAGACCACTAAAACTCTCCGTCTAGTGCCGCCATGGAGACAGCAAAGTAAACTACTTCATAGTTTTGGTTTAGGGAGCTTTGGTTCCATTACCATGATACCAGCGGTAGTAATATGTTGCATTTACTCTGTTACATTTACTCAGGTAACGTTTTGGATAAATTATACTATAATGCAACCTACTTTTTACTTTTAAGTATTTTTATGAAGAAGAAACGTTACTTTCATTCATATCTAGCTATTATTGCTTGTGCAAACTATTTGTTCTGGTTTGTCACTTCTACCGCGGGCGCTAAACATTTGTTTTGGCTGATTTGGCCTTAATGCATTGCTTTTGTTAAAGTGATATTGTTGGTCAACTTCTGAATTTGCACAATCGTATTTAATATTTTCTCTACGTTGACAATCATGCTCAGATAATCTGAATGAATTTTTATTTGAGTTTGAAAAAAAACAAAAATACAATATCAAAATGTACTCACTAGTTACTCAGTACTTTATCACTGAATACTAATTATTTGGAGGGGCCACATTTTACTTCAGTTCCACTTTTGGCATGACACTGAACCGGCAAACTTCTTGATGTGGCTGTGTGTTGTGTTAAAGCGGGAGAGCATGCTGTAAACTACGGTAATCTGTTAAATACGTTTCAAAATAACACCACGGCGCTACATCTACCGCAACATGTCACTGGACAACCAGATTCAGATTTATGCAAATGTTTACAAGCTTTTACACACCACTGTGAATGTGTGCATGAAATTATATAAGAGGGGACGGCGAGATTAACGTTTTAAATCCAGTAGGATATGACTACGTGCACGTGTGTCACATTAGATTCCATTCAAACACTCAACAGAGGGTGACCTTTAGTTTCCTCCCTGACTAGACAAAGTTAAGGGTGTGTAGATGCCCGAGTGAGTTTGATGGTGTTTGCAAAGCCAAGCCTGACATATGCTTCTGCATCTGCAACATTATGTTCTGCTAAAACACTTTATCATCAAATTTACACGAAAAGGCCACCAGACCCTTAGTTTATTGGCCTTTCTAAACACCACCACTAACACTTACTCAAGGAAACATTTATCAAAATATTTGTTTGGATTTATTAGTTTCACAAAGTGACTTCAACTGTGTAAAACTATACTTGATAGATGTATGAGTTATGCGTGAATCAAATTTGAATACTTCTACATCATTAAATTTTACAATACCACTTTAATATAAGTTCAACTGAGCATTTATAAATAGAATTAGTTACAATTAAATAACTTCCATCAGTCATTAGACAGGAACAGTGAGAAAAAAAAAAAAGGGACCCCACATTTCACACTTTTACTGTCAATGTTTACAAGTTTGCGTGGTGGAGTTGGTGGCAAAAGGTGGTGCACCCAAGTGCTGGGAGGCAGGGGGGGTTAAGGAGGCTTTAAAAAGTATTTATTTACAAAATAAATAAAAAAGGGATCATGGAAAAAGCCAAATACTAAATTTAAAAAAAAAAAAGGTCACACAAAAATCAAGAATCAAAGTAACTAAGAATTACGAATAAACAAAACACTGACTACCTCAGAATACGTGACAGCAACATCAATGAACAGACACAGGCTGAAAGAAACCAAGGAACTAAATACAAGCTAACTGACAAGCCAATGAGGCACAGCTGGACGAGACGCAAGTGACTGGAGGGAGCTGATTGGCAGACGCAAGGAACAGGGCTCATGAGAACAGGTGGAAACAAAAACCTAACGAGCCAGACAAGCCATGAACATGGGACAAGAAAACATGACAAAACAATAAAACAAAATCAAATGCAATCTAATCAAAAGCACAGATCATGACATCTACTTTGCCAATTTCATTATTACATAATTGTGAGTCTTAAACTTTAAAACAAAGTACCGTTTTAACTTGTAAACAGCAGCTGTTCAAATATTGAGCTTGCACAAATTGTTGAAAATGTTTGTACGTCTCTCTCTCCCTCTGTCTCTCTAAAAGCGCCAATAAAATGATTTCATGACAGTACATAATGTATTTAGTTATAGGTTAAGAAGCTTGCAGTGAACATCATCACTAATAATCAACCGTGTTGCTTGCGTACATTGAGTAAAATGTAAGATGCCCATTGATTGTATGCTCGATGACTGCATAGGCATGAATGATGATACAGGCAGTGTGTACATTCATCATTAAGCCATTCATGCAAAATGTCTTACTTATTACCCGATCCTGTCAGAAGCGTTTCTGATCTGTCAGATGTAAAGAAAAAAAATTAAAATTCGATTTCCAGTAATCCTGCTCCCCGATTTTTGCCTCGTTTCATCGAAAGCATGAATCATCTGGAGTTGACGCCAATTGCAAGATACGAGCACAAGCTTTACTTTGCCCTTTGCTGTAAAGAGGCATCTAGCGCTGTTTTCTTCATAGCATAAAATCATCCCCTCAGCTTGGCTTCTATTTCTGAAAATGAGAAGCAAAAGCACAGCCTCGATGTGGTTGCTTATCCATCCATCCATTTTCTACCGCTTATCCGAGGTTGGGTCGCGGGGGCAGTAGCTTTAGCAGGGACGCCCAGACTTCCTTCTCCCCAGCCACTTCATCCACCTCTTCTGGGGGGATCCCGAGGCGTTCCCAGGCCAGCCGAAGGATGTAGTCTCTCCAGCGTGTGGGACGTGCCCGGAACACCTCACCAGGGAGGCGTCCGGGAGGCATCCGAATCAGATGCCCCAGCCACCTCATCTGGCTCCTCTCGATGTGCAGGAGCAGCGGCTCTACTCTGAGATCCTCTCGGATGACCAAGCTTCTCACCCTATCTCTAAGGGTGTTGGATTTATCTTGCCCAACATTATAAAAAATAGACACAAAAGGAATGAAGACGCTGGTTTCTTTTTCTCATGAGGAGGGCGCATGGGAGATTGTTCAGATTACAGCCTCTCAACACGCTCTAAACAATCTCTCCCGTCGCTCCTGCATTTATTTGAAAATAGGGAGGTTTCTAAGTTTACAAGACACAACACACTAAGGGGAGGGTTTCAAGGTGAAAACATGGCACCAACACCTGCCACGTCCCGGCCACGTCCTTCTCTCAGATTATTCCTGCTGAGTCATCTTCTTGAAGGCGAGACATCTTTCTTTCTAAAAATTGTCCATAATACTAATGCAAGCTAAGCAAATAAATGATAACTTCTACAATATATCCAACAAAGGGAGAGCCCGGACACCCTGCGGAGGAAACCCATTTCGGCCACTTGTATCCGGGATCTGGTTCTTTCGGTCATTACCCACAGCTTGTGACCATAGGTGAGGGAAAACACAAAAAAAACAAGCAGCATACTGATCTTTAATTTCAACTTGGCTAAATCTTTTGCACTGAATTGAATGCATCTTGTCTTTCATCATGCTTCTACAAAGCAGTATACAGGCCAAATTGAAAAGAAAAGCAAAATGCAAGAAAAAAAGTCAATGTTAATAATATTTGGAGAATATAGTCCTAGTTTTAACGAGGTCCAAATTCCCACAGAACTGCAACAGTCTGAATAGCAGCCTCTCTCTCTCTCTCTCTCTCTCTCTCTCTTTCTCTCTCTCTCTCTTTCTCTCTCTGAGAGAGAGACCTGGCATATACAATAAGATGATAGGGTTTTAATATAGGGTTTTAATATTTGTTAAAAACACTACGGATAGATGATTAATCAAACCCAACAAAACGAGATTTCAGTCCATGTAGTTCTGACACAGGGACGGACAAAAATGTTTGCACAATTAGATTAAACACCTGAGGGTTGAGCGAGCAAAACATTGATGTTTCATTGTGAAACTAAAATGCAACTTGAAAAGATAAGTCCTCACTCTCTGGCCTTTTTCTGTCGGTGTTGCCCTGACACTCTTTTGTAAATTCAGATGTGCTACCATCATGCTAAAAAGGTGTCTTTGTATCTTGATTTTGTGCTGCACTGGTTTTCACAGCAAAGACAAACATCAGATGAGTCATATTGTCACTTCAGTGTATTAAACAATGACAAAGACACGGCTAAAAGGAGATAGAGAGGAGAGCGAGACAGAAAGAGGGATATTCTTATTTCACCATCCTCGGAGATAACATTAATGTCAAGGTGGAAGAGAGGAAGAAGACATCCAAGCTAATGAATATTTATGTTGCCCACAGTAAAGTGCTGTTTTAGAGTGAAGTGGGACAGAATGGAGCTGAAGACAGCACTTTAGGGCCTGTTCTTGCATGTATGAATATTCATTGTTCATTGTCCCAAAAACAATTTGCTTAACGCATTTGACTTCTTTTCATCCGTAAAATGTGTGTTGGGTTGACCTATGCATGGGTTGGGTATAATGTTAAATTGACTTCTGATAGGTCTGTGACAAGATATAGTCTTTGTTATAAAACAATAATTAATCAAATATATATAAAGTCTAAGTAATAGCTACCAAAGGCACTGTGATTGCTATTAGCTTGACATTGGAGAATATTCCTCTTTGTGTTTGTCAGGCGTTCATGGACACATTGTCCATGGAACGTGTGTCCCTGGCTGTAAAGGATGTACAGTAGATCATGTCACATGTATTTCAAAGTCCGAGGATATGTCCAGAACACCCTCACTTAATAGATAGCGAGTTGTCCTTGAGCACAATCCATTGCATGATGATTCAGACCTTCTCTTTGTCCAACTGCACCTTTCATTTGTTAATATAGCAGTGTAGCAAGAGACACATCTCATTGAGAAAAACTCTTATTCAGTATAAAACACATTGTGAGAAATCTATTTGGGTCCATTTGGGTGCTCAAATGTGTCTTACTTTTATTTTTTTAAGAATAGATTGTGTATATAAAGGATATGGGAAATTGTCTTTTAAAGTGGTCCTCTGTTTTTCAAACCAAATAAGCAAAACTGTAGCAATATAAAATATATTTTTTCTTACTCTGGAAGGGTGAACATGTCTTTACAAAGATATTTTAATAACCAGAATGCTACTATGTATCCATAAGATAATGATGAATCACTCATAGTGTAGCAGAAGGCCTACAACTTGAAGGAGACTGTTTACTACCTTCAGCTTTGCATTGTTGGGTTTCTGTCAACTCACTTGCGTAAGACTGGTGACTCTTACTATCCAAGCCCTGTGGGGTCATCTCTTGACATATTTAAAATGAGCACACTTTAAATTTATTTATCCAGGCCCTGTGGACTGCATGTTCAGTGCTGCATTGCTTTTATAGATTTGCATATATTAATTTAAGTACCATACTGTTGTGCTGCATTAACATCTGCCTTGGGCAGGTGGGGCACTTTTTATGAAGCCACAACTGGTCGTCACGCTGAGGATGTAAAGAATGTCGATTCACTGTGGAGATGTGTATGCCTCATACTATCCATCCATTTTCTGAGCCGCTTCTCCTCACTAGGGTTGCAGGCGTGCTGGAGCCTATCCCAGCTGTCATCGGGCAGGAGGCGGGGTACACCCTGAACTGGTTGCCAGCCAATCGCAGGGCACATACAAACAAACAACCATTCGCACTCACACTTATGGACAATTATAGAGTCTCCAATTAATGCATGTTTTGGGGATGTGGGAGGAAACCGGAGTGCCTGGAGAAAAACCACGCAGGCACGGGGAGAACATGCAAACTCCACACAGGCGGGGCCAGGGATTGAACCCCAGTCCTCAGAACTGTGAGGCTGACGCTCTAACCAGTCGTCCACCGTGTCGCCATGCCTCATACTAAGTTTTATTAATGACATTTTTGTCCCAAGTGTTAAAGCATTGTTAAATTATGAGTGTGGATTAATTAGATTCAAAAGCTTCCTACGCTAATAAAAAAGCTTGAAAAAAAAAGTGAATTTTCAGTATTTGAAAGCTGCTTGGCAGTTCCCATTTGATTTGATAGACATGGCTCCTTACTAATCACTGACTTAAAAACAATGCTCCACATGCACCAAATATTTATTGGATACTGAATTATATCTGGAGTAAAACACTATAAATATTTACATTATTATATGTGCATTATGTGCAGTTATTGAGTCCAAATTTCCATTCTCATAACATTTAATGATCACACAATGTGCTAGCATAAACACATGGAAAGTTTCTGCCACTGGTAATGAAGGACATGAACATGCACTGAGATCATGACAAATCGATTGACGTGTATGTACATCACCTAAGGATTACATGAACAGTCACCGAAAAGACTGCCAAATACTATACAGCCAGACGGCAGGACTTAAAGAGAAATGGAAGCCCCATTGGCGCAGAATAATGCATGCTGACGGAAGTAGTGAGATCCTGGATAATTTTAGAAATCTACTGGATTAAGATCTGGTCACCCCATAAAATATTTCTGCCTGTATGTGTCTCATTTCAAACACCCTATCCCTTTGTCCCTTTTCTCTCCTCTTGCAGGACGAATGTCATAGGATGAACACTGCTGGTGGGGTGTATCTGTCTGTGCTGTCCTCTCTCCTGGCTGTGCTCGGGGCCCTGGCTGCTGTGTCTGCCCTCGCTCTGGCTCCTCTGTCCGCACTGGCCAATGTTGCCAATGGGGCCGCCGATGTCACCCCCGGCACCGGGGTAGCGGGACCCCCCTCACCCATCTCCACGCCCTGCTCCAGCTTGGTAACTGGGGTGCTCTATGGCTCTTTCTCCCTAAGGGAGCTTTTTCCCTCCAGGGCTCCAGGGTGTTCCTGGTCCCTGGAAAACCCGGATCCCACCAAGTATTCCCTCTACCTCCGCTTCAACCGCCACCCTTCCATCTGTCGGACGCACTCCCCCATGCTGCTTTCCCTTGACCACCACCTGGCCAATCAAAGCTGTCCGCTTCACTTAGAGGAGAATTCAATTCGGGATCAGGAAGTCATCGATCTCTGTAGAAGCCATTCCAACTCGGATGTTCTTTACTCCTTCCTGCAGTTTGATAAGAACTTCGTCCAATTATGTCTAAGCAGACATCCAGCCGCAGACCGACCTCAGGTATCCAAGGATTTACTGGAGATGAGGCTGGTGGAGGTATTACTCATTAACAACGAGAACTCAAGTCAGTTCACCTGCGGTGTGCTCTGCCGATGGTTTGAGGAATGTTTACGAACCGGTGATCGCAAAGAAGAGGATGTCCTGACACGGGATGGTTGCGGATTGACACAAACGGGCTGCATATGTCCAAATCACAATATCATGCCACCTTCTACTCCGCTGATACCCGAAACAGCTCAAAGTTTCAGCAATGGTTCAGGGGCTCCGGATGACTGCTGTGTCACTGAGCTCCACTCCAATGACCCAATCGTTATCGCGCCCAGAGATGTTCGACAAGGTAAGACGATGTTTTTGTTAAAAAAAAAGATAAAAATCAATTACAACATATTTGTATGCTGAAAATTCTGCAACACAAAACTGCATCATGTACATACATTATGCTCCTTTGTTACAAATATGCCTCGTTTAGTCTTTGATCAAGAAATCATTTTGCATTTGTACGACATGTATACTAAGCTTAGCTAGAAAAATAGCCAATACAGTAAATGCCTGTGTTGTAGTTGATCTCAGGCTGTACACACATTGATTTTTTCCCCTAAATGCAGCATTTGAATTTTGTATGATGGCCTTTAATTAAGATAATCAGCTCAAAGTGGACCCTGTAAGCCCTTCATCAAAAAGATTTGCTAATCAGGAGTTCAGCCTTCTGATCTATATTTTAGATCCCCGCAATCCTTCCTTTATGGACCAGGAAGTGTGGTTCCAAACACTTTGGTTTCCACACTGCGTATGATTGTGTGTGCATGAATGTTTACACGTGCGTGACAGTGTGTGCCAAACTGATTTTTGCAATGTTACGACAAGATGATATTTGACAACCATGCGCATACACATGGTCGTTCATACATCAATGCATCAAACAGGAGCAGAGTCCCTTTATAAACAAGGGGATTCACATGCACGTGTGCATCTGTGTTGTGTGTGCATGTTTGTGTGCATGTGTGTGTGTGTGTGTGTGTGTGTGTGTGTGTCCGTGCGCGCGTGTGTGCCCAAAACCCAAAATAGACTGAAGTCAAACAGAAATGGACAATCTCTATCATTTCATTTGATTACAGCTTAACTACGGGCAGTTAGGGGATAGTGATTTTAGATGGAACAGTAATTTTTAGGACCTTTATGCGTTGACCTAAATGTATGTATATATTTATATATATATATATATATATATATATTAGCAAGGGGGGCTTAATGTCAAATATTTTTTTTATTATTTTTATTTACCAATAATTATCAATACCAGAACGAGTACTCACTCTTGAGTACTCCCTTATACCACTAGTATTTTCATACACAAAACTCCAATTAACGCACTTCAATTAACGCAATGACAGATAATTGTGAACAAAGAACGAGAGTTTCTTTCTGATCTAGAGTTTCTTTCTGATCTAGATAATGATTCACCGGTGTGTAAAACCACCGCAGTGCAGCGCCAGCTATTGGCAAGGAGGGCTTAATGTCAAATATGTCAAATATTTTTATTATTTTTATTTTTGCCTTAAGTGTCGGAGGCTGATATCTGCAGCCTTCATGATGACCTGTTACCTTGGATACCTGGTATTGGTGTTTGCCCGTCCCTAATAAATAAATAAATAAATATTTATTTAAATATATATATATATATATATATATATATATATATATATATATAGAGAGAGAGAGAGAGAGAGAGAGAGAGAGAGAGACTAATGCGATTGTTATAAATCTTGAGGGTAGGACAGGAAGGTTGCTTTCAGTCAGGAGGATGCTGTGTTTTTATCCTCAAACACAGTAAATGGGGAAGACACAAGGTGTATGTGAGGAGAAAATTAAGTTTAAACTTGGCTTCATGCATGGCTGCTTTAGAGAGAGAGGAAAAAAAATCAAAGGGATAGCGCTTCCTTTTGATTTGTTGCCAAGTGTTAGGGTGATGTAAAGTCATGCCTGGAAGCTGCGCTGGATTACAATTTTTTAAATTTATTTTTTAAATGTTTTTTCTTCTTACCGCAAAGGCAATGAACTTGTGTTTCAGCAACTGGTTTTTGTAAAACATTCTCAGTAGTCAGGTGCAAGCTCACTAAAAAAATGTTTTATCAGGAAAAAAATGGTTGAGGTACGTGTCCTCAATGTTTTTGTATCGTTGACACTTATCTTTTGGAAGTTGGGTACATGCCACGTATGAAGCAGTAACCTTGTTCAATAATTAGACATAGGTCCATTGACATAGACTGATCCTTGAGAGGGAGAAAAAAACCCTGACGTTAGCATAAAATGTGTGTAGCCTCATTAAGACAGAGAAAGGGCCATTGGTTGTGTAGTGGTTCACCTAGCTGATGGCTTGTAAGGGTGGCGTGGCGTCAATTCCCATTTATAGTCCCATTCACAATCATCCTATGATTGACTGGCAAACAGTTCAGAGTGTCAGTCTTTTGCCAGCTGCAACTGCTGTGACCGGTAGGTATTGAAATTTCAGAGAGCAACTCCACTGTCTTAAACTATTACAAAATAACACAATTACTAAAGGCCTCTAGGCTATTACTATATATATATATATATATATATATATATATATATATATATATACATATATATATATATATATATATATTTTTTTTTTTTGTTAAATACTATCAGTACCATAACGTACAATTAATAATTAACATTTCTCATTCTCATTACGTGGCAGTTTCTCTCTCTATTCCCTTTTCTCTCAACCAATAAACTCAAACAGACTCCATAGTAAGGTATTGGTAGAATAGAACAGTATTTCATTCCTGATAATTAGAGCAGACAGGGGTCCGGGCGTGTGTGTGTGTGTCAGCATGGATGAGAAGTGGTGTTTGTTTTCACACTGTGCTGTGCAGGCATAAAGGACATGCAGGTGTTTTAATAACCATAAGCCTGGCCAACACACAACACTTGCAGACTAACTGTGAGTAATCACTGTTCTTCAATGCACGCCTCCGTTGATGAACATGAGAAATTGTTTTCCTTTCTACACTTGTATCCTTTACCCACTAAAACAAATGAAATGAAGGAAGCAAAAGTGCATGTGTGAAGGGCTGTCTGCGGCGGGTGATCTAAGGCAGCGGGATTAGTATTCTGTGCTCATGAGCGATGGGTTTCTCTCTGACCGGGGATCAGCACTGAGCCTCTTTATGCTCATGGAAAAGGCCCTTACACACACTGCACTTATTTACACGCACACACACACACACACACACACACGCACACACGCACACACACACACACACACACAATAAGCATCTCTCTGTGCATCGGTACGGTTGTGTCTACAGTTCAACCTTGGCCGTATTTCATAAGAAGCACAAACAAACTTCTTGTTGAAGCAATTCAAATGTAATTAATCAAAACTAAGGGTTCAACTAAAATTACAAGATACTTCATTACGTATGGTTGCACAAAATAATGAGATGCAGGATGAGATGCAGGATTATGCTCAGAATCTAAATAGGGTCATATTATTGGAAACCCATTTGACACCACTGCAAATTACAGCCAGAAGTAATACCTCTTTTTCTCTGGCTGTGTAAAAAAAAATTTTATATTATTAAATATGTCTTGCTTTGATGTTGATAAGATTGCTCGAAAGGAAAATGGTTGAACTCCCTTTAAAGTGGAAATAAATGCCTTCTAAATTTTGACACACCACAGACAGCCCTGCCAAATTTGAATTAAAAAAAAAAGCCAATAGAATATTCATATAATACAAAATGAAGCTTCAAAATCATTAAAAAATCAAACCATTCTCCATGTTCTTGAATGCTGTGGGTGTGTCTTCTGGACGCGCTGAAACCACGCCTCCACTCAACTTTGAGCCACAAAAATATATCGTCTTAAAAGCGCCAGGTGGCTGGAATATATCTCACCATGTCGTTGTGGGGCTTTTTCACGACACAACAACGAGGCACTCTAAATCATCCACGGCAGCCTGAAGAAAAGTCAAACTTTCTTCTTTAAGCCTTCCTTGCTCTTTCCGCCTTTCTCTGGGTGATGTGGACACTCTCGCGCTTGACAACGAGGCGCTCTAAGGTAGCCATGCCAGTCTGGAACCCTGGTCCACATGCTGCACTGTTAAGTCGGACTTGTAAAAACAATTTCCTCTCGCAGGCTGTACACAGCAGTAAGAGCATGTTGTTGTTGCTGTTTTTCCTAAGGCGGTTGGTGGCTCGTGTTCCAACAATTTCTTGTCCGAATCAAATGTTTCATCTCAAACTTCCTGTCACAGGTTTTGCTCTTACATAATGCTTTTGTATCCAACATAACAACAAATCAGACAGAGATTCATACAAAATGACAGACATGCCATTGGGATTTGAATGGTTGGAGTTTGACAACAGAATATTTTGATACAGTCACGCAAAAGTGAACTTCAACAAGCTGGACACACATGCAAACACACACACACACGATAAACAGTAAAATGCAGACCTCTGGGGGATGGCATCACATGATCATGGTCACAGGTTCACTCTGGGATGCAAGGCCATTTTCTTTAGTTAATCGATCCCACAAAGGCACTAGAGGTTGACTAGGAGTCAGTGGGCCAAGAGAGTGATGTAGACTATGTGTGTGTGTTTGAGAGAGCGAGTGTGAGATGTGGTCATACATCTCCGTATTTCATCGCCATCGAGTTGTTCTACAACCACTCAGGAGCAGCACGGGCCTCATGAGATATACTGCAGCTCGGAGGTTATACTATCATCCACTTTACGCACACGCACGCAAACATACACTCAAACCCTGTCACACACGCGTGCATGTGCTCTCCCAAGCCGAGGATGCATGGGAGGTCTCAGGAGGGGATCTAATTTGGTCCGCTGGTGCCTTTAACAGCGATCTCCCAACGTTGCACTTCATCTTTCGTCGCTGACACGTCACTCCAAATTCCAAACTTGTCCAGTCCCTCTTAAAACGTCTTATCTATGCTGCCATTGCTGCTGCTCACCTTTGGGCGTCATACAACTTTAACGAGGTGCAGAAAGGGACGAGCCAAATTCAGAACCAACCTTTGTCTTGCTTCTCGGGTCCTCAAGCATTCAAATTCCACTGGATATGAGAGGACAGAGCACGTTAATAGATATTGTAACTTCAATGTCTGCTTGCATCTATATTGTATCTATAAATGTACATGTGCTATTTAATTTGTCGGGGATTTATCTGCTATGTAGAGTATGTTTCAACCTTCATGATAGAAAAGAACTACACAGCGACACCACTGTATTATACTCCCAAGATTTTTATTTGAAGTACATATTTTATTTTAAATTAATACATTACACGAGATGTTTGACAATGCTCGTTTAGATATTTTGTCTGGAAGAGCACTGTAAAGCTGACTTGTCAACATGTCAACTTTCATAAAGAGCAATAAGTTATACATCAATATAATAATAATATCCATAAATGAACAAGATACACAAGGGCTAATTCCTTGTTATGTGTTCGTATGGACAACAACAAAAATTATTTTGATAATCCCTTGCTGCTAACATGATTAACGATAATCTTGACACATTACTGTGTGATCGGGTCACTTTATTTGTGGAGCAATTACACTGGGCCAGCAGTCCTGCATTAATAAAAAGCTCTGAAAAACAGAATAATTTTAAAAATCATCATTTATCTAGAATGTTGTCAATCTTCCTCACACTGCTTAGCTGAGTTCATCCCATAAACAAATATTAATTCACCTCTATATCCTTTTTAATCTAGTCAGCTATGTATAACTCACCCAATGATAAATAGTCACTGTGTTTAGTATAGTCAGTGACTCTTCACGGTAATTTAATTTAATGTTTGTGTTATTTAAGGATGAGGAAATTATTACATTTTCAGTAAAATAAAATGCATGATAAATTGAACATTGATTCTGCACATGAACATGA
Source organism: Phycodurus eques (assembly GCF_024500275.1). Taxonomy (NCBI): domain Eukaryota; kingdom Metazoa; phylum Chordata; class Actinopteri; order Syngnathiformes; family Syngnathidae; genus Phycodurus; species Phycodurus eques. The sequence continues at coordinate 5,071,713 of NC_084544.1, forward strand.
AACATATCGCATGACATTTTTGCAGTTATTTTAAGTACACACAGACGTGTACACGTATATGATCCATGTGATAATCACAATTGTGGAAGACAATTTATAATGGCAGCATAATTACCTGAACTGCCTTTTTTTTGTTTGCAAGACCTGTGGAATGATAGTGAACAATGCAATGCGATTGACCCCTGTGGTTGTCAGTGTTATTTCTCCACGTGGTGACAGCCTCCATTTAAAAAGGTATGAGTTGGTATTATCAACACTGAGGCGTACACACAGATGGTTTTTGGGACCTAGTCTGGAGGGAACATTTTATTATTATTTTTGAATTCACAATGTGATTAATACAAGTTGAAAGTATTGAGGTGTATGTTTATAAACTCAACATTCAATTATTAACAAAGTCTGGCGCCCCACCCACAGTTTACCCAAAATATGTCCTTGATGTTAAAGTGTCTTCCTGACACTCTTACCAAGGAAAAGTCTCCAAGGGAGCTCATTTGTGTTAATCTGGCATGACGTGAGGGCAATCTGTTTGCCAGACACAGCCTTGCATGATAGAAAAGGGCTATTTATCCTAATACAGGGAGGGAAAGCTTCCCAAAAACACTTGGATACGCATGCACATAGACACCCGCAATAAAGGTTGTCTATTACAAAATAACCACCAGCCATGAAGCAGGACCATGTTTTGTTTCACTGCTGTTTCTCTCCTATTTGTTTTGTTTGGGGCTTACTTGCTCGAAAAGGAGCTGCAGTCTTTGCAAAGACACACACACACACACACACACACACGCAAACACACACACACACACACAGTAGAACCGGACCAGGGGTCTGGATGAAAATAAACTAGGACTAAAGCAACACATATAGGTGTAGATGTTTATGCACCTGAGAATATTTCTATGTTGAAATTTGTTCTCACAAGTTATCAGGAATTGTATGGAAAGTAAACTGGGTCCTACAGCAGTGACAAAAAAATGTAAAAAAATGGTTATGCGTCATGCTATATTTCGGCCTTGAAAATAAAAAATTTTTTCTTGGCGACTCTATGGTTAGGGTAGTGCTTTCGGGATATCTGTACATGGTCGCTGCCCGATGAAAATTCTGTACCGCCACTTTATGGTTTACTTTTCAACAAAATAACATTCTCATAATCACTGATTTCCATCTGTCTTCAACTTAAAACCACACCCTCACAATTCAGTTTGTACAGTTTGTATTGGAGATTTGGGGCCCTATTGTCGTAACTGGCGTAAATCGGCCACGGCGGGCAGCGCAACTGCCTGCCAGGGGTGGGTTAGACCGATGTTGGTCATTTCGTAGATCAGCGCAGCCAGGCAGATCCAACAGTGGGCGGGATTCGTCGCTCTGGTTGTGTTCACAGCCGAATTCATTCGCCACCAATCAGAGCGGATCCTCTCATTCCCTTTAAATGTGGCAGAATGACAATTATTTGCCATCCCCCTAGAAATATGTGTGGCCACACATACTGCACATACCAAAAACCAGCACTGCACATGAGCTAAAACAATAATGGACACTCACGTCCATTACAACAGAAAAGGGAAACAAAAGTTACTGCAGAAAAATCATGCACAGAGAATAGAATTGCCTCTAATGGATGAAAGTGTTTGTATGGTGTGGGCACAACAAGCTCACATATGACACTAAACTGCTGCTAATGTACAGACCTCCGCCCCTCAACCCTTTGTAGACAATAACCGTGCAGAGCAGTCCACTCTCTGACAGACGCTGGTGTTCTTGCTAAGTCAAAGTTACTTCAAAACAAGTGTGACTCGCTCCTCTCTGTCTTTCTGCCTCTCGCTCTCGTTTTGTCAGCGCACATTAGCATCACCAGCCGGTGTGTGGCAATTAAATATATCCCAGGGCAAAGAGGCCCAATTTAGAAATCATTACAAGACAAGGAAATCGTATCCCTTGAGTTTCGTGGAAACACGTGAGATGACTGGTGTGTGGGTGACTGTGTTGGTGGGTGGCTTCGCGTCTTCCTCGCCCCCAAAAGCTTTCTTACATTTCCACTCGGCCGTGACTTGCTGCTTCTACGATAAGTCTCCCACAGTGCTGTGAAACCTCCCTCCCTTCTCACTCGAGCCCGCATTTCAACTTGAGATGATATCATCTTCATGGAAATGTAATGGGCCAGTGGAGGTGACACAACATGGTTTTGTGTATGTGTGTGTGTTTGTTCTAAAAGAGATGGGTGTCAGGGTATGCAGGTGAAAGGAATAATCAATCATGTTTTCAAGTTCTCCTCACAAATGTCCTTGACAGTGTGTTTATGTACGTACATTGTTTTGTGCGATGAATTGAGTTGGTGGAGGTTATTCCCTAATCCATGTGAACTGTATTGTTTACTTTAGTGTTGTTTTTATTTTTTTAATTTTGTTTACAAATACTGTATTGCTTTCACAGTTTTTATCTTTTTCCAAATATGTGATTTTAAAGACACATAAACTTTGCAATTCAGAAATGCATGTCAGAAATTTGCTTTGGTTGTTCATTTGTATTTGAGCCACACTTGCCAATACCATGACAATGTTATGAATCATTGAGTTTTGTTTTCAATTTTTGAAAATGTTATTCTCATATGGATTCTGTCTTGCTTGCTAAGTTTGGCTCTAATACAACTTTTTAGCCTAATGCTATAAATGATGGGCAGAAGACATACAAACCCGATAAAAACATTTGAATTACCCAGTTGCCAAAGGCACCAGTTTGCCTTCAATAACAGATTGTTCCACGAGGGGGAATTGATTTGGAAGATTCTCTACAAATAGACATGTCAAGCTTAATTGTATCAGCATCTTTAAATGATTATCCTGATCCTTATTTTAATAGTTTTAAATGTCGTATCCTGCAGACGTCAGGAAAAAAAGTTGTCCATATTGTTAGGTCATCGATACTAAAATGGACTTTAATGTGGAATCAGCCATATCAAAAGACAAAAGTGGATACAAAATGCTGCTGCCAGGCTTTCAACAGCACTTAAAATCACCCTTTGCTGCCCTTCACTGCTTATCCTTGCAGGTTTTACAACTGATTTCACTGCCTCATTTTAAAGCCTGGAATATTGTGGCCTTCTCCTTGCAACTCACAGTCCCTATTGTCCATACCTTGAGAGCTTACATTGTCTACTACTTTATCCATTATGGTCTGCCAGTCAACGACGAGGAATATTATATAGAATATGATAAAAGTTCCCGATGCATGTTACAGCATGAATAAATAAATGGCACAAATAAGGGATAAGAAAAACAATCACTGTGTCTTTGTGTTCTGAAGGGGGGGTAAATTGAAGTCTGCTTCCTTTGTCTAGCTGAAAATAAATGCGCTTGGAATTTATTGACATGCTGGCTGTTTTAAGCCCATTGTTATACTTCACTAGTTACTAGTAGTGTATTTAAGAGCAGGGCAAGGTGTGACACCTTTAGTTATAGTCTTAACCTTGTTACCTTTCCTTTTAGTCACCCTTGCTGCAATTACAATGTATGCTACTGCAGTCAGTTCCTGTTTAGAAAATGGATTTTAGATGGCACATTTTGCTGTTGCATTAGTGCCAAACTCCTCGTGTGGCTCTATCATTTCTGTTGTTGGCAGCACGTTTGGCATTGAGCCATAGTGCATTTACATGTCCCATGTGCACAGCTGGCTTTTAAATGTTATTTATGTGATGGTAAAATATTCATAGAGAAAAAAGTAACTGTGGAAGCTTCCCATATATGCTGTATATCTCCCAAGCCCAACAAATATTCTTGAATTCATTACACATCTGCACACAAACAGACACTTACTTTACGGTCAGTGACAAATATCTTTTTCAAAATATATTTTTATGTTTTCCAAGGCTCATATGTCACTCGTGTAAAACAACAACTACTATAGTGTTGAAACTGGCTGGGAACTTCCAAAAACATTCCGGAAGCTTTTAAACTGAGGAATTACCTGAATAGTTTCTGTGAATTGATGAGAATTCCATCCATCCATTTTCTGAGCCGCTTCTCCTCACTAGGGTCGCGGGCGTGCTGGAGCCTATCCCAGCTATCATCGGGCAGGAGGTGGGGTACACCCTGAACTGTTTGCCAGCCAATCGCAGGGCACATACAAACAAACAACATTCGCACTCACATTCACACCTACGGGCAATTTAGAGTCCCCAATTAATGCATGTTTTTGGGATGTGGGAGGAAACCGGAGTGCCCGGAGAAAACCCACGCAGGCACAGGGAGAACATGCAAACTCCACACACGGGACCAGGGATTGAACCCCGCTCCTCAGAACTGTGAGGCTGACGCTCGAACCAGTCAGCCACCGTGCCGCCTTAATGAGAATTCCCATACAAATTTTGTCAAGAAATATTGCAATGAGAAAAAAAAAATGCTAGCAAATTATTATATTTAAAATAGATATTTTTGACTTCGGGCTTTCGTTGAACATACAGTAAGTAAGTCAGTAAGTAGTCTGATTTCAGTACACCTCCTGTAGTATGCAGGATGATTTTAGAAATTATTTGCAAGATTATGCTACAAGAAGAGTTGTTTTCCAACTTTATTGATATTTACAATTGCTGTTAACATGTAATTTACACATCCAATTTTGTTCCTCTAAATCCAGCTTCAAGTAGTATAAATTGGTTGCGTCCCAACATTATTTGGTCCTTAGCCCCCTCCCTTGAGGAATACACTGAACCCCCTGTGTTTTGTTCCTGATGGTGCGTCATCAATAGGTGAATGAAGAGACTATTTCATTACTTTGAATTTCGAAAAGTGCTAAACAAGTGAAATCTCATTCATGAAAAAGTGAATTTCCGTAAATTCCCTTGGATAGTTTTCTGGTTTGATACCCACAATAGTGCAACCCTATACCAAGTATCATTGACTAATGATGACTGGATTAACCCTAATTCATCAGCCTCTCAATCGGAAAGAGGAACATCTTGTGTGTTCAAATCCAGATGTCTCTTGGAATGCATTGTGGTTGTAAACAACCATATATACTAGATTTAGTTATCTTTCTAATCAAACCCTGTATACATTTTTATGCATCAACAGGTCAAGCCCCAACAACAGCAACAGCCTGTGTCAGATATCTTACATTATTCAACAAGTTCACTCACGAAAATTATAGCATTCACACAACATATACAAAATTTCACTCTCTCACTCACACACACACACACACACACACACACACACACACACACACAGCTCCCAGACGAATGCTGAGGTGTGGGAGTCAGTATCGATCGACACTCGTCAGTATGTCCTCTAATACAAGCACAGTCCCTGAAAGCACTGCAGCAAGCCTGTCAGAAGTAGAGATGGAGAAAAATAGTGGGAGAGAGAGAGAGAGAGAGAGACAGAGAGAGAGAGAGAGGAGATGAGAGAGAGAGCCAAAGAATGAAAACCTATGTATGTACCTGTGAAAGCAGTGCATGTGAATCCTGAAATATCTCTCGGAGAGAAAATTTAAATGAATTCAGGATGATTTTGTAAGTGGAAAATGTACTGACATTTCTGGGATTACTTAAACTGTTTTTTTCTCCCATACCAAATGAAGCAGTTATTTCATTATGTGTTTTTTCAATGTGCTCCAGCTGGACTTTCTATTTTGTGGCTTTCTATGTATGTAGCTAGTGGGAGCACTGCGATGTTGACTCGTGCAGAGATACTGTATATTTGCCATGAAAATGTATTTGTCCCCTTCTCAAATTCTTACTTTTCTTTTGTTTTTGCATAGTTTCCATTTTAATTTTTAAAATAATCACACAAATGTAAATATCAGACAAAGGTTTTTAAATGGTGATCTTATTTATTAAGGGAAAAAAGACTATTCAGAGCTTCCGAGTTAGTACAGTGATTAGTCCCCTTGTTAAATCATGAATTAATTGTGGCTTATCACATTTTTCGGAAAGCTGAATTCATTTTCACTGACCACACCGAAGCCTGACTGCCTCCAGACGTGTTCAATCAGGAAATCACTTACTGTAAATAGAACCTGTCTGAGTAAATGAATGTCGGCCAACAGATCTCAAAAAGCTGCAACACAATGCCATGAGCCAAAGAAATTAAAGAACAGACTAGAAATTAAGTAATTGACATTAGTTTGAAAAGGGTAACAAAGCCTTTTATAAAGCTTTAAGACCCTTGCAAACCACAGTGAGAGCCGTTAGCCACAAATGGAGAAAGCATGGAACAGTTGTGTACCATTCCAGGAGTGGCCGACCTACAAAAATGACCTGGAGACCACCGTGACGACTCATCCATGAGGTCACAAAGGATTTAAAAAACTGCAGGCATCCCTTACTTCAGTTAATGTCAATGTTCATGAATAAACAATAAGGAGGAGACTGGGCAAAAATAGCATCCATAGCTGAGTTCCAAGACGAAAACCCCTGCTGGCCAAAAATAACCTAAAGGCTCAAATTACTTTTGCAACAACAACAACAAAATAACATCTGAATGACTCCCAAGACTTTTGGGAGAATATTTCATGGACTGACACGACAAAAGTTGAACTTTTTGGAAGGATGTGTGTCTTGTTACATCTAACGTAAATGTAATACAGCATTTCAGAAAAAGAACATCATACCAACAGTCAAAAATGGTGGTGGTAATGTGGTGGTCCGGGGGCTGCTTGGTAATTCAGGACCTGGACGACTTGCTGTGATCAATGAAATCATGAATTCGGCTGTTTACCAGAAAATCCAGAAAGAGAATGTTTGCCCATCAATTCATTTCCTCAAGCTGAATTGCACTTGAGTTCTGTAGCAGGGCAATGATCCAAAACAAACAAGCAAGTCAACTTCTGAATGGCTTGAAAAAAAAAAAAAATAATAAATAAATAAAATTAAATTAAGGTTTTGGGGTGGCCTAGTCAAAGTCCGGATTTGAATCCAATTGAAATGCTGTGGCATGACCTCAAAAAGGTCGTTCATGTACGAAAACCCTCCAGTGTTGCCGAATTATAACAATTGTTCAAGAAAGATAGGCCAAAATTTCTCCACAGAGATGTGACAGTCTCATTGCCATTTACAGAAAACGCTTGTTTCAGTTGTTGCTGCTGACCCCAGTACTTCAAAGAAACCCACTGTCAAATGGCCTTTTTGTGGTCCCCGTGGGTACACGACCAAATGAAAGACTCTACAGTGGCAGATGAGTTGCTGGGAAAATACATCATTAAAACCGCTAATCGTGCTTTACTTTTTATAACATTTCCATCTAAATTCTTGATGAGATCAGGTTGAATAATAATCTTTGCTTTCACATTATTGTTTTGATATGTTCAAAATCGTTGTTGTTTCTTCTTCTGCAAATCCTCTAAGATTACTAGCAAGGGCAGAATCGCTGCAAGTGAAGGGCGAGCCTGATGATAATGATGAAGTATCCAGCCACCCGGCTAACGAGAGCCCAGATCTGCCTGGAGTCTGCCTGCTATGCAAATTCCCCTCACACAAGCAATGAATCAAAGACGTAGCAAACCACTGTTTCTCTCACAGCACTTGAGCAAAGCCATCATTCACAAAGGACACAGCAAAGGCGTCCGCAGCAGACAGTAACTAACACACAAAGGAAGAGATTACACTCATGCAAATTTTCTCTGCATTAGAGAAAATAAGAACATCAAATAAGAAAATAATTTAAAAAACAGCAATCATAATTTGATTTGAGTGAATACACATGGGTCTTGTCGGTGTGTGTGGTTCTGTGGTCAGAGGACAATGGCTTCTAACACAGACTTGACAATAACAAAGCTCCAGAAGTCCTCTAAGTTGATGGTCTTGGCAGAGAAAAACAATTACATAAAACAGATTTTATTTTCTCTCCGTTTCCTTCAATGACCTCATGGCACCGTCTTGTTCTAGCAGCACGCAATTTTAACACTCAACAAATAGGACAAGTCATTACTCTGTCACTAAGACGAAAGGGGCGTGTGGGTTGCAGAAGAAAGTATTTAATTGATGGAGTTGAGGCATGAGGGCAAAGATGTTTTTTTTCCCAGTTTGTCATTCTCACTGTCTTTCTCTGGCTCCTTCCATTATTGTGTTGCTCTGCCACGCTGAGAGGTTCGCCTCTGGGATGTTGCAATAGCAGACATCACAGCGTGATGGTAATTTGCTCTAATGGAAGGTTAGACAGCCACGTCTTGTGTTCAGAAGGATTTTGCAGGGAGCGGACCTTTGACATGTTCTGATTTTCTCCTGAATATTAATTAAGCATTCTTGTTGGAGTGTTTTTTTTTTTATGTTGGTCTTCGGTCAAAGCAAACTTAAGTGCATATAACTGCTGGTTTATATATTTCTTTTTAAATGAAAAAAAGATAGGTGTTCTCAATTAGCATGCATGTTCTAATACCACAAGTACAGCGTGACAGGCATTTAAGCCTTTGATGGATTAATAGCCACTTTCTCTCTGCAGTCAATAAATGCTTTAGGGAGTTCCCTGCCAGTTTCAGGATAGCTCCCTATATATAAACGTGTGTGTGTCTGTGTGTGTGTGTGTGTGTGTGTGTATGTGTGTCACTGCGTAAGAGTGAACATCTAACAGGCCTCATGGGTCAAACTGTCACAGGAAGATGGCTAAGCAGTTGGTCGGCCAGCGGGAAATCAATGTGAAGTGATGAGGTTCCTGTGCGTGCAAGATGTGTTCTTGTCTGCTCGTGTCCATGCACCTGAACTGCATTGTCGTTGCGAACAAGCACATTACAGAGACGACGGCAGAGACTTCACGGCCTTGACTGATGGCAATAGGAATCAGATTATAAATGGACTGCAGTTGTGTAGCTACGGTTGTCAAAGGGCAACGTTGATGAAAGGGGCATCAGGTTGCCAATCAGGTGCTGCACAGTGTTTTTCTTCCTGCTTAAAGATCCTGTAAAGTGAATGCAGAGTTCTTTGTTTCGAAATACATCATACATGTTTGATGAGAATTGTGGAAACTATTCTATCATCCATGATAGCAGTCGTCTAAAAATCTAAAAGTTGTAGCTGTTGAATAGTACAACAATCTTAGTTAATGAAAATGTCAGCTAGCATTATAGAGCCAGGGGTTAGTCTCATCCACCTCATTCTTCGGGCTGCTGGGGGCAAAGGGTCAGGTTGGATTTTAAGCCTCGAGGTGATGTTCGGTGGAAATGATAAGACTTGGGAGCCACTGGATCTGACCATGAGGTTTTGCTTTGTTTTGTTTTGTTTTTTGCCTACAGAAGAGCGGAGGGGTTGGAGCCCAGGCACACTTCTCAGCAAGTGAACCCTGGTAGCTTAAACAAGCCCCAGTAGTCCTCATTAACCTCTCCCTTGGCACTCACACGCACACAGATGGACTCTTACACACTCACGATGTCCTCATAGATACAAAAGAGCAGCACTTGCATGCACACAGCTGTTGTATCTGATGATGTGTAAAAGCAATACGCTCGTTTGCCATAGTTTACGCAGGCAGCTGTCCAGTCTTTTATCAGCATTCGGGGCTTAAGGGGTCATTACCGCAGTGATAGGTGCGATGATGCTCAGACAGCCCAAAGGGTTGAAACTGTGAGAGTCCAAACCCCCTGGTGCAGATTTAAACTGACACTGTAATTTCGTCAAACTGTCAAAGATAACCGTACTAATCAAAATCTGTGAAGTGCCATATTTGGATTGCAGAGCATGGTTCTCTGTTTTCTTTTACTGTCAAGCATTGTTTAATACAATTTCAATACACTTTTGTACTAAAATATTTAAGCTCTATACAGTCTTTGCCTTCGGTGCATTTATTAGTTGGAAGATCATGAAGCGCTTGTGGGTTTTACCATATGCTGGAAGGAAACAGTTATGCACTCAAGTTACCAACATACAGCCTCAGGGGATTGTTCCCCTGTGGACTGAAGGGAGGCCCTCAAAGCATGACTTTGTCCACTTTGGGGCCAATCTTGCTTTTCATTCTATTACTCATTCCATGTCATGATCCAGCAGAGAACAGCAACCAGCAGTCGAGCTGAATATACGATATTATACCTGCTGCTACGCAGCTTGTGTTGATTTGTGTCTTTGGTACTGAGCACCATTTGAAAAATTCGACTGGAATTGTGTTCTGTGATCAGTCAGGCAATTATTTTAGGTATAACATCTGTCCTGAAATATAGGTTGACCCCATCCAAAAAAAACACAAACCCATATGATTCAAATCACTAATTCGTAAATAACGAATGATAACAACGTTCCAGTGTTACAGCCTCATTACAAAACTTTTTTTACCCTCAGCGTTACAAACACAATACCCCATAATAACATATGCCACGATGCAATTAAAGTACGTAAGTATTCACAGTCTTTGCTCAATACTTTGTTTATGTATCTTTGGCAGCAATTACAGCCTCAAGCTTTTTTGAGTTTGATGCCACATGCAGCAGAACGTTTTCTGTACCCTCCCCCAGATCTGTGCCTCGAGTCAATCCAATCCTGTCTTGAAGGTCTGCAGACAATTCCTTTGACTTGATGCTTGGTTTCTGCTCTGACAGGCGCCGTAAACGATGTGATCCTATATTAGGTGTGTCCAATCCATTCAACTGACTACAGGTGGACTCCAATCAAGCTGCAGAAACATTTTAACTCATTCACTGCCAGCCTTCCCAGTTAACATCGATATCTGACTTCTAAAGCCGTTAATGGCAGGGAATGTGTTTTAAGGATGATCTGTGGAAACAGGATGCACATGACAAGAGATATATATATTTTTTTTAATAAACATTTTTTCAGGTTGCACTACAGGGTGTTGTTTTGTAGAACTTTCAGATAAATGTGAATTACATCAATTTTGGAAAAAAAGGATGTAACCTAACAACATGTGGAAAAAGTAAAAGCACTGCAGACATTCCGGATGTACTACAGTAGTTCTAGGTTCGCAGCGGTGTCGGTCTAAGTGTGTCAGGTTCGAAGCCTTGTTGAGTTGGAGCGCACTCTCCGGCGTGTGAGTAATCTTTCATGAATTTCGAAAAGCCATTAGCGGAGATGGACTGAGTGGATGTGTGGCATGTTCTGCAGGACTGAGAAGTCGATGATTGACAGGGCAATTCGGTTTATCTGCCGCTGTTCCTATCTGCAATATAGGTGCCTTTAAGTGTATACCACACCATACAAAAGTAAATCTGTATCTCTGCAGTACAGCAATGCATGTTTATAAGCACTTATATCTAGAAATTAAAAAAAAAAAAAACTCCTACCTCAATGTGGAAGCAATGATTTTTTTCACCTCCTTTCAGTCACAATGTGCTTCAGTTGTACTAGTAAGTTACATTAAAACATTTCTGTGGTGTATCACAGTCAGCAATGACCCCCAGCAGGAATAAAACTAAGCCATTAAGCTTTCCCAAAGAAAATAACGCGACTAAGGCATCATCTTGCTTGGTGACATGTTTGATGCCCACAAATCCATGTGCACTCCCATAAACTACTGAATCGTGTTGTCCTGAAAATCAGGAGTGTCAAAATTCCCACAGCATCTCTCAAGCTGATACGTATTAGAAAGCATTTTTCCCTGGGGAAGATGCGCCACTCTGATCATACCGGTTGAAGTCCATCCTTGAATTAAGTCTCCCTTCTTGCTGCATGACCACTCTTACAATTAGCCTCGTTGGACTGAAGGCTCACTCCAATTTACTGAGGTGCATGTTCAACATGTTTTCTTCTTGGACCAAATTACCTGGGACACTTTTGTTGCAGGGTAGTAGAAGCGAAAAGCAAGTACCGACATGGTTCATCGAAAGTGATGCAGGCCTGACAGCTTCTTAAGCCTTGTAAAGAGCGAGATTGTTCTCACCTTGGGCTATTTAAGTGTGTTCATTTGCTGCGTGTGGACTACTGCACACTGTGGAAAAGTGAAGAAATTTTACTTAAGGGGCCTTTGACTTTTCTCGTCAGTTGTGGAGAAGATGTAGCCCTGTAATGAACAATGTTGCCCGGCCTAAATTCTTGTGGCATGAATAGGAATATGTAAAAATCTGTTCTTAAAAATAAAGGTCTTCATATAAAAGGACTGCAAGTAGAGCCATCAATGTACAACCCCAATTCCAATAAAGTTGGGACGTTGTGTTAAACATAAATAAAAACAGAATACAATGATTTGCAAATCATGTTCAACCTATATTTAATTGAATACACTACAAAGACAAGATATTTAATGATCAAACTGATAAACTTTTTTGTTTTTAGCAAATAGTCATTAGGCAGGCCAGTCTAGTACCCGCACTCTTTTACTACGAAGCCACGCTGTTGTAACATGCAGAATGTGGTTTGGCATTGTCTTGCTGAAATAAGCAGGGGCGTCCATGAAAAAGACGTTGCTTGGATGGCAGCATATGTTTCTCCAAAACCTGTATGTACTTTTCAGCATTAATGGTGCCTTCACAGATGTGTAAGTTACCCATGCCATTGGCACTAACACAGCCCCATACCATCACAGATGCTGGCTTTTGAACTTTGCGTCCATAACAGTACTGATTCAGGGAAGCTCCTTTTATACCCAATCATTGCACCCACCTGTTCCCAATTAGCCTGTTCAACTGTTGGATGTTCCAAACAGGTGTTTGATGAGCATTCCTCAACTTTCTCAGTCTTTTTTGCCACCTGTCCCAGTTTTTTTTTTTGGAACGTGTTTTCTCAGTTCTAATTCTAAGTTAATGATTATTTGCTAAAAACAAAAGTTTATCAGTTTGAACATTAAATATCTTGTCTTTGTAGTGTATTAAATTAAATATAGGTTGAACATGATTTGCAAATCATTGTATTCTGTTTTTATTTATGTTTATGTTTATTTAGTATTTACTAAGCTGAACTAGGCCAGAAGTGATGTACTTTCTGGGTTTTCATGCTTTGGTGCATGTCCATGAGGGCTGAAATGATTATCTCAAAATATTAGCCCTCAGTCTTCCGACCCTAATTTTGACTTGAATATGGTTAAATGCCTGTGTGGATACAGTATTTTTCGTCTCTCAATAGTGTCTGAAAACAACAATTAGTGTTGTATAAGATTGTTTTCCACACATTTCTACAGGGTGCTGAACCAAAATATGTGGACTCTACAGCCTCCTGTTGCGCTTCTGTGATATGAATTGAAAACGTAGTGCTTTGGCCTGTGAGCTAAATAGCCATGTAAAAGCAATCAGTTTCTGTTTGTGAAGGAATTGTATCATGAATACATTTTAGTGTCCTGACAGGATAGGCTGCTTCCGTTCATTGAATACTGAAACTTCGTCACGCATGAATGAGTATACGTTACCGAAATTACAACAGCATGACTTCAAGAGATGAACCACTGAAACACATAGTCAAGCAGCATGCAGGGAAAACATTTTGCTGCTACTCATGTTTGTGCATCAGATTGGCCTTGAAGAAATTACACACTTTACACACGAAAGATAATGCAAAGGACATCTAAATGTGTACACAATATTTTTGTGTGTGTCCATATTATGTTTATTTCAAAACCATCCGTTTAAAATCCTTCTTATAATGACTGAACACTCTAACCAACGTGGCTGGTGTCAATAAATGGTTAAAACGTGGTAAATGAACAACGGGATTCATGAATTTGCAACTTGACAAAGTTCTGAGATGGTGTAATTATAATGGATAATATGCAGGATCACGTGTTTTGATGCAAATGTGACTCTGTACAAGAAACATAGAATATGCTATAGCAACTTTTACTGTACATATCATAATGGATGTGGTATTTTTAGACCAGATGTACTTTACTGATGCTTGGCATTTGCTGTTCCTCAATATTCTCATCTGCTTTTTAAATATATAGTGAAAGGGGTTTTAAAAAAAAAGGTTGCATGGTAGAGTGAGATACCAGGCAGAAAAAGAGTTGGAAACATTTAAAAAGATCTCATAAGAGAAACCCAAACAGGTGGAGATAGGGTAACTAAGAAATGGAGGCAAAATGAAACAAAAGCAATTTGGCTTCAGGAAGTAACGCAGGGTTGGTGAGGATCATTGTGTATACTGTATATGTGATTGTGTATGCGCCAAAGGGAGGCGAGGAAAATACACTGGCAGCCCTTGGGGTTGAGAAAACTTGATTCTGAAACCATTTTGAAAGCACACGAACGACCTTGAGGTCCTCGTAGCCGGGAGACGCTGTCCTGCACCAATCTAATTCAACTTCTCTTCTCATATCTGCTTTGGAGCCAGCAAGGAGTGAGGGAGAGTAGTAAGCAACAGTGGAGTGGGTCTATCTGTCCAGTAGCTTATAAAATGTCCATTACAGTGTGCTTCTATCAGTTTGGAGCGTCCCAGATGGACTCTGGAATAAATGGACGGCACCAGAGAGCTATAAACTCAGAATGAATGTATGGCTGAGAAAATTGTCTGTGATTGTTGGTGGTCAGGAAAGTTTACTTCCATAACATTACACTGCACTGGAACAAATGACAGAAGTCCACAGCAAACAATGACATGCCACTTCTTTGTTTTTTTGTTGTTGTTTTTTTTACTTAACATAGCAGTTCTCCCATATTACCACAGGAATTTCCTTGCGACATTTGTCTTAAATCCCGACTGTAGTCCAACAAAGATATCCGGAGCATTCCAAAATGCTTCGCCACACAACATTTCTTTGTTTATTCACCGCTGTTTGTGTGCGCTTTACATGCTCTACAATATGCAAGCATGTTTGCACGGGGACTGTCCCTACGCTGTTTCTCTAAGGCTGATCTACTGTGCTTTGCTCTTTGCATTGAGTTTAGAAGCTCAGCGGCGAAAGTGACTTCATCCGACTACATGTTATAAAATGTTTGTCAGTGTAATTCTTTTGGTTACTGCCTGAACAATGTCTATAGCTGCTGAGTCGGTTCAAGCATTATTCTGGATCATCGCAGTCGGGCGAAAACCGTGTATGTCCAAATATGGTCAATTTCATGTTTTTTCATCCAAATCGATACTATTGCTCTGTCCCCACGTCGTCTAATATTTTGATGCATTAACCTTAATCTAAAGTGTTGAAATTTGTTTGAGAACAAATCTATTAATGCTCTTGGATATTTGAACTGTTCTGAAAAGCGTCATAAAGCCCATCTCTATATCATCTCCCATGAAATTACCTTTACTCCCAATAACACTTTTACAAAAACTTTATTTTTTTTTAAGTCACCACTATCAAAGTAAAAAAACAAAAAAAAAGTTTGCCTTGCCAGTCTGATGCACCGCATCACCCAATCACTGTCACAACTACATTGACTTCACAGGGTTCACAAAGACAGTTCGTACACTAGTAAAATCCCAATAGCTGCTGTTCGGATCCTTTGCTCTCCAAATGAGCCTCACAGTGACACACAACACAACTGGAATCTAACATGGCAACCAGTTCATCAAAATATGTCTTTGCAGGCATCATATTATTTATGGCTGTCATTATCAAAGCTTGTAGCTACACTTAAAGCTTGTCAAGTGAACTTTTCTCAAATGGATCGCTAAACTTGTACATCAACAAACATGCTGCAAGACTGCCCTACATTTGTATGCTCACATCTTGTTAGCCTTAAAAATAAGTATAGATGAAACAGTATGAAAATTACACACTACAACTATAGTGATCAAAATAATCATGGTTATCAAATAAATGTAAACTGGACATACATATACTCGATTTATGTCACAATGTAAACTGAGTGTCAATCTTTTTTCATAATGTATTCATCCATACATTAAAAAAACATACCATGTGTATTGCGCGCAGTAGCTTAGAAGTTTCCCCTAAAATTGTCTTTTGTGTGCTTTTAAATCAATTTGCAGAGGAATGAAAAATATTCTCTCATGTCCAGAATTGCAGAGGGAGATAGCACTGACTTTCCACTTCCACTATACTTATTTAAATCAAAGACAATCATCCAGTTTCACCAAATGTTTGACAAAGCAAGGTATAGGGATCAGCAGATCTCTGCTTGATCACACCCAGGCCTCCATTTTTGCTACTTCTGACAGTATTTTTAATTAAGCTTTCCAAGCCAAAATATTGAATTTCTGCATATCTAAAATGCACACACCCACACCCACACACACACACACGCACACACACACACACATACACACTCACACACACATATTTATATTTAAAAACAAGTTAAATGCTATTGTATCATGACAAAAATCTAATTCATTTATAATCCGTGGATTATGCTTTTAATTGAGTCATGCACTCACCATATAAATAAATAAAAAGAAGTACAGAGCTGAACATTTCTTATTTTCTTGCAGATGCATATGATGACGACATGAAGGTGAAGACGCAAAGACCAAGATCAGCTGACCAGCCAGGTGTGTTTCAAGCACAAACAGGTGCGTGATGTGTTCACAGCCAGATAAGATGACCCAGAAAAGACCCAAGTTTGTCTTTACAATAATAAGTGTCTGGAAAAATTCTATTCAAATCTCTACAGTATTTACGTTCACTATCGAGAGTTTGCCCACATTAGCCAGCCAATGTTGACCATTTGGCATTTGCGAATATGTCACCATAGTTGAACAGAAAGATTGAATTATTTAACTATACATGACCTAATCTATTAAATATAAGAACGAAAAAGTCAAGTGTTTATGTGACGTGAGCTGTGCTGTTACATACGTGACATTTCTCATTATTCATGTTGGAAGTTTGACCTATATCTGAACAGGTTGACCTGCACCTATGAGCTTGCAGTCATACTGTGCGCATTGACACACACACACACACACACACACACACACACACACACACAGGTCCATATTGAATGCTCCTACTGTGTGCATGAGAAAGCCCCTTCTGTCAGGGAAAACCCCCGGCTCTCTCTGTCTAGTCCTCTCTTGTGCGTTCCTCCTTGCCGCTCCCATTCTTACATTCCTCCAGGCATCGGAGATGAGCTTAAACCCTGACTCACGGCATGTTAATGAAGATGTAATGCGATTAACGGACATGAAATTAATTTGATTTCCTCCGCTGCCACGTGATGACGCCTCTATTAAAGAACATGGTGGTTGGAAAACAATTCCGAGAGGAGTGGAGAAGACTTAATACTTAATCATCTCTTTCGAGGGAGGAAGCAAGATGGGACAAAACATTTTTTTGAAGAATTGTATCAAATAAGTGAAGCCATGGTAAAAAGTCAATGTGTTTGTACTTAAGGATATGCATATGCATACAACAGCACCCAATTGGTCAGAAAACATTGTGAAAATGAGATCTTACTGAAGTGAAATCAAATTGATGGATGGTGGATGGATGGTCACACAAATATGGGCGCTTCATTCCAAAAACGCATTTTCTTCCAACAATGTAAGATAAGTCCTTGTCTGCCCTACAAATGACTGCATTACTTTCTTTAGCGTTGGAATGAATAAACAAATACAACACTTCTCAACATGACGGTAGATGAGTGGTCTGCCTCACAGTTCTGAGCTAAAGGAACGACTCTTTTGTGTCTGGCTAAAGTGCTGAAATTTTTCCAAGAGCAACTGTCCTTCCTTGAGATAAAAGCTACCCCCTGTGTTCAAACCTGCAGGCGACCCCGCAGCTGAGGAATGGTCTCAGTGGAGCGTGTGTTCTCTGACGTGCGGACACGGCTGGCAAGTGAGGACGCGCTCGTGTGTTTCGTCCCCTTACGGTACACTGTGCAGCGGTGCCCTGCGAGAGACGCGCATGTGCAACAATACGGCTTCCTGTCCCGGTGAACCAGGGATAATAAGCTCAGGTATGCCCATGGGCCACCTTTCATCCTTGACCTTCATAAAAATGTCTTTGAATTTCTACGTATTTCAAGAATGTAAGCGAATGTAAACGTTCATAATCCACGATCAGAAAATTAATAGGACATACAGAACACATAGAGGCCACAACATTTTGCTTTGCCAGACATGGTCATTGATAGTCACAGTCCATCCATCCATGCATTTTCTGAGCCGCTTCTCCTCACGAGGGTCGCGGGCGTGCTGGAGCCTATCCCAGCTGTCATCGGGCAGGAGGCAGGGTACACCCTGAACTGGTTGCCAGCCAATCGCAGGGTACATACAAACAAACAACCATTCGCTCTCACATTCACACCTACGGGCAATTTATAGTTGTCAATTAACCTACCACGCATGTTTTTGGGAAGTGCGAGGAAACCGGAGTGCCTGGAGAAAACCCACGCAGGCACGGGGAGAACATGCAAACTCCACACAGGCGGGGCTGGGTTTTGAACCCCGGTCCTCAGAACTTTGAGGCAGTCGTCCACCGTGCCGCCATATATTCACAGTCAAGATATCAAATTGGTCACATCAGATTGAATTTTAATGACTCAAAATAAGATTGATGCGTTTAGATAATTTACTAATTTTTATGTATTTATTTTAGCTGATGTTCTGTCTTTCATCTTACTCTTCGGGGCAGAAACTGTGGAGAGAAATTAAATACCAGGTAAAGCAATTAACCTCCCACTTGGAGTTTATATAGTAGTTCCCTTATTTAAAAGTTGTGGAAGAAACTGTTTAAAATCTGATTGACCATGGTACAGTTGCTGGCACAGCACATCATGCAGGTTTGGTCAATGTACTGTATTTGTTCATTGAATTACTCAAAAAAAGCACTTTTGTTAGCTACCAGTTACAATTTTTGTGATTTTCCACTCTTACTACAACATTGAGGCAGATTAGAAAATAATTTGAATCATATTTGTTGATCACAAAGTGATTGTGTCACTGTGCTATATAGAGAGAGAAAAAAAGCCACGCAATCCTTCGGCAATATGACACATTTAAGGTCATCAAGAGTTCTTTCTGTCTTTTCTTGTTGCACCAGCTTGGCTTCAGATTAAACCAAAAATACTTGTTTTCTTTTGTTTCTGAGCTACTACATTCTGCTCAGTGATAGTGAAGCCATCGCGAGACACTCTCTTAATGTACAGAAATAACCAGCGCATGATCGAAAGATGTCCTTGAATCTGAGTAAATAGACACAACGGTAATTATTATTACAGCTACTGTAGAGCTGAGCAAGCATAGGGTTAATGAAGGTAGAGTTTATTTTATGCCCGTTTAAGTTTTATTACGTACTTTGTTTCTAATGCATGTTGCCCTCTCCCAACATTACATGTCTCTGATTTATATTTGTACTGTACATCAGTTGACAACAAAAACTGTGTTATAGCTGAGAGTAAAATTGTACAATTGCACTCCACTTCCACTTCCAAGTAGACTCACAGGTGGATGCATCCTAATCCCTGTTCTAAATTGACACGCTTTGAAGTCGTCTACTTTTGATCGAATGACCCAGTACGCGTTAATGTCAGATCTTCTGAACAAGACTTAAAAGTCAGCGTCACAGTTGTTGAGTGTCAGCTTCTAAGCGTGTGGGCATGGATGCGATGCAAGGGATTAGAAGTGGCCTTTCTCTTGTTTATGTAAGATTTCTGCAGCAATGCACAGGATGTAACATGAATGTCTTTGCATAAAATTTATGTTCTTTATGTGACTGCAGTCCAAATCTGCACCATAGCCCTGATTGTATTGTAACCCCTGCTATATCTTCAGTTGGCTGGATTGAGCACTCAAGATGTTCTGTTCAAGTTTCAACTTCTGAATTACCCTGCTTGAGATCTACATACTCGCCACCTCCTCACATATTGCACTTGCCTCACTATTTATCGTCTTTTAGTCGTGCTTTTAACCATCCATATTAACACTATAGGTTTTCTTCCATCTAGTGTGGTATGGACTGAAAATATCTGCAAATTAAGCTTGCTCTGCCAATAAATTAGTCTCATTTTATGCAAAACTGTTGCGTTTAAATGGCGAAATCAAAAGTTCTTAAAAGTTGTTCCTGTGGCTACCTAAAACTAATTAAGGTGTAGAGTCTTCCTGATGAAACACTGTTGGAGATTTGCAAACTTTATTTAATTTGTTCTACCACTTCTGCCAACAGTAAAGTACTACCTATTGTTCTTGGGATCTGTGTTTGTTCTTCTGTTTTAATGTCGAATGACAGTGTCGTACGCAGCTTGTGCTCTATAAACATGATTTTATGTTATGTATTATTTCCTTTTTGTAGATTAAGGTCCACCGTTGGCTTATTGGTGTGTATTTAAACATAATTTACATGATCAGAACTTTTTTTTTTCCAAGCATGTTAGGATTCAAGAGCTAAAGCTCCACCCAAAATTCTAAAAAGGAAAAAATAAATGTTTTTTCCCTCCTTGTCAGTGCATATGCTAATCTTGTTTTTTAAATTCAAATCCGCCAATGCGATTTGTATGGCTAAGTGTCTCTGTGTTGACATTAATATTCTCAGCCGCTCCTTTGATGGGATATTGGCTGCGGTGTTGTTCCATTTATTATTTCATTATTTTGATATGCTTCCATTCTGTTGGGGTGGTGGGACACCCCAGGGGTGGCCTGAATGGCACGGCAGCATATTCAGCTAAATGGGGAACATGGAGGTGGTAGCAAAGAGACGTCAGTGCGTTTATTGAGCTTGATGTAATTGACTTTTAAAAATAACCCTTCAGCCAGAGGTAATGTTTTCACTCGCATATGTTGGTGCATCTTTGTGAAGTCTGACAGTAGGGTAACCCAAAACGAATGGAACACTTTCAATTAAATTTTCTGGAACATTGCACTTCAACCTATAAGTGACTTCATTAAATGCTGGTGAGGATCCAGATCAAATCAAGTTTTATAAATTGTTCTTTAAGGTGAATTCTAGGGCATTTGCCTGGATTTCTGACTAATTATGAAAGCAAATCAGCCATTTTTTATCTTTTTTTTTTTAAACACCAGATTATTGAGTGCAACATGTGTTTTTGTGAGTGCCTTCTTCCAAATGATATATACAGTAAGATTCAGTCTCGATTCACGTACTTCCCATGAACAAACCGTGGTTCTTCCTTCCGAACGTGACCTGCTCTGTCCAGAACATGAAATATTCCAAGCCAACATTAGTTATTCTGTTTCATATGTATTTACTCTCAACAAACAAGCAAGGCACACAAGCCCAGTACCCCCCTCCACCTTCCAGATATCCCGAGGTAAAGAGAATGCACTGTGCATATTTTTAACAGCATTTTTGTTGAAATATTTTCCCTATGTTTATGTTTGGATTTTGACTTAGTGAATACTATTGGTGAGTTGTAAGTGTAGGTGGATACGTCTGTGGGCATCTTCGTGCACGTGATTGCGTATCTGCATGCAACATCTCAGAAAACTGCCATGGACAGAAAAGCAATGAAGTGTGAAAGGACATTTTTGCTTGTTTTGTTATTTCCCCCCCACCATGGGTACAAATCCATATTTAAGATGAAACCAAATCAGTTTAGCTAATGGTACTATCCTTGTTAAAGCCAAGTAGGCAGTAAGTGGTCGAGCAAATAAAATATTTTTAGGCCCTTCTCTCTTTCATTTACAGTATAACGCTTCAATTCCTCAAAGCATGCAAAGTCACGTTGTACCATTGCTTCTATTGTATTTAGGTACTGCTGATTTGCCATAGATTCAGTTACATTTAAAACACGGACTAAAATAATGTTGTATTATGCAGTACATGTCTCTGGGTCAGTGCGTAGTCAAACGCTGCAGCACCACAGCTCCGGTAATCATTCAAGCAATATAGTGAGACTCAGTGCAAGGATGCAGTAACTCATGACTACAAGCAAATGGTGAGCACAAGCACATAAATAATGCAGCATGCTGTGCTTGGACCCTGCATTAAAATGCTGGTAATGACGGTTATCTAGGGTTAATATGATGCATGTGTCTTATTATTCGCTAGTTGCCTCACCTGTTAGTGATGGCAAATTACAAGCTTATATCTTAATAATGTATAAGTAATTATATGGGTACGTTTATTAATTGAATACATTTTGAAGCTGTGTAGAGTGCCCACATCTTAATTATATGTAACCTGAGTCTGATTAGGGCTGTACGTGAATGCCATGCTATTTAAAGTCTGCATTTCTTATGAGAGTGGGTTAGTTGGGACATTTTAGCTTTTCTTGCTTCATAGATTGTCTCAAAACCACAGACCAGAAGGAGCCATTGTGACAGCTCATCTTATTCTCTTAACAAGCAATAACATTGTTAGAATTTATGTGAAAAAATAAGTAATTGACACACCAGAGGGGTGTTGTTAACAATCATGCCTAATTTGAATAATTAAAAAATAAAATCATGAAATTGGGAAATATGTGAAACCCTGCCCCACTGTAAAATGGATGCTACATCATCAGCAAAAATATATCCACTTAATCCCGCTGGTGGCTCAAATACATCCCACCTGTTTCGTCGCAGTGCTTTTCAGCGCCACAACAACGGCCACACGCAAGCGCAGATTCTCGGTCCAGGTCGGTCTTTCCCTCCTCGCTCTTCCGCATCCTCTCCATGACCTGCCTGCACTCGTAGCCGACAACGAGGCGCTCTAAAGAGGCCACTCTGATCGTCATTAAAAAAAGTATGGCAGAAGACTGCAGTGACTTAAAAATGATTTGTTTAAATCTCTGCCTCCACCATTTACAGAATGTAACCACTGAGTATCCTTGCAAAATGCCACAATCACATCTCTCATCAATTTAAAATAGAAAAAAAGTTATTCTTAATCATTATACCTTATACCTACAAGTCCACTTAAAATCTTGATGCCTAGATTGAATATCTCACTATTTATTAGCAGCTCCTATGATTTAACTGCATACTTTTTAATAGCACTATCTCTCTGTGCCTGCAACTGCTGCTCATTTGAGTCTTCTTTCACAGAGTAGACTTAATTATTTATTGCTATGATTTATTTAGCTTTGCTCAACAAGACCAACTATCTTTATCGTCAAATGTTCCTTTCCCTCTTTTTCCTTTTGCCCAAATGTAGTTTATCTCCATTAAATAAGGCACATACATCTTTTTCTTTATTTGATTATTTTGAACAAGCATGGTTTATTATTGAGGCTGGCCCGAATGTTTCGGAAAGTCTACTGAATTATTCCACGCATTCATTTGTGTGCACTTTAACTTTGGACACTGTGCAGCCATTGCTGCATGGTGGAATTGGACACTGCAAAGTTAAGCTCAGTGATCATTTGCAACACAAGAAGAGTCTTGAGGTCACATTCATTATTGACAATGTTTTTGTGCAACTCCACAGCTCATTTATTCCACTTGCATTTATTTCAACAGCTACATCTGTTGCTAAAATTAGATGAGATGCACAAGTAGGAGGACAACTTTGCAGAACACACTAAGAACAGAAACATTTCCTTCCTTAATTGGTTGGCGGAGTGCCTGATTAATTTGAGTCTTTGTTGCCCTTATTCGGTAAGTAATAGTTTTAATTATATCACAACTCAATCTGCATTAGTGCATGGCTGTGTCCATCCCTGGCCTCCATTTCTTTGCCAGTTCTCGGAATGTACCCATTTCATTTTATATCTGTCATATCGACTATATTTCTCTCAATCTCAAACATCGTTAATGCTTGTGATGCCCCCGCCTCTTATCCCGCCCTCATTCCTCATCCCCATGTTGTGTGTTTGCGCGTGCATTTGTGGGCATTTGCAGTGCATGGACTGTGGCACGAGTGGTCCTCATGGAGTCTGTGCTCTGTGACTTGTGGGCGGGGCTCCAGGACTCGAACCAGGAAGTGTGTGAACGAAGGTGGGGCAGTGCCTTGCGGATGGCCCGAGACGCAGACCAAACTCTGCAACATAGCAGTGTGTCCTGGTTAGTACCATGTCCATTTACATGTCACCACCAGTCGAAGTCTCTCCGTCTCTCTCTCTCTTTTAAGTTGCAATGCTATGTGCACGTGTATCTAGGTATTAAAAAATATATATATTTAAAAAAACTCCATTCCACCGATGTTATTAACAAATATCTGTCCACACACAGTATAAAAGAAGTTAGAAGCTTGAATAAAAGGCACAATAACAACATTGTCAAGTCGGAGAACGATATTACAAATGTGGGCCTTCAATAAAAAAAAAGTTACAAAATAGTGTTAACAAAATAGCCTACATATAAATAAATTAATTAACCCAGTAGATATCAACACAGATATCAACACACTTTCACAATCTGCTGTGGCTGCGTCCGCTGACTGCGCTGAAACCACGCCCCCTCAATCAAATTCCACTATGTCTAGCATCTTTTTTTATGCCAACACATCCCCTACATGTTTGAGCAGCCAGAATATATCCGATTAAAGCCTATGGTGGCTGGAATATATCCCATGAGTCGTTGCGGGGGCTTTCCACGCTACGACCAGAGGTGCTAGCCACAAGCTAGCTCACGAGTCAACAGGGAAACTGTTGACTTGCGTCCGTGTCGTCACCTCCTCGCTTGGTGTTGTGTCAGCGTGTGGGTCGACATAACAGACTTTTCAGGCGGTACACATTATTTAGTCTGTGGCTCACACTACATGACAGACTTTGAGCAAATACTTGGTGCTATTTATATACACACAATGCTTACAACAGTAGCCTGAATAATACAAAACGCATAACACTTGGGAATTCAAATAACAACATTGAGCTGTTGTGTAAATTGTGGCATCCAGGGCAGATGCATTTTTGGGATGTAGGCACAGCTCGCAAGTACATTTTTTTGTTTGTTTTTAACTCTGTTTTTAGCTTTTGCCTGTAAGCACCTTTTCTCCTTAAATGCAATCTTACTGAATGTTTTTTTTTTTAAAGATAATACCTTGTAGTACTCACTTGATGTTCAAGTACCACTTCAATAGAAATAGCTACACTTGGACGAGTACATGTTTTCTCCCTTTTTGGAGACCAATATTGCAAGGTCATTCGTCACTTTTTGTTGACGTGAATGCGGCATACCCGCCGATCATTCCTGCCTGCTCACGTTGGCCACTTTTGTGCCATGCCCTCTCACCAGAGTTTGAATTTCCATTTTCATTCATCTGTGAGGTGTGTACACGCTCACTCAGGCATCCTACAGGACCGAGACTGATAAGAATTTAGTTTTCAATTCTTGACGTTGTGTTCATGGTTGGCTCGGTTTGGATTGCGCAGCGCATCTACCATGGCGCTCTTCTGCTAGCTCTAAGATTACCTATTAGGCCTGCACCTTGTCAAGAGCCTCACTAAATTGCTAGCACAGCCCCATCTAATTATTGTGTCGAGGGCACATCGGGACTACAAATCTGATTGAGACTGGCCATCTGAAAGATCTTTATTAAGCTGCCTTTGGTACAAAATGGGTCCATTCCTTTACATTCTGAAGAAAGAGAAGCTGCACTAGCACTGTAGCTATGATAGAACTGCTTTATACTTGTAGATACCTTTGTTCTGCAGACAATTAAATACCAGCCCTGTTAAGGAGGATAGAACTTCCCAAAAAATATATTTTATACGTCACACTACACTTAATGTACGTGCATTATCTGTGCCCTTTAAAAGACATTTATTTTAAAAGCACTGACATTAGACTGGAATAAAATGTAACTTCACAAATCTTTTTTTTTACACTGAAAAATAGTTCTTTTTTTAATCTATCTCTGGAATAATAGTGTTAATGGATGTTCAAGCTTTTGCATAAAATTGCATTTTTGAGTCATGCAATCTGTTATGACTGGAGCCTGCCATTGCTACTAAATTTTAATGATCTTGCTGTTTATTACTGTTATAGCTTTTAATTGACAAATAGCCAGATATACTTAACCATCAGCATCTCAAGTATGTCTTAATAAGTGTTTCAAAATGCTGCTTCTGTAATGCTGTGACGTTGGCGAAAGGCTTGTACCTATTGGTGGCTTTAAGGAAATGGGTGCGGAATGTCATGCTTGTTTTAAATGCATACTGTGTAAAGCCTTATTAAACCAATGTGCGTTTTAAAGTTCAAAGACAGAGCAGTTTTGAAATGATGAATAGCAGCATTTTGGTGCCCATATAATGGTGCCTTGGATCACCTTTCTCTCTGCGTTCTCTGAATACATACATGCATGTCATAATAAATGAACTGCAGAACGTTTTCTACATAATACCAGTCTTAATTGGCTTCCTCCTGTTTAATCTCTTTTAGCAGCATTGATGGATTAATTGGAAGACTTTTGCATCAACTAGACACATGCAGATAGACACTGTATCACTGATGACTTGTTTCATTTTATTAAGATATCAGATATGGTGTTAAGAACCACTACGTGTGTCGGGTTTGTCTCAAATGTTTTAGTGTTTCTTGTTTAGATTTACCTCTCAGAAGCTTCTTGAATTTGAAGTGCAAATTTGTCTCAGTGATCGAATGTTTTGAGGCTTATCACACACCAAGCTATTCTAATGGTTTCAGTTCCTGATGTGAGCACATTTGATTGCTTTGGATTAATCTCTAAAAAGATGCTTCGCAGTTAGCAGGAGTTCTGTAATTCACAGTTATAATCATTTCACATCTCCAGCAGAGATGCCTCAGCAAGTTTGACCAAATAATCCATCAAAACTGACAATTGCACCCCGGCCCCGCCGCTATCCCTTCAGTGTAACAGACAAATATGTTTACTACATTTTTTCACTTTTCTCTCGCCACAATATACGGTATATTTTTCAACTGATACAAGATTTGAAAGTCCTTAGCTCAGACTATTGTGCTGTTGTTCGCTTCCACCAAAGTGTCTTAAATGCTCAATTGAAGCTGCTTTTTGCAATTGAGTCACTTTGAGAGTGATGTGTTATCGTAAAATAATGTTTACATTTCAATCGATATAACTAAATTTATTTTTCTTTTTGTAAAATATGACAAAGCCCAGACAAATCAAAGCAAGCGAACAAGTACATGGAATTTATTTCACTGTGAGTGCTACCAACACTGCAACACATTTTATTATTGTTTGTCTGAAGGTGGTAACGACAGCACAGCTTATGTGCTGTAAAACAGCGTATCAGGCGGTATGTACATACAACATACAGTAAATACATTTAAAGTAAGCTATATATATCTATATATATATAGATATATATATATCTCAGGCGAACATCAACTTAATATTTTTAATGCTGCATTTTTTTTCACAAGCACCCGTCTCAATTCAGAGATTGCTGTTTGGTATCCAAGGAAAAAACTAGATACAAAATGAACATCGCTGCTTAGATTAAACACCAACATTTACATTTTGAGCACTCGACCTGCTGCAATTTAAATAATCTTAAACCAAATGTATTTGCATGTTTTTGATTTTTTTAATATATTTATTTTATTGAGATGATACATTTATTTAATTCTTTTTCAGCATCCTACAATGTGAAAATCCTAAAACCGTTTTAAAATAAATTTTAAATAAATAATCCATTCCCAAACAAGCCTCCATATTGTCTTTGACTTCCACCTCCGGCTAAGCTCCTACTGCTAGTCCACAGCATTTTTTTCTTTGACATTCAAAATTACCCAATTTATTATTAGCTTTCAAGTCCTTGTCAAACCATCTCGCCTTGATCACTGTAATTTTCTTGGTGGGTTTGGTTGTGGGGGGGTGGGGGCATTTCATTTGACAACCCGCTTACTCCAGCATTGCTTTCTTTTCGAGCACAGAACAGTAGTGGGAGCTTCGATTGCATGTCACCAGACTTTGGTTAGGCTCTTTGGTCTTTGTGGATCATTTGACAGGCAGTACTGGATTGCAGTGAACGTATTTTTAAAATATATCTATTAATGCACAAACACCAGTCAAGAAATGAAATTGTCATCAACATGCAACACGCTGCGTGAACTCTTTGAATCACAACATAAAAGGAATTGTGAACAGCTTTTTCACAGCGGATTTAAATATTGAACATGTGCTATGTTGTAAATGCTATTTATGGAAAATAAAATAGCACCTGCACTCTATTTATTCTTTCTATTAACCTGTTTTCAAAGCCATTTTACTTTAGAGATGTCTCATCTTTGCTCTCTCGTCTCCACCCGCCCCCTCTCGGATCTTTTTATTTTTATTTTTTCCCAATTTCCACATTACCTCACTTGCGTGGTGCCAGTGGAGGGCAAGTGGTTGGAGTGGGGCCCGTGGTCAAGATGCAGCGTCTCCTGTAACACGGGCACCCAGCAGAGGCAGAGACGCTGCAGCTCATCCGTGCACGGCTGGGCCGAGTGCAAGGGCCCCCATCAACAGAGCAGAGAATGCACCAACCCTTCATGCGCTGGTAAGGCGTGCTAAATCATTGCTTAGTATTCGCTCTCACACTCTCTGCCATTATGCAAGCATGCAAGTTGTATTATCTAAAGGCATCGCATGGCGCGCTCTGATTTGTGGGATGCTGCCATTCTCGGGTTGGATGCCAATTTGGCTTGCAGCTCTGTTTCAAGTGGGGTCCTTGAGGGGAAAGAATACTAGTGTGTTTTAGTAGTCGCAGAATGGGCTCTTTGTGTCTTTCCTCCATTTAAATGATAAAACGCTTAGAATTGTAACCCAAGAATTTACTCTCAGTACTCACCATGACTCTCTTTCTTTTCTTTTTACTCATTATCTAGGCGGAGGGAACTGGGGGAGCTGGAACCCCTGGAGCCTCTGCAGCAAGACATGTGACTCCGGGTGGCAGCGGCGCTCCAGGACATGCGAGGGCAACGGGGAGCAAGGTTACCCATGCGAGGGCTCGGCAGAGGAGGTTCGGTCCTGCAACGAAAAGAAGTGCCCCGGTTAGTGGCTCTTTTGAGACAAATCTGAAAGGATGCATGACATATTATTTTGTATGTACATTCATGTACATTCAAACCACTGCGACGTAGCAAGGAACTACATCATCATTATTTGCAGCATCGCAATTGCAGTGCTGCAATGGTTTGTACATACCATTTGCTGACATGTACTCGTTTTAGCCTTATTTTGTTATTTTGGGTAGGCTATATGTGTTTTTACTGCACTCTCCCCGCTATAATTTCTTTCCATTTTGTGTCTGCCATGTTGAGGGCGCCATGCTCATTGTAGCATCAATTTGTGGTGTGTTAACCCTGCAGGAAAAAGCATGACTAAATAAGCCTACAAACATTTGATTTCCGACATGGTGCAAGCTCTTAGTGGGGCTTCCATTACACCTCTTTTGTTTAAAAAAAACAAACTCTCAAGGCACTTTGACCCGGAGACAAGTTGGATTTCTATTGGCATTGCAGGGTGAACATCATATCATCTTCTTTTCCCTCACTTTCTTTCCCACTTTCTCTCTGCTCTCTGTCGTCCCTCTTCATCTTTCTTCTGCATAGACTCTGCCAACACCCATCTGCCCGCTTGGAATATCTTCAGATAACTCTCTTGCGTTTGTTTCATCAGGGTTATGAAAGAGGGGGTGGGAGGGAACGTGAGGGGAGATTAAGATGAAGTGGGAACGAGATAGTGTACCGGGGCAGTGACACTGACAGGGAGCACTCAGCTATGTACAGGGGAATGGAATTGGGAGCAGCTGCAGAAGAACACTGATTTGAATTTCATTTTTTGAGTGTCTTATTTTTTGTTATCACGTCTGCCTCACAGTTGGGAGGTTCTGGGTTCAAATCTGTAACTCCTGCAGTTTCCATGTTCTTCCTGTGCAAGCATTGTTTAATTGCATACCCTAAACCAAATTCTCATATCAAAAGACCTCCTGGTAAAGTGAACTTTCTTTTGTGAGCTCAACCTGACTTGACTATATTTTTTTCTTTGTACCTCACTTTCTCTCCTGCAGCTCCTCACGAGATATGTAAAGACGAGAACCTCCTCACTATCTCGTGGAAGAGAGCCTCAGCTGGCGAAACCGTGTACAACAAGTGTCCAACAAACGCAACTGGTTGGTCCATCAGCATCATCCCCATTCACAATCTTTATTTTAGCTTGAATATATATTGAGCATGTACTAGCAATCTTAGATATTCAATCAAATCATGCAAATTGAGGGTTAGGTTACTCTTCGGAATGTGAATTATTGCTATTACTCAACATATGTCAAGTGAAAAAAAAAAAAATCTCCCACAGTGAAGACATGGAAAATATTGAGCCAATGTTTGTGCCTGTTCCTTTCAGGATCTGCTAGTCGTCGTTGCACGCTGGACAATAATGGAGTTGCTTTCTGGGGTCCTCCGAGCTTCGCCAGATGCGTCTCAGTTGAATATAGATATTTACATATATCTGTAAGTTCTCAGTTAACACATACACACACACAAACACACACATTCTGGAATTATTCTCGCATATCATGATTTACATCAGCCAGTGAAAAAAATTCTGTCTTTCCAAAGTCACAATCAGAGAGGCATTGTTTTAGCATTGTATTTATTCGTGTGGCGTAGTAGTAGAACTGCACACGATCATACTGTCCAGTGTCTAATTTTATAGGTTAAATAATTTCTGCTGCTTTACGTCCTACCATCAAACATTTATGAAATGAAGGGACATCTGTTAATAACATAAATTAAAAAAAAACTCAATAACGAAGGAACTCTCAAAGTTTACTCCCAATGGTGTCTTTATTGTCGGATCTCCAGTATCTATAATTAGCTTTTTCCACAGCTTTCCGCTCACACTTATCAATTAATGAACATAGCTAATGAATGTGTTCATCAGCAGACCATTTCCCTGCTCCGTGAACTTCCACCTTTCCCTCGCCTCCATTATGGCAGAGGAGATTATAGGGGCCCGGGTTTGGAGTTATTTGGGGGTGGGGTGTGTGTGTGTGGGGGTGGGGGGCTGTTAGAGATTGTGAAGTGGAGGACTTGATTGCACTGTTACCTTCTGTTCCAACCTTCCATTAATACCATGAGTCAATAATTAATTTTCTGTGATTGATGTTATCTTCTGTTCTCGCTCTTTTCCGCTCACTCTGCATTTCACACCTCACATATGCACACACACACACACACACACATACACACACACGCACACACACACTCTGTCATGTTTGACTTATTCCTTGCAGTTGTAACAAGATGCAATTTTTGAGAGAGAGTGCTTCTGGCCTCTTTTTGACTTGCCGATTTTAAGCACAGGCAGGAGAAATTGCCATGTACATATTCATGATCCTGTTTTGCAACACCTTTTTAATGTCGGTTGCATCTGCAGTGGTGAAAACGTGCCAGTTCTGTTCACTTTTTCCCTCACTGTCTGCCTCTTTCTCATCTAAGCTACGAGAGCATCTCGCGAAGGGTCAGAGGACCCTGGCTGGGGAGGGCATGTCTCAGATCGTAAGAAGTCTCCTGGA
Source organism: Phycodurus eques (assembly GCF_024500275.1). Lineage (NCBI taxonomy): Eukaryota > Metazoa > Chordata > Actinopteri > Syngnathiformes > Syngnathidae > Phycodurus > Phycodurus eques. The sequence continues at coordinate 5,102,865 of NC_084544.1, forward strand.
GCTTTTTCAGAGGAGGAGCTACTACAGTGGCGACCTTCTCTTTTCCACGGAGATCTTGCGAAATGTGACGGACACCTTCAAAAGAGCAACATACATCCCAGCTCCTGACGACGTGCAGGTAGGCAAAAGCAAACAAACCACATCAGAGATACAACTCCTGATATAACATCAATTCCTGTTGCATTCAATGTAGAAACAGTTTCATGGAAGGCATATATCATGGCACTACCTCTGTTTATTGTGAGGATTTTATACTTTTTTCACCCCTTGTGTTTGTAAGATGATTGAAAGATAGTTACTTTTTAAAAACAATTATAACATCTACAATATACTGCAATATCGCTGCAAGACTTTCAATATGATGCAAGAAAAATACTTAATAAGATGAACACTTAATTTATTTCAATATATTGTTTTGTCTTTAGAAATTCTTCCAGGTAATCAGCCACATGTTGGACATGGAAAACCTCGAGAAGTGGGAAGACGTGCACCAGGTAAAGCCTTTCATTTGCTGTGTGTGCGTACGTGTGTCTTTTTCACATGAACATTTTGCCATTAGAGTCATTAAAACACACCTGTTCACGCCAAAAGAAGATGAATTGTAAAGTCTTTTTGAGTTTGACTCAGATTGATTCCCATAAATTTGATGTGAATTTATAAGCCATCTGGACGTCATAAATACATTACAGACATGTTTTTTTTTTCTTCCAATTTTCTATTGCACTACCTTTACTGCTATCTTACTATCTGGTAACCGAGTAGAACTTTGTAATGTAACAATGATACTACCACTCACTTTTTATTCATTTCCTTCATCTGCAGGTCGTCCCCGGTGCTGCCTTGTTGATGAGAATTTTAGAAGATTTCATTCATCTCATTGGCGAAGCACAGAAGCCTTTCCAGAGTTTTTTAGTTGTTACCACCAACCTTAGTAAGCATTATATAACTATTTACATGACATTAGAATTCTTGTTTAATTTTAAGATTAGTTTCATGTATAGGTTTGACTTTATTCTCTCCATACCATTAAGCGGGCCTCATCTGTGTTTTGCCCACAGTGGTAAGTTTAAAGTATTCCTGTCTATTGTTTGCACAGTGATAACTATCCAGCGAGAGCCAGTTTCAGCAGTTTCCAGTGATATTAACTTCCCCATGAAGGGCCGGAGGGGGATGAAGGACTGGGCAAGAACAGCAGAGGACAAGCTCTATATCCCGAAGGAGGTCTTCACTGTACCAAATGAAGGTAGCAAGACACAAAAACAATTATTATATAAACAATTCTGTTGCAGTTTCAGGCTGGGGACACTTGCCACTATAATTGATATATAGTAAGATTATAACCGTCTTTACGACAACAGCATTAGGATTTGTTTTACACGTCTGAGGATTAATGTTGCAAGTTCTATTTGACACTCCGTAATATCGCTTTTTTTGTTTAGTTTTTTCCGTGACTGTTCTTCAAAATGTATCTCTGTGAAACTGCAAATTTCACATCCAGGAGACGAACCAGAAGTTGCGTAACAGTCAGGCTTCAAAACAAACCTCAGAACTACGATTTGGATAAGATTCAGCTATTATTTGCACTCGCTCGACACATTTTGGGGACCTGTTATCACACCACCCAACACTCTCTCCAGTCAAGGTCAAGTTGTCCAAGAAGTGTTTCCCAAGTGCGAATTTATGCACTCAAATGGTTCTCAGCGTCAAAGGGCTCGGCAAGTTTATACTGTATAAAGTGTCCGGAAGCTCTTCTGAAGAAGTTGTAGAAGTTATTTTTAAACTAAATACTACTCAAATGCAATACAGTGCTGTTAATTTGTCTTTGAATGTTTTAAGAAACACAAGACACAAGTAAAACTAGAAATGCATGGCCATAGTTAACCAGTCTATTTATTCCCCATAAATCTTTTGTCTTTTGCTTTCTACACTGAAAAAAAAATGTCCTTTGAATTTACTTAATTCAAACATGTTCATCAGTTGCACATGAGGAAAATGTGGCAAACTGAAGTATATTATTTTATTATTTTCAAGGTAAAGATGGGAAAATGTCAGTTTACCACATTCTAATCATGTGCAACAGATGATCAAATTAAGAACTTTTTTTTCCAGTATACTGTAGTGCAATCTTTGTTCGAGTGGTTTTATGTACAATTGGAGCAAAACATACTGTTAGAAACAGAATGAATCATCTAAACAAAACTGAGCTGTGTTTTTCATACAAAGGAAAAAGTGGCATACCCAGGTAAGCCGTTGCATTCCAGCGGGATACAAGAATGGTCCGAAACCACAAACTAAATGCTGGAGAAAAACAAAGGGATCATACTATGATAGCAGCATCAAAGAAAGGTAGAGACGAAAGCATTGTGAGAATTGGCAGATGCAGGCCGGTACCCAAAAAGGGGAAAGGTCACGTCTCGCAGGAAATTACACTGTCTGACTTTCTGTCTCACAGCCATGCCCAAATTACAGTTCTGAGAAACTAAATGCCGAAAGAACAGAGCTGTCCGACCCCTTTGACGTTTTCTGATGACAGTGACTCTTTGACTGGTGCTCACAACATCCTGTGTTTTGACCTCGGAGTACCTCACCACCTGCTTTCTGGCTCATGACTGCAACGTATGCTTATTTGATGGTTGTTGAAACATACCGGTTCACATGATGATGACGCAAAGCACACCAACCCATTTTTGAAGACTCAATTGAAACTGTTCAGAAAAGCCAGATCCATTGACTCAAGAATGACAAGAGTAAACAATTTGGTGCAATCTTGACAAGCAGCCAAAGTAAAAGCACCCATTCCTTCAAGAGAAGCCTCAAGTGCTTTCCCGAGCCCTCCTTTAAAAAAAAGACACGTTGCCCAGTTGATACATCATGGTTATGGCAGCATCCAAGCTAAACTCCTCTGGGGCTACTGTTGTATATATAAGATGGCAGTCACATATCGTTTTTAGGACCTCTGAAAAAAAAAAAAAAAAAAGAAAGCCTGTAGCTGCCGACTGTCGCCTCAAAGGACTGTGATTGGTCGAGTATTTTTTTTTCCTTTCTTTTTGCACCAGCCACTGTTGTGGAGGCTTGGCAAAGAATTTATTCAACCTCCCACACATGTTAATATTTACCTTCTGCTTTAATCCAGGCAGCACGGTGGATGACTGTTTAGAGCGTCTGCCTCACAGTTCTGAGGACTGGGGTTCAATCCCCGGACCCGCCTGTGTGGAGTTTGCATGTTCTTCCCGAGCCTGTGTGGGTTTTCTCCGCGCACTCCGGTTTCCTCTCACATCCCAAAAACATGCCTGGAAGGTTAATTGACATCTCTAAATTGCCCGTAGGTGTGAATGTGAGTGCGAATAGTTGTTTGTTTGTATGTGCCCTGCGATTAGCTGTTCAGGGTGTACCCCGCCTCCTGCCCGATGATAGCTGGGATAGGCTCATCACACCCGCGACCCTAGTGAGGAGAAGCGGCTCAGAAAAGGGATGGATAGATGTATGTTTTAATGCATTGTGCAATCCTATAATACTTTGCATCTGCAAATACAGTACAATGTTTGAATTGTGGTATTTGGTAAATTGTTTTATCGAAACAAAATACAGCGTCATGAGTTTTGACACCTCTTCCCATTGGCTGGTCATAAGTTGAGGTCTTCAGTTGCATGGAATCAGTTTTGTTTGCTTCATTTAACTCCTAATGAGCACATGTCTGCGATGGTCAGCTTGAACATGCTCATAAATGGCTGCTGACTTATTTTGTGTGCACACGTGCGCCCGCTTGGCACACATCCGTGTAGCTTATCAATAGGTTCATAGATCGCCTCAGGTGACACCTGTCATGTCTGGGATACACCTGTTGTTAGAGAAGATAACCACTGAAATTACTTGAAACTGGCAAAACAAGGAAAATCATACATTAAGTTGTATTTAGTATTACAGATATCTTCAAGCATTTAATCAGACAGTCTGCCTACTTAAAATGTGAAAAGTAGTCTACTGCTGTTGCACATACAATCGAGCATTTCTGTATCAAACCTCCTTGGATGTGGTGGCAAGGGGAAAATTGATGAGATGGATAATTATGAAGGTTAACGAAAGAGCCCAGAACAACTTCCAAATTATTGGTGAATTCCAAGGTCACTGACAATACATAAATTGGATAAATGGATGACAAAAGTGGAAGATTTTGTTGTTTAAATCAAATCATCACGAGGAGTTGGCCCAAATACCAGTCAACAGGTGTTGAAGTCTGTTTCAGAGATGCAGAAATGGCTTGATTGCAGTGATGGTCTCTAAAGTTTGTGTAAAAAAAAAATTTTTTTTATTAAGTTCCATCATCTACTTTCATCATTTTTGAATGATCCTGTTGGAAGCCGATTCAAAAGCAATACCCGATTTTCATTCATTTAATTTTCATTCAGTACAATGCCATCTTTACGTTTGTGGAATTGGAATGACCACTGTGGGTTTTTCTCAATTATGGAAGGTACCGATGGTTTTATCCATGTGTGTCTGCACATGTATCCATCTAAACATAAAAAGCTTAACAGTGTTGCGTATGCAACCAATTAAATTAAGGTAAAGTTGAGAACTAAAATCGAACTTGTCAGTCTGATGTAAAACTAGTGAAGATTATTGAAGCCAATGTTTTCCAATAAAAGGGCATTCTGATAATGTTTCAGTTTCACTTAGATGATAAGTGACACAGAGTCAGTTTCTGCAAAAAGCTTATGCACATTTCATGCATTTGAGACTATTATGGAATTGCATGAAACAATAAGAACTGTAATTGGAAAAAAATTAACACATTTCATGCCTTCGACTTTTCATGAGGTTTTATCCAAAGCTCGAGTGGGGTAATTGTCATTTAGTGCAGGAGTAAACAGTGCTTCAAACACAAAGAGACACATATATCCTTTACTCCAAATAAATAGATTTCATCATTAACAAGTCTTTGCAGACGCTGTCAAATTAGGACCATTGCATTAGTGTTTTAATTCTGCCACAGCTCTGTTTTTAATGTTCCTTCCACCTTCTCCTTGTCTGTCTCTTCTTGAACTGATACATCCTCTGACATCAGCTTGATATTTATTTTTCACGCCACCCGTGACAATTGATACCAACCAACGCAATACCACCTTCTCCACCTCTGTGGTGAATCTCTTCCGTTGCTTCCCAAAAGGGCAAATGAGGGAAGGCATCCATGTGTGTGAACTTTTACTTATCCTGTATGCTTCTTTTGCTCAGCCCCCTCCCTCTCATGAGAGACAAAATGACATTTACAGAAGAACACAACTTGTCCTTGGTAGGGAATACGTTTTACTTTTGTGTGTGTGTGTGTGTGTGTGTGATACAACACGAAAGGGATTGTTGTAACGCAATAGGCTTTGCTGGATGAAAAAGCTTAAACGTGGAAATAACGACACCATCGCACAATGAGAGGCGCTAGTACTGAAGAGGATTTTAACAACAACATGATAATAACAAGACAAACCTTGACTTTCAGTAAGTGCGATTGAGGTGGAATTGAAATGTCATTATTGGCCTTTGTTGGGTTGACTTGGGTTGACATCACAGTTGACTTTGGACAAGAGGCGGCGCACACTGGACTGGTCGTCACTGACGACTCAGCATTCAAATACAAAAATTAATACTGACATTCACAATACTCCATCCATCCATCCATCTTCTCCGCTTATCCGGGTCGGGTCGCGGGGGCAGTAGCTTTAGCAGGGACGCCCAGACTTCCCTTTCCTCAGCCACTTCATCCATCTCTTCCGGGGGGATCCCGAGGCCTTCCCAGGCCAGCCGAGAGATGTAGTCTCTCCAGCGTGTCCTGGGTCGTCCCCGGGGTCTCCTCCCGGTGCGACGTGCCCAGAACACCTCACTGGGGAGGCATCCGGGAGGCATCCGAATCAGATGCCCCAGCCACCTCATCTGGCTCCTCTCGATGTGCAGGAGCAGCGGCTCCACTCTGAGATTCTCCCGGATGACCGAGCTTCTCACCCTATCTCTAAGGGAGAGCTCGGACCCCCTGCGGAGTAAACTCATTTCGGCCGCTTGTATCCGGGATCTTGTTCTTTCGGTCACGACCATAGGTGAGGGTAGGAACGAAGATCGACCGGTAAATTGAGAGCTTCGCCTTTCGGCTTAGCTCCTTTTTTACCACAACGGACCGATACAAAGTCTGCATCACTGCAGACGCTGCACCGATCCGCCTGTCGATCTCCCGTTCCATTCTTCCCTCACTCGTGAACAAGACCCCAAGATACTTGAACTCCTCCACTTGGGTCAGGATCTCATCCCCGACCGAGAAGATAAAAAAGGACCACTGAAATTACTTGAAAAGTAATTCACTGGAGAGGGCATGCCACCCTTTTCCGACTGAAGACCATGGTCTCAGATTTGGAGGTGCTGATTCTCATCTTCTTCCCTACCTCTTTGGAGGTGCTGATTCTCATCTTCTTCTCTATCTAATTCACAATACTGTCCAATTTAAACTCCAACGCTTGACTGTGAGGCAGACGCATTAACCATAAAGTATGCTTCAGAATGCAGCCGAATCCAATGTAATATAATATAAGTAATTTATCGCGGTAACAAGTGTTATGTGCCAATACTTTTCTTGATCCCCAAAATAATGGAAATAATCAAATTCACAGATGTTTTGGTCTTTTATGGCCACTTGCTGAAGATATTTCATACGGAATGCACTTGGCACACCCAATTGCCAAGTGAAGTGGATCAATATATCGTAAAAGCAGATGAGTAATTGTACTGTTACAAGTTGTCCCAGAAGAGTTTCATATTTATGGCTAATAGGCTACTGAACATTGTGTGTTTCAGAGGCAGAGACAGATTCAGAATCAACGATGTATTATGTCATTGGCGCCATCCTGTACAGGACGTTGGGCAATATTTTACCAGCACCAAAGTGAGTACTGCTCATTAAATTCTAATTCACAACTTGTGAGCATGCCACCCTGAAGAGTATTGTTGTTTTTCTACTCACATTCTGAACTTTATATTTGCTTTCATGCCACTTTTCACTTTGAAAACTTTTCATCTTCTTGTGCTCGCCTTGTACTTATCAATACCTTTTCTATTTCTGTGCCCTTTCTTCTGCCTCTTCTTCCCTATCTAATTCCAAGCATCAATTCCTCATCCGTCTTTCCTCGTATACCGTCTCTGTTGCTTATCCCCCCATTGCATCTGCATAGTTATCAGACAAATGTTTTTAAATCTACAAAAGTTGCTTGTCCCCAGATGCTATTGTTTTTATCGCAGTATATAAATGTACAGTCACGTTTTTAATGGATTCATGTGCAAATTTGTCCTCAAACTTGCACAGAACCTTCATTTGAAGAAAATAAATATATCAGCTATTTGTCATAGTGAGATATGGTGTTTGCGCTGGTATGGAGCATTTTTATTCAGGTCAGTCCAGGATCAGTGACAAACTATTTCTCTGTTGAACATTATTTTAAGGAATCTCCTTGGATCTCCTTCTTTTTACTTATATATTTCCATTCTCTGTCAGGTATGTTTGTTGATATGTTCTGACATGTATTTACAGTACCTCAGAATTGCATTAAAATAAGTACACTCTTTTGCAGCCAACCTGCAGTGATCAACTCCAAGATCCTGACAGTGACAATCCGACCCGAATTACAACCCAGTGATCCTGTGGTGGTGGTGGAGCTTGCTTCCCTTTTCAATGTAAGTCCAATAATCATCAGAGTCAACGCAGGTCCTGACAAATCAAAACTGACATGCACCATAGTGTTCCAACACTGACTGTTACAAGTGCAACTATGTATAAAAATATGTATGTATATATATATATATATATATATATATATGTATATATATATAAATATATATATATATATATATTTTTTTAACTACTTCACACCACCTTGTGTTTAATGTGTTAAGCAAAAGAAGAAAATGCTGCATGCTATAAAGTGCCATCGTGCTCAGTGTAAGGCCTGAATAAACGTTTACCTTTTTTGACTTTCTTGTATTGCAGTCTCTTGGTACCTATTCAGTTTATATTGCATTGAAATATGTTATTATATATGACTCACCACTGTGCTTCTTAGCGGGCACGACTACCGGCTGGCAACCTCAATAAGGTGTCTATTTCATTACCCCGCGCTTGGGTGGGAAGGTGGACACATAATCCAGAAAAATAAATAATAAAATGTTGAATCATTAATGCAGTCTGCACAGCACACACATGCATGCAAACTCTCCCAAGTTTTGCATTGTCAACTTGGACCTCCTTGACATTTCATATCCAGCATCCAAAATTCAGCATTAACAAAAAGAATAATAATCTGTTTTGATTGATGATAACAGGGAAGTTATTTTTCTTGCATCATGCTTCACAAATCTTTTGTTCAAGTTTTAATTGATGAACACCTATGCTGGATGTTGTCCCGTAATATGCTATACAGTCCAGATGCTATTTTAGTGGTGTGCTTTCTCTGTAAAGAAAAAGGAGAAGCGGCCATGTTCCTCAGCTGTAGTACGCTTGGTGTTAAGCTTGGCCAAAAGTAGAAACAGCCAGCTGCCGAAGCTATGCCTGGGGAACAGCTGCCCAAGGCTTCATTCTCAAAGGAGAGGTCGTGTCCTTTCTCAAAGGTGATCTTTTTCCGGTCAGATCAACCACTGGTTGGTTCCCTTCTACCTAAAAGTGTGTGTGTGTTTTTTTTTTAAATGTTAAGTAAGAAGCAGGTGGTCAGAAATCAGAGCGTCCTGAGAGTAAACCCGAGACGATGGCAAATGTTATACCCCTCACCTCTTCCTCTTCCCATCCTTCATCCTGCCTTAGTTCAATTACTTGAACAGATTAAAGTTCAAGTAATTGAACTTTAATCTGGTTTGCTTGCATCAAAATGCATCCTCCAAGTGCAAAGCTTTCCCGGCTCCCCCCAACCAGTTCTTTGCAGCTCATCTGGTTAGTGTAAAATATTCGTCATCAATATTCAGGAAGACAGCAAACCACATGTGGTAGGAAAAATATGAAAGGGAAGCTGAAGAAAATAGCTGCTAAGGTGGAGAGCACTCTCATGCAGCTGTTTAAATCAAACAACTGCTGCTGTCTTTTGAGGGACGTCAAGCAAGCAGATGCAACACATCTGCATTGTGGGTGTATGCTGCACTGCGGCTCTAATGCATAGTCGGGCATGATGAGCTCTGATTGATGGCTGTCTACCAACACACAAACTCTGTTCTCCAATACACACTGTGCAATGTCTGATGTCGGTGGGGGCAGTTTGCGTGCGAGCCGGTGCGTTGTCATCCATCAATCTGGGTCGGCTAGCTTCTCATAAATCTTGCATCGTCGTGTCTTGACGAGTCCAGCCTGTGTCGAGGCCCCCGGATTCTCTTGTTCACGGAAGATTTAGTTGTGAACCTTTTCCAAAGAGGGTGAGGTGACTTGGCGTTTTACTGAGTCAAACTCATATACAACACTGTTTGTATTCAGAAAATATTTTGTAATTTGCTCCGTTATAAGTGAATACTGGTTACATTGTCATCATCAGCTTGTGAATACTGCTTTAATACAATGTACCAAAAGGGGGAGCCCAAAGGCAAATTGCTAATGCAGCACATAGACATGACCAACAGACTTGGAACACATTTTCCCTCTGCATTGGTCCACTGTGAAGATGGCTGACATAAAAAACTGCAATTTTGATCTCGTCTCACAGCCATATTTTGTTGTCAAATACAATGTTTTTTTCAGTCTTCAGCAAAATTGGATTTGGCCTCACAGTTCCAGTAGCACTCCAACTAAATGATCCATCTACAGTATAATAATCAATTCAGAGATCACCAGTGGCGTGATGAGTCAGTTAAAGTTATTGATCCTGTGATGGCTTCACTGATTGAGTCAAGCTCTGTCTTCATGGTGGCTTCCAATCATGGTTTTGTTGTTTGATTTTTTATTGCTTGGGGAGTTTGGTACATTCTGAAGCTTCTGTGCACTCAACAAGTTTTTCTCTCCTCAATTAAAACATCCCCTTAAAATGCTTCGTTGCATATTAATTTTGGCGCAATACTGCCTTCTAATAACCCCATTAGTATCAATAATTGCATGCCATGCCATAATTGCCAAGGCAACCCCGGATTGCTGCACATCATGAGCAAAATGTGCCACCCACAAAATCGATTTGTGGATTTTTATTCCGGCGTCACAGTGGACAAGTGGCTGGCACATCGGTCTCACAACTCTTGAGGCTGGAGATCCGGTTGTACGATCCGGCCTCCCTATGTGGAGTTTGCATGTTCTATGGATATGTGTTCATGTGTTTGTTACCAAATGTACTGTGAAGTTACATAATTTCACTTGCATTTATCATCCATCCATTTTCTTTACCGCTTATCCTCACCAGGGTCGCGGGCTGCTGGAGCCTATCCCAGCTATCTTCTGGCGGGAGGCGGGGTACACCCTGAACCGGTCACCAGCCAATCGCAGGCCACATAGAACATGCAAACTCCACACAGGCGGGGCCGGGATTTGAACCTCAGCCCCCAGAACTGTGAGGCAGATGTGCTAACAAGTCGCCCACCGTGCCGGCTGCATTGATCATATTAGCTTAAAAAAAATAAATAAATAAATAAACTGTTGGGAGCGTTGTGATAAAAAAAATGTTTGAAAGTAAGTAAACGATGAACCTTTGAGAAGTACTTATTGTACTACTTCTTCATTTAGTTCAGTTTTTATTTTTTCAATAGAATTTTTTTCTTCACAGGTTCACTTTTTCTATCAGTAGTTGCTTCTCTAACTGGAACCGTTTTCTGTATTGCGCCCTCCCACTGTCTTTCTCATTCCCTCGGTTTTATTGCGTTTGCCTTGCTCCATCATCCATGCAGCATCAGTTTTTATCCTCAGGCAACAAGCTTCAACCTCTGCAATGGCGCTAACCGGTTATCCTCCACCCATGTCTTGCAGGGTACATCCGATGCTCAGTGTGTCGTCTGGGACTACAGCAACCCGTGAGTGACTCTGAATTATTTTTAATGCTTCCTCGATGTGCGTACGCCGTAGTGCCGAGTCGATGCTGATCTCGTTCGGTGCTGGTGTCCAGTCGGATTTGTTTTATTAATGGACTGAGACCGGTCTAACGATGTTCCCTGCATTTCCTCTTTGTGTTAATTAAATGACCCAGTGAAAGCAAATACCATCCTCCCTGTGAAGAGTTTAAAAGTAGCTTTGCTCAGATTTCCTCAGTGAACCAGTGTTTTATATGACTTCACTCTCGTTTCCACAATTGAAATTACTTGGAACATATTCATGTAGTATTTTGTCTTTCCTTGTGGATGTGCGGTTGGACTTGAACAATACAGTCCTGTGCCATCACAAGCCCAGATTTATTTGCTTTCCCATGTATCTACAGTATGTAGGCCAGTGCTTACGCTGCATGCCGGCACATCTACTCTCCTAAATGTAAACCAGCACAATCAATTCATTTTTCCCCCCCCATTAACTCATTTAAATATCTTTTTTTTTTTTTTTTTTTTTTAAACTCAAGTCCTGTCAAGCTTACTGATGAGAACAGACATTTCAGTTCCGGTCCCTCTTCATCAGTACTCACACAAATCTCAGAACATCCCATTATCTTATGCGTCTGCTAAAATGGTCATTAAAATGGTTCAGACACTCATATACAGTACTTCCGATGCTTCAGTCAGCGTTGACCTTCTCAATAGTTGATCAAATGTTTCCTGCTTGTTGTGAGCCTTGCTGTCCATTTTTGACAATAGGAACAGCAGGAACTGTTCATCAGATCACAAAGTCTTCATGAGATGACATTTACGCCGCATGAAGACTTGAGCAAGACAGTTTATTCAGATGCAAGTGGAAAGGCATTTCTGTTTCAGCTGATAAAGAGCGTACATTTCGTTCAAAATGATGCAAGTGGTGATTGGTAGCTTCCTTTTTTTCTCATCACATTATATTTTCCCCAAGAAAATAGTCTTTAAGGGTTTTAATTTGTCATGCAGACAAACATCAATTGGCCCATTTTTTTGTGACAGCAAGAACATAATTCTGATAAGCTCCTCTTCCTTTAAGACCATACTCGTTCTTCTAGTTGTAAAGTACTCGCCACTGACCGAAGGACACAATGGGATCGCAGGTGCAGTCAAATTACATTTGCAGACATTATGAGAGCGGAGTCAAACAGAATATAAAGTGGAAAGGTGGCACCAAAGTACATCAACTAAACAAGCTCAAACAAGGCGCAGTGTAGCAAGCATCCAAATATGTATGCCAGGACTAAGAGAAATTGTTTGCAGAAAGTAACGTATGCAATGACTAGCCACAGCATTACGACCAGTTGCACGATATAATGATGTACAATAATTATTTTGAGTTTACAAAAGTAATAATCCTATGCTAACACATGTTTATGATTTTGAAAACTAATCACTCAGTTCAAACACTTCATGTGGTGCATGCAAATAATCGTATCATAATTTGAAAGCACCCAGTAGAATATATTGATGTAATTTATACAACCATGCCCCAGGAGTTATTTCTTCATTTGATTTTGCAAATTAGTGGTGGCACAAGCACTTATAGGAGCAGGAAATTGGACAGCATATACTGTCCTGATGCAAAGTGTTGGGCTACGTTGACAGGAACCAACTGAGAACTGAGCAAAGAACATTTTGTTCAAACAAGAGATCACTTAGGCGGACCGTACACCAAACGGCCAACTAAACTAAACAATAGTGGAAAAAATACACCCGGCGCTTGACCCCGACACACATAATACCAACTCACTGCAATGGAAATACTGTGTTTTCGGGGAACAACATTTTGCGGTGCCACATATACAATTCTATTATTTTGCATTGAACCGCAATCAAAATAGCACACTTGTCAAGGAAGAAGTGGATTGGCCTGGCCACTGTAGTTATATAATAATAATAATAATAATAATAAATAGAGGAAACAGGCAAGAAATAAAGGAGAGAGTGCAGATATTGGAGAGGCTCTTGGCATTGATTGTCCCATTCATTGACTGTACTTGTGTATTTCAGCAACAGATACTCTCCATGCAGCGCTTTTTAGCCACAGTTTCATGTATTATCTCTTTATAAATATAATTAAGTATTATTGTAAAACACAATATGTAGAAACATTTGTTTTTGTTGTGAACGCGTATCGTAGCCTTTTTGGTTGCCCGACTGATGGATTGGGAAGTGAAAAAAGAAGAAAAGCATGAAACTATATGAACATAATAGCTTTTAACAAATTATTTCCTGCTCAATTCTCCTCTTTTAAAATGTTAATGCAGACAAATTTAATTGTTTAACTCTCTAAAGCGGAGTTTGCAGTTTCCCATGCCTGCGTGTGTTTTCTCCGGGCACTCCGGTTTCTTCCTACGTCCCAAAAACATGCATAGTAGGTTGATTGAAGCCTCTAAATTACCCGTAGGTGTGAATGTGAGTGGAAATGGTTGTTTGTATGTGCTCTGCGATTGGCTGGCAACCAGTTCAGGGTGTACCTCGCCTCCTGCCCGATGATAGCTGGGATAGGCTCCAGCACGCCCGTGACCCTAGTGAGGAGAAGCGCCTCAGAAAATGGATGGATGGATGGAACTCTCTAAAGCCTACTCTAATTTAGTCACTGGACATTTTTACTCTAGTTTGCTAACAGTTTGTCGTACTCATAGTTCAAATAGTTTTTTATGCGTGTGTTTATTTATTTATTATGCCCTGAACGTGCCCATATGTCTGTACCATCTGCTCAATTCTTTGTACTCAAATTCCTTCCCTTTCTCCCCAGTTTGACTCTCTGCAACCTACACTCAACCTTTGCTCACTTTTTAAAACGATTTTAGTTTGCAACAAGCAAAGAATTTATTTTTGTTGTATGCTTGACATTTTTTTTCTTTTTTTTGCATTCCTAAAGTTGTAATATAAATGTGCATTGCAGATGCTGACATCTGTCATGTACATGTTTCTTATGTTCAAATTGCATCGTGCTGTATAGAGCTTGCTTAAAATAAGACCCATTAGTTAGAGATGATTGTAATGCACACCGCAGATTAATGGATAACATTCAGCACGTGAGGGGTCAGGGGTCATTCAATCCTATTTCTAATCTGCAGCGTTTTTCAGTTTGATCTGGGATCAGCTGTTAAAGACCCGCAGAGCGAGCTCTGCCCCCACTGGCTGTCACTGCCACGAATAATGACCTGTGCAGCACAACTAGCGGCAATTACCTCACTATGTCATGCTTGACCACAGGCATGCTTCATTGCTAATGTTCTGCACATTGAGGGGGAAAACAAATACAGTTTAAGTATGTACAATTACTTTATTTGTTTTGACAAAAAAACATAGAGACCTTCAACCTCCATCCAACCAAACATGAAAATGCATGACATAATGAAAATTAAATTAAATGTATGGCTGTGTTCCATAGGTAGCTCACTCAGTGATTCATTCTCTTAAGTGAAACTCTTTGCCAAGCAATACTGTTTTTTAAATGTCTAAAATTTGCAAAAGTTATTTCTATCCATCCATTTTCCATGTCCTCATTAGGGTTATGGCCACGAGCTAGAGATGAGTTTGTCCCAGATGACATTGCGCGAGAGGCAGGGTATGCTTTGGACTTGCTGCCAGCCAATCACAGGGTTAATTCTTTACAAATAAAAAAAGGTACCGTATTTTCACAACCATAAGGCGCACTTAAAAGTCTTAAATTTTCTCCAAAATGGACGGGGCGCCTTATAATGTGGCGCGCCTTATGTGCGCACTGAGTTCCAAAATCTGTAAATGTTGTGTGACTTTAATGAGCGGTCCGCTTGACTGACTGGAAGCATTCCCTGCCGACACGCTGCTTATATAGAGGAAGGCGGACGTGATTGAGGACAGCATGCGGACGTAAAGGGGGAAGGGTGGGCGTGACAAAGGAGGCTGAAGAAACGCCCCCAGTAGGTATATAGTTCCGGTATGTGCATCAGTTTGACTATGGACCCCCGAAAATGGCACCTACGAAGAGACATGCTTACCAAGCACAGTTTAAGCTGCAAGCTATTTGTTACGCGGAGGAACATGGGAATCGAGCAGCCGCGAGAGAATTCAAGATCAACAAATCCATGGTTCACAAGTGGAGGAAGCAGGTAAACAAGCTTCGCCAAGTCAAGAAGACGAAGCTGAGTTTCCGTGGAAAAAAAAAGAAAAACAAAACGCGGAAACATGGCGAGGTGGCCCGAGTTGGAAGACGAACTCAAGCAATGGATTAATGAGCAAAGAACAACCGGGAGAAGCGTCTCCACAGTCACCATTCGACTGAGTTCAATAACTCGGAGCTTGCCATCATTCAGGGAGGATTGACGAAACGCTGGACATCCATGTAAACAGGGCGTTCAAAGTGATGTTGTGAGCGGCGTGGGAGCAATGGATGACAGATGGCGAACACAGGTTTACTTAGGCTAGGAGGCAGCGCCGGGCGAGTTACAGCACAATTTGTGAATGGATTGTGGATGCTTGGGCTAACGTGTCTGCTTGCACTATTGTTTGAGCTATCATAAAAGCCGGCATCATTTCTGAGGAGCCGCACGGCAATGCGACTGACTCGAACCTGGCGTGTTTTATTGAGAACTTGCCCAGCTGTTCATTTCAGATTCAGAACATGAGGACTTTGTTGGATTTGTGGATGAGGATTGATAAAAAAAATAACGTGAGTACATTGTTAAATACGTCAATAAAGTACAACCAAACTCAGTTTTGCTCCCGCTGCCTTTTTAAAAACATTGTTTGAGTGTGCATGCATGCTACCGTATGTTTTAAGCTAGTGTATGTTTTACTATGCCTCCGCCCAATAATACGGTGCACCTTATATATGTGTTAAATACAGAAATAGACCCCGTAACTGAGACTGCACCTTTTAATACGGTGCGCCTTATGGTCGTGAAAATACGGTACATATGTTCCACATATTGCAATGTGCAATTTACCTGACTACAAGTCCCAACATTAAACTTGATTTTATTAGAATGTTTCTGTCATAGCATGCCTCAAAGTAAACATTATTGGATCATTTTAGTATGCAATAAAGTTTGTACAAAGCTGAACATTAATTTTAGCTCTGACACTGGCTCAATATAAGCAGTTACAGGCTGGTCTGATGTATTCTAGACCAGTGATTCCCAACCAGAGTGTTGTGAGAGAATGAGAGATCAATAGGCATGCCGCGGGAAATTATCTGATTTTAATCAATTTGTTTGGAAGGTATTTGTCTGTTACAAATATATATCTTTGTTCATCTATCTATGCCATCGACGTACAGTGACAGGTAGAACAAATATAGGCTATTCCATTAGATGTTAGAATGTACAAAAAAACCTGTTGCCATTCATACAACAGAATAGGTCATGGCTTCCTGTGAGTATACAGTATCAGCTTTGTGTTCAATTAAATAGGCCCAGATTTAAGATCTAAGTCAACTTGTGAGTAAATTGATATGAGCTTATTATTTCAGTTTTCATACGTTTTGTAACTTTTATTTGGAGGTGTGCCGTGAGATTTTCCTAATGTAAAATGGGTGACTTGGCTCTATAAAGATTGGGAAACCTCGTTTTCTAGACCACCAAAGTAGGTTATTCTTGTCACATGATCCCTATTATAAGCTAGTATACCATCTACATAATTTTGATGTCATTTTAATGGGAAATGATTGCAAACATTTGCTTAGCCACTCTTCCTACCCTCTCTGTATTAGCAAACACTTGTGGTGAAACACACTTACTGTAGTAGACATGTAGCAGCCAGCAGGGATGGGTGGACGGGCTGATGGGGATTGCTCCACTTTCCCATCTGACTGAGCAGAAGGGCTCAGAAGTGTGTCAAACAGCGAATCAGCGCATCAAGAGGGAGTCGACCAGTAGGGCTTATGCGGGATCTGCCTCCGTGGGGCGTCTCAGACGTGCACGAGCTCATTCCCTCAGTTATCAAACCGGTCCTTTGTGGCGCATGCTCATACGCTGGCTTAATTTCTCCAAACGTGAATGTTCACATTCTTGTTAAGGACTGATGTATTTTGGTCAGTTTTGATGACTTTCAACAGCTGTGGCTTGTTGTGATCTAGTGAAAGTAGAATATTTACAAGTCTGGGCCATTACTTTTTGCAATCGGTGGACCACATGGATATACAAGCCTGTTTGCACCTTTACCTTTTCATCTGGCTAACACTCTAATGTAAAGCAGGGTCAGATCAGTAATTCCCAGGTTAACGTTTTTTTTCTTTTTTTTTGCTTAATATTACTTTCACCATCATGTGACAGCTGTAATGGACTTCTGTGTCTCATCTACAAAGTCTTTGGTAGTGTTAAAATTATGCGTTAGTATTTAGATTCAAATTTAAGCATAAAAGTGCAACCTATGTCCTCTTTACTAATGGAATTTTGCAATTTGAGAGGGGTAAGTAACCGCTACATACACCCCAAAACTAGTACAACATACTGTAGCTGTGTTTCTGTGTCTTGATGAATATTTCATACATAGTTATTTGGAAGCAGTTGAAGTGTGGTACATGCCTTCTACTTATCTTGTTCACACATGCATTATCCTCTTTAATCGTGTGCTACTGAATGTGGGCTGAAAGGCCACTGTTGTCTCCAAGTAGCATCTCTGACCTTGATTTATCCAGTGAAAATGTGCTTTTCTGTAAAAGCCATTTCCCCAAAAAAGCTTCACAAAGATTCAACTTTAGGACAAATCTTTACTTTCAAATGATCAGTCTTGACTGCGCAATTATTAAATGTTTCCTTTCTCCTCCACAAGAGGATTGATAATCCATTTTCCACATGAATCACTTTCTTTCCAGTCATATTGCCCAGCCATATTGCCTGTCCATGTTAATCGAGACTGCCGTCGCTTGCCATGTCAGGCCATTTATGGCCGCAGACAAGCTGTATCTCTGCTTTCTGGTTCACGCTCTGGCTTGCACGTCAGGAAGAAAGATAATCCCTGAAAAGAAGCTTTATAAATTAGCTCATGGGCTGTGGAGGTCAATGACAAAGCACGCTTGGCGCAAGAGAAGCACGTAGGAATCAGACCGGACAGCACACAGAGAAATTATATTACACAGTGCAGTTGCACATCCCTGAAAAATTTAACCACGATAACGTCTTTGCAACTAAACTCAGCCACAAACTGGTAATCTTTGAAAGAGCAGGAGTTTTGAATCACCTTCACTGGATATTATTACATGGGGGTGTCTTAATGTATGACTGTGAGATGTTCTTTTAAGAGATATTCATTTAAAAAATAATATTGTACATAAACAAGTTTGACATTTATAGTTGATTATATTGCCCTAAATTGTGTTTGATGTAATGCTAGAATGTTGCAGTATACTTTTTTTTCATCAAAATTGTCTGATAAGAGTTTAATAAATTCAAATTGTAAATTTATTATTATTAAAACAATTTTGTTTACATTACAACCAAGTGACAGGCACAATGCATGCATGAGAAAGTAGGACTATATTTTGTGATGTCATTCTGTAAACTCCATTTAGTCCACTAAATATTTCCCTATGCAACATGGATAACATTTAGAAACACAAGCTGCTTTGCACTGTACATAAACATCCTATCAAGCATCAGATAATCACATGTTCTTCTTCTTCTAAGCGCCATCAGTCTCAGTGAGAGAGGAAAAAAAAAATGCTATACACAGTCAAGATGTGGGTCAAATACATTTATAGACCTTCATACATGGAGATGAAACATGCTTAGCAGATGTTCCTGTGTATGTGTGTCGCTCAGACCTGCATAATGGAAGCTATATGAATATCTTTCTAAATTTTAAATTTCATCAAAGGCACAAAGAGACCTACTTTAAAACAAAATGATTTATTGTCAACACTTGTGCTAAAGATCGACTTATCCATAGCAAGCATAAAGAGACGCCTTATTTAATATCTGTCGAGCTACAAAACTTCGATGTAGTATAAGTGGTTTTCTCCAGAGGCTAAAGAATATATGCCTTTAAGTATTATATATTTAAATCACGTCACTGTCAGAAATATATACTAATTCACCTAGGTATTTCTTGTTAAGGAGATAATTTGTATCTTTATGAAATAGAACTTGTGATATCGTTACAAAGAAAAGTAAGGTACTTTTTTTGGACAGTGTTTAGAATATGGTAGCAATGCAGCACAAGCATGAGGGTTGCAGGAGCCACTATCAGAAAGAAAAGCTCAGTCAATATAGAAATTGAAAAATATGCAGTAAAATCACTTGCAATAGGTAGGAATGTGCATTTAACTAATTGCTAGCATTATAATTAGAATTCTTATAATCCTAGGGGGGTTGGTGGGAATAAAATTTCACAAAATAGCATGAAAATGTAAATGTGTGTTTGTTTTATTGGTAGAATATTGAAGTTGTTTTTGTTGCCTCCGTGGCCACGTGGAGGTTTAGTCATGTGTTTAACTGTTTAGATTACATCTGCATGTGTGCCCTCTTAAAATCCTCCAATTTGCCTTCTGCCTGTGTACGATATAATGATATACAATAATTATTTTGAGTTTACAAAATTAATAATCATATGCTAATACATGTTTATGATTTTGAAAACCAATCACTCAGTTCAAACACTTAATGTGGTGCATACACACCTACTTCAATTTAATACAGTCCAGAAAATATTATTACGTTTTCATTGTATTCCCTCTTGCTTCCATTGATGCAACTGTATGAACTTTTCATGCTTATGTGCTTCCTTTCACATCAATTTATGTTACTTTTTTTTTTTAAAGCGAAGAGGATCATTCATGGGAAACTCACTTTATGTCACACAGCCAAAGAAGCAATTTTGACAACGCGCAAAATAGACAAGTCTGAAAATCTAATATAATGTGAAAAATGGAAAGCCTTTGTTGAGTCTCCTAAATCACTTTTGACAATATTTGGCAGCATCTTAAGTTAGCTTACTGTTTTAATCGTCGGGACATTAATGACTGCGGTAATGTAGGATGACATTGGCAGTTACTTGATATTAAATAGATCCTGAACAGTATCTGCTGACTTTAGTCCACAAAAAAAGTGCGCAGTCTGACTCAGGACTTGATGAAAGTTATTCTGGATGGGAGCCCTTGGCAATTTCACGTTTTGCGTTTACAAGCAAGGCACATAAAAGGGTTGCTTTCGTGGTGAATTTACCTGCGTCGAGATGAAATCCTTTCATCTACAACATCGCTTTTGAGAATTCATAGCATGTTTAACCTTTTTCTTTTTTTAATAGGGTGCAATTGGCTTTCATAGTGCTGCCCTTTCAGTCAAGAGTCAGCGCCAATTTATTCTCAGTAGGCATAAAAGGTCAATTTTCACTGTTGCTCAGAAGGTCGTTTTCCAATTTTTTTCCTCAACACACATATTGCAACACCATTGCACTCCCAAATAGCGAACAAACTAGTAAACATTATCATGAATGTGTACTCAGTGAAAACGTAAAGTTGAGAAATCATTCCACAAGTGCATTGTATTGAAGCTGTTGTTTGCCGCTCTGTCCCAATTTGTTGGTCGTTCACTTCAGTCTGCGGTGCAAAAAATATCGCTGTAACACTTGGATGGATTGCCATGACATTTTGTGCAGACATATACGGTCCCAAGAGGAGAAAGAATGCCAGCTTTGGTGAATTGCTTTAGTTTTATTTACCACAGCAATCGGGTGAAAGGTTTTTACTTAAATCAAATTTTTTAAATGTTTCACCAGCCAGAATGTCACATATATGGACATATGAGTCATATGATGGGCCTTTTTAAAGCTCAGCTGAGGCTGCTGTCGGTCATATTAAGACATTTCGAACATGCAGGATTGAAGTAAAAAACAACAACAACAATAATGATATTAATAATTATAATTTTGATATGAGTCATGCATGCAGGTACTGAATGGTGGACACTGATTGGCTGTGACTCCAATGTGAAGCTGAAACAAACATTTGGACTATAGAATACTTTATAGAGTTTTTTGTCAAGCACAAATTTCATGTTTAATGCCTGTGTGCAATTACGGATAACTGCAGAAAAGAATGAAGCCGGGGTTAACATTTGTTTAATAAAACTTTACTCCTTGTCAGAGTCACAACCAAACAACAGCTGTGTCGATTATCACAATGCTGTAAACGCGCTTATATTTTACTTGTGCTGTGTTATGCCGGTTGCAATATACATTCAAGATCAGTGGCTTTTTAAAAACCACATCAAAGCAGCTGCACACCTGTTTGTACATCTGGGATCTGTGTTTGAAGATAAAACAAGCAGGCTGCAGCTTAATTTAAATGCTAACGTAAAGCAAGGAAGACAATCTATTTATCCCTCCTAAACAGTAAATCTGAATACTTAAGTAACCCCGCAGTAGCATTGTGCAGGCATAACAGTCGAGGTTTCGCAGCAACAAAATTCAGGGTTTCTTCCACTTATTGGTAAAAATGCAACAACATAAACAGATCAAATCTGCCTTAATTAGAGGAAAGTCAACAATTAATACAAATTAAATAAATTCTGAAGGTAAATCAAAGTACTGATGGTTGGGGTGCAGGAATGCTGGATTGGTCTTGAGCCAAACCATGTCGTGAGTTGGTTGCCATTACCCAACTTCACATGTGACTAGAATGGACTCCAAAAACATGATAACGTTACTGGGTACATGTACATGGACACAAACATACAACATAATACAGTATAATATTAACCAGAACAATGTCATAAAACTCACTATCATGTAATATCTTCTTTGATGACCTCAACCAACATTAACGGATGAAGCCTATAAGAAATAACACCTACTACCCAGATTGAAGGGCTAATTAGTTTGATGAATTCAAAGTTACGATAGGATGTAATGTGGCCGCAGCGGCATACCGTGACGCTAATTCTGTGCAAATCCATGACTGTCTGTTTAAAAGTCTGTAAATCAAAACCACGCTAACCTTCTTGAAATCAAACTAAAAGTTAACACATAGAAGGGCAGAGGGTTTATGCATATGTAACTCATTAATTCTCTTGGGATGATTTGACTCAATCGTTAAAATGCCCACCATATTCCCCTGCTCTGCCTCTGTCTGTCGTCTATCTTTTATACATACATGCCTGACAAACTGCCTGTAGACTGTCATCTTTGTGACTCGGGATATTACCAGTACTTTCTCTTAGGCCAAACTGCACGAACAATACATTTAATTCCTGTGGTTTGTACCATTTGTAGTTTCACAGTACCTTATCAATGTGCAGACATTTGACAAAAAATTAGTCTGTCCACCAAATGTTTTGCCCCACTGCAAAAAGATTAGTGAGTGGATGCTAAAGAAACTGGTCGTGTAACCCCTGACCTTGAGGCCAAGGTTGTGTTGACCAATGTGCAAAACCGTGTTCATGAAGACATTGGCTAAAATTGCCTTAAAGTCACACGTAAAATAAAAATATAATGGGCTGATTTGTAGGATTTACCATAATCACTGCCTCCTCTGTGCTATCTATTTGGGAAACAACAACATCAAAATTGTGACTCATTCGTCGAGGAGATTCCCAACAGGCACTGCCAGTGTCAGACAGGACCTTGATATAATGGCATCCTCTGCCCATCACTACAAAACACTCGGTTCTGGCTATCCGGGATTTGTTGGCTTAATTTTGGTACGGTGAACGGGACCTGGAGACAAGCCATCCATATGTATTTATAGTCAACGATCTAATTGAACAGATTTGTTTTGTCTTCACGTCCCAAAAGTAAAAGCTCTGTGTTGGAGTGGAGGGAGCTTTTGCCCTCATCGCTGAGAGGAAGAGATGTCCCGAAATACTGGCTAAGAGTCCAGAAGCACTCCTACAAGACTAGACTACAGTGAATTAATATATTGTTGAATTAATACCTCTCTGAAAGTTATTATCATTATTATATCAATAGAGGTACTGTATTTTTGATCTGGTTCTTGCAATTGATGCCAATATTGTGCAGGTGTAACTAAATAAATGCCCATTGGTTGTACTTTTAGAAGCACCAATGTGAAGACAATCAAGCCACTGCTATCAAAGCCCGACTTTTAAAGAGGCACGCAATCAGGTACACAATGCGCCAGAGTGCCCCCTTGTGCGCTGCTATTAATTTGCCAATCCAAATGCATTGGAGTGCTTATATAACCTTGAATGCATCGCATTTCCCATCCATTCACTGGTGAGGGTACTCTTTGCTATCACTTTGAAAAGGAGGTAATTAAGTTCCTTGCGAAAGCGCTGAAAGGTGTTGAAGTAAACCAGTGTTTAAGTAATTAAATTTCACCTTTTTTTTAAATTTCATTTTCTGTACCACATATCCTCATTAGTGTTGCAGGTGAGTCAGAGCCCACCTCAGCTGACTTTAGGCGACAGACAGGGTATAACCCGAACTGGCTGCCTGCAAATCGAAGACGTGCCATTTATAGAAACAATGTTGATTATAAATACTTTTATATTTAAAGTTATGTTTAATTAAAAAAGTGAATGCATGTTGGGTGGACAAAATGACTAACTGACTCAAGTGTTATCAACCATGAGCGTTTCTAGCCCATTTTTAGGGATGCTCAAGCACCCCTAAATTGATCCTAGCACCCCTAAAATTTGAGATTATTTATCTTTACTATGTCTTTTTTTTAAACAGGCTGAAAAAGTGTATAAACATACTGTACTTGGTTGAGTCGTAATATTTTCACAACTAAAACAGGAGCTCATCACCCCTGAACCTCTGATCCTAGAATCCTCGCTCTTATCTACCTTTGAATTTGTGCCAGCTAAAGTCTCAAAATAATTCTTCCAAAAGAAACAGGAATTAAAAGGAACAAATAAGGCGGATGTTTAGGTTGCTAAACACGGACACCTGGAACAAGATGAGTGACAGTGGCTGCCAATGCCAACAGGGTGAAAGAGGACAAGCGCATTGTGCATATTAAACCTTAAGATTGAATGGATCACTGGAGGAACTTGTTGAACTCCACAGCGAAGGTTTATCCCATGAGACTCTTTGTCCCTCCTTCTGTCCCTCATAGCTGGATGTTCTTATAGACTTGTAACGACCGTATGATACTCACAATCCCTGTTTATGTCCCCTATGCCACCCCTTACCCCCCACCCCCCTCTCCCATTTCTCTCCACCTACAGGGAAGCTGGCGCTGAAAACTGGGGCACAGGAGGCTGCCAAACACTCACATCAACCACTGTCCAAACCAAATGCCTGTGCAGCAGGATATCCACCTACGCTGTGTTAGCGCAGCAAGCTAAAGAGCCGGTGAGTCACCACCACATAATCTGATATACTATTTGGGACTTGGGGGAGGCTAATTAGGCACCTACTATCAAGGGTTAGGTCAGGGAGCTGTTAGCGTAGTATAAATTTAGATGGCATCACCTGTTAGTTGGATTACACCAGCAGGCTCTGTGGGTGCCAGAATCTTGTCATTATAGTGAGCTTGTGATGGATGATGTAGGTGAAGTTTGAATGCAAGGTGGCAAACTTTTTTATTATTATTATTTTTTTTAGCAAGCACCTTTCCATCCATAAGTCAATGCTTGCAAATTGAACAGCGCTGTCATTGATAAAACATTGTCATAGCAGAAGATTTAATGCAGCCTTGCAGTTGTCAAAAGTGATTTTGTTCAACATTTGATCTCAAGCTTAGTAAAGGTCACTTTTTGGTGTGCATGTGATGGACGAGAAGAGGCTTCAAGAGGACAGAATATTTTATTGGGACTTTATGTGTTTTTGCCTGAGGTGCATAACTTGCTATAAATAGTTCACATAGCTTGTGGTGTGTGTTTGACATGATTGAAAAAGGCTTTTTCGTCATTGGGGGGCACATGTTCTTATAGATTGACCCACTCTCTTGTAGAGTGCTAATGGGCAATCCAAAGACCTGACAGCGCCATGGTTTACTTTGCTCTGACTAACAACTACAGGGCCCATTCACCACCAGATTCTATTTAATTAATTGTGTAACACACCTTCTACCTTCCCAGTTTTAGCCTTTTTTTTTTTATTTATTTTTTACCAGGAACTATTTAATATTTAATGCCACACATTTTGTCCCCCACAAAGCCAGTTTTCACTCTGACTTTTAGAAGTTTTTCTCACTTTATGACGCAGCTCCCCGAATTCAACATTCACTAAATGTTCACTGCAATAACGCGGCACTGCAAAAAGACAGTGTTTGTGTGAATGTGGGATTTTGTGTATAAGTGATGGTAGTGGGTTGGTAGTTTGCCAGCATTGCCTCTCTTGATGTTTAAAATCGAGCCTGAAAAAAAAAAAAAAAAACATCCGTCCATCGAGGGTAACTCCAGGTGTCATGCAGCTGGAAAGGAGATGGTGAAAATGGAGGACATGTAACAAACATAAGAGGCACATAGGTGTTAATTTGTAAGAGAAAAATAAGAAGGTGCAGAGAAAGAAAAGGAGATGGATGAACCAATACAGAGGTTTGCATATTGCCACATTAATTAATGATATATTAATCAATCTGTTAAAGATCTGCAAGCTTGACTGGAGATCTATTAAGCGAGAGCCATAAAGAACATTACCAGCATTTAGTCTTTAGTTGCATGTCTTTCTATTGAGTAACTCCATGCCAAATA
Organism: Phycodurus eques; assembly: GCF_024500275.1. Taxonomy (NCBI): domain Eukaryota; kingdom Metazoa; phylum Chordata; class Actinopteri; order Syngnathiformes; family Syngnathidae; genus Phycodurus; species Phycodurus eques. Next base: position 5,128,493 of record NC_084544.1, read on the forward strand.
CTAAGTATTATGCCAAATATGCTATATTTATATATATATATATAAGTTATTTCTTATTTTTAAGCATTCTGCTGTTATCCGAATTACAAAGTTACTGGTCACAAACTGTGGCCAGCTATAATTTTCTAAAAATGTTTTACCAAGCTGGTTCCTGTAAAAATATATATTTTTTCATGACACAGAACAGTGAAAATAAACTGTATCGTTAATATTTGTACATCCCATTATTCTGAGGACATATCTCTTAACCAATCGGTCAAGTGTTGGATTAGAATCCTTAGTTTTCTCTTAAGCACTTTTGTTTCAAGCTCATCTGCCTGAAACACCTTTGGGATGGTTATTCTCGGTTATGGTAGCGGTTACTTGCTACCAGTAAGTATGCTTGAGTTCTTTGACTTTTCAAACTGCTATCGTCCTTTCCCTTAACCACACAACCAAGCCATCCGTATTGCATGAACTAGGACGCAAGCTCAAATGCTCATTGACTTTTGGGACAAACCATTAATGCCAGTACTTAGGACCAGAAGGTATGGGTCAGTGCCATTATGTAAATGGCACCCATGCAGTCAGGAGCTGCTGCGACCAGCGCTAAGTGCACTTTGTAGCTTTAGGGTCCTTCACATTCAGCTTTCAATTTCAGATGAAATTGGGATTCTCTTAAACGACGAGAGATCGACTGAATTAATTAGGTAACACGTGACACTGTCTGATCCAGACACACATCACACTCAGCCACTACTGTTGGGTATGTGAACACAGAATGAAAGAATTCTACGCGCATAATTGTCTGTCGTAGCAGAGAGTGTCATCTGTTCAACTTTGACAGCTTGCTCAGGACACGGTGCGAGGGACGAGGCAGAGTGGGTTAAGCTGGGGTCTGAGGATTAACCTCCATGCTTAATAAAAAAGCAGGGTGGGGGGATTGAGAAGCAGTGCTGCCATTAAAGACCGTTTACAGTGGAGTGAGGGTTAGCCAGTTAATCTTGTTTACTTTCCAGAGCCTCTGAGATTTCAGCGTGTGCGCTGTGTGTCTCTGTCCAGAATGTCTATCACCAAGACAAGACTGAGGGAGAAACAAAGGTGCAGGCAGAGGAGTTGATTGATTAAGGTCATGCTGCCATACAATAAACCCAGGCAACTGGATTCCCAAAATGAGTGCTGAGGGAATGCAAACTCTGCAGATGTGTATGGACTCATTGGCTCAACAGTCCTTAAGGGGATTCTGGGATTTTGAGTTGACACATTTATTGGCTTTATAAAAGTCAATTTAACATTTTATGCCTCCAGTTTATCAAATGAGTTCGATCTATTTTTAAGCTTTATATTTTTTTGGTGTTGGCTTGGAAGGCCCTTTGCCTGATTGTGTGAACACATAATTAATAAAGTTGCTATCAGGAAGACTGATGATAATTTAACTTCTACTAGGTGCATAAGTGATGGGTTTTCAGAATGCTTATTGAATCGCCCAAACAATCAAACAAAGACACAAAATGAAAACACTCACAAGGAGCATGGGGATAGACACACACACACATGTATATTGCAAATTAAACAAATAACCTCTTGTTCTGGCGGCACGGTGGCCGACTGGTTAGAGCGTCAGCCTCACAGTTCTGAGGACCCGGGTTCAATCCCCGGCCCCGCCTGTGTGGAGTTAGCATGTTCTCCCGGTGCCTGCGTGGGTTTTCTCCGGGCACTCCGGTTTCCTCCCACATCCCAAAAACATGCATTAATTAGAGACTCTAAATTGCCCGTAGGTTTGACTGTGAGTGCGAATGGTTGTTTGTTTGTATGTGCCCTGCGATTGGCTGGCAACCAGTTCAGGGTGTACCCCGCCTCCTGCCCGATGACAGCTGGGATAGGCTCCAGCACGCCTGCGACCCTAGTGAGGAGAAGCGGCTCAGAAAATGGAGGGATGGAACCTCTTGTTCTTCAGTAAATCAATAGGGGAATGGGATGAGTACCACTTTGGGCGGTGGGACACGACAATAAACCACAAAGAACAAAGATGTGACAATGAATACCAAAATATAGGCTTAATAAAAATTTCCCTGCAAAGAATTTAAAGCCTTTTATCGCGTCAAGATAGTACAAGTATTGGTGTAAATACTTATCAAGTGATGTATTTTTTTTCTACTGCTTCTATCAGTCCTCACAATTTCCTCAAAACGTGCGAGGAATTGAAAAACAGAGTTGAGTAAAAAGTCGGAATAAGTCACAGCCGGTAGAAGGGGCAACTGAGGACGACATGGGTGGGGAGAGAAAAAAAGGAGACGGAGAGAAAAAGCAGGAATTATCAGTGTGAAAAGCTGGAGTGGGGAAGGTGTGGAACTTTTTGCTGAAAATCTTTTCCCTCACTGGTAATCAGGCGCCATGCATACTTTATAATCTATGTGGGTGTATTTTACTTTTTTTCCCCTCTTCTTAGACAAATACATTAAGATAACAAAATTATATGAAAATAGTTTGTCCAACTGCAAAAAGACCTTTGCATGATTCTGCAGCCTATACTCCAATTTGTATTTCCTTCTTTGTACTGTAGTGTAATGAAAATAGACACATATAATCACATCACCCTCTTATAACCTAACCAATTAGGAAAACACTGTTGGACAAATTGACACAATGAAGAGCTGAGGGACAATTTGTGGATTTAAGTAGAGTAAATTACACAAGAGGGTAGTGTTTTCTTTACCCTTGTCTGGTAGAGGCTAATTTAAGAGTAAAATTATCCCAACCATGTGCACTTTCATATTCGATCCACTGATCCAGATAGCAGCAATAAAATTAGGTATACCGTCACAATCTACATTACATTTATTGTTGTTCTGTAGCAGTGCATTTAATTGCATCATACTTTAAGATTATGTGTTTAGCTACGGAGGGGTAAAATAGGAGAACCAGCCAATAGGATGCAGTTGAGTTCACACTATTAAAAACTGGATTAACAGTCAAAACTGACTTGCTAAACTAATATGCGACACGTGTACATCATGTCGCCTTTCTCTCAACATAATAATGAAATAGTCATTCTCCGTGTCTCAACATTGTTATAAATCTTTGCCAATGCAGATGAATGTAGAATATAAAATGAGGGAGTTTTTAATTTTTTATTTGTTAGCTTCCTCTAATGTGTTTGTGAGTGTGTCATATTGATATTCCAACCAGTTCCACTCTCCTCTGGAGAAATTGGCTTCCTTTGATGGGCAAGAGGGAGAAAAATAACAAACAAACACAAAAGAGAATAGCTTTGACTCTCTTGTCTTCATTCTTCCTATATGTTTCTTCCCTCACTTACTCTCAACTCTTCCGACTGAACCTTCTTAACTAATCTTGAGCAGACACACTTACTGGCATACAGCCTTTCAATTACTTGGCACACACACACGCACGGCGTCCTTTATTTACATGAAGAAACCTAGCGCAGCGGGTGTGTGTATGCGTGCACGGTGATAAATCTTGAGGAAAGAGACGTCGGGTCACCTGAGGAACTGAAGCGTGTGATTGAGAACTTAAACACGGCCAAACATTAAGCCCAAAGCATACTGACGGTATGTTTATGGGATGCTACTGCTAACAGGAATTCTTTTTTTTCTCTCTCTCCACTCTTTTCCTTTCTGGGTCTTCAGGAAATGGGTCCCACCAGCATGCCCTCGGTGCCCCTCATGGTGGGCTGTGGGGTCTCCTGCACTGCTCTGCTGATCCTGCTTCTTATCTATGCTGCCTTCTGGAGGTATTTTTTTTTTTCCCTGAATGTCTTTATGCAACATTGTGTTTAGTCATGCAGAAGGGTAACTCTAGCCATCCATTCCTCCATCCATCCATAGACCAATTTGGTATAGTACAGGAAATGGGATCCTGATTTTGGCATGAGAGTCAATCTATGGAAATATATTATCATTGTACTTGTTTCAAACCTGTTTTTCACACTCTTTTTCATTCCATGCCCTGTAGGTATATCCGCTCAGAGAGGTCCATCATCCTGGTGAATTTTTGCCTTTCCATCCTAGCCTCCAATTTATTGATTTTGGTGGGACAATCACAAACGCTTAGCAAGGTAAGGCGCTCTGATTGCTCTGTACTGACACACAAATACAAAATGTATGTATACATTTGTATACACTGTTATGTCAACAGTAAAATTAATATCTATAGTGATATCCTGGTACTGCACTTTATATATAAGCCCAGTAGGCACAGTAACATGATAATTGTATTTTGTTTTATTATTATTCATAATTTTAATCGTGGCATGTAGCCAACCATCGTGTTTTACAATAACACTTAGCTATATTTACAATTTCATATGTACCTATGGATGAAAAAGCAAAGCTTGCGGTCTTTTGACACCAAATGCATGCAAGCTTTCACAACAAAAATTATTTCCATGGACAAAGCGACACCAAGCCAGCCGTTGCTAATGTAGCGATATGTATACTTTCTATTTTAAATTGTGTACTTTATATTTTAAATTGTGTTTTACAATAGTAATTAACTATATTCATAATTTCATGTGTACCTGTCTGTGGATGAAAAAGTAAAACGACAGTGTAGCTCCATAACATTCACTGACGCACAAATCTTTCAAGGTTTCTCTTGGTTTGATGTTTACATCTTCAGATTGTATAGTATGCTTGTAAATGTGAGCTACGAAATTATTTTCTCAAAATACTGTCGCACTGGCGACACTACGAGGATGTTTAATCTTGTGTCGCTGCCGTTTTATTCATCGTAAGCGCATTTTCACAAGTGGGTCGGTTTAAAAAATATTTCTAGAGTTGCAACTTTTTGAATAAGCTTGGTTACATTTTATACCTATAATATAATACTTCATTGTCCACCCCCGCCACGCCCCTCTGATGTCCTTAGGGCCTCTGTACGGTGACTGCTGCCTTTCTCCATTTCTTCTTCTTGGCCTCTTTCTGCTGGGTGCTAACAGAAGCTTGGCAGTCCTACCTGGCGGTCATTGGCAAAATGAGGTCACGACTCATTCGCAAGCGCTTTCTGTGCCTCGGCTGGGGTGAGAACCCACAAGCACAATGCCCCACACATGATTGAAACTTGAATATTATTTTTGCATTTGATATTGGGTTTGAAGGTACTTACTTTTAGCTGGGATTTTTTTTGTCATGCAATTTAAATAGTATTTTCCCAAGTACCTGTATTTCACTGCAGTAACTTTAGCCAAATTACCATCTTGACAAACATTAGTGCTTATTGCGGCCAGTTTTTTCGGATTATTTCAGTCTATTTTTGTTCGTAAAATCTATGATAATATGGTATCAATGTATAGAATGCCAAAATTTTGTAGTTTAATACATACTGAGAAAAGAGACGGCATGAATATCAATGCTGCATGTCCTTACGAGCTCACTGATTGTGTATTTGGCTACATTTAATAGAATTACCAGCTTGCTATAGTGTTTCAACCCTAAACTTTCCTAATAATTATGATATTTTGGTGGCATTCGCCATCACGCTTTACAGTGATATAAACCTCTTTCAGTTTTACGGAAAAATACAAGCTCTCTTCATATGCCAGAGTAATTTGAGAAGATCCATGAGGGTGATTTTATGACTTGGATACAGACCGAGCTGCTGCTCTGTGACAGCAGGCACTGATTGAGAACACTGACAAAGATATTTTACATAAAAATGCAACAGATTATGTCCTTGCAGTGTCGAAATTGTTTCCAGCATAATGCGTAAAACCTGAATTTGCTGAATTATCATTTGTATCCCTTTCTTCCCGCTCTTTGCTGTAAGGTTTAAATTGCACCTGCGTGGACCCAATTTACCAAAAGGCGTTTATCATACTTTCTAATGTAATTTATAGCCACACACAAACATTAATGCGCAGAAGCACACACACGATGACTTTTAATATCCATAGAGGGGATTACTTTGGTCTACTTATTCTGCTCTGCATCACCCAGATGTCCCCTCTGTGCAGTTTTTTTTTTTTCTTTCCCATTGTACTTTATCTTGGTGCTACAGGAAATGTTAAAGGATAATCAACACATGATAACATCTGCACCACACTGGCAAGATGTTTCGCATGGACGCTCGAATTAACACCAACATCACCCGTTCACTTCATTCCACTTCATATTGATCCGTGCGCTTTAATCAGCAACCTTGCTGATGGCCTTCCTTGATAGAAAAGAGGCAGAATGTATAGATGTTTGTACTGTCACAGAATGACTGATGTGACCATGTGCCTGCATGTCATAGCTATAGAAATACGTGACAGACTTTGCTAAGATGCATAAAATTCATGAAACAATCAGCCAGAGTAGACTTTATCCGCCGACCATGCAGTTTGCAATTTTCTCTCTAAATGATGTGATTGAAATCCGTTACGATGGAAACAGGATCTGGGGTATGAGTCACATGTGTGTCGGATTTTCAGAGCAGTGTGAGCACATGACCTATCGGTTGGTGTTTCCTAGGTTATGTATATATTACTGGATTGATTGTTGTGTAATTAAAATGCTTCTATTCTAATTTGCCGACCAGCCTGGCTTCCCGTCGACGTATTTGTTAATGTGCCTTGTTGTAATTGCTTTTCATTCGTGACCATAATCAAAGCTTCCTTAATTACGTGGATATTTCAGAATCACGCTCATTACGGGCCAAGCATAGTCCACTATGTCACAATGTGACACTCACCCACACATTTCATCTGTTACATGAAATATAGCGGTGTTACAGGACCACCTGATGTAATAAATAAATTACACCAAAGACGGGATAAAAGCCAGGTTGTGTTATGCACCATGCCCTCTGGGTCAGGGAGCACACGCGTAGTAGTAACCTACAAATCAAAATTCATATATATATTGTGTAATGTTAAATGGCTGCTTGGCATACTATTGAAAGGGTTCATATTCTTTTTGGAGAACCTAATTAAAATGATTGTGTTCTCTGTGTCAACAATTTTGGATTATTTATCTCTGCCTTGCAGGTCTTCCAGCCTTAGTTGTAGCAGTGTCGGTCGGGTTCACCAGAGCAAGAGGTTACGGCACTGTCAACTAGTAAGTACCATGTTCTCACCTTCTTATTGACCCACCTGTCTCACCATTTGGAGAATATTTTGTCTCACAGGACTCCAATGTTATTTATTATTACTTATTTCTTGAGACACTGTATATTTTAGAATGTTTCTAAGCTTGCATGGGCAGGGAACCTTTAGTGTTATGAAACTAAAACAATGTATTTTAAATTCTGTTTCATTGGAGCCAGATAGCATCACTTTAATGACCTTTTTTTTCTTGTTTTACTTCTGGAAATCTGCCCATATTTAGATGAGCATTTTCATTGTATTTCCTTTTTTCAGTCATATTAGCATTTTTATTAAAAAATCAATAATTTATAATTTTAGTTAAAAAAAATCATTCTTTTTTTTATAAGCGGTTTTCATATTTACTATGTATAAAAGCTACTATGTGACAAAATGGGTGGCTGCATTTTCCTCAGATGCACTTGCTGAAATGGCAAAAATGACTGCATATCAATATGCTTCATGAGCATGACTGCCTGCTTGATAAATGAAAAAGCCACTGAAAATTACATTTCAAATATCTTATCTAATTTGGTCAATGAATAATTACAAAATAATCATAAAATGAATCCTGTTGTAGATTGGATTGGCAAATAACAACTCTACTCAGCTCAACTTTATTTGAAGTGTGGCTGCGGCAGACCTTACTTCAGCCTAGTTGGGAGTGGTAGAGAATGAAAAATGGTCCGTAACGCTTCATGGTACTTTAACTCATCGTTTCCAGATGGCATTTTAACCATCAGGAGGTTCAATAAGGAGATATCAAATGAAAGACCGAAAGTAACATTTATTGTGATTGAATGAAAATGGCATTCAGATCAATCCCCCAGCAGCAATGCATCTTCATTTAGAGGTAGGTTTGCGCAAATAGGCGGAAGGTGGAATCCTCTCAGGGTGGTGCTAGAACAGAAGCAGTAGATGGATCATCACAAGTGGGTTTCCAATCAAGTGCAAGGGGTACAGCCTCATACATACAGACAATCTGGGAGAAGGTGACAGAGAAAGATCTTTGAAGAGCAGTAAATTGACTTAATCCAATGCAGATACATAACTGATAAAACATACTGAAATTATAATAAATTGCAGAAATTACATAATTTGGTTGGACAGAAATGGACACAGACTGCAGACAATCAAAGCTATGACTAAATATGTAGACTGGACATCTGAAATTACCCTTTGACCTGAGCTTTGCCGTTTTGCCCACAATGAATATGATTTTGGCTTTTTCATAAAGAAACAAATCCTGGAATTTTGCAGCATTGTTAATTGAGAATCATGACCACTGGTTATTGCAAAATACTGTCTTTGTTGGACGTAACTATCACCGTAATTTCATGTGTATCATACGCTCGAGTATAATATGCACTCGCAAAATTAGGAATTCCCTTCTATGTATATTACGTGCCATTGATGTACTGGTATCCATGCTCAAGACATAAAGTCATTTTAATAGTTCATTAGGTTTTTAGAACGAAAAGTGCATGCGCTGACGGTTGTGTCATTTCCTCAACATGCATTTCTCCCTGAGTTCTCATATTAGCAAAGAACAAAGATGGTGTTCGACTCAAATCAATAGTTGTTGTGGTTCAAGTCTGGAGAAGCTAGCATGCATTTACTGTATTATGGATACATGTATAACATTAGACATTACGTAGCATACTGGAATAAAATCTGCATATTTTTTCAAAGCCCCTCGGTACTGGTATAAGTATATATATATGTATAATATGCTCTATTGACTTTTACCTATCATACACAATAAATTACGGTCATTTGGATTTCTACTCCACAACATGAGAGGTGGAGGTTGAATTTATGTACCTAATCTACATAATACACTTTGCTTGTCACTTAGAGCAGGTTTTATATTGCCGTTTTCATTTCATGCATCAATCTGATATGTGTCCCTCTTGTCTTCTAGTTGCTGGTTATCCCTTGAAGGAGGTTTGCTCTATGCCTTTGTTGGACCTGCTGCTGTCATTGTATTGGTGAGTGCTCTATTCTTATTGAACTGAAAAAAATAAATAAATAAAAATCCGCCTTCACAGACACCCACATTCAGTCTATGCTTGCATTTTGCAACAAAGAATCGAGTCTTAATTTAACATTTTATTAAATAGTGGTGTTAATCTTATCGCTAATGTTGACAATTTGGAAAAAAATCCTGGATCAACATCTTTATCCAGCTCCACAGGAAAAAAAAAAAAAAAAAAGACCCTTTGTGCTCCAGTCCTCATGCTTCCAGAAGAAAACAATCTACTTGGTGTTTACTATGGCAATAAGCGTCATCCATCCATCCATTTTCTTTATCGCTTAGTGAAGCTGTATATTTTACAAACGCACAACTATATCTCATTACTGTTGCCTGCTGCAAGTGGCTCTTTCTATGGTGAGGTTATTTTTCGTGAGGAAATTCCTGAGAGGAGTTTTCCAAAAGTAAATCTTAACTCTCACTCTAGTCTATCAAACGCATGTTTACATGCCGATCAGTTACTGAATTTTGCACCATACATAACAATCAAATGTTTAGGATTACAATCTTTTTTTTATTTAATGACCTGTATCTAAATACATGGTCACACAAGCAATAATCTACCTAAATGAACATAGTGGGCTTCTTTTCAAATTGATATCCACTCATCTAGTGTTTCTGTCTCGCCAATACTCATGTCAAATCTCCAGCCTAGCGACTCTGTAGTGGTCCATGCCCTCTGAACAAGATGCTGCATTGAGAGGCAGATGTCGGGCAAAGGCGCTTACTCCTCCCATGAGACCTGACTCCAAATTAATGAACCAGACCTCAGACAAATAGCTGACCACGATTATGCTGGCACCACTCAGAGCTGGGCCCAGACATGCCCAACCTGACAAAAGTGGTCTCACAATCTGGTTTAGAATCTCAAAACATAAAAAAATTGAATTGTTGGAGTGCTTTGAAATGTTGTAGCATGTTTATCTTAATGATATGTGTAATACAATACAATGTGTAATTGGCAATTATGTCATTAGTGTTAGTCTATTAAAGAAAAAGAGAAGAGAATATTTTATGTCAGTAAAAGCTTGAAAATCTTTTAAATTAAGCATGGGAGCCATTCTGGCATTTACTTTATCACTTCCCCTTCTTAAGTCAAGGATATGATTCAAAAGTAATCTTCGATTCCACCTTAACAGAACTCAACTGAAAATACAAAGCCATGGAGATGTGATTGTAGATGAGAGTCCCTGTTGGCGAGCAATTACCCGCGATCTTCATCAAACGTTCTCCACTGTCTCCCTCAGGTGAATATGCTCATTGGAATCGTGGTGTTTAACAAGCTCATGTCTCGAGACGGCATCTCAGACAAGTCAAAAAAGCAGCGAGCGGGGTAAGTACTCCACAAAGAAGGTGTTTCGTCACACAAAGGCACACTCATCCATCCGCATGAGGCAATGGATTTCTGCTGCTTTAAATATGTTTTATACTTTTTGTCTGAAAAATTCAGACCCCTCCTGCAACAAACGAAATACAAAACATCAGTTATTTACGCTGGTTCTTTCAACTTTTTATGATCCTTTTGTGTTATCTGGTTCATCTGTGCTATTCATGGGCACATCCTGTGTGAGAAACAAAGAATAGTTTTAATTAAGAAAAAAAACTGAATAAAAAAACAAAAAACGTCTGGCCTTCCTTGACGGCAAATCATCTCCGATATCCTTGTATGATATCGGCTCCCTCTATTACATGAATCTACTTCTGCTCCCAACCCTCCATCTTTTCTGCGTAGCATGACTCCGCAAGGGAGCGCACTTTCCCCTATATAAGTGTCACAATAGAAAACTATTTCACGTAGCATTGATACGTTGCCACCTCTTGAGTAATGCCGCGCAGTGCGGACGCACATAATGCCCATGCCAGAAACAGTCAGTGAACGCAACCGTCACCACATTTTTCTTCCATTTGCATTCCTTCTTATTTCATTCATTACCATATTTTCTCTTACTCTCTACTTATTCTCATTGGTCATGCATCTTCTGTCTTTCTACATAATTTGAGATTCAAATTTGTGCAACTGTTGTTGCAGTTAAATTAACCCTGCCAACAGTTGCAGTGAACTATTTACCCCTGATTAATAGTTCAGAAAGGGAGATTGACTAAATCTTCTGTTACCAGACTGTACAACAAAGTAACTGTCTACAAACACTTTCACACATCACACAGAGAGAAGGTTGTGTGCGTACAAGTATTTAGTTGGGTATGCTATGAATCTGATTAAGAGAAAATAGACAAAACCTTTTTGAGTTTTTGAAACTCTCAGAGATTGTACAGGTGCATTAAACCCCATGTTGTTGATGAACAGTCCAGTTCGGAATTTTTTTTTTTTTTACCATTTCCAATTACATTCTAGTGAGATCCAATTATTTACATACAGTATACATTCACAACAACACTAAAACAAGAATAGTTGTTGTTGCGTGCTGAGTCCTTGTGTCCTCAAGTAAAGCAAATTACAGCAGAAATGGGTAGTGTTGCTAACAGGACAGGATATCATTAGCATAATGTGTTTTCTTATGAAGCTATGGGGATTAAGGCAATGAGCTGTGATGGCATGCTAATGTAGCATAACCACTGCATGGCTTCATTGTTTTCAAGTCGCAAGACACACACAATTCTCTTCTCATCTGTAAACAAACAACCACAGCAACGTGTTTGTTGTTCATTCGCTACCTCGACAAAGCTTCTTTGTGCACTTTTATGCCTAAAATGAAGAATGTGCACCTGCACTCACTGGCAGTGGAATAAAATTATTGGATTATTGGAACATTTCCTGTCTGTGTCATTGTAATCTGTTAATCCTCATGACGCTGCTGCAACATCGCGACGTCTGTCTCTCACTTTCACTCAATCAGTATTTGTACTTTTGACCATTTTTTTTCCTGTGCTGCTACTTATTAAGATCTGATTTTAATTTGCCTTTCTTTTTCTTTCTTTCTCCCCCCACCACTTTTTTGTTGTCCCTTCCCCCTCCCTCTCATTGTGATGTCCTTATCTATTTTCCCCTTTATTTGGTTTGTTTGTTTTCTCGTGATTGTTTTCCTGACACAACCTAAAACATTGAACCGTTGTCATGACTGGAACATTTGTTTCCACACATCCCCGCCGCCCCCTCCCTTCACTGTTTTGTGTCTGTTTGTGTGTGCACAATATGCCCCAAAGTGTCCCGGTGGAGGCGCGTAGCCGACTTCTCCTGAAATGCTCCAAGTGCGGCGTGATCTCGAGCACAGCACTCTCCAGCTCGACTGCCAGCAGCGCCATGTTAGTCCATCTTCATCTTGCTCTCTTTTTCTCCCACCCTTTTTATTGTACTCACCACAAAGTGACAGTGCACCGTACCCATATTTGGAGGAATGGGTGCTGCAAAATCCAAATGACACCAATAAAATGCTCAGAATTTAAATGCAGTTAATAAAGTGATGCCAATGTTAATCCTTTTGTACAAGATTAATAGAGAGAAAAACCTTCACTTTGTGGGGACTGCACACTATCTAGTTTTGTTTTGTTTTTCTTTCTCTCCATCAGACTTTTTCCATTCTTACTCTCTTTCTGCACCTTCCTTTTAAATCTCGAGCTGTTGGCAATGATGTAGTATGACATTTAAATGTGTCTGGTTTCCCCCAAAAAATAATAAAAAATAACAATCAAAGGAACAACAGTGGCACAGCAAGTAATCAAATTTAACGAGAATTGTCCTCAGGTGATGCAGAACAAAACTGACCCATGTCAGGCAGTATTTGGGAATAATTTGCCTTTTAACTTGTTTAATTTGTAGCATTACTGAAACTTGGGGGCAACACAATGTTGGGCAAGTTTTCATTTTTTTAAACTACTGTATGTTGCTGTCAAACACCCGATTGCAGAGTTTAAGCTTTATGGCTCTGGTGATGCCGTACCTCATGTTGTAAACTCTCATCTCGGTTCCGCAGCCTCACGCTAAATCAAATGTACTGAAGTTCCCTGCATTTAATCAGTCTTGTCCTTGGATGACCTGCTTGAGTTTAACCGTATTTTGGAAAACTAGTCTGCTGAGGGCTCAGATGTCTGTTCTGAATGATTGCCTGCTATGATGTAACCACACTTGGAATGTATGTTGGACATGGCATTTACTTATACTTAAACACCCACCACAACACTTATTGTTTCTCTGCCATATTCTGCTCTACCTTGTTGTTCAGATAAACAACATTATTGGGAATTTATTCCAACAAAAGAGTTTCTTTTAATGGAAAAGTAACTTTGAGTGTATCAAACAAACTATTAAGTTCATATTTGCTATATTTACAGTGTTGCCTTTTTGCTGATTACATAAACTAGCCTTTGGCATAATAAAACAAGTTAGATGAGTAATCGACTGGAATTGCTTGAACATGAACATATTTTAGTTATAAATAGTTAAGGAGTGAAATATACCTAACTTGTCACTGATGGTGTAGTTGTACACTCGCCTGACTTTGGTGCGGGCAGCGGGGGTTCAGTTCCCACTCAGTGACAGTGTGAATGTGAGTGCGAATAGTTGTCCGTGTCTATATGTGCCCTGCGTCTGACTGGCGACCAGTTCAGGGTGTAGTCCGCCTTTCGCCCGAAGTCAGCTGGGATAGGCTCCAGCGTCCCGCGACCCTAACCAGGATAAGCAGTGTTGAAAATGGAAATATACCTAACTTCTTGTGTGACATTGTCGACAGTTATACTTGATTGTTAACTTTATTAGAGATTCTGAATAACAACAAGAAGAAAGTATACACATTTTATTTTATGTTCTCGCTAAAAGTTGTTATTTAAAGTGTACTCTGACATTACTCATTTTACCACATGCACATACACTTGCCCGCTTTACTTGTCCCTGTTAGGCTCAGTATGTCTTCTCACAGTCTGGCAGTGTGACACTTAGTGTGCACAAGCCACGTAATTGGGAGCAGTTGTCAGTCTGGTAGCCACGATTGCACATCATCAGTCCACTTCACAGTTATAACATTAGGTTTTAGTATACCAGTCAGCTTAACCTCTGACTGATGACTGAGCGCATGCATGAGACAGAGAAATGCAATAACATGACCTAGCCGAGTGCTCGGTTTCTTCTTCCTTTATTCCTCTATTTCCACCGTTGTTCTTTTACAGGGCGTCTCTGTGGAGCTCCTGTGTGGTTCTTCCTCTGCTGGCCCTAACTTGGATGTCAGCTGTGTTGGCCATAACAGATCGCCGCTCGACACTTTTCCAGGTGACCCGTCTCATAGCACTGACATATGGTTTACAAACACATGCACATAAGCTGCTTTAAGGTAGGGATATGATAAACAACCTTAATTTGTCATCTTGTAGTGACAATTAGCACTTTGCCCAAGTAGTGACTGATCATTTATTATAACTAAAGATGACTCACTTTAATTTTGCACCATCCAGGCACAACATTTTGACAACTTGAACGAGACGTAATAAAAGAACTGTTAAACATTTTGCATTTATAATGATAATAATGCTCAGTTTTGACAGCATTTTTATTGGTTACAACAGCTTTGACTATGTTGCAATGCAGTTCTACATGGCTGCAAGTGGTCGTAATATTGTTGCTGGTAGGTGTATTTACATATGTCCAATAAACGCGGTAAATTCAGCATAGGCCTGCCTATACTGTACATCCAGTTGTCGTGTAAATATTTATAAGCCAGTGTGTCTCCCTCAGGTCCTCTTTGCCGTCTTTGACTCGGTCCAAGGTTTCGTAATCATCACCGTGCACTGCGCCATGCGGAGAGAGGTGAGTTCCATTTCCTGCACTGTAGCCTCATCTGCACTGGCTGCCTTCAACAGGTGGGATCAACGTTAGAAAAAAGCTCATGTTAGCTTCCAGGTCAGTTTGACGTCGAATCAGACTTGACGGGGATTAACTCGCTGCTTATGTCCGATGTTGTTGTGTGTCGTCTTCATAATGCTGTATCACAGTGCGGTATTGTCCGTCGGAGCCAAGCCTGCTTTAAGGAGCTTAGTAAGATGTTTTATGGAATAAGACGATAAGTCCCTCACTAATTCCCCCCCCAGTGTAAATTTGCCACAGGCTTTGCCGTGCCCCCAGGGTATGCTGTATTTCAAACTTATTATGCACATACATGTTTTTATACCATTGAAATACCCACACAAAGGGATTCTTAATGTTTCCGCAACTGTAAAATTGCAACACATGCATCCTGTTATATCCAACATTATGGTGATACCTAATTCACCGCATACTCTAAGTGAATATTAAAACGTTCAGCTGAATAAATCAGTACCGAAAAAGTGGTAGGGATCAGGTTACATTAAATCTCGGCATTAGTATTTGTAAATGTATGAAAATCCTTATGCTGCATAGTAGCACACACATAGGCGTGTCCTGCTCGAGAGGAAGAGGACATTAAAGGTGCACAGATTGTGAGAGGCACACAACAGACAACGAGCGCGACGGCGGTGGCAAGGCTTTCGCCAACTGCGGCGGCGAATGAAAAGACCACGGCGACACGGACGCCCTGCTGAGATCAGACATAGAGGAGTGAATATTCAAATATGCGGTTTCAGAGGGAGGAGGCTTATCGCCGGAGAAATAGTAAGGGACACGGGCTGGAAAAATGAGGGATTCAGGTTTCTGTAAGGAGAGCGGGGGACGAGATTCATAAGAGTACTATGGGCTGATGATAGGAGAGAGAGCAGTATTTGGAGCAGAATTGGTTGACACACACACACACACGGAGAACAATCGCCTCTGAGGATGAGTACAGGCATAAAGGGAAGAGACGGATGGAAGGAAACAATAGAGGCAATAAGCTTGCCCATGCAGTATTAATCAGACATAGATGCTGCTCCAATCCAATCCATTTGTAGCGACGCGTACACTCAGATAAGACCACCCAGTGAGAATAGAGATGCTCTCATTCGCTCTTGCACCACTTGGTACATGAGTGCTCTTGTTCCCCGCCATGACATTCTTTTGGGATTTGACAGTGGCAACACTGACAAATGAAGTCGCTCCTGAGGCAAAAAAAAAAAAAAAAAAAAAAGATATGTATATAGAGAGAGTCTGACGGGAAAAGAAGCCTGGAATTTCCCATGTGATCCAATTTATTTGATTTAAGCCGTTATAAGAACAGGTGCTTCAACAAATAATTGGTTCGTGTTGTCATGATGCTGAATGGGAAGACAACAAATATGACACTAGGATGGCTCTTGTGTTAGGACATCTATAAACACTGGACCACTAAATATGGTGCAACAATCTAACAAGAATCCAGAAAGATCTGCAGCATCATCATCTCCCTTTTAATCCCAATTTGAAGTATTGTATTTCCTGATTTCTTTACCTTATGTCCTTGTTTCACAAAGGTATTAGTGACGATAAGACAACGAGGAAAATAGTAATCATAACAATATAACCAAAATGGAAAATTAAACATTCGGTACTCACCTTAGGTAAGGTTGAATAATAATAATAATAATAATAATAATAATAATAATAATAATAATTGTATTTTGCGCTTAAATGATGCTACAAACAATACCTGTACAGTGTTTAAAAACTTTATAATGGCAAAAGTTCAACACCATTAACAGATTAATTCTACTTCCGAACTAATCATAGTTAATGTCTGAGGAACAAGTTCCAGGTGTTCCAGCTGTTCCAACATCTAACAACCTAACTACAGTTATTTCCTCCACTGACGCTTACTTCCTGCACCTTCCTGACATTTATGATTCTTTCCCCTCCCTCTTTCCTCCTCTACGCCATTGCCACTCATCTCAGGTGCAGGATGCGATGCGTTGTCGGATGGGGGGATGTAAAGACGACAGCGAGAACTCCCCAGACTCCTGCAAGAATGGACAGGTGCAGATCATGGTGAATAGCAATCCATTTCACCCCCACTTAACATTCGCCATTTATGATGCTATTTATAGATCTTGGGATAATTTCGGAGGAAATTGTACAACACTGCTCTTCATTATATAAATAATCGTCCTATCTCCAGTAACAGGGTCATCACTGTGTGAGCTCCCTGTGCAGGCGCACACAAGAATGGCAGTTTCCCACAAAAATGCTACATTTCACTTGTAAAGCAGCTATACTTGGATCCTCTCTTTTTCCATGAAATATAGTTAAAGAAAATAATTACAATTAATATTGTCTACAGTCAATACCTTTTTGTACAATATTGCACTAAATTGTACTGATAATTGCTTGTCAGATTCCATTATTGGGCTCTTCTTTCTGTTAACCTTTTCTATTATGTGTAACAGATTTAAGAAACGTGTGGTTTCTTGTCACATTTTAATGGCACGCCATATACAGTTCAAAGCATGACAATGACTTTCACCAGTCACATCACTTTGCGTATTGCTGGCGTCAGGATACCGCCAAAACCTTACTTTTCCATAAAAAAAAAAGAGCCAGTTCATACACTTTCTATAAGTCAATAATTAGTGACAAAAAATAATATTGATTTGTGAAAAAATGTGAAATTGACTAGATTAGCAGGTTTTGACGCCAGCGATATAAAGTATAGAATATGATTATATATATATATAATTATACATATATATATATAGAAGACTATATATATAATACATGCGTGTGCCTCTTTTTTTTGTTGTGTAACAAATCACTGATACTGCTTGGCCAATTACAGGAGAGACACATTGATGTCATGTGAGTGGGAGCAATTCATTTCTCAATGAAGGGCCAAATC
Source organism: Phycodurus eques (assembly GCF_024500275.1). Lineage (NCBI taxonomy): Eukaryota > Metazoa > Chordata > Actinopteri > Syngnathiformes > Syngnathidae > Phycodurus > Phycodurus eques. Next base: position 5,146,296 of record NC_084544.1, read on the forward strand.
TGTTTGAAGTTATGATTATGGGTTTCTGATCGCCCGTCCTAGGTTAAACTGCGCAGTCCTACTCACTCTGCAGGGTGGGGGAAACGTTCATGGCATTTATCCCGCTTAGTTTCCATAACGCAGAGGAGCATTTAAGGACAAACAATGCTAATTTAATTTCTAGACAAATGTGTTGTTAGCATGCACATCTGTCCCACTGTAGACTGGTTACCATGACAACTAACTCATTTTCTTCCCCCAGTTTCAATTGCTTAATCTGTACTTAAAGAAAATGTTGTATCATTAAGAACAGTTTGGCAAAGCCACCAGCAGTTACTGTATATTTGCTTCAACATTTCCTCCAGTGTTCACAGGGAATCTCATTACAATGCTAATCCCTTGAAATTTACAGGCGCATTGTCCCACATGCCACCTTGTTAAAGTTGAATAAAATGTACTGTTTAGCAACATTATGTGAAAAAGTAATCGCTTGTTAAAGTTCTACAAATTTGGTTTCATAGTGGTCATGAAATCAAATTTGTAGAGCTTTAACTGACAACTTTGTGCTCTCCCGCACCATCAGAAGGGTCCAAATGCGGCCTATTGTGAGCAGCAGTGTGGCTCCCTGCATTACGGCACACGCCCATGCGCAACTGGGTGCCACCCACAGTTCCTCCCGCCAACGTGCCAGCAGCAGGCCTGTTGTCACAGTCTACCCCGCAATGACCGCGGGCTTGACCACAGCTGCGTTTTTGACTATCCGCATGAGCAAAGCCCCATGCCAGACAATAACCACAATTGCAACCACAATTCCAGCCAACCAGTATGTCACCAGTAGAAAAGATATAGTCTGTGAAACATGTAGAAGAGGAAAGGTGCAGTCTGTAAAAAGTGTGTTGAGGCAAATATTAAATGTTCAATATACTGTATAAGCAAATATAGGAATGTATTTTCTTTTCTTAGAGATGCGAAGCTTGATATTGCTCTTACCTCCACCAGCCACTCGACTTAAAGGTCCTATATTTAGATCTCCATAGAATGACTCTAACATGGACTTAGTATAAAAGTGACGATTTTGTTTAAAAAAAAACCTTGGTTTTGTCATACGAGTGTCCAGAAAAAGCTCCCCTGACAGCTACTTCTGTTTGACCCAGTTTTGTATCCACTTTGTCCATTTTTGGCTAAGACCGCCCCTTTCCTCTGATTGGTTGCTTCTGTGTAGAAGACCAACTTGTGAGACCACACGTTTATGTTGAGAGAGAGACAATATTACATCGCAAATACTAAAAAAAGTTGGTTTGGCAAAATGCAGGACCTTCAACATCAAATATACAGTAATATGAGATGCAACAGCTGTATCAAAAATTCTGGCCTTATGAAGATCAAGACAATGTCAGAGATTAATTTAACAATAGGTTCATAATTGTACTTTTAGATTGCACTTGTATAGAAAAGCTTTGCTTAATACTGAGAGTTTTTTTTAATATTTCACTTACCCCATTAATTCTACAGCACGGGCTACATTTTAGAAGCACGTCTCGGTATGCTGCACTGCAGTCCTACACCACTGCAAACTACCACACCAATACATACCTCTCTCATAGTGTCATAACTAGTCCCCTGAGCCACATACAAGTTTAAAGTTTGGTACAGAACCTAAGAAGAACATGACCAAAAAAAAAAGTAACTTTGATGTTGAAATGGAGTTAAACTGGCTGAGACGACTGTTTTCACGTCTCCAACACTGTGCTAAGCAAACGGGCTGCAGATGCTATCCTCATATTTAGTGGACAGGACGTGAGAGCGTTATCAACATTTCTCATCCCACTCAGCCACAAGGCTAAAAGACACAAATTTGCATCATGTCAAAACACTATCACTGGCAATTACATCTAATTCATTGTACTGTGTGTTTCAACAACACATTGCACCTTTCTTTTTGTCTCAGTTGGGCAAGCTGTGCTGTGCAGAATGACTAGAAAGGAATGCTACTGTAGGTTCAGAAATAAATTCACTGGTCACAATATTAGGTACACCTTCACTATCATGTGTTATACCATGCAAGATCTGTATCCGAAAGGTATTTTTAATAGTTTTTGTCTTTCTGGCAGAGTCAGACTGAGCATTATATTTGTAAAGGCAGATTTTTTTTTTTTTTTTTTTGGTATAGTTAATAATATTACATTTGATCATGAATGTTTACCTAATTTTGTGATTGTTAAGTCTATTTGTGATTCTAGGTTTATTACCTTGATGTTGTCTTAGCTCTTGTTTAGCTCTTAAAGAGAACTGCAGTGTCAATTGTTTGGTGAGAGCGAGTTACTCTACATATAGCTACTGTAAAATACAGTATACATATCCTGTATAATGTACATAACATGTATACAGGGTATTTAATGTATCGTTTATTCTTGACTTAACTGCAAGAATAAGTCACCCAGCCGATAGCAATGTGACTGATCACTGAAAGCAGGACCAATCAATATGAACGTTACTGGCAGCACTCCATTAACAACATTCTGCCATTGTCTCTTAAAATAATCCTTCTTTGTTTTCAGAAGGGTTTGGATAAACTTACTGAAAAGCAAGTTATTTTGCTTCAAGCGGGTATTACTTATTGGCTCAACTATACAGTTGCATCACGGTGGCAACCAATCATAACCCCTTAAATGGATGCATTTGAGAGGGGAGGCGCTTGAGATCCTCATCAATCATCTGACACGAGCTCCCCCTAATGTTATCGTGCACATTGTACCCAGTCACTGTTGTTTTTTTTCTTTCTCAACATAACTTGCCTCCCTTTCTCAGACCGATTTTGAGAAGGACGTGGACTTGGCATGCCAAACAGGTGAGTTATTCTCATTTTCCTATTGTGTTCAACACAATTAGTATTGCAGACATGCAAATGAGCTGTAAGTTGTTTTAGTTTTGCCATACACAGTGATGAAATGGCGTATTTATGCACTGCAACTGCTATGAAGACATTCCTCTTGCTTATCAATCACACTCATTCTATGCAGTGTGTGTGTTCAGAAAGCGTGAGCTTTAATGTGACAGTGGAATTGCGCATGATGATAACATTCCTATGTATTAAGGACTGGTTGGTTCACGCTGGTCATGAGTGTGAATGTGCGTGTTTGTGCCAGGATGTTTTCGGATGTACACAATAGTACTATTAACACAGAGTCACTCTCCCCTCCTCCTACGCCCTTGCAGAGAGAGGACACCCATGTAAGTTGTTCACCTGAACTAACCCTACCTGGTCCCCAACCAAGAACATTAATAAACTCCTAGTGGTCCTTTCCCATGGCTTTCACTGTTGAATCCTTTCAAAGCTAGATTGTATACTCAGTGTATTTGTTGGTATGCAAAGACAGGACTTAGATTAGTAGAATCCACTTTGAGCAAAATGATTTCATGTGATGCTTTTTTTTTTTTCAAACATTCCGTGCTACATATATTCTGAAGTCTAGCTCTTGGAGTTTGGGGCCAGGGGGTTAATGAGCATGGGGTCTAGCATGAGTTCTTTGGCATTTTATGTGAGGAATGATACAATTTGAAGGTGGGCGATAGCCACACAAATACAGGTAATAACAAAATATTTTTCTTTCAGTGCTCTGTGTTAACAGCCTTCTAATGTGTTTTTATGTTTGTTTTTGTTTGTTTGTTTATTTGTTTGTTTTTTTGTATTGTAATAGAAAAAAAGTTTTTACGGCAAACTGGAGAAATTATTTATTTATTATTTTTTTTAAATACCTGTTTATGTGTGGACATAGCCTACAGGTTATCTACCATCAGCATGTCATAGATTTAGAGGGGCAAAACGCTTCTTCTCTTTGCCCTAAATAATATGCATGGCAACTTACCTCGAGCAACTATTAGTAGATGTTTTGTCAGATTTGCAGCATTGCAGTAAATAGACAAAAGAGCGCACCATCAGTAGGCGTCCTGCTGATGCGTCAGAGTGATCAGAGACCATGGGATAATGAGGGAATTTGGCTCTATTTCATTTTGGGGATGGTCATTCTCTGAGCTATTAAAAATCCTGGCTCGCCAGCCAATTTGGAGCTGGAACAAGACTTAAGGTCAAAAAGACAAAACTCATAATTAGTGTGAGCCATATTAGACCAACATGCACAATAAGTGTGATATTGCTGTGATTTATCTGTTGTTTTTCATGGCAAATACAATTGTAGCTCAAATTACTCAAAGCTGCAGTCACCATTTTTTCTTCATGTGCATCGCCCCTTACTGTTCTAAACCACGCTTTATGATCGTTTCATTCCACTTCTTTCCTAAATTCTCCTTGCCCACGGCCTCCTCCTTTTACACCCACTCCTCTTCTTATGACAACCTAATGCTTCATCCCGATTCTCCTCCGCCCCCTGTCCCTTGCTCCCCCAATGGGAACCATTTGTACCTCATGTCCCTTCAGTCATTTTCAAGGAGGTGAACACCTGTAACCCAGCCACCATCACTGGCACCTTGTCCCGGATATCCCTGGATGATGACGATGACCCCAAACTTGCTGTTCATCAGGACGGGGGAGTTGGGGTTAACTTCAGCTCCCTTCCTGGGAACATCCCGCCTCCCAACCTTATTGTGCAGGTATGGGAATAAAATTTTAAAATGATAATGTTCTCCTTAAACTCAACATTAAAGCCAGTGCAGAGAAACATTCGACACGTTGCTTCCGCCCTGTGGGAATACTGTAAAGACTGTCGTCTTAGATACTTTCCTTACTTTTCACAAGAAAAAACTTTTTTTTTTCTACGTGGAAAGCTGTGCCCTCAGATAAGTTTCAGAAATGCTAAAAATCACTTAAGAAGATATCCATCAAGGCTGTAAACCTATGAGTCAAATCAAGTCAAACATGAAATAGAAAGTTTGTCTCTCACTTAGGGAAGCCTAGCAGCATTAATACGAAATTAAATATGAACTCTAGCTATAGATGGTGTTGAATTTAAAAGAATGTTTGTCTAACTCCACTTCCACAAGGTTCCACCACTTGGAGGGCTCAATGAGCTGAGCGAGACACCACTGAAGAAGGAGATGAACGTCGATCAGCAGAGACAACAGGCGCAGCAGCGTTGTGGCGCGCCAATCTACTTGTGCACCGAGAGTGGCCTGGGGTGGGCAAGACCGCCCGGGTCCTCCAACACCTCCCAGGATGGAAGTGCTGGGAGCGGGGGGAGTGGCGGCGGAGGAGGCAGCGGAGGAGAGGGTGACTACATGGTCTTACCTCGACGGACAGTCAGCATCAAACCTCCAACGCCGTCCTCCCAAGGAGGAGGCCTGGGACTGGGAGGCGAAGAAAAGCCTCTCAACATCGCCGTGGAGGACCCCCCCTTCCCTCCTCCCCCCTCTCCCTTGACCCTCCATCCTGCCGAGAGCGAGGCCTACCCGGCGGACTTTGTGCCCTCCAGTGTGGGCGACATGAACATCAACATGAACCTGAACCGCTCCTACGGGACAATCAAAACGATGCCGCACGGACACAGCCACGTGATGGCTCCGGGTGGTCTCGTACGCTCCCACGGGGGGCACATGCATACTCATGGGCATTCGCTCCAGCTGAAGCCAGGCCAGAGGCCTTCAGTCAGACAAATTCTGACAGGGGGAAGCACGATGGAGAGAACCAGAACCCTGCCACGTAACCTGGGCAGCAATAATGCCAATGCTAGCCACTCAGCAGGATCCCTCGAGGTGGGTACAATTTGGAGAGGTAAATGAAGGGCTCCCAGTGGAGCTGCAAGTTCTCAACCAGCTTTACTTTATGACACCACTTGTGAATTGCGGTTATGAAGTTGTAGGTCGGAACAGTGGCTGTGTTGGAACGATAAGATACATAAAGGAAAAAGATAGGAAGGGAATACCATCAGACTAGTTGCAATTTTTTTTCATGTAAAGATCATTGACAGTAAATTTTGCCAATAACCCAGGTAAATAGGTACCATAGGTAAAGGAAAGTATGTAAGTAAAGGAAATGGTGGAAAACTATGAAATGAACACTTATAAATGGACTACGGCACATATTTTTGACTATAAAAAAAAAAACACTCTTTACACCGTTCAACAATACTTTCAGCACTTAGAGTATATTGCAGTGTATTAACATCATCATTCTCTCGTAAGCAGTATATTTACTGAAATGATGAGTTTCCTTTGATGAGCATGTGTGTGTGGACCTGAGAGAGTCAATGAGTCAGATTCTGAGAAAGCCCTGCAAGCAGGATTTACACCAGCAGTGACACACAAAGATAATTTTGACTCATGAGGTTGATTAAAGTGATGAAAAGGACACTTTCAGTCGAGAGGCTTCATTCAGGGTTGGCGACGATAAGGATGAGTTATTCAGACACAATAGAGTCCCAAGTTCACAACTGGCAGAAAAAGAAAAATCCAGCTGTAATTTTACTCTGTGATTGTACCCTTCCTAAATGCTGTGAGGAAGAAGTCTCTTGAAACTAATGGCATTATCATGGGGTGACACTAACGCAATCCAAACATGGTAATATGGTCATATTGTCACAATAGGGTTTTTGTGGTGATGGAGGCAAGGCAAAACGTGGAGGACCCAAGTGCAGGGAAGCAGGGAGGCAAGGCAGGAGTATAGGAATCTCAAAAATGTATTTAATTTCAAAACAAAACAAAAAAAGCAAACAAGAATTAAGGAATGAAACTTCAAAATTAACCAAGTCCAAAAGTCTAAATTCAAAGTAATACATGTAAACAAAATACTGACCACTAAAAAACATGACAGACAAAGGAAACATGGACTCTGACAACAGACGACAATGCAAACTAAATACAAGCAAACTGACGAGACAACAAGGCATACCTGGGCAAGACATGAGTGGCTGGAGGAAGCTGATTGGTAGACACAAGGGACAGGCTGAAAAGAACAGGTGGAAATGAAAACCTAACGAGCAAGAGAAGATATTAACATTGACAAGGGACACAGGGAAAAACATGACATGAAACAAAATCTAAATCTAATCAAAACAAGCAACAAAAACACTGATCGACTGATCGTGACACGTTTAATAGCAGCCTGACACTACAGTGTTCATTTTGCTGTTGATTGTTGATTTTTAAATTAGAAAATTCACGAAAAACTTAATGGTTAATTTTGCTCTGGAAACCAGTAGAGCTCTGAGGAAGCTACTGTATCTCATTTTCCCTGGTCACATGATAATGCACCCAACCAATCCTCTGCCCCCCACCTAAGCAACTGTATCAGTACATAACATTACTCGCTCCTTAACCCCCCCCAACCCCGCCCTCCAACCACCCGATTTGTATGATGCCTGGTTTCTTGTTCGCACATGAATTTAGTACGCTTTTGAACAAAAACTAGCAGATAACAAATCTTGCATGGGGATCAATGCTCCAGAACATCTAATTGTTTTGACAACAAAGCATAATGACAAGTTTATTTACCTCTCTAATACTATGTAAGGAGATTAAGAAGGGTGTTGTGATGAACATTTCTTGTGATTGTCTTCTTGCAAGGCCATATTGCACCTGAACAAGCATTTTATTGCACACTGCATGCTTGCCATATTCCTAAGTGAGCTTGATTAGCGAATTCTTTATTAAAGCTCAGGCTAAGGAAAATAGAAAGTCAATACTTTTTGTGTGATTAACTCTTCAAAACTGTTTTGATGTCTTTACCTTTGAAAAAAAACTTGGCTGTGTTTGCGTTCGATTGGCAACCCTGCCCTTTTGCAGAGTAAACACAGCTTTTAACTCACAGTGGGGAGAAGCTCCACTCCGTGGCAAATGCAAATTTGGCAGACGACACGTGCTCCTAGTGGGAGATGGAACACGGTGCACTCAGTGTCATGGCCAGATGAGTTGGAAACATCTGGAGCTGCTAAATTGGAGGCTTGTGTGCCACTCACTATACAGTGTTTGCAGAATCTTACGGCTGGGATAGTGAAGGAGTTCAAACACGATTTTAGGATTAAAAATAGATATTTCTTGTATGTTTGATCAAGCGTTCTTTTTTTCCCCTCTAAGTTTTGTGGAAATGTCTCAAAGAATGATTCATACTGAAGATTATGTAGTTGCATTTGAGGCTGTGTAAGATGAGGAAAATGTCATTCTGCTCACTAATTCTGAGTTATTAGACTTCCCTGATCTTATTATGTTGAACTAGACGGAATAATTAGCCCATTTTTCTTGTGGACTCAAATTTATATATTATATACATATTTGTCTCATGTTGGAAAACCAGAACATATTAGCGCTCCTATTTTTAACTAAACAACCCCAAGGCAAGGGTCAGTGCTACAGATCGATACTCGCGGAGGGGTGGACATTGATGATTTCTTCTCTCCCTCTCGGCCCCCTCCTCTTACAGAGGAAAAGAGTGCGATACTCTGAGCTGGACTTTGAGGTAAGCTTTTGGACGTCATAACCTTTCAGTTGCCTGTCTGCTTTTTTTTTTTTGTGCTTCTGCCAGGACTTGAGTAGTGCACATATAGGAGCATCGCTTAACCCCTCCCCTGCATGAAGCGCAAATAACGGTTTCGGAACTGACTTTCATAGTATGCTGTTTCTCCAACAAATGCCCTTATTTCTGTCTCAACAAATTAATGTGGTGATAAATGATAACATGATGGGTAACACACCCACTGTCTTGTACAATTAAGAGAGATTATGCAGCAATGTAGCTGTGGGGGTTCTGGTTAAAGAAACAGCAGTGTGTTCCATGTGTCTGGATAATTACTAGTAGTTGAGTTTTGGGCCACTGCGTTTGGTTGACTGGCTGGTTCTTTTTGTTGGAACAGCATAGCTTGGCTGTATGTGTCTTTGTGTTAGTCACGGTCTCATTAGAATGACCTGGGTTTCCTCTGAATTTCCAGTCTTTTCATTCCTATCCAAAATAAGCATTCAGTAATGAATTGCCCTCAATTATGTGAGGCTTTTTAGTTCTGTTCAGATTATTTTAAAGACTGGACATTCACCTTCGACTTTATATGTAGAAAACATAATTTTACACCGTATGAATGAATTGTGGTAAAGTACTAACTGTTACCTTTCTGGCAATTTAATGGTTTCACAACTGGCTGTTGCATGACCTAGGTTAGGAATGATTTGTTTGATTTTACATTTACATTATATTATTTTCAAGCACTATGTTGTTTTTTTTTTTTTTTAGGTCTGAGAGAAAAGTCGGGAATTGTGACTTGTGAAAATGTAGTTTTAGTTTGATATCTCAGAATCATCCTACTTTGTTAATATAATTACAACATCAACAACCAACTGATGACAGCATACACTAATGTTATTGCTTAGAATTCCCCACCCCCCACCCACCCAACTGCCAAACTCTAAAATGAGTGTAAAAATAGATAAAAGCATCAACCAGCAAATTATCAGCCATCTATAATCCCTTTTATGGCCAACATCGCTGCAATCTCCTCAGCTTTGTACCTATTCCCTCCCCCACAGCTGCCCCATATTTTCGCCCACACCATTCCCCCCCCTCCCCCTTTCGGCTTATTTTTGTTTTCTCTTTGGTTCATTTTTGGTGTCCCCTTCCTTTCTTCCCTTCCAGAAAGTGATGCACACTCGCAAAAGACACTCTGAGCTGTACCATGAGCTCAACCACTCCTCCAAGTTCCACACCATAGACAGGTATAGCAGGGACCCAGCCATGTCCACATTCAAGGTAAGCGTAACTGCATAAAATGTAGGGTGAGAGCCTCCCTGCACCAATTTAACTATACCCCCAACCCTGCACCTTGTCACAACCTAACACCGAGCCCCCTGACACTGCAAAACAACAAGTCCAAACTGCAATGGTAATTCATTACGGTGCATGACTTTGCTTCCACTGAAATTGGCTAATCCATTAATCCTGGTGGTAAATACTGGTCAAAACACTTCATTCTAGCTGTTGTTTAACAGGGGACAAGGGCATGCATAGATAATTAGTACATTCTGCACATTCAGACTTGTGAAATCCCCCCCCCCCACAAGTTCATTAGCTTATCACAAAATGCACTGCTAGTGAAGGTAACACGTTTGCCTTTACCAAAGGTGCTTTGTCTATGTGTCCAATTAGTTAATGTGTCTGTCGTAGAATCCATAGTTAGTGTACTTTGTGTGACATAGCCCGTGCGTGTGTGTGTGTGTGTGTGTACGGAGGGGGCGTCTCGGGTGGGCGCCTATGAGCATATAATACTGAGGCGTCTTTGACTCATTAAAACACCATTAGCATCAGATGAAAGCCAGTCCCAGCTCACTCTGTGCTAACCTTCAGAGGGACAGTTTCATTAAGATTTAAACACATACTCACACTCTTCTCATCTGTGGAGGGCACAGCCATGGAGACTCAGGCAGCCTCGGTAGGTGTGCTTTCCCCGGGCGTTGGCACCACACTGCTTCACATCCATTTTGCATCACCAGTGGAGGAATGGAGGCTGACATATCTCATATTGGCCATGCCATACACCCACACATATTCTTGGAAACTCACACGAGGAAATCCCATGCCTTTTCCTACGCTCTGGAATTTGTTCAATATCTTGATCACGACTGTCACAAGTTCTGGCCAGCTACGCATTTATGCATTTATTACCTGTATTGTCAAGAAAATATTTAATAAAGGACAAGAAAAATGACATACTGCCAGCAAAGGCAAGAGCCATATATTAGCAAATTGCTTTTATTCGGTATGATGGTTTCCTCCCACATTCCAAAAACATGCATGTTAGGTTCATTGAAGATCCTAAAATGTCCAATGGTGTGAATGTCAGTGTGAATGGTTGTTTGTTTAAATGTGCCCTGCGATTGGGTGGTGAGGATAAGCAGTATGGACAATGGAAGGATCTCAGAATCGCCGAAATTCGAACAATGTACCATAATTTCAAAGCAGTTAGGTTTTTAGAGTTTGTGCATATTATTTTCATTATATTCTATTCACATAATGGAGGATAGCGTTCTATTTTGAACCAGTTGGAGACAAATTGGTGTACATATTACGTCTGGATTGGTGACGCCGTATGAATCATGAAATGAAAGTGTGCTTTACTATACATATGGCATAGCCTACCCATCGGAATCCATTATATTAAAAGAAAGTGGGCAGTTCACTTAACTGTGAATAATTACACAGCTAATGCTATCGAGTGTCAGGCCTTTGACAGGACCCGGCCGGCTTCAATTTATCTGTGCTGTTGTCAACAACTCACTTTGAGAGTCACCCCTAGACACGGACATGCTGACTATACAGTAATTATGGAGATGAGGTGCATATGTGTGTGTGTGCGTGTGCTTGTCGGGATTGGTGCATCTGTATCGTCCCGTTCCGTTTTGTTTGTTGTGTTTTTTGTTTTTTTTCCTGGGAGCCCAGTGTCACCTCCATTTAAGAGACAATTACAGCATGAGTAATGATTTAATAATTTCATATTAACTTTAATAACCTCTTTCCTTTGCCGTGTGACAGGTAGCGCCAATGATCTTAACGTTCGCTTCGTGAGCGCTGCGATTTTGTTAGCTGCTTAATTGTATTGCAGGTCAAGGTAACTCGTCGCTTTTGAACACATGAAAGCACAAGTTGGAACTCATCCTTATTGTCAGAGGGGTCACTTGTCTGTTAAAGTTCACTCAAAGCTGGTCGTCTCTCTTTTTTTCTCTCCCACTCTCTCTATCCTCATGATTCATTGTAGGTAATGACCTCAAAAGCAAAGTAATTCCTCCTGACTCTTTGCCGGACGCTCTCCTTTCTGTAAAGTCTCTAAACAGTACTGTTACCAAGGACCTAAACATCCTTTAACCTTCTCTAAAACAGGTCCCCCCACCCCCACCTCCAAGACACAACACAGAACCATCGCTCGTGCGCAGAGCTTCTCTGGTTTACAAAGAAAGTCAACGTAAGGAATGCTAAAACCCAGCATAAACATTGTGCAGTAGAGCCCCTCTAGGTCACTGTAAACTAGTCCTACTTGATGGTGAAGAGTTCACACATCTCCATCTCATAGTTTGCCACTGTCTGTGTCGAAAAGTCATCGTAGTCTCATTTTCACCAAGTGGTAGAGTTCAGATTAGTCTGTGAGGGTATGCACTTTGTGTTATGATCCCATAGCCAATAATCGGTATGTTTTCAGATGGGATCCAAAGTGCAGTTTTGTGATTTTAGAAAAGGGACTGCAATCACACTGCAATCCGATGACTGATCAACAGTTCAGGGTGCAACCTACTGTACTGAATTAATTGGGTTACACTGTGGTTAGGTTACAAGGTTACACTGTGAGCATCATTAGGCTGCAATGCTATGATGTGAAACGATTTACGTATGTTGATGCATCTATTGCCACCATACCTACCCAGCCGTAATGTTAACACAAGCCAGACTAGTAAACTAAAGTGTCGAGCAGCTGAACTGAACTGTAAGACTTGGTGGAAAGAGGATTAACATGGCAGAGCATCGACATGCAGAATTTGTGACATGGAACTCTTTGCCCTTCCTCATCATATTAAAGACCTTGAGCTACAAGTGAGTTAAATTCATGCTAACAGTTCTCACATAAAACAATGAAATCATGATTTACCTTTTTGTTCAGTAATGCCCGTATTTTTAAACAAAAAACACAATTTCAAATTCGAATCTGTTATCATTAGTGCAGCACATGTGGAATGGGAAGTGTTGTGCTTGGCGATTGTCAAGAGTCCATGTCTACGTGGCACCACAAATCCTCCCATTTCAAACAGTTTGTGATCGTTGCAGCAACACGCAGTGTTTAGCTGCAAACATGCCTGTGACTTGTGTCTCATAGTGAAGTGCAATCGACGTATACAGTATGCCTTCCCAGTAGTGTGTTGCGTGACAGTTGTGTGCGTGTCACAGCGTTGTGGCCTTGTGAGTTTGTGTCTCCTGACAATTAGTTCAGCTTCCTGTATCTGCTTCTGTCGACACATTTCCTTTGGTTTTCCTTTTCAATGGTGATCGGATGCTGTTCGAGAGTTACCATTGGAAAATAATACAAGGATATTTTTGTTGTTCACTTGCCCTTTGTTTTGTGCTTTTATTGCTGTGACATCATTCTATGTGCAGTTTTCAACCATGAAACCATCACGTCTCTTCCCAAGCCTGAATTAAAACCTCCTAACCACTATAACTTGGGAATAAATCATAAAGACAATGACCCATCTAAACAGATTTATAATCACCTCATAAACCATTTTATTCTCGCCGTAAACTAGGCCATTGGGACCAAACTGGGCTAAACACTGTGCGGTATGTAATGGTGCTGATGAGCCTTTCTGAAATATCACAAAGCCTTTGTGATATTTGGGGTTAAGAAGGCTTGATCCATTTTACCTCTCTGGTAGGGTTGGATCCCTGTGCTGACTTTGTTGAAGAGATGAGTGGATACCAGAAAATGTCCAGCAGAGGAAAAATCAAGATCTGGACACATTTTTCTACTTCCCCATCTTATCCAATTTTCCAACTAGGTGCACTGGGCTTAGAGTTGACTGGGGCATTAGAAATACTGTCACAGATCTCCAATCTCTCCATTTCAGCTTTCCTTGTCTTTCCTTATCCCGGCTTCTTTTTTGCTAGATAGTTGGTCATGATAATATTTACCAAATTGATGGCTAAGGGCTGCGAAGTAATGACTTATCATTACACTCAATTAACGCAAATGAAAATAACCTGTAAAAAAGGAGACATTTCATCGCAAGGCTCCCCATTAACCCCCAATGATGAAAATCCATCACAGGCTTCTCTGTTAAGCAGTGGATGGCTTGACTTCTTAGTCTGTATTGTAGGTTTGAATGAGTAATACATTCTTAAAAACTGTTTGATAAAACTTATATGTAGGTGTATTTTATATTATGTTATATTATTACATGAAGTATTGTAAAACCGGTGAAACATTGATATTGTATATACCATAAATATTAAGTAAATACTTATTTTTTCAGGTTTAAAGTCACAAAAGTTTAGAAAATTAAATGATTGTTCCAATAATAAGAATTACCTGTACCATTAACTGCCCTGCGATTGGCTGGCGACCAGGACTCGCCTCTCGCCCGGCGATAGCTGGGATAGACTCCATCACGCCCGCGACCCTAGTGAGGATCAGTGGAACGGAAGATTAATAAATTAATGTATAAGTAACTGTAAAAAAAACAACAGGCTACACAGTATGAATTCACCCTATGGAACAATAAGAAATGCTCTTCGATATTTTATAGTTGTGCTAGTCTATTTGAGTAGTCTAAAATTAGCTGATCTCAATTCATGCATATATACATTCAAATTAACATAATTGTATGTAAACAATCTTAGGTAGCTCAAATCATATTGTTTTTTTGTTTCTTTTCTTTTCTTTTTTTTAACAGTGGATGCTTAGATGGCGGCGGGGGTGTATGGCAAGGAGCGATTCAGAGTGCATTTTAACTGTCATCCATAACAGAGAAAGCATAGATTCAGAGATGCAGTATATGCACAGCGTGGAATGTATGCACACTCTTCTTGGAAGTCCAAACCTGAGTGCTAGCTTTTAGTCTCTGCAGGGTTCAGAGGGTCATAACACATATTTGCATGGGCTACCCAGAGATGCCGTACTCGCGCTTGTGTAGGATGGATGCTGCCCGCGTGTGCGAGTGGAACAGAGCGAGCGTTTGGACTGCATAATGGGATGGCTGAGGCATTTTATGACTCTCAAAAGGTGCACAGTATTTCCCTACTGTTGCCCGGTGTGTTCGTGATTAAATGAAGTGCGCTTGGCGTCCCTTTGCAGATAGACACAGTGTATCTGTGCAGAATGCAGATGGATAGAGGCCGAGACAAGAGAAAACTTGTTCTCTCTTACTATATGATGTGACATGGAATCCCCAATGCAGAGGCCACCTTTGGTACAGACGTTTATTGTGGTGTACATCTTAAAAGGGTTCTTCCATTAGGCTGCATCATAAAAAAGAAGAGGTCAGACTCAGGGTGATGGTTTAATGACTCTATACTTAACCGTGCCAACTGTAATTGATGGTTTTTGGCAACTGGAGGGACATTTAGCTAAGGTAATGTGTGTGCTTTGGGTATGTCTCATAAAGTGAAGATGGATCATTTGAAATGACAAATAACCTTTTTCTTTTTTTTTCCCCTACTGATTGGGGGTGGACAATTTGCTTGCACTAAAAATCCTGTAGGTCCTGAAAATTAATTTGCTGGAGTTAAGCAAAAGGGCCTTTTATATTCCAGCAATAGAGTCTCCTTCCTTGTTTTCCTCTTTTTTTCCCCCCAGATCTATTTCACCTATGTTTGTCCTCACAGTTTGAGATTATTTATCTCAGGGTGTCCCTCATTTCTCCCTTCTGAACTCTTGATGCCTTAATTGATTAATTATTCCTCCCTCAGCTTCTTTCTAATTAATACCCTCCTCCTCCTCCTCCTCCCCCTTCTCGGCATGGAGTGTAACACAACAGTTTGCATCCCTGCATGCAAATTTCCCATGAAAATAGAGCAAATTGTAGGCATACTTTGTGTACCAGTGGCTTTGAAATCTAGCAAGTTTAACACTGACCTCATGCACCAAGTGGCATAATGCAGTTTTGCCTCACTTAGTGTCTTTGTGCCAATTAAAGAGAGGCGTATAAGGCTGATTCCCAATTGAGGGGACTCTTTTCCGTGTGGCGGTGCTGGCTGTGGATCACATCGCTTCTCATTACGGCCCCAGACAGCATGCGTCTGATTGCTTGTTTGTTTGCAATGTGTCGTACTAATGGAATTTATTCGCCCTACATTCTCCTAATTTGGCTCCTTTGAATGGCCTTGTTACTTGTAAAAACTTGTTTTTTTTTCTTTTTTTTTAAACTAAAGGGCAAATGATGCTAAAGATTGCTGTCACCACCGATTCACCAAAGGGAGACCTTAAAAAAATACATTTCTAGTATCCACTCAATCTGCTTGCATTTTGTGTGCGTGTGTGTGTGTATTGTTTGTTTTTTCCATGTGTTATGCAATTTCCTTTTTTTTCTGTGGGCCTAACACTCCATATGTGTTATACTTTGCTACACTTTGCCTTTATTGATTTTTCTTTTGCTTTTTTCCCCTGTTTCATGTCCTTTGTTGGCTGACGGGGGTCTTTGTGTTGCTTATTGTCACGTCTCAGTTTGAGTGTAGCCAGACAGTCAGCAGATCCATGGGCATCCAAATCAACAAAGGTAAAGTTTAACCCACTCACCCATCACACCCCCTCTGTCCTCCCAAATGATCACCCAAGGCCCGATTAACATTCCACACTCCAAAATAGAGGATCTCTGAGTTACTGGGTGCTTGACGTCTTCAATCCAAAAACTGCGTTTTTTAGATTACCTGTAGATTTTTTTGCAATGGCATCTTTTCCCAGCACTGTTTTACAAATGTACTTGCTTTGCTTTGTGCCACTTGTAGCTTCCTCATAGATAATAGTCTAGTTTGTGTTTTGAAATAGTTGGCAAATGTTTGCTGTTGACTTCTGTTCCTTTTTGTTTGTTAGAAATTGGTGCTTTTAGTTTAAATAGTTCTGTTTTGTTGTTCACTGCATTAATTATCTTTACATGGCTAATGCGCAATATCACCATATGGTGATAAAAAAAATATGGGGGCTTCCTATGGAGCATTTTATGGGGGCTTCCTATGGAGCCCCCATAAAATGGGCTCCATAGGAAGATTACAAAAATGAGTGACATCATCATGGTATGGTTCAGTATTTGTGAATGAATCCCCTGGTGAGCAGTTTTTTGTTTTGTTTTGTTTTTTTAACAATCTTGGATTTCACATACTGTGCGTTTATGAATCAATTATTCAGTTAAGAATTATGCTTTTAATGTTCACGAGAGTGAAATATAAATGTTTTTATTCTGGTGACCAAAAAGAAAAGTCTGTCAGATGTTGGTGGGCAGTAAGTCAGTAGCTCTTTATAAATAAAAAAATACTGCTTTTTTATTTGCTCTCAACATTATAATTTCAGATGAGATGCTCTTATCAGATCAATAAATTGACATTATGACTTACTTTTTAAACTAATTTTAAAGGACGTTTTTCTTTTTACAATAATTTATAATTAGTACTTACATAATTTCCAGTCAATACTTCCTTACAGCTTTTATTGAAAATCAATTTAGTCTTTGACTTGACTAAAAATGCTTCAAACACACAAAAATAAAAATCAATTAGCTTAACAAACACACTACGTGTTTCCTATTTGTTGTATGGTCAAGTTGATAAGCATTGCTGTTTCCCAGACAAACCCACAATAATATATGCTACAGCAGATTATTTAAAATCCTTATTTTCTGCTGCAGATATACAGCAGCTAATGTACAGCAAGTTTTAGGTTAATACATTTAATCCTGAAGAAAATTATGCATATACTGTAACAGTAATACATGTGAAGGAAGTACTCAGATTATGGCGTCTTCTAAACCCTCTGATTGTAGTATAATCGTTTTAAGGCAATTTTGTGTCAAGATAACCTGAGTTAGTCATGTCTTACATGTATCTGCTCTACAACATGTCCAAGGACGACCAGGCAGTCTTTCACTTTTTTTCAAGCATGAATCATATGCTCTCCTTTAGTATCATTTCAGAATCAGAATCATCTTTATTTGCCAAATATGTCCAAAAAACACACAAGGAATTTATCTTTCTGGGTAAAAAGCATAATTGTTAAAATATTCACTGCCATTGATGGCTTCAGAAGTCATATATCCATGCTGGCAGTGATTAAAAGCTTATCCGCTTGTTAAGATTTTAGCAAAACTATATTGGCACTAGTTTAGTACAGACCACAGCCAAGGTCTAATTTGACACAGCACTACATTTTCCAACCTCTCAGTTACCCACATCCTGCATTTGCTTAAATATTTGTCGTACCTGTTGCGCAGAGAATTCATAAAGACAATGTTGGCAAAACATATATTGCAAAAAAATAATAAAATAAAATGTAAAAAAATAACACACAGGGAACCACGTTTTTGCCTCAAGATTCACCGAAGGTGGATGGGTTCTCTAAACTAATGCAATTTTTTTCCAGTTCATGCCTTCTTGTCTTTTTCACGGCATTTTAAATGTATATAACGAGTCCAAGATGGTGCATTAGGTCCTTGACCATTTCTATGCATGTCGTCAGGCATTTATCATTGGGACACTGATGAGGGCAGTTAAGCGATGGGCAGAGTGAGAGAGAAAGAAAGAGTAAGAGAGAAGCAATAAGATCTTAACACTAAGCAACAGCCACCTGTTCACCAGCCAGTGGCAAGAACAATGTTTATTTAATGGCAGAGTTGTCAGTGACTTTTTAATTTCCTCCTTTTCTCTCTTTCTACCTTGTTTTTCCTCTTTCTCTCTCTCTCTCTCTCTCTCTCTCTCTCTCTCTCTCTCTCTCTCTCTCTGGTCGCCTCTCCTTGCATGCCTCCTCCCTACTCATCGCCACAGAGGGAAAAGCGATGGAGCATTTCATCTGCTGGAGGTGAAAAGAACTCATCCAGTGTAAGTAGAGGGGTTTCTGGCAGAGATGTAGATGGGCGGGGGAGGGGGACAAAAATGGGATGAGCTGGCGCTTTTGGGCATGGAGGAAGAGAGGCCCAGCATAGATGGCGACAGGCAATGGATAGACATGCAGAAGCAACACAATCGTGTTAGCCCGCTCTCCCGGGGATAGTGTTGAGGCTTAACTGCTGCATTACGCACACTCCTGCATTACAAAATGCTCCTTCGCCAGCAGTTAGCATGCAAATTGGCTCCCAGATTATGCCTTTTGTATTCATTTTGCCAACTGTCAGAATGTGACGCAGCAAGAATGATAATCAGGCGGATATTGGCCCCTAGAGCTCTGGCGATGATCATCGTACTACCGGCTTGGGTTGAGGGGGAGGAAAGGGGGATTCTGTGTGACTGCAGATCTATGAGTTGTATTTTGTGAGTCGCAGGTGACAGGATCTACCTGCACAAGTGGTCGGGTGAAAGGTAGTTTTGGGAAGTCTAAGGATAAGGCTGGAGTCTCACTATTTATTCTCGGATATGCTCTATAAATGACTTTGCATGATAACCAGGAAATCCTGTTAACATCTTCTAATTTTTCGAGTTGTCTACATGTAAATAGAGCCCCAAATCTATTCCGTTGTGTGGTCCATCTCATTTGGTTATTAAAGTTCCAGCAAAAAGCATCTCAGCAACTAGTCCCCCAAGTCTCTGCGGCACGAATCTGCGAATAATTATCTTTGCAAGCACAACAGTGACATTTGAATAATGTCCCTTATCTGGCGCATAATGTTACCTTTAATTCTGCCTATATTTAATCCCCCAGCATGCATTTTACATGTGTGCACATCTGAGGACCACATGTAGAGATCACCGACCTACAGCCTGGAGGATTTCATGCCGTGATTAGTGCATGCGAAGTGGAACTGATTGGTTTGAGTGGGAGGCAAAGCAGGTTATCTGCTCAATCGGTAAATAGGTTGATGGTGTAAAGATAGGGATGATGTATGTTAACAACACTTCTCCATCACGCTGTTTAGGATTTGTGAGCTCAATCAGCTTTTAGGAATATGGTAGATATGCTCACTGTGTATCCTGGTAATGTGTACAAACTACATTTGATTGCAGATTGAGAACATTTTAGTACATCCTATTGAAGCATACATAAGATCGGTTGTTTGTATGCTCAATCAGTCAGCATAGTCTGCCAAATTTGAATTAATACCATACCTGGCCACAAGAGTTGCTAGGGGCAAGCTTGAACTAGATAAATCATCCTTTGACAACTTCAGGAAAATTCAGTGTTGACCTCCACCAATTCAGAAAAATTCTTGGTTCACAACCTGCAGATTTTGCTTAGTCCTGTAACCAACAAATGGAAATAAAAACTTAATGTAATAGTGGGTTGATCATATTGATCCAAATGGTAAATAGAGTGCACTTATATAGTAGCGCTTTTATCTCCACGCATGTTACGAATGTTTTCCAATAAATGTCCACAATACGGTGTGAGTCCGTTCGCCCTCGTATTCTGTAGGCGTTATGCAAATATTTTCATTACTTCATTAAGGATAGGCCCACCCTATAATGGTGGCAGTAAGATGTAGTCTCGAATTTAGTTCTGATACTCTTTCCCATAATTTCAAAGTAAAAGATGTTTAGATTATTCACAGTGTATAAGAATAAAGTTTGGATTTACAAATATAGGCCATGGTTGTATTTGCATGACAAAAACTATTTGTTAGCGCACGTAATTGGGATTTTGGGGTTCTTCAGTCTCAAAGGCAGCTGGACAGCTGCCCGCTTCATTTTATCTTCCAAATGAATGTGACTAAACAGATGGTTTGTACAAAAAAAAAGTGTTTGAGCAACTAAATGCTTCTGTTCCCTCCTTGTCAAGACTACTTTTGAACATTGTCACTGCTCGAAACATTGCAGATAAAAGTGCTCTAAATTGCAATGAAAACAAGAAGCGGCTTCAGTCAGACAAGATTCCCTAGCCAGAGATTATACATATTCATCTGCTTCTTTTTATTTGTAATGTTACCTTACATGGCTCTGTTTGTTTTTCTTTCTGTCCCACCCCCGTCAGGACAAGTCAACCCCGGAAGACAGAAGCTCGTGGGACAGTTTTAAGACCATGACCCCTGAGCTGACCATCATGCCAGGGGAGCAGAAAGACCGCATGGAGCTTCACAATAAGAACTGGGACTCGTCTTCTGCAAATACTCCAGAGTCATCTGAGGGTGACTTCCAGACTGAAGTGTGATCACACTCCCATGTCCACGCACACATCAAGACACTGAACTCCAGAAGAGATTTACTTCAAAACACACTTGAAAATACACACACACACACACACACACACACACACATCTCCTGCAACATGCTCTGTTGGATTCCGGGCTCACTTTGTTTACTGCTGCAGTGGACAGACATGAAGAAAAGACTGTTCTAATCTATATTTTCACAGAGACTACTCAAAAGATAGAACAGAAACTTCACACTTCTGTGACTGAAGACCATTTTTAAGTGAACGAAGAAACTATGAAAGTGTATTTCAGAGAAAATGTTTATTGCGGACAGCAACAACAACAAAAAAATAATAAAACAGTTACTTGATTTTCTGTGGGGAGAAATGAAATGAAGACTTTCTGCACCGTTCAGCTTTTTATAGCCAGGGGAGGAGGGAAATCCCACACAGTTTGACCCCACCCCCACACGTCATGACCCCCAACCACTCTTGCTTTCATTTAATTCCTCTGCCCCTCTAAACGATGATACAAACATTCTAGTTCGCAGTATTTTCTCCTTTATTTTCTTATGTTTCTCTTGTGTGTCTTTTTTTTTTTTGGTCTTTCATTTGGATAGATTGGGGGTGGGGGCATGAAATAAGCTGCTCACAAATATGTGCCATCCTCTTATTCAGGTTCCAGGTCAAAAGTCCTATCTTGACACCCCACACACATCCTCTGTGTTAACATAGCATTTCACATTTTGTGTATTTTCTATGGCTTAATTAAATAAATGTCCTCCCGTATGGTTTGAAACTTTTAATGAAAAAACTAACTATGATTGAAACAAATGTGTTGTTTGGTTTGTTTGAGAGGAATTAGCATTTTTTTCCCCCCAACGTTTTTTCTGCTTTTCATTATTTTTCTTTATTTAATTTCCTGTGAGAATCAGTCCATGTGGAACTCTCACCGATAAAAACGAATGATTTAGGACACAAACTATACTGTGCATTAATATGAACTTGCTCACTGAGCTAATGACAAGAAGGATTATGATATTTCGCATCACCCTCTTATTAGACGTAAAAACTTTATCTGATGAATATATTTTGACCAAATGTATGTATGGTCTGTGTTTAGCATCTCAATCTCATAAACGTTCTATTAATAACGTTGAAAAATATGAATCAGCGGACATACCACAGTACTTAACAATATACCATTAGGCCTACTAGGGAGATGGACACATAGTTAAGAGTTGATTCGTTGAATGAAATTCCCTGTAAAGGGAAAATAAATGTCATTTATGTCTCACCACAAAGAATAGTGTTGTTAACAACCCTGCCAAATTTGAATGATTAAAAAAAAAAAAAAAAAAAAAAAAAAGAAATCAAATCAAAATCTGTCCTCTCTCAATCAAATACCACTGCCACGACCTGGAAAAAATGGATGCTACTTTGTCTAGCAGCTTTGTTATACCTACATATAGTGAAAATATATCCGCTTAAAGCCTCTGGTTGCTGGAATATATCTCGCCGCGACAACAAGTGACCACGAGCCCGAAGACTCGGTCCACACGCTGGCTGTTAAGTCCGACCTTTTTAAAAGACAATTCGCTCTCCCGATAATCTCTGCATGAGATGCGCGCGCTCACGGCCAACAACAATGCACTCTAAAACAGACTTGCCAGCAGACAATTCTAAGGGAAGATACATTTTCAATGTGTAGCTAGCTAGCTAGCTAACTGCATGTCACACACGCTGGATAAGTTCTGATGAATTTGGGCGGGGGGGCCTCGTGCCCAATGCCAAAGTGCACCATTTTATCCACATCCCAAAAAAAAAAGAAAATCTGAGAAACTTCAATGGTGAAAAACAGTTTAATGCTCTACAGTAGCTCCACAATTCAGGACTACATTTCTCTCAGTCTTTGCACATATATTTGTATCATTAAACAAGTATAATGTATTTAGAAACAAATGTCTAAATTCACTTTACAGGGCCTTTAAGGAAGAACTCATTACATTTAATCATTAAAGGTAAGGTTTGTTATTTTGTTACCCTTTTAAGATGAAAACTAAAAAGAGAAATGGAATCTTCTTGAAGAGCTTGTTTGACTGAGCTTTTGAGGAAAAAATCAGACCCATTCATTACAGGGGAGGTGCATAATTTGCTATTGATCCACGTTTGGTCTTCACAGGTGTGACAAGTTCTGAATGCCATTCTAGTTGTTTTTTTTTTTTTTTTTTTTTTTTCCCGGCTAAGCATAGATTCCTTCCTGCAACATGCCTTCCTCTGTTGCTGCTTTCTCTTCCTTCCACTATGCATGATGCCATAAACAAGGTATGAAATCTTAATGTGAGCTGCGAAGCCAGATACTTGCAATTTCCTCTCCACATCTGTCCATGTGATCGCGCGCAGACTTCTGTAATGTGCTTGCAATTGGAGGAAGTTGCATGGGTTATAAGGCTACAAGGTGAAGCGGGACAGAGGGACCGATAGGTGAGCTGAAAGTCCCTGCTTGACATTCAGCAGTCATACGTCGGTCGATATAAGGAGACTTGTTTCCTGCTGTTGCTACACTCGCACATCAGTCCAACACACACGGCCAGACAGAGTGTCGAAGTGCAGGATGGATTCAATACATGGCTCAATTACTTATCTGTCGTTTTACAAAGCAGCTTCCATTAATTTCTGTGTGTGGTGGGAATGATGAGGGATACTTAAGTGAGGAAACAAAGCGGGGGTAGGGAGTTTTAAAAAATTCACAGGTTTTTCGTGAATGCAGATTAAGAATAGTGGGCTCAGAACAGTTATTACAGGGATTGAAATTTTGTCCTGACGTTTTTCCAATGCAGCCCTCAAACCATCTGTTTAAAAGAATCCCTAATGTGGTCGTAGTGCAGCACAGATGGTTGAGACTTTAGTGCAGCTCCTTTAACCTTTTAAGCCGAGCAGCCGATAGGCAACTCTTCCACTCGCGTCCTCTCGGAGGAACACGAGACGTTTGGCCCCAAGTCGACAATGCTTAAGGTGACATTCCTCTGACCTTCTCTGAGGTCCGCCACCCAGGTTTGGTGTCTGAACAGATTTCTTTCAGATGCATGGAACCACACAGAAGAGAACATCCAAGCAGGTGAAACAGGATCAGCCTTCGCATTGAAAAAAAAATAAAAAAATCTATTTTGCTTCTGTTAAAAAAAAACGCGACAAACCTTCTATGCTACTTGTTTCCATGACAACTTCCAACATGTGATGTGCAGTGAGAAAGCACGTTAAAATTGGAATACAAATACTGTCAGAGTGAGACCCAGTGTGAGACTGGATGTGTTATCACATCATTGTCATTACAAAGTTTCTTCTACAGATTCCCTCACAACCTCTGCTTTGTTTGTGAAGAAAACAAACCTGGGATAAAAGAAATAAAAAAAGAAGAATAAAAAAAAGAAAAGATATTGAATGATACGGTGAAAACCAACAAAGAAATATTGGATGATACGCGTATGAAAACCAACAAAGAAACACGGTTCACAGGCTTCTTTATTCTCCATACAGTCTTCTTCCATATTGGATCTGCAACCTGCCTGCGTTACAACTTAAATATATTTTGTACAAAGCAGTTATCTAAATGTTTCACAATATTGATTTACATTAGTGAATTGTTAAGTGATCCGAGTGTTTTAATATGTGAGTGTACGCTGCTTCAAGGTCATCTGTGGATGATGCGCAGCGTACTCACTATTCTCCGTGTTAGGCACGACGAACTCTGTTTCCAAGAAGCACTGAAGCTTAACTGGAACCAATCAGAGGATCTGCCGGTCTGTTTTAGAATGTGAGGGGAATGAGTCTGCGGAGTGGGGAGGGACAGCGATTGACGTATTCTCGCTTTGCGATACCCAAAGCTGTAAATGTCAACAGCAGGTGATTAATTATAATAATAATAATAATAATAATAATAATAATAATGCATGAGTGGTTCTTAGGCTAATAACAATATTATTTCAAATGGAATCCATCCAAACTGCCTTTATTATGTAATGTGTGTGTGGGGGGGCTGGCTTTAATTAATAAAACAGTCAATGACCAATGGAATTAACGATGAAGACTGCGCATGCGTCAGTTGCTCCACATTTTGCTCTGCGAGGGGCTTGTGTGTAATTAAGGGTGGACGAGTCTGCCTACGGTGCTGCCATCAGTCACCCTGGAGAGAGGCCACCAACTGGAACTTTCTCAAGGGATGCAACAGAGGTCAGAGGATGGAACAAAAGAGCGAGGCCAGCCCCAAGGACGAAATACATGGTGACAGAGTCAAAGCAAGGAATGGCTCTTCACATCTAGCTGTAACAGTCACAGTGATTAGAGTGCCTCTTGGTTGTTGTTTTTTCCCCCCGGAGGACTGTGGGTGATTAGGTTGGTAGTTGTGTGTCACTGGTAGCCTAAAGAGAAAATGTGTTGACATATAACTGAGGAAGACAAAGGGAAAAGTGGACAGATGAGTAGAGGGAAGATGTGTGTAGGCCGACGATAATTAAGAAGCTCCATCATGTCTGGTTGGTTTTTGTAATCCGAGCAAAGACAGGACTACAATTATAAATTCAAGTTGCGAGAGTTGAAAAATGAAGTCCTCTCTTGCAGAACTTAAATTCATATAACTTATTTGGCTGTGTGTGCTTTTTGACTACAACTTTTGGAACAAACAGACAACCTGTGGTGCTCAGTGTTACGAATATGTACACACACAATGCACAATCTATTAGGATAAAAATTTTTACACATTTTTACAAGAAAAACAGAGGTCGCCTTTTATAATATCATCGCTGTTGGGCAGAAAGCTGCCATATCCAAATATGGCCAATTTCACATTTTTGCACAAGTCAATGCTTTTGGTCTGTCTCCACGTTGCTTTTTTTGTGTGCATTTTTTTAACCAATGTAAAATGTTGAAAATAGCTTGAGAACAAATCTATTGACTCCAGAATATTCATCTGTCTGAGAAGGGTTGTAAAACTGCTCTGCGGGAGCTGCGTGACATTATGTCACCTCAAGACTGAAAGTCTGGATTTTTATTTATTTTTTTTACACTAACAAGTGAAAATAGTTTAGATACATTTGAACATGTCTGTTTTGTTTTAAAAAATGGATCAGTGTAATGCTTTGGTGCAGAAGGTTCTGGTCAGCTACGAAGGTAAGTGCGTGCAAATTCATTTCCGCCTGTTATACTGCTTAGGCAGCTCAGTGTTTTTTTTTGTTTTTTTTTAATCGTGTATTTACTACCAGTCATGGCGCTACCTTCGTGAAAAATGACTTTAATACAGTCGTTTTCTTTTGTGAAGTATGAAAGATTCTTTATCTGGTGGGGGTGCGTGAGCACAGACTCGGATGTGTGCGCTGGCGGACGTGTCGGTGACATGGTTCACCATTTTAATCAATGACAGCGAAATAAATTAGCAATTTTTTTAGCGTAATATTAAATTGCCGATTGAACATGATTTTGGGGTAATGTGTTGATGTTGGTGCGCAACTTTATATGTCAGCTATATAAGGTATAATACCAACTTGAACTTTTCTTTTTCATCACCTGAAAAGAAGTACAAATTCCACTCGACAGTGACAATATGTTGAAAATGATTTTTTTTAAATGTAAAACATATATTGAGTTTTGTTTACAGCATTTTTGTCATCATGAGAAATGACAGAAAATGACAATTGCTGTGATTGACAAGCAAAGAAAATACAAAAAGGAAAAGGGGAAAAACAAACAAAACAACCTCAGGAACATTGAGCAATTTGACTTGATGAGATATCTTGGAGGAGTGTGAGGGAAATGACATTTCTCACTTTGACACCAGGATATAGCAATGTCTTTTTAGCCACGTGGCGGGCACATTGGTCCGATAAACTGCAGGCTGTGGTACCATGCTGCTCCAAAAGGACGCATGGAATGGAGCAAAATACATATTAGGAGATCTCTTGAGGTTATAATACAATGTAACAATGTAAAACTGTCATCTGAACATCACATCCATCTATCCTAATTCATTCTGCTCTAGATTCACAAGTTTTTAGCTGCCAATATTTCTCTTTCAAATCAAGTTTTATTCAGCTCCGACTGAAGAGCCAGACTGGTCCTCAGAGGACCCCGTTCCCACAGTAGCTTTAGATGTCTGTCCACATTAAATGCATTAGCTGCCCCACATCCAAACTGTGGCCGAACTAATCCGCTAAATGTCTCAGTACGTATCATATAAATAGGATAACACCCATTTGGTATTTGACACTTTAACGGTCCAAAATGAGGTAAAGGCTTCATTGCTGCTTCTTTTGGCTCCACCAAGCTCCCTCAACAAAGCGCTCTTCACATATCATCGCAACCTACTTTCTGTCGGGATGAATTGCCTCTCCAAACTGCCAAGGGGTTTCTCGAAATATTGGCATAATTTAGTGGTAGGCTTAGTCTAATGTAATCCACGACAAAATCTCTTACAACGCCAATTCCAATGAAGTTGGGTCGTTGTATTAAACATAAATAAAAACAAATGTTTTTTTAATTTTGCCTGTGGCTTCCCTGGCAATTGCTTCCACAAAAATCAATACCTGTCTTTTTTTTGTTGAAAAGTTTAAATTAGGTTTAATGTAGCTCAAGGCAAACATTACCCATAAAATAGCTGAGGAGGATGCACGTCCTAATCCCAAACAATACTTTATTTAAAAAGTATAGTATGTAGTAAGATAAGTTATTGTTTCTGAGGGAAGTTCTATGTTCTATCAATATTTTAAAGGCTAAATCACTGCTGGTAAATAGTCGTTATTCTTGAACATAAAACGATATGAGCACATGATTGATCATGCTTGTTTTCTATCCTTTGAACAAAGCTAATACACTGTAGAGATACTCTCACCAAGAACATACTGGAGCCATATGGTGGATATCAATCTCACCTCATCACTATGTCATATTTTTCTCTTCTCACTGAGGCCGCCGAAAGCCTTGAAGTGTGGCCATGGATAAAAAGTAGGATGTATTCAGGGACCCCATTTCACTCCTGAGGAAATTGAAATATTATTTCATCCCACTCAAAGAAGCGCTGTGCGCCAAGTCAAGGCAGCCAATGGCAAGACAGGAATAGATTGCTTCATCTCCTTTTCCCGTCTTCCTTTCAAGCATCCTTACTCATCAAACACATCAACTGGGAAAATAGTTTTAGATCGCAATACAGTGCAATGTGTTTCTCTGAACAAATGAAATAATGTGAAGCGTGCCCATGAGCAAGTGTACTATAAACCGCCCAGGCTCCAGTGTGTGCTTGATGGGTTCCCTCGTGTGATTGGGTTAAATGCATTGGACAAATTTCATGAATATGCATGAAAAAGAAATATGAGAAATCAGGACAAAAACGATCCTTCCCTCCCTAGTGTGTCATTGTCATGCAGTGCTGGGAGTTTAGCTATCTGCGAACGTATGCAAAGTTTTGGCCAATTTGATGGTCGATAACCATTTACTTTAACCAGGGGGCATGTTTGTCATTTTCATTTGTGGATTTAATAGCCTGCCCCTGCAGAATAATCTGAAAACAATCAACCTATTGAGCACAATTCAGCTTTACATTATGTATGTTGTTTTTTTCCCCATTGAAATGGGTCTTTCGCAAAGCATTCCAGGAGCTGAATGAAAAACTGACACTTTTAAAACAACTTTTAGATGAAAGAAAGATGCACCATTATTTGAAGTTGTTTTTAATCAGGTCAACACAAACATTTCCTCTATTCTCTAATAT
Organism: Phycodurus eques; assembly: GCF_024500275.1. Lineage (NCBI taxonomy): Eukaryota > Metazoa > Chordata > Actinopteri > Syngnathiformes > Syngnathidae > Phycodurus > Phycodurus eques. Next base: position 5,174,766 of record NC_084544.1, read on the forward strand.
ATGTTTGAGACTATTAATTGAAAGATTGAGATTTTGTGGGGTTGCTTTGGAGAACTAAAGTGCAGGGAAGCAAGGCAGAAGGACATTGGAAACAAACAAACAAAAAACATGGGGTATGACAACAGATGACGAAGAACAAACACAGTCTGAAGAAAAGCAGGTTACTCAATAATACAAGCAAACTGATTAGACAACGAGGAGCACCTGGACAAGAGATGATTGGCTAGAAGGAGCTGATTGGTTGACATGGACTGGGCTGACGAGAACAGGTGGGGAAAAACATGACATTACAAAAACAAAAATAAATCTAATCAAAACAAAGCCAACAAAAACACAGATCAGGACAATGTGAGAGCAGATGTCCCTAATAGTTATGAAATAATAACATAAGACATACTGTACATGTGGCCAAATGTCAGCATTTGACATGCCAGGCAACGTGTAAGACAATGAGCTGATGTGCATTCAATTAAATTGTCTTTTTAAATAGCGGCCCAAAAGAACCTGACATATACATTGTTTTTGCTTCCTCTTCTGCTCGTTAAGTCGCAGATCCTTCACTAAGACTTTTGAAAAATTTTGCAAAACAAATTTACTCATGCTGCATGCAAATGTGTCAGTTAAAAAATGGGAGCTGACTCATACACTAAATCTCCCCAAAAAACAAAAGAAGACTTTAGAAAAATAAAAACACCCTGAACAATTTGTTGCACAACCCATTCGATTGACAGTTCAGTATTTGTATGAATTTTTTTTTTTTTCCGTGACAGGAACATTCAAATCTGTTTCTCATAAATCACAGCGTTTAACCTGAAGGCCACCTGAAGCAAGGTTGCTCTGTCTAGGAATATGAAAGGTTTGTTCAGTTCTTCGAATTTTTTTTAGAAGGGACATTTTTGTTCTTCTCGTAATGACTTTGACACAGACATGCTCAAAGTACTCCTTGATACAATAGATGGCGCCTGTGATTTTATGGAATTAAACCAGATGCTAAGTCCACAATTGCTTGATAGCTCAAGGCCATCGGTGACTCAACTGCACAAAGGTTTGCTGAACCAAAATGGAGGACCTTTTTGACATTGCATTGCACTGCACAGATCTATCAAATCATTATATAACCAAAATTGTCTGGCTCCTTTGTTAATTCTTCTTTCTTACATTCAGTATACGCTCCAAAATGATGCCCTGGGTTGTGGATGATGTTGTTACAAGCAGAGGATGGAATATGTTGCAGTATATATCTCACCTGCCCCCGTGCCCTATTAACGCTTAAGTTGTCCCTAAGGTCACAAAGCTATAAATGCTTGTGAACGTTATGAGGCTCTAAAACCTCAGAACGCATCTGAAGGAGTTTGAAGAATCAAAACCCCAAACTTGCAGGGCACTATTACTAGTCCTTCTTTGCCATATATCACATTTATATTGCTGCCTTTTTTTTTTTTTTAATTAAAACATTCTTATGTCTGACTCATTTGTTATCTGAGCATTTTTTCCCACCTTTTCTTTTTTCTTTGTATCTAGGGGAAGGGCACATCTTGCAAATGGGATTGTCATGTGGAGTGCTACCCAGTCAGTTACATTGAAGAGAACCCTGAGGCCGAGCGTGAAGCAGCTATGCAGAATGAAGGGAAGGGGGAAGTATCTTTGGCCAGGGAAGTCTGGATGGTCACAAGGCCAAGATGGAGTCATGGATGAGATGGACGGACAAGGAGAAGGAACACTGGCAGCAAGGTGATATTGATGCTTAATGTCAGTTAAATCATTCTCAAGCAGATTAATATAGTGAAAAGAGGACAGAAAACTCTGTTATAAACTGATATCATTGTTAGTATTATGGGCATGCATCTAAAGTATGTGAAGTTAAAAAGTAGGCAACACCTTGTCTCTCTTAACTGAAGTGAGAATGTCTGTGTGTGGGCTTCAGCTGAGCTAAGCGAGTGTTTTAGGCTATGACTGGATACTCCCAAGGAAGCCAAGCGTAGCGGTAGCGAACAAGCACGAGAGTTAGAGAAAAGAATTAGAGAAAAGAACAAATTGAGAACAAGCGTGAAAAGAACCGAGAACGAGCAGAGGCAGAGACAAAGGAAAGTCACTTTAAAACGAGAAACCTTTAATCAGTGCTCCCGCAATAGCAGGATGGAGAGCAAACAAGGCAGATGGTTCCTGCTGGTTCTAAAGCCCTGATAGATCCTCAGATGGGGAAAAGTCTCCTCAGCACCAATGCTCCTGGTGGTAGGGATTAAACTGTAAAGGCTATCGACTGACATGTTATGAATTTATCTGGGATTTCGGTTCCCAGGCTGCTCTGCATGCAGGTGGCTGTGTCCTTCATCAAAAAAAAAAAAAAAAAATGTACAGCTTGAGGAGAGGTACGCTTCATCCAACAACAACATATTGGGGGCAAGAGAGCTTCCATTTTTCCTCTAATTGAAAACTAAAATCTTCCCTCAATGGGCCTGCACCATAAAGAAAAGTACTGAGGCTGCGGTATAGATCAAACGAGACAGAGTCAGAGAGGAATCGCAAAGAATCTGCCCAGTTAGGGAACTTCAAAGCTGGAGGACGGAACATATTTTCTTTCTCTGCTTTATCATCACACATGAGGGTCAATCCCACTTACGCCAAACATGCACCTGCTTTTTTTGAGCCAAGCGGCAAGCGTAACCATTCCTCTGCAGTAATTCCACATTGCCTCCAAGCAAGTGAGTAAACAGGACATAAGGATGTAGCTGCGGGTGGTGGTGTGGGGGTGACATACAATCGAGGGAGTTACTCAAGACCCGCAGCTTGCCAGTGGGGGCACCGCTTGGCTCTCAATACTGTGTCCTGTGGTGGAACCGTTTTCGAACAAGAGGGTTCCTGTTTTATACGGTACAGTTCGATTTTGAGGCGGTGACTGACAGCATGTGTTGTTTCATGACATTTCATATTATCTGGAGGGTGTAAAATCTGTGTGTGTGCATGTGTGTGCGTGTTACAGCAAGAAAAATGGGTGCAGTATCTAACATTTATCTCACACCCAATCCCTAGCAATCAGAAAAGCACAACTAACTCCTTGGAGGTTTTTTTTTTTTGGTCAATTTTCCAAAAGCACAAAACGCACCACACTATTGTGTTATCCATCCGTCCATCCATCCATCCAGCCGCTTCTCCTCACCAGGGTCGTGGGCGGGCTGGAGCCTATCCCAGCTATCATTGGGCAGGAGGCGGGGTACACCATGAACTGGTTGCCAGCCAATCGCAGGGCACATACAAACAAACAACCATTTGCACTCACATTCACACCTACGGGGAATTTAGAGTTGTCAATTAACCTACCATGCATGTTTTTGGGATGCGGGAGGAAACCGCAGTGTCTGGAGAAAACCCACGCAGGCACGGGGAGAACATCCAAACTCCACACAGGCGGGGTCGGGGATTGAACCCCGGTCCTCAGAACTGTGAGGCAGACACGCTAACCAGTCGCTCACCGTGCCGCCATTATACTGTTATTGTAAATGTAAAGAAAGGGAAGATAATTCTGCCAGTGCCCCCTTCTGAGGACACGTCCCACCTTTAATAGATATGTCTTGCCACTAATATGTCATCTGTGGTGATGTGGAGACCTAACTTGAAATGTCACACTGCTCATTACCCTGTACTTTCTGTCCACTTTTTTCTCATGTGGCTGGACATGAATGAATAGTCTTCAGACTTGGAACGGGCATAAAATTGGAATAAATTATTCTTAAGAATTCCATCACTTATGTGGAACTGTTTCTCAATTAATCGTGTCAGATCGTGTTCACTACTTGCTAAGCATTGTGGGTTTAGTCTCATCTTTTTTTGCACTTTACATAAGAACAACACAGCATCTGCTATGGGGAATTACCGTAATTTCTCATGAATAATGCCCAATTTTTTTCCCCCAAAAATTGTCAAAAGTCAATAGTGCGCATTATACATAGGTATAGGTGCAAATGGGGGGGGGGGAAAAACAAACTTTCACATTTTATAAATGTATGCCGCCATCTAGTGGTTATGAAAAAGCTGTACACTTTCATTCCAAAATGCCACCACCACCTAGTGGTTATAAAAAAGGTGTAGCTTATACTTTCATTCCAATATGACAAGGGTACGTATGACTGTATATGTACAGTTGTGCTAATAAGTTTACATACCCTGACAGAATTTGTGAAATATTGTTGTTTTTTTTCAAATATGACTGATGACTGAACAACAACCATCATTAATTTTTTATGGTTATGTTTTGTTTAATAATAACTATTTTCTGAAATGCTTGACCGTTTAATTTGAATCCCATTAAAATAAAATTAAATGTGGTTCGCCTGGTCCTTCATTTACTAAATAACAGTCGGGCTGTGAATTTCGAAATAAGAGCAAGTAAATAAAAAAAAGTATGACGTTTTCAAATATATTGCTTAACATTGGAATTATTCTTTATAAAAACCTAACAAAATACAGATAATATTTCATGTTTTGATCACAGGGGTAGAAGCAAAATCATGCATTGTAAAAATGCATTATACATAGGTAGAAGGGTTTTCCAGAATTTTGAGGGCAACTTTGGGGGTGGGTATTATACATGAGTGCGCATTATAGACGAGAAATTACGGTAAATCAGTTTCACAAAGACCTCCATTATCGCCCCTGTGCAAGAATTAATAGCGTGAATGAAGGCATAAACAAATGGGAGTTTAGAACATTTACAGAGGGATGATCACATCCTATCCATCCATCCATCCATTTTCTGAGCCGCTTCTCCTCACTAGGGTCGCGGGCGTGCTGGAAGCTATCCCAGCTGTCATCGGGCAGGAGGCGGGGTAGACCCTGAACTGGTTGCCAGCCAATCGCAGGGCACATACAAACAAACAACCATTCGCACTCACAGTCACGCCTACGGGCAATTTAGAATCTCCAATTAATGCATGTTTTTGGGATGTGGGAGGAAACCGGAGTGCCCGGAGAAAACCCACGCAGGCACGGGGAGAACATGCAAAACTCCACACAGGCGGGGCCGGGGATTTAACCCGGTTCCTCAGAACTGTGAGGCTGATGCTGTAACCAGTCGTACACCGTGCCGCCCTATCACATCCTATATAAAATCTTATCTTCTACAAAAAATATCTGTAAAGTTATTCAATGCTTCCTGCTTTTTCCACTCCACTTTTTTTTTCCACCTGGAGTCACACCATGGATCAAGCAGCTGCTTTGAAAGGCAACAAATGGAGCATATCATCAATCATACAGAAACACCCTCAAGCTGGTAGCCTTGTTGCAAATCCCTAATGTCTGCGGTGTCTGACATTCTGAGCCAAGTCAGTACATATATGTAGAACTTTTTTTTTTTTTTGTGTATACTGTGACTGTTGTTTTGCCCTCCATTCTTGATCGTCTTAGAAAATATAAGATCGTCAAGCGCTTGCTGCGGTCTAAACTGCTATATCCTATATGTTGTCAGCAGTAATCTGTTTTGAAATTACTTCAAAGCTGATGTAAATTAAGTTTGGAAAAAAAAAAACTCTATTCTCACTAAAGTATGCGCTTTATAATATTTCGTACAGTGGCAGTTCTGGCTTCAATGTATTCCTGCGCAAGATGAGACCCACTCTGGCAAATGCATTCATAAAAATACTGAAAAAGGGAAAAAAAATAGCCAAGAATACAGACCAAAATTTAAAAGCTAAATTATATTGTTAGCAATACTTTTTTTTTTTTTGATAACCCTAAGTTATCAAGAAAGTTTTCCCCCCAATTAATTAACCCGTGATTTCAAAGAAAAAAAACAACTACTCTAACCTTGATACCAGGCATGAGAATTAAAAATATATACATAATAATACCTGATAATACACTTGATTGTGCAGCTCATTTACAGAGCCATCATGGCGGAAGCCATTTTTCTGATTTCTGAGTCTTGTGGCGCACGTTCCTTTCATTTTCTCAGACGCTCGTTGCCATTCAGCCTCTTGTTTCAAAGCGACCAAGTTAATTACTTTAGCCCACAGTGTAGCATTGTATTACACCTTTTCACGCAAGGCTGCTGTTGGGGAACATGCAGAGAGATGAACTGTGATAATGATGGGAGGCGATCCAGAGGAAAAGATGAAAGGGCAGAAAATGATATAAAACAGAAGAAGAGCTTGAGCTGTCAGAAATAATGCGGCTGACGAGTCTCAGAACGGGGCTCGAAAGAAGCTCCATCCATCCATCCATCAATTTTCTACCGCTTATCCGGGCGGGTCGCGGGGGCAGTAGCTTTAGCAGGGACGCCCAGACTTCCTTCTCCCCAGCCACTTCATCCAGCTCTTCCGGGGGGATCCCGAGGCGTTCCCAGGCCAGCCGAAGGACGTAGTCTCTCCAGCGTGTCCTGGGTCGTCCCCGGGGTCTCCTCCCGGTGGAACGTGCCCGGAACACCTCACCAGGGAGGCGTCCGGGAGGCATCCGAATCAGATGCCCCAGCCACCTCATCTGGCTCCTCTCAATGCGGAGGAGCAGCGGCTCTACTCTGAGATCCTCCCGGATGACTGAGCTTCTCACCCTATCTCTAAGGGAGAGCCCGGACACCCTGCGGAGGAAACTCATTTCGGCCGCTTGTTCTTTCGGTCACGACCCACAGCTCATGACCATAGGTGAGGGTAGGAACAAAGATCGACCGGTAAATTGAGAGCTTCGCCTTTCGGCTTAGCTCCTTCTTTACCACAACGGACCGATACAAAGTCCGCATCACTGCAGACGCTGCACCGATCCGCCTGTCGATCTCCCGTTCCATTCTTCCCTCACTCGTGAACAAGACCCCAAGATACTTGAACTCCTCCACTTGGGGCAGGATCTCATCCCCGACCTGGAGAGGGCATGCCACCCTTTTCCGACTGAGGACCATGGTCTCAGATTTGGAGGTGCTGATTCTCATCCCAGCCGCTTCACACTCAGCTGCGAACTGCTCCAGTGAGAGTTGGAGCTCACGGCTTGATGAAGCCAACAGAACCACATCATCAGCAAAAAGCAGAGATGCAATACTGAGGCCACCAAACCGGACTCGATGTCCCCCGCCTCCCCCGGAACATGAGCAAAGTTCTGTCGGAGGTGGGAGTTGAAACTCCTTCTGACAGGGGATTCTGCCAGACATTCCCAGCAGACCCTCACAATACGTTTGGGCCTGCCACGTCGGACCAGCATCTTCCCCCACCATCGGAGCCAACTCACCACCAGGTGGTGATCAGTTGACTGCTCCGCCCCTCTCTTCACCCGAGTGTCTAAGACATGCGGCCGCAAGTCCGATGACACGACCACAAAGTCGATCATCGAACTGCGACCTAGGGTGTCCTGGTGCCAAGTGCACGTGTGGACACCCTTATGCTTGAACATGGTGTTCGTTATGGACAATCCGTGACGAGCACAGAAGTCCAATAACAGAACACCGCTCGGGTTCTGATCGGAGGGGCGTTCCTCCCAATCACACCCTTCCAGGTCTCACTCTCATTGCCCACATGAGCATTGAAGTCTCCCAACAGAACAATGGAGTCCCCAGTGGGAGCGCTCTCCAGCACCCCCTCCAAGGACTCCAAAAAGGGTGGGTACTCTGAACTGGTGTTTGGTGCATAGGCACAAACAACAGTCAGGACCCGTCCCCCCACCCGAAGGCGGAGGGAGGCTCCCCTCTCGTCCACCGGGGTGAACCCCAACGTACAGGCGCCGAGCCGGGGGGCAATAAGTATACCCACACCTGCTCGGCGCCTCTCACCGTGGGCAACTCCAGAGTGGAAGAGAGTCCAACCCCTCTCGAGAGGACTGGTACCAGAGCCCAAGCTGTGTGTGGAGGCGAGTCCGACTATATCTAGTCGGAACTTCTCGACCTCACACATCAGCTCGGGCTCCTTCCCTGCCAGAGAGGTGACATTCCACGTCCTTACAGCCAGCTTCTGTAGCCGGGGATCGGATCGCCAAGGTCCCCGCCTTCGGCCACCGCCCAGCTCACACTGCACCCGACCCATATGGCCCCTCCCACAGGTGGTGAGCCCATGGGAAGGGGGACCCACGAAAGAAGCTCGTCCAACCTTTTATCGATCGGGCCATTATCTATTGTTTATGTGTCCTTTCGGATGTTTGCATGTCTGCATTTAGTGCGTAATAATTGAAACTACACAGAGCGATCTTGACGCCACCAGACCAATCCTCTAATGACTTTATTCAATTTGCATCGTAAAAGGCTCCATAATGTTCTCAACCTGGGCAACGTAAAACATTTTCTCGATTTCTCCTTAACAGAGGAAAAAAACACCCCTAATGCCTGCCATTCCTGAAGCCCAAAATATTTGACTATGAAGCGCCAAGTAATGAATACTGTCATGATTTTCTAATTGGCTTGTCTGTGTCAGTTGAATTTGGCATGTCTGTGTCAGTTGAATTTGAAATAAATAAAAAGATAAATACATTTTTCCTGGTCACTCACTTTTTTCCTTTAAAGAATGATACACATTACAAATGTGTGTAAATGATTTTCATAAGCATTATTGATTTTGTACGCTTATTTTAAAGCGGTCCTATAAATCGTCTTTCTACTAATTCATGCAATTTTTAAAAATTTCCAAATATGATTTTGCCGGGGTTGGAACATGACCATGATTTTGAACCGTGAACATGTTTTTACATGATTTTACCTACCAAACGTTTTGAACAAATGTTTATCAATAGCACAGTCGTTCCACCATCAATACCCCAAATTAGATCATAAATATTAGGAGAGTGATGTTCACCCCTCCAGCATGGTTCCAGAAACATGAAATAAAAGTGTTGTGGCAGCCTGTAAACTCCCCAACAGCCTATTATTTAAAATTGTCTGTGTTTGTATTTGAATTTGACTTTGTTGTCCTCAGGCTCAAGCTGCCGACACGACAGGCCGTGAGGCAGCGCATCGGTCGGCACCGGCGTGACTCCACACCATGTTTACCGACAACAGGTGAGCTCACTCGGTCTCGAAATCTTGGGTGGAGCGTAGGGACACGCAAAGCCTCGTCCTGCGGGAGCTAAGCGTTGATCAATGCAGCGAGCAGGTGTGGGAGGACAGGGGGAAGGGAGCCAAAAGAGAGAGAAAGGCCAATGCCATCGCTCTTCCATGATGCTCAGGATCTGGATCCGCTGGGCTCCCGGGCTAAATTAAAACAACCGGCGTCCCATTGATTCTAGCGCTGACAGGGACCATACATCACCTCATACATAGCCAGGGAGAGGGGACAACAGAGGAGTGAGTGGAAGAAGAAGAAGAAGACAGGGAGGGGGAGGGGGAGCAACAGGGAGGAAGGAGAGGAACAAAGAAATAATACACTGGGACAAAGTAATACCAGGTGAAAAGAAGGAAGGGTGACATTGAAAAAAAAAAGAAGGGGAACAAAGTCCGTCAAGCGTGGCGAGGGGAAAAGATATCTTGGTAGAGAATGATGAGGGAAGAGAAAATTCATAGCTCTTTATATGGAAAAAAATAAGATAGGATTTTGGAGGAATGGTAAGTACAAAATATTTGGAAGCTAAGCCAAATAAAAATTTTTCATTTGCTTGCTGAATATAAATCCTACAGTTTTTCAGCGCCTATTTTCTGAATTCAGTACTTTCAAACATTATTAGATCTGTTTTTTTTTTCCAGTAAGCAATCCAATTTTTATATCACACACACACACACACACGATTACATTAACCTGATAATTGACACATTTTCATCTGTCTTGTGTCTAGACGGGACGTGGCGAGGCATTTTTTCACAATGTCAACATCACAAACAACTTCACAAATAACATGATATTTGGCTGGCTGTTTTATAATCGTTTTTCGCTCTTGAATACTATTTTTTTTTTTAATCTTGGGAGGTATGCCTTAAAAGTATAGCAGGTTTTGAATTACTAGGATAAGGGGATTTTGTAAATATGATTCATTACATTGATGATCTCCATGGTGACAGTGTATATATATATATATATATATATATATATATATATATATGAAATGAGTAGTGCTCAAGTACTAGCACTGATGAATACTTTCACAATGTAGGCACAGATTAAAGAAGATATTGTTCACTGACACAGCTGTTGCTGCATGAAATCTCAATGGCCCTGAAACTGCTGCCTTAGACAGCATTAGCCAAATGGCGCCATTACGGCACTTCCTTTTCCCAGTTGCAGAACACTTACTACCCCTGAAAGAAAGTGAGCCAGCAGAGAGAACATTGCCTAAAAACTGCTGGTTTTCACAATCACTGCAGTAAGATTTATGCTTCAATTTAGACTTAATAAACCATGGAACTTGTAAACGCAGTTCTAGAATGTTTATTTACAGACAGTAAAGTGCTGCTTTGCCAATATTTTCCTGAAGCAAAAAAAAAAAAAGTTGAACTGCTCTTGGGTTAATATTAGGTTGCTCTCATAATCCACTTTTAAAAAGAGAAAAAAAAAGAAAAAAACATGACAGTCCTTTGGTTGCCACAAAATGATGATTCTCTATTGGCCAATCAGTGGCCTTCCATATCTGGTACCACTATATAGGTTCTGTGAAACTTTGGTTGGTACCCAAATGGTACTGTCAGGCAATGGAAACGCAAACTGGGGCACTAAACTGAATCTGGAATGTATAGTGCTTGGTGGAAACATGGCTTATTGCTTGTTGCATTGTTTCTGTAGTTAATTAAACAACCCGTCGTGAGTTTTCCAGCTAGCAGGACCCTTGCAACAATGTATTTGTTTACAAGCCTGTTGACTCTGTATTGTTTACAGGCACTTAAGGCAAAAATCCAGCAATTGTGAATTCAGGCTCAAACCTTTACCCCTGTGGCATTTTCTGGTTTGCTGGAAATGGAAAGCTGCCATTGGTCATCAGCGTGAAAGCTATTCCAAGGCGCTTGGATGGTGCTCTGGGGTGAAACAACAGCAACCCAACCCCTCCTTTTCCACCTGTCCCCGTTCTTTCTGAGAGACAAGCAATATGGTAATCAGGGGAATGAATATTTGTGTGTGTGTGTGTGTGTGTGTGTGTGTGTCCAGCTGCTCTCCTGGCCACTGTAGCCATTAATGAGGAGTACCAAGCAGGAGAGCATGACACACACCAGCTGGATGGGCGCACACCTCAACTGAGAGAGGAGTGCTGTGCCAATGAGACAGGAAGAGAAAGCTATAAAGGAAGAGAAGCACTTATTTACAATACATATGGCGAGGTAGCTTCATCCAACTTGCCCTGCAAAACTGCAAAGGCGGGTCTCTGGTTGCTCTGTACTGTAATCCCAAGTAATTTTGCAACAATTATAATGAAAGAATATTTTTCTCCAGGACTACTGCAGGACTTTTGATGCATAATTAACTTTTTTTGTTGCCACTGCTTCATTCTGAGCTGAGGAAATCCAATCACATGCATTTTTTCCCCCTCAGCCATATCTCAATTGGGCCACATGGGAGAAAAACATCAGAGTTGTGTCAGTTATGTCATACACCCATCCATCTATCGAAAGAAGAAAACAAATCACACAGAGCCAGGTCTGGTGAGTGGGGAGTTTGCTCCAACACGACGATGTTCTTCTCGGCCAGGAACTGTCAGATGCTCAGGGCTTTGTATGCGGTCACTTTGTCATGGTAAAGCAGCTATGAGTTGTCCTCATGGCACGACGCTAGCCTCTTTTCTTCCACTGAACGAAGCAAATGCTGTTGTATCTCTCTGTAGACGTGTCAGTTGATCATCTGAAGGGAAAAACTCCTAGTTTGTGGTTTGCATTGGGGCCGTCATGATCCCAAACATTCAAGCTCATTAATCTCCATTGGCGTAACGCTCAGAACGCAGACGTCTCCAGAAACATTTTGTATGCCGATTCCCCCAAAAAAATGATGTAACCAAACTGCATAGACCAAGCTAATGACCCCAAAAACACCCTGCCAAAAAAAAAAAACTGTTTTAGACTGGCCACTACAATCGCTAGACTTAAACCCGATAGAGCTGAAATTTTTTTACCTACTAATATGATGGCTGAAAGGAGGAACCCTGTGGTTAAAGCCTCGAAAACATCTCAACAAAATAATTAGCCTTGCTGTTCCAATGCTATTAGTGGGGAGTGTATACTTCTTTTTGGTACGATTATCAGCAAACTGAAGAGTGGAGCAAGACACACTTCATTAATGATATTGCTAACCCAACATCAAAAACATCCAGGCTGTTCGATGTAAAATTTTAGACCAACAGGTGAACTGGTGTTGCTATGGCAATGACAGGGATACTGTCTTTATTATTAAACCAGTGCAGCAGCCACATCATTTCCAAGCTGTAACTTGATGCCTGTCTGATGTACGCATGCGTGAGTGACAAATGTCCACGTTTCCATATAGGTGGGCAGCTTTGTGGTTGAAAACCCTTCACAGTATGTCATACTGTCATGGTGACTAGCCAATGAGTTAACTGTGTGAGCTGTACACGTTTAGGAATTGAACTGATTCCATGAAACAAACAGAACAAACCCCCCCCCCCCCCCCCCTTTGCTTTCCTTGCTCATGCTTCTATAAAACATTCTAATATAAGATCCTGCCTCTGTTACACAGGTTCTGCTCTGAGAATGCCCTCTCCAGGGTCCATCATTTTTTCCTTTGTAAAATACAATATATACCAGTACATACTGTAATAATATGATGGAATAAAGGAATGACATTTTCACCTTGAGGAATATTTATTCATACTGTGGATTAGTGGCATGGAGAGGCAAAGGGTGTTCAGATAGCAAAAAGCTTATTCATATGCCAGATGTTTTTCAACTTACATATTAAATTCTCCCCTCATTTTGTTTGAGATCGTCCGGCCATGTATCCCTTCTCTCACTCTGTCCATCTGGCTGATGTGAGACAATAGAGCATTCCATCATCATCATCATCATCATTGTTATCGTTGTACGGAGCAGTTGATATTATGTAGGTTCAACTAACATTTTGACCAGTGAGTATAAAGCGTATCACATATGCAACCTTTTTTTTCAATTTAATTTTTACTTTTTTTTTTCCTCCCCACCTGTTAATGCTAATAAGGAACAGCAAGTAGTGGTTGGTGTCAGTCAGGGGAAGCCTATGTAGGGCAACTCATTCGTCATTGCCTGAGAGTTTGCGCATAATAAGTGAAATTACCCTTCTGATGCAAAAGAAGACCTCCAGTTCTGGTGAGTTATGATTATGACATTGGAGAGGGGCTTTGGAAACACAAATGTTTATAGGAGGCTGAAGACGGTGAACATAGATAGCGGAAAAATGCACCCCCCTGCCCGCCATTTACAGCCTTTACCTAGTTACAATGCTGTTCCTTTCAAGAGTTATATCAACTAATAGCATTCAAAGAGCACTCATTGGCTCTGATATTGTTATAACGGAGATGTAGCTGCACCCATTATCCACCCTGGACTTCCTTCCTATTCCAAAATGCATCACGAGACTGATCTATTGTGCAGCTAACAGCACATGAAATGGCCATTCTGGTGAAAATGACAGGTGAAAATGAAGAGAAAATAAAAAGAAATGCAGATGGGGTGGGGGAGATGAGAGTAACAATGAAAGATTTTATGAAAGGCGTTGAGCGCAAGGGGCTGCTTTATCAGCCTATTATCAACCAAATTGCCCTCACTGAGATGTAGCTCATATCTACTGTCAGGTCTGGTATCCCCCCACCACCCCTTTCCACATCGATGCTCACTGCCATTACTATTCATAATCTGGCTCAGCCTTACTTCAGACCTCTACTCACTAGCTATTTATTTCTTCTCATCTTCAATTTAGTTAACATATCCAGTTCTTGGTAATGTCAGTGTTGTGCCATATTTTCTCCACTTGAGGATGACTGTCTTCACTGTGTTCCATGGTACATTTACTACATCGGAAATTCTTTTGTACCCTTGTAGTGACTGCTATGTCCGAACAGCGAGATCCCTCTGATGCTGTGGAAGCTGTCTTCGTAGCAGGGCCTGTACTGTAAGATGTGAGAACCAAAATGTCAGAAAAAGCATACCGGAACACTTTAACTTCATCTGGGGTTAATCAGAGACACTTTAAATAGTGACGGATGTGTGCTGACTCCCATTTAAGATGAGTTTGAATGTCACATCATCAGTAATAAGACGGTATGCACATTTGTGCAACAGCATTATCTCAGATGTTTATTTTTACTTCCCCATCCGAAATTATTTTTTTTTTTAATGATTTGGCTTGGTCTCATTTTTTATATCATAAAATCCTGGCATTAGACGCCACTGTACAGTAGCTCCCTCCTTTTCTTTGCCACTTTCTATCGTCTAAACTCTCTCTCTTTCTCTCTCCCTCGTCTGTTTATCTGCCTGCTCTCTGAAAACCTTGAGGGCTCTTAATCAATGGTGGTTCAGACCACCTTGTGCATGTTTTCCCCACCAACTCCCCTTCTTTCTCCCCTCTCCAGCCTTTCAAGAAGCAGGGAAGGCACCTGAGGTGGACCAGGTTAATGTTCTGGCAGTTTGAGATATGCCTGTGACATTTCAAACTGGCATCTCTTTTATCGCAGCTGATTTAAAGAATGGGAGGGATGGATGAATGGAGGGATGGTGAAGGAGGGTAGGCTACTCATGAGATGGTATATGCTGGAGACTGTGGAACATGTTGGATCATGTGGCAAAAAAAAACAACAAAAAAAAACAGTTTGCAGTTGCTCGTAGGACTGAATGGAATCATATGGCCATGACGCCCCCAAGTGGCAGGCTAATGAACTATTAGAGCGGTGATAGACTGCAGCAATGCAACAGAAAATAAAACAGCATTTGCTATTGCAGTCCATGGCAATGAGTTAGATAAAAAAAAAAAAAAAAAACATCTGAAAGGCGTGGGTAGCGCAATAGGGAGTCATCTGTATTCTGCTTGGCTCAAACATGACATTTGCGAGGATGAATAAAAATCTAATAGAAACAATAAAAAAAAGAGGTAATGAGAATGTTGGATGTACAGGCAATTACAGGAGAAATGAGGTGGAGAATGTAGTGTGAGGAAAATAGAAAGAGACAGAGCGGGAGGACAAAGGCAGAGCAGTGATACGAACACAACCCAGGCGGCGTCATGCAGTAGACGCAGAAGGTGTGGGGGGCCTTAGGGAGGTAGTGATGAGGATTGCCACAGGTTCTAGAAAAAATAAAATAAAATAAACATTTTCAAAGTGCTGTAGAGATGGAGGGGCCCTAATGAGAGTTTTGCATGGATCCCAAATGCACTGCTTTTTGATGGAAGAGACGAAACTACCGAGTAAAAGCTGTTGATTAAGGCCAAACTGAAGAGTGAACGAGCAAACTTTCAACAAGCGGGACTGAAAAGAGCACATGAGCGACGGAATGAATAAGAAGAGGAGGTCAGATTTCTACATCAGCGTCTGGCACTTTCTCTGGAGTTTTATTTGATATGAATTCAATAAGCAGTGGCTGAGCTGTGTAATTACCCGCAGAACAATTGTGAGCATTGTGAGCTTTGCTGCCGCCTAAACGCTCCCCTGCTCACTTCCAGGTCAGCACTGATCTCATGCGAAAATGTCAATTACCAACTTACAGCCCGTCGGGGAGAAACAGGGGCACGAGGTGGGCTTAGCTAAGGGAATGTTTCGAAATGGCAAGTTAGACGGGATATACTTTACATGCCTTAAAGAATCAAAGTAAAAAGATTACGATGGGATGGTTTCTCTTTGTAGATCCCTTTAGAAGCGTATATGCTACATCAGTAGTAGAATGTCAATCATTCACCTTTATGACGTTTCTGTTCAAACTAAAGCACAATTATTGTTCAGGGGCGTTGCTAGGTTTGGACGTTTGTTGACGGGAGTGGGGGAGGGGGGGACATTTTGGGAGAGCAAGATCTGTTTAAGGGGGCTGGAGATCGGTTTTAGGGGGGCTAAGACATTAAACTTTTCCCATAAACACACACTACCAAAATTTTTTTTGGGGGGGGGGGGGGGCTGTAAGTCATTTATCCCCTACTGAAGATCCACAACTGTGTCCTTGGACGCTCTCTCAGAGAAGACCCCGTGTAGATTACGAAGCATCGTGAACATCAAAATGGTCCTTTGGTGAGTCAAAATATGACTGTGAGGCAATTTGGGAGTTTTCTTTTCTTTTTTTTTTTTACCTTTATGAGGATTTTCATTGGATCTAATTCGTTCCTTCTTTTCCCCTCCCACTTAATATGGTACGCGTTACATGTCTACTTTGTGTAAACCATCCTACAAAACAAGTGATCATATATCCACTACTATTCCTTATTTCATTATCTAGTATGCTCCTTCCTTTTGTATTACGTTGGGGGCCGTTGTTGGATTTTCATTTTCTGTTTGTTCCCAGCTGTTATCTTTTATCTTGCAAAGAAAAGAAAAAAAAAACATACAAAAAAAAAGTATTCCTCACAGGTCTACTGAATAGAAAACATAATTTAAGAATTCCTTGTTTTTTTTTGGGGGGGGGGCTTTGGTTTCCAACAAAGAATCTTCCAGAAACAGTGATAAAAAGAAATCCATTCCATTTTCACATTTTGATTTCATCTTTGAACATTAGAGTCAAGATAATAGGTTACTGTGGGGATATGCTAAGTGAACCATCCCGGACTGAAGTAGTTATCTTGTAATACCGCTTTAACAAGACACCCTTTAACAATCTCACCTGTACTGTTTATCCTGGTGAGGGCCGCGGGAGAGCTGTAGCCAATCCCAGCCGACTTTGGCCGAGAGGCGAGGAACACCCTGAACTGGTTTCCAGACAATCGCAGCTATTGTCCTACATATTGATTGAATTCTGATGCTAAATGCATGTATATTTTTGACTACATATAGTATCTGTCCACAGTCTGTCTGAGGTAGATATATATTAATGGTAAGGCAATTCTCTCGCTCTGGATGTATTAAGATGTATTTGCCGTCCATGTGCCACAAAAGCGATTGGTACATATAAATTATTTGATTATATATTTCAGTCGGAGTGTACAGCGACAGCAACATGCGTGCATTACAGATTTGTGATGTTGTTGTAATGTCAGCGTCCATCTATCCAAGCTTCCATCAGCAAACGCCCCCTCCAGCTCTATCTCAACTCATTCATCTGCAATGTTTCCTTGCCTCGCCTCTTCTGTATCCCCTTCCCCTCTGGTGCGCGCCGGTGGGAGTGGTCTGCCCTTGATCTGCTCTCAGAACAAACAGGCTGGTAAACATCATGAAACATTTAGAGGAGGCAGAGCAGCCTTCTTTCTAATTCGCGCTGGCAAGCTGGAGATGCACAACAGCGGCTCCCCCAAAAGGTTGCAACGAGAGATGGGTGGTATACGTATACAATACATATACTGTACATACATTATAAGGGCAAAGGCTTTGGAGACTAACCTAGTTATGAATTATTTGGCATCAGATTACAACCCTTAGTTCGTACTAAATTTATACCTCAGCATGTAAAGATTTGCGGGGCAATTTAGTAGGAACAGGTTGTTCCGGCACGACTGTGCTCAGTTGAACAAAGCAAGATCCATCGTTGGATCAGTTTGGTGTGGACTGGTGTGAACTAGACAGCCGACACAGTAATCCAGGCCCACTCATCCATCATAAGTGACTTCTGACCACACAAATCCTCTGATGAATGAATGGCCAAAACCGTTCACAAACACGCAAAAAAAAAAAAAAAATGTAAAAAAAAATCTGCGGCGTACATGAATTGGCTGCAAATGTCATCAAAAGGCTCAATGATAAAACATGTGAATTGTCGCATTTGGTTCGGACTTGGTAATGACGATAACAAATGATGAAATCAAGTTTGCGCAGCTGTTTCCTTCTTCTGAGAAACAACCCTCCTGAAAGATTCTCTTCAACTCACAGCAGGCTGCCTCATGCTCATATAGAGTTATTTGCGAATTTGGATTACCTCTGAGGTTGGTTAAATGGAGCAGAGCTGCTTTGGGATCTAACCTGCATGTAAACACGTTACCTCAAATGTTCTCATCTCCCCAAAACCTGGAGATATTTATGTCAAAATGTGATTTCCCAGAGAAATATTCCCCAGCATGTTTTCTGAAGTTAATTAGCTCCGAGGAGGTTATGTTTTTCGGTGTCGTTTGTCTGTCCTGTCAGCATGATGATTTTGGAAGGAAGTGTGGTGCATGGTGACAGACGGACCAGTCGGATGAAAGTGGATCAGAATCTCGAGTGTTTTTTCATTGTCTTTTGATCATTTGAGGAGCCAATTGACCATGGCTTAAGCAAGTACACAATTCTTGTTGTCCAACATTCTCCTCCTCAAAGTCAATATGTTTATTACCTTTAAATAAATAAACATTTTCTTTGGCCTGGATTGAATGTTGGCCAGCAGCCTGATTTTCTGCCCTTTCCAACCCTTTCACTCTATAGGAAGATCCATAGTATTCAATAAGTAATAAATCCGGTCAAGCAGTCCCTTTTTGTTTAGTTTTATAAAATGTAAAACAGTATATCTGGACAATGCCACGCCTAATTATAATTGAAGCAACAACAACAACAAAAAATATATATATAAAAGATAACCATACAGCATATGCCGAGTTATAAATACATTTAACATTCCTTGAAAGACCCTGAGCAAGTATGACGCATGATTTGATCGCTATTGCAGAATTGCAGCACTGGTGTGTGAGTTTTGGCTATAAAGCCACAGCTCTGCAGCTATTTACGCAGCAATCAATGCTACTATAGGCCCTCTTGGGAGGCAATCAATCAGCTTGGGAGGCAATCGATCAGTTCAGTTCTGGAACAGTCTCTTTTTCTTTATATATATATATATATATATATATATATATATATATATATAGTGAGTACGTCTTCACAGCAGGGGTGAGGAAGAGCTGGCGTTAAGCCCTCTGAGACTCTTAATGGCCGAGACAATGAGAGAAAACATGAGGCATTTATGATCTTGGGGATTGGTACTAAAATATAATTAGAGCGATTAGGGCCTGAGTGGGCCTTCTCAATTAGAGGCTCGAGTCTGGACTGAGTGTGTCTAAGTGAATTAATATAATCAACTAACGCGGTGGTCCCCAACCACCAACCGCACGAGTTTGACCTTTGGTTTGTTGTGGTGCCTTCACTTTTCCGGGAAAAGAAAATAGTAATCCTATGGTGTTTTAGCCATATATCGGCTATTTCTCCGTTCTCCATTTTTTGTGATCTCTTATTCTATGTATGACATTGAAGGACTGGAAGCAGAGCACAGGTCACACAGTTCGTGCAATGTACTGATTAGAACGACTTTAGAATGAGTCTCTGGAGATGTTGAAGATAGAGAAGATATTTCGTGTTTGACAAGGGTTTGCATGTCTATAAGGTAGTGTACAGACTTTAGTTTAGTCATAAAAATGGCTTTTGGAATTTGGCAAATTCATTTATGCTGAGTAGATTCCAGAACTTCCAGTTTTCGATCAATATGGTTGTAAAATTCATACATATTTTGTGTTGATGTGTTTGCGTTTTAGCCAAAAGGCTGCTCCGAGCTTTATCCCCCACCTTATTTACTGGCAGTCTCTTAGACGAACACTGCCCGTGGGTTAATGACAGTTTCACTAATGTGATGCAGAGCTCTGATTTTGCTCCAATCGATTTGGTTCCGAGTGTGTGCTTGTAGCTCAACGTTCGGTTTTATTCAGCTGCGTTCTTTAAGTGTTTTATGTACTGTGGGAATTAGGTACACTGGCACTTGAGGACACGAGACTGCCTTTTATATTCTCCTTATATTGGCTTGTAAAGCTCCTTGTCATAATGGTTTGTCTGTGCAAAAACATCTTTTGTTGTTATGCTATCGCTGCGTGTATATGTGTTTTAGCAATCTCCTAAAGTGCTGTTTTACATTTGAATGCAGGCCGCTTTCCCATGCAGATGCAATTAAGGCCAAAGGAGTCACTCCTAATACTCTTCTGGCTGTCTCCAGCCTTTTGAATTAACTACTTTGCTTCTTGAGCCCGGAGAGAGAACGATGTGAGAAGGGACTTTTTTCTCATTGCGGTTTGGCTCATCTGCAATGCTGAAAGCAACCAGGTTGTTAGCCAACACACTGTTTTGTATGAGCACCAAGCCTCTGATTTTCGAGTCACAACTATCAGTAAGTTAACTTCTATTACATGTAGAGGGAGCATTTTTACAGATTATTTGTCTATTTTGGAGCAATTGTCCTAACATAAATGAGGTCAAAGTTCCAATTCATACTGTTCCCTTGTAAGCGCTGTCACAATTTTCTTTTTTTTCTTACATCTTCATCTTAATATAGATATTACTCCACCATAAAAATCCAACAGAATCTATACCACCTGAATAAACATATTTTGAATTCCGCTCTTATACTGAACTTCATTTGGTAGCTGTAGCTGGTAAGTTAAGACTATCTTTTATTATAATGAAATACACTATCTTAAGGTATAGTGAGAAGAAAAAGAAGGGTCAAATTTAAATCGATGCAATCGTGGAACAAAATGTCGGCGTAACATTATCTGAAACTGGAGGTTTGAAATGAACTTGATCCGTAAGAAACATGGACAACGAGGACCACCTGCTTTGAATGGATTGCAGAAAATTTGCCACGCGCACCGCACCACTGCAACAGACATCAACTGCTAGATATAATGTCACTAAAGGTCTGAGAGTGGAGTAAAATACATTTTAAAATGAAATAAGGCCTGAGGAGGAGCAACAATGTCACGAGTGAGAAAACACAAGTGAAGGGGGGGATGAAGATGGAAAAAAAAGGCAAAAACCACACCAACGCTTTCTAGTCTGAAATGGAAAAAACACTGCTACTGTATTTCCGTTAGTCTTTTGTGTCTTTGGTCGTCTTTCTCACAGCCAGTCAGCATATTCCTTTCACCCTCCCACCTTCTCTTTGCCTTTCAAACGTTTTCTGCGGTTGGAAAGAATGAGAGGAGGGAGACATTAATGCTGTGTTTGGGAATATGTGTCAGTTGGCAAAATGGGGTCCACATGCTTGTCTACATGACCTATGTCTAGGATATGTACATGGCTTCCTCTGATTATTTTTTTATTTTATCTGTCTTTGTTTCCTTTCACCCCCATTAAATGGATTTCACTCCTCTTTTTATGAATGCTTTCCTTCCATTTTATAGTGCTCTATTTTGTACTCCCCCCGCCCCCGATGTTACGACAAGCGAATTAGACTTTAGTAACATCATACGACATCTCCTCTCAGCCTTAAATCCAAAGTGCATGCAGTACTCGGTGTGCGCGCGTGAGCATGTTGTAAGTTCAAATGCAGGTTTTGCTGCAGCGGTGGGAGTCTTTTGGCTCACCGCTTGGCATTTTAACTTTATTCCATGTCTTATTGCTGTAATAATGTAGACCAGCACGCGGATCAGCCGTAGACAGACGAACACATTTTTATTGATGAAAGTCTTGCTTGCACTCAGTCAACAAGGGTTGATAGGGAAAATTAAGTCCATTTATTGGCCGCAGATATTTTATACTGACGGTAATATAAACAGAGGTCCCCTGGCACTAATTCAATATAGGTTGCACATTTTTGGTTATCTATCTCCTTCGTCATTGAGTGAATTTTTGTCTGCATTCATGCTTGAACTAGAAGCCTCTCATCTGCGGATGTGTCAAACGTCACAGTGTTTAAAAGGTTGTGATGAATGGATGGAGGGTATAAAAATCGAGTAACAAAAATGATGCTCTTTTTTTTTTTGTAATCTTACCACAAATCCCCATGTGTCAGCAAACCTTAGCAGCGTTTAGCCCACAAATAATGTCGCCCTGCCCTCTTTCACTGCTCTCTTGCTCTCTCATCCCTCATCCGCTTAGTGGAGCATAAGTGCATGCAGTGGAAATAACTGAGCCAATAAAGACAATGCCAGAATCCATCCACTCCCGTGCTTCAGATAGTTCCTAATGAATCAAGCGGGTACGGATGTCGAGCGATGACGTGCGGGGAGAGACGACTTGATACAACGAATGCTACGGATGGCTGACCGTGTGGTGTATGATGGCGCGGTAGATTTGGGAGGAGAGGCCAAAAGTTAAAAAGGAGAACATTCTTCAACTTTGGGGAGGGACCGGACACGGCTCAAGGAGGTACCTCGTGATTTCTTTCTAGGAGTCTTGCCACAATCAGAATCCCACAATTAGATCATTAGATGTAATATTGAAATGTTGTACCCAACCCATACTTTGCTTTTGACAAACTAGAATATGGGTATCTATAAAGGAGACCGCGTCAGTGCTGATCCAACTTCGCAGTGTTATACTGCTGCAAAAACAAAACTCCTCAAACACTTGCTATGAAAATCCATCCATCCATCCATTTTCTGAGCCGCTTCTCCTCACTAAGGTCGTGAACCCCGGTCCTCAGAACTGTGAGGCAGACCTTCTAACCAGTCGGCCATTTTGTTTGTTTGTTTGTTTTTTTAAACTGCGTGATTTTTCATTATGTTCCTTAAATTCATATTGAATAATGCATGAAATAAAATGAATTCATCTTGACTACGCCAGGTATTAAGGTGTTGAGCCAATAACCAAATGTTAGGCCTTTGTTGAGGTTTAATTCTAATTCCTCAGCAGAAAGCTCTGAAGCCCTCAACTAAATTGTCTTTTAACGTATTTGGTGAATGGAGCTTTCATTTTTCTTTTATTTTTAATTCTAAAAATACTTCCTTATTTTTGGGACATACACATGCTCACACACATCTTCCGTATCCAGAGCCTTGCATTCCCAGCACAGACAGTGAATTGCGTCATGTCCAATTTCACCACACCATGTCTCCCTCAAGGCTCTCACGGTTTTACGACAGACATTTCAGTCCTCTGTGCTTCAATGCGACATTTAAAAAAAAATTATAATTGTTTTAGCTTTATTATTTTCTCTTTTCATGGTGAAGCATTTATGATCATGTTTTTCAAGGCTGTCATCTTAATTTAGTCCCACCAGGCAAGTGTATGAATGGCTCCGATGTATGAGCAGCTTGGAGCATCAACATCTATTCTCGTTGAAAATGCAGGCACATGCTGCTCCGTGGCCCGGTTTCTCGTGCCACATGCCGCTCATACGGTGTGTGTAGAATTGCTTTCATTCATTGAAGTTTAACAGAAAAAAGGTCAACTTTTTTTTTTTTTTTTTTAAATAAAGTACTTTAAATACAACCGCAGCTGAGAACAAAGTGCTTTACACATAAGAATAAAAAAAAGACATACAAACAATTTAAGGTAAAACATTTTTAAAAAACACTAAAACGGATGCTGAGTCTGGGAAGGAAAGGTAAAAATGACATTTGCCTTAGGAATTGAGCTCTATAGAAGATCCCATGTCGAATGATCCAAACGTGAGGTCTCTATGAACGCTTGGCCAATCAGAGTGAAACTTTTTTCCATATTTCAATTCAGAGGATGAGCGATTCAGAGAAAAGCTGATTTACATGTTGCATATTAATGAGGAATCCTGCTATCTCAACTGCAAGGTGAAAAAGACCAACTCGATTAGCTTAAAAAAAAAGGACATTTTGGGCATTTTCATCTCAAATGATCTTGCAAACCCAATTTATCATTTTGAATGCTTTAATACTCTTTGTGATGAAAAGCATCACTCATGTCACTCTACTCTACTTCTCCAAATGCATTCTCCTCGGCTAACTACTTCTACGTCGACTTGCTGCTGTTGGTTATGCATATTTGGTGTCGCCAAGAAAAAGGTTGAAGCGTCTACAAGTTTATTTTACAGTCGTTTTTCCGGATTAAGTCTGCACAAGTGCAGTAAGAAGATGGAATAGTCCATTGCATGAGAAGCGAGGGGGGGCGCAGTCGCAACGATTATCATAGATTAGACATTCTAATGTTTTTTTTTAAGCATGTGAATTAAGACTAAAATGATAATAATTACTTTAAATTGAAGACAACTTAACTAATCAGTTTTTATGAGACGTTTGGGAGCCCCTGGAAATCTCTGAGCCCCAGGTAACTGCCTATGTTTGCCTAATGGGAAGTACACCCCTGACTGTAGCTGAAATATTTCCTGAGCTAAAGGTTAAAGGTAATCGTAAAGTATGGATGCCCTCTCAATGTATAATATAAATATGATATGAGCCTCCGTCATTTGCTGCACAGGAACACCAGTGGGGGACTCCCAGGATAAATACCCACGTGGTATTTGCCTATTGAACAATTTACCAGACGAAATTGATGTGGCTATTAAGGGAAGGGATCTCGAAAGCCAAACGGGCTGCAACTGGAGCCTCTATGGATTGCTTCAATAAAACCCGGCAATAAACAATATGGAGGCGGGGGACTCTGCCATCAATCAAAGGTAGGCATGATGCATTTACGCATTATAATAGCGTGAATTCTTCTTATCAACCAAGCAGCTATAAGGCCATAATCATCTATATACATTGCTGTCTTTAGCATGCAGTCAGCTATGAATCAAACAGTGTGAGGCAATGAGGATGGAAGGAGAGAGCTAAGGAAAGGCCACAGGCCTGGAGGCAAGATGCTCGAAAGATCAGAGGCAGGCCCCCGACCGGTGATGTCATCAAGGGATCTCCCTTGGAAAAACTAGGAGAAAAGAAAGAGCCATGCAGGGGAAGATTTTGAGACGGGGGAAAAAAAGAGGGGCAGTCTTGGGAATTAGCAGCGGCAAGAGAGGGGAGGGGAAAAGTTGGACACCCACTCTCGCCGTGACTTTTCCTCTTCTTCCTTTTCTGCGTGGAAGACGCCTCGAGACAAAAAGTCACAAAAAGGATCAAAGGAACTCAACGCACTGGATTACTTTTCGACTTCCATCGGATCTATATGTGCAAATGTACGCGTTTATTGGCGGATTCGTGCAATTTACAAGTTCGTGGATTTAATCCAAAGTTTTTTATAAGGTATGTATTAATGCGCTGTTAATTGCATGACACGCGCATAACGATCCGTGAAAGGGGATCAGCAACAGCAACGTTCTGTGGGAATTGTTTTCTAGCAACTAGTCCTTCAACTGTTTGGCAAAGAGCAGTTGGGAAAAAAATAACTACAAAGCATTTGCAAAAAAAAAAAATGGGGAAAGAAAAGTTCCTGTCAACTTTAGAGAAGAAGAATCATATTTTATTGTCAATAACTTTGCAGCATGGTGGTACCCTAAGATACTGTTTTTGCACCATTGATGTTTTTTTTTTTGTTTTTTTTTTACAATTTGGAAACCTACCTCCACCTATTTTGCCCAAGTTAAAAGTGTAAAGAGCTGTGATTTTAATAATTTGCCCTATGGGAGTGTCTAATCAAGTATTACTGTAACCCTATTCCTGACGGTGTAGTTTGTAGAGCTGCTGGCTAAAGTGATGTGCGTCGATGCTTTATTCTTTCCATATTAGTATTATGAAAGCCAAATTTGATGTCGCCAAGATGTTGCTGACTAAGGCTTGCATGGAAGCATGGAAAATAAAACGACACCCGCGCTGTGGCATAGTAGAGAACTCGTGTGTGTGTGAACTAGTCACTGCAATGAACAAAGAGCAATGTCAGGCTTCAAAAGTATCTTGTAAAAGTTGGTTGTGATCGCAAAGTCACTTCTGCTTTCTGCTTTCGTCAGCCCCTTCATGTTTGCTGGCTTTTGAATCAATGCCCTTGCAATCCCCTTGCTTGTACTTCCCTGAGGTGTTGAGTTTTCAGCATTTGAATTGACAGTTTCTGCTATTAAATTATCATAACATATGAAAAAAAAAAAAAAGTTGCTGTATGGCTGAGAATCTCCGGGCCACTGTCGAGCCAAGGTTATGCAGCCATGAGAACATGACATACTGTATTTGTATCGTCATTAATTTAAAGTCACATTTGATCCTGAACTCGCTATTTTCCACCCATGCAGTTGTGGCCAAAGAAGAAGAAGAAGAAGAAGAAGAAGAAAAAGAAGAATCACCTTTCTTGTCATGAACATGCATGGATGCACATGAAATTTGTTCTCTGCGTTTTACCCATCACAGTGAACACACACACTTGTTAGTGGGTTTTTTTAAAGAAGAAAACTGTAGCCTCATTTTGGGGCCATTACTCCTTTGAGTCTTTGTTTATTCAGGCCAGCAGTGCATATATCATCAGAAATCAGTGTAGAAAGCATTCCGGTGAGGCTGACCCAGCCATGCATATTATGGGCATTGGGCCAACCAGTTTATGTCATGAGAGGATTTCTTTTTTCATACTGTAAGCGGACATATTGAAAGTGTCCATGTCTACGGTAACTTGAGACAGTCTGGAGTAGACTCCCTCTGAGGATTGCCTGCGATTAACTGTCCTGCCTTTTCCCCCCCTCCTTCTTCCTCTGCAACTTTGCTGGCCTGTTTCTCATTACTGAATATTCAAACTGTTGGATACTTTCCAGAATGTAAAACTCGTGAAAACTTGCCTCAGCCTATCCTGAGTGCAGCACACTTTGGGGTATTGCCTCAGCTAGTTTGTAAGTTTCTATTGCTCCCAATTATTGCTTATGTAGAGGAATCTATCAAAGCTTGGGGTATATTTGCTTTAGTTTATTCCAACTCCAATGCA
This sequence comes from Phycodurus eques, assembly GCF_024500275.1. Lineage (NCBI taxonomy): Eukaryota > Metazoa > Chordata > Actinopteri > Syngnathiformes > Syngnathidae > Phycodurus > Phycodurus eques. The sequence continues at coordinate 5,201,292 of NC_084544.1, forward strand.
GTAGAAGAGCAAGTGTGCAGGCCTGTTAGCATTAAGTCTTTTTGTTTTTGTGAGAGCCTTAAATAAGTACTTGAATAGATGTCTTCTCAAGCAACAGCCCATAAAGTCAAATCCTTTTGTGGGACCATACGAAGCGCTGTTGTTCATCCTAAAAGGGTCTACAGTCAGCCCAATGGGAAATCTGCTGAGCAGGATGTTTCTTTGATTCGAAGAAAAGAGAAACAGCTGCAAAAGCAGTTGACCTGATGAACTATTGCCTGACTGACATATGCTGTATTTTTGTACCAATGTCTCCACAGAAATGTTGTCCAAACAGCTAGCTACTAACGTCCTTGAGTTTTACTACTATATGTCCTCCTCGCAGGCTGTAGCAACGACATCTAAACAAGCTGTCACTCCTGTCTAAACAAGTACAATGATGAATTATGTGTCTAAAATTTGCAAAGCACAGACCACGCTTACCTGGCCATGAGTTGTAGTGGAAATTATGAGACAGTTGGTCTTGGATTGAAAGAAATATGTCAATTGTATCGGTGACAGGTTTATTATTGGTCATTGATCCTCCTGTGGCTTCAGGATTTTGCCTCAAAACAGGCATTTTCCCTCTCGTAGTATTGACTTCTCTTGCAGTAACCTAAACATTTAGTTTTTTTGTTAATGTGCTTAGGGAGAGTGCGGCGGCAAAGACCAGTGGCCCGACTTTATCTCCTCTCGCCAGCTTCGTGGTTCTGAAACTCAGGAAGCTTAACAAAATGTATTTGGATTACAGCCAGAAAATTATAGCAATGAGCTGTTTCGTATGCATCACTCTCTGGAACATGATGCATTATGTATTTGTGAACTTACTTATTATTATGATTATGTGCTATCTGGCTGTTTATAATGGCTGCAGGTTTAGAGTTCTCAAACAGCCATCGGAGGCTTTGATTAACCTTCTTCCCATCCAGGCGCAGGGGGAAATGTAGTTCATAATGTTTCCCTCACTGTTATTTTACAATAAAATTGTTTTGCACAGGGATGGAGTGTACCTGTGAAAATAAAGTGCTGTGACCAAACATTTCATTAGGCTTTAAACATGGAAAGCTGTCCTTTTTAACATAATACAAACAAGGCAATGAAGTACACCTGTGTTAACAGCAGCCAAAACTGAACATATTAATCAGAATAACGTGGGGCAAGACAATTTAGGAACATCAATCTATCCATTCGTCAGCATTGAAGGTATGTATCATTAAGTACAGTACAGTAATATTGACATTAAAGTTTGGTAGGTTTTCCTCTTCATGTTAACGTTTGGATTCTACAGCAGCAAACTACTTGGACAAACATAACAGGATGACTGGTTCCACATAAAATATATTATTCTATAGCATCATAACAGCATTGATATGGACGTTAGCTTGATCAAATTCTGCATTCTACAGTTGTGCTGCAACGCACTATCCACAGCACCCGGCTGCAATGCAGTCGGCGGTCAGGTCACGCTAAATGGAAATCACGGGCCGTATTCTCGACCAGGCAGGGCCACACTAAAAAAAAAAGAAAAAAAAAAAAAAACCCTCAGGGGGGCACCGAGGTGGAGGTCATTGCTCCCGAAAGACAGGACAGGTGTGTCGACGGGAGACAATCTGCTCACTCGCCTGCCTTGAGGGCGCCGCTGTACCTGTAAACACTGCAGAGTTATGAGCTTCTCGCACATGCTGGGGGCAAATTCGGGTCAGTGGATGATGTGTTAATGTGAGTCAGAGTGGATGGATGGTGTGGTTTTGTGTGTGCGTTGTCATGTTTATCTGCGAGAAGAAGGTAAGGCGACTGTGGAAACTGAATATGAATGGTTTGGTAGAAATAGCTTGAGTGGATCTGGCCTTTATTGTTGGGTCACAAGCAAACATCTGGTGCAACACTTCCATGACTCATCCAGAAGTTAATTTTTTTTTTTTAATTTTTTTTGGTGATTTGACTACAAACTTTGTACAATGCCTGTGAGAATGGACCAACAAGTGCACATACTAATGATGCTTATTTAATAATCCCTGGTTTATATTTCTTGCTCATTTTTTACTCAACTGATGCATGCTTATGGCATATTGTATTTACATGCATGTGTTTTTTTTTTATGTTGCTGAAGCCCAGTGAAAGGCCAACCAGATGGATGGGCTAATGATGATGATCAGACTTGATGGACTTACGCTCCTTAATTAGCGACATTGAGGCTAATTCATATGCCTCTAACAAAGCCTGCACCATAGTACATCATTAACACATTGACTGTGACTGGCTCATAAATAAACATCAACATTTATTGGAGACTGACGGAGTGGCGCATCATTATGGAGGTGTAAACATGCAGAAGGGTGTGCATGTAGAATACTGGTAGGAGCGTGACGTTTTTGTGTGCGTTCATCCGTCAGGTGGAGGCTGAGGTGAGGCGAGACGGGTGAAAGCATGTGGTTTCTTTGCTCCTGCCTGACTCTGCTGGCCGTCAGCCTCAGATCCTGTGAAACGCTTCCATCGGAGCAAGGTGAGCATCCTAATTCTGCTCTAAGAATAACGTGGTCATGTGAATATACACTCAAGAACGTAACCGAAAATCATTCTTATCCTAGCTAGCCACTGTTATTCAGATTGGCACTGCTGAAGATGTAAACTGATACCTCTAGCAGCAATCAATGCCCCCCCCCCCCCAATTATTTCTTATTTAGCAGCACGTGACCGAAAGCACTAAATACAAAACATAAAATATCTTAACTGTTCCAACTGATTGCATCTCTGGTCACTTCATTAAAGTTCCTTCTCCTACCATTAAAAAAAGAAAAAAAGTATTGCTTGAGCAACTGGTTCATCTTTCTAACCCTGAGCCGATGCGGCTCAACGCTTCGTGTTATATGGAGCATAATTATGGATTACTTTGTTTCAGCTGCTGGCTGTTAGCGGCAGGGTGGTCACTCTGTGGCGAAAATATGCGGCCGCCTCTCTCTTCAGGAGCCCTCAGTCATTCTCAATGTGTTGATTGACTGACCTTCTTTCATACAGTGACTGTCAGGATTGTGGGTAAAGAGGTGAACATATTCTCTTTATTCCTCAATGTATTTATTTCGTTCGAAGCAGTCACGCTTCGTCTTCGTGCTCTCGGGGGCAAACTCGTGATATCACTTGGGTGCAATGGCAGTCCCTCGCAGCTCCTGGAGCTTCAAAACAAGCTTTGAGGAGCCCCTCTTGGGACACCCTCATTGGCTAGTCAGACGAGACTGCGCCAGCTTGCTAGCGCCCTTGAGGCTTCCGCCGGAGTGGTTTGAGAGAAAGTAATGTCTCAAGTGCAGCCGTAACATTTTTACTACAGCAAGTTACACAAAAATGCTGTCATGACTATTCCTCTGACTCATCCAAATCTCAATTTACTGGTAATTTGCTGACATTACATCTGTGGAGCAGGTTTAATTAAAACTGGTGTTGAAGAATCGTGCTGCAGAACCGCGGCATATCACCCTAAGCAACCGGTCCTCTCGGGCAAATCAAATTGCTTTGGTAAAGTGAGATGTTTTTGTGCAAAACAGACTCTCTGCAGTCTGAAGTTATGATTTATGTTGGAATTATCCCTATTGTCACTGTCTAAACTGCATTGTGTTTTGTGCTGCTACCTGTATGTGTGCCAAACAAAAGTGAAAAGCTGCTTTATTTGGATTCAGGATATTTGAAGCATGTTTAATTTCCGTGCATGAGAGGGTCACGGTTTGCCTTGGTGGCACTTTTCAGATCATTATCAGTCTTGCTATCACTTTTTCAGCATTTGGCTGAATGTGAGCTTTTGGTACTTTCACCATTCATTCTGACACTTATACATCATCAATACACATTAGTGCTAAAGTTATCAAAGTCGGACGTGTGAACAATACTTTGAAAGAGCTTCACCATAATCCTTTCCACCCATCATTTTGGTGCAAGGTAATCATGGTTTTAGTTGCCCAAAGAATAGAATAGTTTTAAAAACCCAAATCTAATCTGGCCTTTCCATTCTTGAGTGCGACCACTGACCAGCACTTTGAACTTTGTGGTAAAACTTCAGTATTTTAGTCCCGAAGATTTCGGTATCCCGAAGCACAAACTTAACCTAGTGAGATGCTTGCGGTTGGTCTATTTCTCCATGAACTTCTTGACCTTTTGAGTATTGTTGAGCCCAGCTGTTTATGCATTTTTTTCAATCAAATGCTTCTCTTTGACACATCATTTCTGTTCTGTTCTTATTGAATTGCGTTGAGGGCTCTTTAGACCACAAGTTCACACATATATCTGCTGATCTGATGCTCAGTCAACTTCCCAAAAATAGCAGATGCTGTATGACTATAAACATGTTTTGTGTGTCAAGTAGTTGTCTACCTCAAGCATATGATCAATTTTGAAATATGGCCGTAGCTGTGAAAACTAAAAATATTTCCCAAGAATCACTGTAGTGTAGTTAAGAAATGCTTCCTAAAATGACAAGCTTGCTCATGATATGAAATAAGGTATCGTCGGCCTCACCAGTCTTTTTGAAACTGAGAGCTACGTCCTTGGGTACTGCATCATGCGAAGGGTTACCCAGTTGATGCATAATTCTGAAACAACAAATTTGTTCAAATTACCTTTAATTTTATGTTATTGTTTAATGATTAATGATATCCATCTATGTAAAGACACTTATCATGGTAATGATTTCTCACAATAATTATCAACTCTGAGTTAACAAGGTGGGAAACATAAATATCAATATGCAACTGCAGTGTTTACATTTTCAAATGATCACTTCCATAACATTCCTGGAAAATCACAATGTACCATCATTTGTGAGCTACAGGCAGCAGGCTACTCATCTGGTCTTTGGGGGTACCATTTTGGTGACCTCTGGAATATTGCATGGTGTGCCCTGAAGACAATTTTTTTTTTTTTTTTATCTTATCTACTAAACCAATTTGTTTCTATCATGAACATTTTTCCATTATAATTATCCATTCTCTCTACCTTCATACGCCAACTGTAAGACAGAATGGATTTTTTAACATCTCAAATAACAGAAGTTTAGAGAGCTCTGAAAGCCTATGCGTGTATGTTCCAATAAAAATAAAATAAAATTAGGCCAGGGCCCCAAATGAGGGAGCTTACCCCTCCAAAGGGTTGCGTTTTATGTTTTTCCACTCCTCTGAACTGCACTTTTTATCTCTGGATAACGACCAGGAATGTTCATGCGTTCTCATTTGCCTATAAGCAAAAGTGTGACACTGTAATATATTGCAATCTTAGTTCCCCCTCTAAATTTTTATTACCTTCTTAGTATGTTATTTTCCATCCCCTCTTAGACAATGTAGAATCATTGTATTAAATCAACGACATCACGCATCAAACAGCAACCCCCCCCCCATGCGTTGTATGACTTTTATGGCCCGAGGTTGCGGAGAAGGCTCTGAGAGAGAAAGACTTTTTGCTGATCAGCAGCCCAGTTCAATTATCTGTGAATACCACACTGTAAAGCACGTTCAATAAGTCAGTATCCTCCCTTATTAAAACCCGCACGGTGTGGTCACACTTCTGACATCCTCTCCCTAATGAACACATTCTTACCCAGTGTATTATCCAAGGGAAGCTCACAGAGAACCTACTAGGTTTCAGTGACCTCTGCCACAGGCAGGCAGTGGAAGATAAGGGCACTCTTGCACCTTTTAAGATACAAGATAAGTTTGTCATATTTAGCATTTTGAAATATTTTCTTAGTCCATGTTGTTAAAGTGTTTGTATGCAAAATGTCTGAAGTATCATTGTTTCTTATGAATTCTCTCGCTTTGATTAATACATGCACAACTAGAATCCCACTGAGCAGAGGGCAAATTTGGTTGAACCATTCACAAGAAAAAGATCATGGAGCACCTAGCAGCATATTCCTGTTTTTTTGTCAGACAACACTGTTGGAACACTGGCAGTATCTGCTGTCAGCAGCATGTGCACTGAAAACAAAGAGAGACTAGATGACAATAAATGCCCTTTATTGTAACCACCAACGCAGTAGACCTGCTAACAACAACAAATAAACAAATCTAAACCAAAAATGCTTTTGTGCAAAACAGACACTCCGTGTTCAGTGAAAATCGCAAACAACATTGTGTCACTCATCTAAAGACCTAAAACGTCTTTAGCTGCTGTGTGTTGCATGATTGCGAGCGTATCATTACTCGCTTTGGCAGGACTCAACTGCAACTCTTTAAAAAGGAAGAAGTCTGTCCCATCCATTCAAGGCTGCATGCTGATACTAGCAGGAGAGTGCCCTTCCTAATTTGCACTAATAAGATTGTCAACAGGCAACTGCTCCCCTTTGATTGCAGCTAAAATAGAAATGGGCTTGAAGTTATGCCATGTGTCTTCTGCCAACTTCTAAAGTCCACAATACAATCGCCTGCAACTCTAAATATGTAGCAATATACCATTTCCCCAATGTGTTCATTTATACAACAGCAGGCCTAAATCCCTTTTAAATATAAGCTGTTTGAGTTTTACGTGGTCAAATGGCAATTTCATTAATGTAAAACAAAAAAAAAGTAATTCAGATTTTTCACTATAATAATAAATGTTAATGCAGCTATGATCATCCGCATTGAGAACAAGTCTGCTTTTGTAACCTCCCAAAGTTGTAACTTTTCTGTGAATTACATTGCACTTAAATCTAAAATATTTCTAAATCTTTATTAAAAATAAAATGCTTAGGCTGAACTTTGAACTCAATTATAAAATGAACATTTGATGTGTACTGCTGGAGGACGGTAACATCCCACAATGAAACGTTGTAGAAACAAACATTATTAATCCATTCATGTTCTATCCAGTAACGCTTGACTTCGAACCCTGACATACTTGGCAAATAAAGATGATTCTGATTCTGATTCTGAACCTCAGAACTGTGATGCAGACGTGTTAACCACAATCTCATTCATGATATCTGGACAATTGCACCACAGGTCAATCTTGGTTTCACTGAATTTATTTGGAAAATAAAGAAGTATTATCATGTAAAATGTGTTTTGAGGTCTCCTCCTTAAGTAACATATCTCCCAAACGTCTTTTTAACCCCTTCCCTCGTCTACTTTTTTATTATGCTCACTGATCATCTTCCCTACGTCTCATCGCCTTGTCAACTGTTGTTCAGCTTTTCTTGGTCCCGCCTGTCTTGCTCGCCTGTGGTCACGATCTCTCCACAGCCGACAAGGCTTTCATCTCAACACGGCGATGGGGTGAGGCGCTGATGAAAAACAAAAGAAGAAAAACAAAAGGATAAGCAGCAAAGAACTTTGAGATTTCTTGACATCAAAATGCCAGAATTGGGAGACGCTGAATGAAGATATAGACTGTGTTTATATATGTGCTGTATCTTTTTTGGTATGCCGCATAGATTTCAGTCTGTGCTGACTTTGCAGAAGCTGGTATCAGTGGAGGACCAAGTTAAAAATACAGTGTTTTGATTCTTTTTTTTTTCTTCTCTGTTTACCAATCCATCCTTATGTGACATCTCTTATCCGCACCTTGATTTGTGCAAGTAGACGACAACAACAGCACAACCTGCAGCGCATGCAGACGGGCCGCAATGTGCTACGCTTTGAATCATTGTCTAATGTCTTGGCACCGAGTTGAGCAGATGCTGCAGGGTGTCAAGATGAATAGGTGACGACTTACTACATTTTCTGTCACCGGCAGGCCTCTGTGAAATTCAATTCCTCATTCTTAATGATGCCATAATTTCTGCAGTAATTTTAGCCCCTGACATGTGGCATGCTTGGAAGCAGCTGTGGCCTGCTCTGGCTATTTCATCCAAACTCTCAATTACATTCAACTCCATTAAACTGAAGAAACGAGAACTCCAAACGGGGTGCACATTCATTCTCAGGGCCTAATAAAGCAGGTTGTTTCTTCAGGCTCCACTCTGTCTTTTTGTTTATTAGTCCCTTAATAATAAGGCCCGGTCTCAGCCTTGCTTCTGATTTAGCTTCATAAAGAAAAACACAAAAACCTTTAGTCAGTTAAATTCCCCACTGAGTGGCAATTGGTTCGCAGCTTCAACTACAGCAAGTTTGAAGCCTGGCTCCATTTTTATATTGGTTTTATTTGTACAACAAGAATGTTGATACCAAAGTATATTTCACCATAAGAAGATTAAGATTGATAAAAAAAAAAAAGATTAGTTTTTTTCTCCCCAAAAGAAATGTGAGCCTGGTATAATGTTTTGCTCAGGCCTATGATCTCGGCCCCAAAGAGATCAATTACTGTGCATCACAGTGATTCACAAGGTCCATGTCTCACTGTACCATATTTTCACGACCACAGGGTGCACCGTATTAAAAGGCGCAGTCTCAGTTATATTTCTGTATTTAACACATACATAAGGCGCACCGTATTATTGGGCGCAGGCATAGTAAAACATACACTAGCATGCATGCACGCTAAATCAATGTTTTTAAAAAGGCAGTGGGAGCAAAACTGAGTTCGGTTGTACTTTATTGAAGTATTAAACAATGTATTCATGTTATTTTTTGATCAATCCTCATCCACAAATCCATCAAAGTCCTCATGTTCTGTATCCGAAATGAACAGATTCCCATGTTCCTCCACGTAACTGACAGCTTGCAGTTTAAGCTGTGCTTCGTAAGCGTGTCTCTTCATCGGTGCCATTTTCGGGGGTCCTTAGCCAAACCGATGTTGTTTTGCACAATGCACATACCGGCGCTATATACCTACTGGGGGCATGCCTTTAGCGTCCTCCTTTCACGTGCACCCTTCCCCCTTTACGTACGCATGCTGTCCTCAGTCACGTTCGCCTTTCCTATATATAAGCAGCGTGTCAGCAGGAAATGCTCCCAGTCAACAACATTTATAGATTTTGGAACTCGGTGCACACACAAGGCGCGCCGCATTATAAGGCGCCCCGTCCATTTTGGAGAAAATGTAAGACTTTTAAGTGCGCCTTATGGTCGTGAAAATACGGTAATTGACCATTTTTTCCCCCCACACATCACACATCCTCCCACCTCACCTCCTTTTTAGTCTGTCAGGCTGAATTGACTGGCAGCAGTTTCTTTTTCCTGTAAAACCACCCTGCCCCCCCTTTGACACAAGGTGAGAACATGTCCATCAAGCGCAGTGCGAGACAACCTGTCAAACTGAGCTGTGTTCCTCTCAGCGTAGCTTTGGCCTCATTTCATCCAGCTCAGTGTGGTTTACTCTCCTTTTGGACTTCATTTTACAGCCTAACCCTCTTATCCCCTTTTCTCCAGATCAATATTTCTCTGTACATCTCAATTGTAGCCACTGTACGTCATCGACTAGAACAAGGTGTACTAAGACAGTACTGTTGACATGCATTATCTTCTCATCTTGTCAACTGAAGAATTTATCAAATTGCTTTCCTTGTCTAACCTTCAGCTGACTATTTTTCTCTCCAGATGTACAGTGCCCATCCTTACAAGTGGATGAATGGAAGTTCCCTCATTCACCCAGGGACAATATCACAGGTGATACTTTTCCTTGCATGCAATTTATCAAATTTCTTTTCTTTTTTTTTGTGAGAGAATGTTGACGAAGGCCACTGCCGTTCACAGGTTTTAATTTGGTGAGGCGGTTCTCCCTTCTCAAGAATCAAGACGTCAAGAAGATCCGCAACCCACGCGGACCCATCATCCTCCGTTTGGGCAAGACTCCCCTCATTCGCCCCACTGAGTAAGTTTAACCGAAGGCTCCTTGTTTGTGTCTTGGCCTTTAACGCTCCCCCACAGCGAGCAGCCCACAAAAATGCAGAGTTCACAACTGTGGAAGTCTGATTCACACAGAAAGTTAAAGCAGATTATGTTTTGCGGTGTTGTTTCTTTTCATGCCATTACTGACCAGAATGCTAGGAAGCCTCTGAACTTCCTCTCAACATGTCAACACTGTCCAGTGGCTGTTGTGTACCAGCTTTAGTTAGTCAGTTTCACAGAATTTAAAGAAAGCAACTTTTTCTTTGAACTGGAAAGTAAGTAAGTAGTAGACTTGCATGCATTGTTTTATTTTATTTTTTATGCTGCCATGAGCCATATCCGAATTGGACAACACTGGAGGGAAAAAAATAATAATCAGAATTATGTCACTTGATCGATGCTGTGTAACTGTCTGAATGATATCTCACATGCTGTTTTGCAGTTTCTTGGCTCTCTTTGTGTGCATCCTCCCAGAAATTGAAGGGAAATGCTTTTATGGGTCTTAAGTAAAGAAGACTTTCACGATCGTTCAGGCACAATTTTCCCTTCATTTTTTCATTTGCTTCCGTCATTCACCTTCGCCCACGCACTGCACAAAAATGTCTCTGGCCCTTAGAAAATAAGAGTGCAGGCAGGAGGGAGAAGGACGATCAAAGGATGTTGCGGTGACAACAGGAGTGTTAAAGGTTCCAATCCAGGCAATAAGTCAATACATCAAGAACAAACCCTGAGGCTTGTTCTCTGGCTTTCGCTCTATGCGTGCGATTACATGCTTTTGTGCTTATGTGCTAAATCTGTCTCAGTGTGCTTCTACTATATAAAACATGGCGTGCTGTCACTCAAGCAGCTTTTTAATTCATCCGCAACAAGCCTGACAGAAGGCTGAGATGTATGTACACTAATGGGAGACTAATGGTTTGCTTTGTATTAGAGGCTAATCGACTCACAAATGAGTGACAGCAAATTCAAGCCACTTGTTTCTTGGCGGTCTCATTTCTTTGTTGCCAGTGAAATGGCCACCGCTCAGCAAAACAGGATTTGATTGCTTTAGGGCTGTTTCTTTTATGTCGCTGGAGTGCATCAAAAAGAGGGAAAAGCAATTGTCTGATATCAGGGCTCGCGGTCCAGATCGCAATCAAAATATTTCACATGCATTAGTCCTGCATTATACAGTGCAAAGTGCAATTCAAAACAGGAAAAAAAAGGCATTGAGGCTAAACATCCTAAGAAAGCTAAAACAGGATCAATTGCCTAGCATGATGATTTTTTTTGTTTATGCATTAAATGTGTTATTGAGGTCGATGGCAGAATTAGTCAGTGGGAATAACTGTTGAATACATTTTAAACAGAGTCTGCATCCTGTAAAAAAAAAGTATGTGGATTTCTGGTGCAAAATGCCTCTGAATACAAAAGAGCAAGATGTGGAAGTGGATTGAAAAACAACAATGAAACAATGAAACATTGTATACTGGAGCTATTTTATATTAACACAAGTCTCAAACCTCAGCCACCAGTGGTTTCACCCTGGATAAGATAAAAATTATTGGAACTGGATGGAAATATAAACTATGATCTTTCCAGTGACCGGATTCCAAAATGAGTAAAAACTATAAGATGATATTCAAAATATACTTGTATTTATTTTTTTACGGGTTCACTACAAACATGATGTTTGTAAAATTATGGTGATTCTCGTCAAAAAAGTGACAGCGATGCTTACAATGTACACGAAATGAGAGTTGCTATTTGTTACTAATTTCAAAAAAATTTCTTCTACCCATCTTCACCCTTTGTAATGTCTTGTAGCTGGACATTTTCCATATGATCTTCCTTCCGTCATAAATCACTTCATGGGGTAGGAAACCATCAGCCAACATCGACCCTTCTGAGTGTCTGTGTGGTATGTGTGCAAAACAAAGACATGGCTGTAGGATTTTTTAAAGTATTTGCCATCTCAGTGGGCATGCATTTCACCGGGGTTATTTGTGAACCCTTCACCCCTCAATACACCTTCATGCAGTGAATAATCCTCTGTGTGAATTTGTGTGTTTAGGTGCCCTTGACCAAACTGAGGGATGTAGCTTGCTGGGCTGTATCTGGTATGAAAATTAGTGCCAAAGGGTTATGGACTCATTGTGTGCTGTGCATTGTAATGTTGGCTCTATGCTCAATATAAGATAAGCTAAGATAAGATCACATACTGTAGGTACAAACCATCACCCACCATGTCATTTTACCTTCAAGCAGATCGGAGGACATTTGAACCGCCCAAAAAAATCATTTTAATTTGAAAAAAGCTGAACTAAATCTGATGGTAGCCTTTTTGTTTTTCATAGTCTTATTCTCAGAAGCCTACTGTATTTAAAAAAAAAAATACTTTTTCCTCTACTAGAACACATGCTGTATGATACATTTATACCTCCTTTATATCCCCAAACATCCAAACCCTAAACCTTTGCTGATCTATCATGTAGCGACGGTAATTATATTTTTTCTGTCATTTAAAATGGCTTTTTTGGGATTAAATTGTGAACACATTTAACCCCTCAATGCTCTCCTGATTCTTGCTCCGTTACTGCTTTATTCAAGATTTGGCTGTCTTCACACCAAAGACAAAAAAATAAAAAACAATGTGACATTTTAGTTTAACATGATACTGTTCAAAGGAGGCTTTGACATTTTAATGGTGCTATGCTTGTGGAATAAAAAAAAAGTGAACTAAATGTGAAATGTTAACTAAAGAGGTGCTGGTGTGGGCAATTATTTTTGAAGGCTTTCGAATGTGCCAGTACACATTCAGTGTGTTGTACTTGCAATTTTGACAACAAATCCGACAGGTTCCTGCTTTAACCATCGGATCACCATTCTCGGAGGATGTGAACTTGTTGAACTTTAGTTATCGTCCGGGATGTCTTTGATTTGTTATCTTGGACCCTCAGGTTGTTTATGGCCTCCTGGACAGTAGCAAGACCTTCCACTTTCAATGATCTTTTGTTACCCCTTGTCCTGAAGAAATCGCTTCCCATGTGAATCAGCTGCATTTTGAATAATGTATCCAGTCAAAACTTTTGTAGTTTTCAGAACTAATAGTCTTACTTTGTCATTAACAATTGTCCCACAGCTAAAATAAACGTAAATTATGTGTTGCAGTGAGGTGTTTCCTGAAGGCCTTCCTGATGAGTTCACTCTGATATTCACCTTGGCATTAAAGAAGACTGCCCTGAGGGACACCACCTACCTCCTCCAGATATCTGATGAGCAGGGATACCCTCAGGTTTTTTCTTCTTAGAATAGCCTTTATCATCGCACTCTTAGAGCCACATTCCCTCCCTTCTTCCCCTCAACATCCCTATTCCATTCCCCTGTCTCTATATCTCACTTCCACAATATATTTTCTCATTTATCATCATTTCTCATACAGTTACCTTTGTTAACATTTATTTATTTTTATTTTTTTTGCTGCAGCCCAAATCTCCTTTCCATCGTCACTTTGTCAAACCTTTACAATTCTTCCCAGTTTCATTCCAGCTGCCTAAACCCACCTTATTCCTCGTTTGAATCATCTCTCTCGACATCTTGCTCGTGCTCGTCCATTCAATCATGTTCTGCATTACTGTATTCCCCTTCTTTGAAATCCATGTATGTGTAATGCATGATGAAGCACAGGGATTCCTCGGAGTACCTATAATCACTAGAAGCCAGATTTAAATACTCGATATATATGATGAATGGAGGCCAGGTCTCCTCATTAGGAATGATTTATTGGGTCTACTGCTCGTGTGTGTAATTAATGTCTTCCTTTTTAAATCATCCCTGTGTGCGTGTGTGTGTGCGCGTTTGTGTGTGTGTGTGTTCTACACCTCCGTGAAGTGGTTGTCGCATGTAGATATTACTCTTAGTTGACACTGATGCCTGTCGGTTTCAGATTTAGTAGCCTCAAGTAGTTTTGAATATTTATATGTCTGTGTTTTGGCAACCACAACTCCCGTTCTGATGACATTCTTCACCATCAATGTAGCTTTCTATAGACCTCAACGGTCCAGATGGCACCCTGTCGTTGAGAGCCAGACGGGCAGACGCCACAGGTGACCTGGTGAGCTGTGTTTTCACTAACGAGGGTGTGGGATCTCTCCTGGACTTACGCTGGCACAAGGTGGCCCTCAGCGTCCAACAAGATTCTGCCTCCCTCCTCGTGGACTGCAGCCCCGTCGAGACGCAGCCCCTGGAGCCCCGTGAAAAACTGCCCACCGATGGACATACTCTGCTGGGCATTCGGGCTACAGACGCCAGGCCTGTACTGGTAAGGTTGTTCGCTGAATCTCCTACAAGCTCCAAATATAATATGCAGTGCGTGACTGTCATTTTTAATTGGTTTATTGAATGCGTTCGACAAAACTATCTCAAGCACAAGTCTTTAAATGCTAACAGTTTTACACGCTCCTTAAACCTATGAGGGTCATTAAGATTTATAGTGAACTTTATTGGCGTAATGGACATTTCTAATGAATTTTAATCAATTCATTTGTTGTTGTTTTTTTTAAGATACTGCGTTGGGTAATTTCTCAACATATTCTGGCCTGCTCTGTTCTGTTTAGTCAGAGAAACCTTTAGTTTGACTGTTTTAACACCTATTAAACTATTACACACCTTACTCTTAATTCAATCTTTGTTTATACTTTACCATAAAGACGGATACGACATTTGTTTCTGGGATTGAACATACAGAACGTAAAGTGACTTGGTGGTTCTTTATAAAAATAACACACCCTTGGTACACTTTTTTTTTTAAAGCATATTAGGCTATTTGAATTGTCTCCATTGGACAATGAGAGAATAACATTTGTTCGAAAATCCCTTTGCTCTGACAAATCTTTCTCTTTGCACGTGTGTATATTAGTATTTAAGTGTGTGCTTTGCGCCATATCCTCTGCTCCTGGGTGCTGTTTTTCGATGAGGCAATCTTGTTCAGTCATGATTAAAAAGCAAGCAGACTACCTGGGAGAATGAGCCTGCCGTGAGCCGGGCCTATTAACACTGAATAGATCCAGTAATCCCGGCATTTATATTAGTTTAAAGATCAATTAACTTCGTTAGTCTAAAAGCATGCAGGGTATTTGGTTAACACGGGAAATAGGCATTCATACACACACAGGCACACAAAAATCTCCTGACAAAGTGCTTTGCTCACACTTTAAATAAATTGGCGCTTAATTGCCCTCAACTTTGTTTATTGCCTCATTTACGTTTAGATTATTTATCTTCCTCCCTCTGTCTCTCTCAGATGGACATTCAGCAGGTGGTGCTCTATTGTGATCCATCCCTTGCCAGCCAGGAGACCTGCTGTGAGATACCAGGAGCTCGAGTAAGATTTTCTTCGTTGCTTCAAGATTTTTCACCCTTTAGTTGTTGCTCTTCCCAACAAGCTAAGTAGGGTACCTGCCTAAATAAAACACCTTCACGTCTTCACGTTCTCAACCTAAATATGGTTTAAACGTCATATACGCAGAAGGTCTGAACAACAGCCAACAGGATTGCTTTGATGGTTTCCCC
Source organism: Phycodurus eques (assembly GCF_024500275.1). Taxonomy (NCBI): domain Eukaryota; kingdom Metazoa; phylum Chordata; class Actinopteri; order Syngnathiformes; family Syngnathidae; genus Phycodurus; species Phycodurus eques. Next base: position 5,216,585 of record NC_084544.1, read on the forward strand.
CCAAAATCCGAAAAACTAAGCAATTTGATCTGTTAAACCCTGTTCAGATGTGACCATACATGTGCTCTCATGCACCATAAAATATTCAATTCAGCTCGAGCCTCTCCATACATGATACAATATATGATCGTGGTATCTCAGAAAGTTTTGCCCAATGTAGCATGACCTTGAAGAAACATTTTATTTTGACTTTTGTTCCAAAGTGATGAGCTTATCCCTCAGAAAATATCGTGGTTATTTTCAAAATGTTGACATTTCATAACCATGTTCTTTGTGTTGTTCACTGTTACGAACAGTATCAGTAGCGTCCGTCCACTCCCTATTTGTGTTACAAATGTTTTCGCAGCTTTTCTTCCTCACTCGTAGTATTTAATGTAAAACAGCATTAAACTCTTATGAAGTGCATTCAAGTTTTAGTTATTATTTTGTATTCTGTCTGGTCCCCCAATGTAAATCAAGTCTGGCCTGGAGCTGAAGTACTTTTAATAAAGGTAGATGAGTAGCTCTATCTGTCAACATTTAATTAGTGGAGTTTAGTTCATATATAATACAAAATGTAGAGTATTTTGACTAAAATAATGTTCGAATATTTTGTCTTCAACGGTGACAGTGCCCACTGGATGCCTCCAAGAGCCGACGGGCCGCAGAGAATGAGTTGGAAAACACTTTTAACCAGGTAACAAATAGTACACAAAAACCGACCAATTTCGGTATTACGAGAGTTTTTAATGGTTTGTACATCTCCTAACCCCACCGGCTGTTGTCTCTTTAAACTACTCTACTTCTTTTCTAAACATTCTTGTTGGATTTAGATTGCAAGTAGCAATTGTTCAGTACCCACAGGCCATGTCAAAACATTGCCAAGAGTGCCTGATGCAACCTATGGGAGTAATTTCTTCTACACTAATTTCCATGGTGAATTTCATACCTGTCAAATGCTGATATACATTTTTTTCCACGGCAACATAGGGGAAATTTATTTTTGTTGCACTCACACTCCATTCATCACTCATAATAATGGAATATAGAGTACATTATAGCCTATTATTATTGTCATTTTGATTAAAACATGATGTTTATACAGTAAAATGCACAATTACTGTCGCTTCAGAATCACTTATCGGTACCAAAATTGGTTTCAGAAAACAACTTGAGTGTGTAATCTGTTTCATTGTCACTCTCACCTGTTACTCTTTTCCCATCTCTGATCAGTTCTTGTACACCCCGTCTCCATAGTAATTCCTTGATAAGCTAAATGTTCCAAGAGACTTCCTCTTTCTGACATTATCACATATCATTGCATCCAAGACATCTTTATGTTCAGTTTCTATTTCCACCAAATGTCCTTTTGCTTTTCAAAAGCACAAATGCACAAACAGCAAGATATTGACTTGACTTTTTTACTGTATTTTTTTTTCTTCTTCTTCACATAACAAATTCTTCATTGTAGTTTCAGTAGCAGATGTTGACGGGATATTTTGCAATCTAAGCAAAATAGTCTATATGTTTATCATGTGAATAGCTCAAAATTTCATCCTTGCCTCTTTGAAATCCATATACTCGGACTGCTCAACTATAGTGTAAATGAAACTGATTTACAACACAAGACCATATCTTGTTTTTTTGTGACTAACCTCTACGTTTTCTTCTCTAAAAGGAGATCTTCTCCTCCAAGGACCTGGCAGAGAAAGTATGTCCCTTTATACAAAAGCTTCCATTTATCACAGCCTTTTATCACTTCATTGAATTTTCACGTTTCTAATTTGTTCATCTTATGGTGTTTTCATCAAAATGTTTTTCTTTTTTTGTGGCTTCAGATAATCTTTTTTTTTTTTTTTTAGATATACGCAAGTCATGCATTTGTATTTGCATTCCCCTCTATGCTGTTTCTGTAGTTGATGCATGTTGTTGAAATAACTAGAATTCCCTTTTTCCCTCTGTTCCTCCCTCGCCCTCCTTTCTGACTGACTGAGGACTGATTTTCACCTCATTATGCGCCTCATTCGGGAGTTGCGCCTTCTTGATAAATTTTGTCATTCAGCTACACAAGGCATGTTCTTTTCACAAATAGAACACAAAACTCTAGATGCTTCATTATGTTGCTCCTGCGTGTGCTTACTCGTGCACCTGGCCACCTTCCCCAACTTTCACAAGGTTGTTAGGGTTGGGGCCCTGCTACTTAGTGCAGGAGGAAGTCCTTGCAAAGTCATATAAGTGAACAAATGTGTACAAATTGCACAGGCAACTGTTTTTCCAGGCAAAAATATGCATTGCCCCCATATGCATCCTAAATCCTGGCTTCTGCTTGGCCGCCTTCCTTAAAGCTAAGCCAGAAACCAATTTCCATCACAGTATTCTTGTTCCGCTAACTTTTAATAGAATAACCGCTTTTATTATGTCAGGCAAAAACCTGAAATCCAAAATCAGCAACAAATCAAATATGTTTAAAAAGATACACACAATTATTTTCATCATCAAAGCATTGTCACTGATGATATATACAAGAGTCAAGTAGGATTTAGCAAAAAAAAATTAAGGCGCTGCTGTTATTTGAGACATATTTTTAGGATATTGGAAAAAGAAATTATATACACAGTCAAACCTCCAAAGGCAAGTACAATTGAGTTTGTGATACTGGTAGACTTTTAACTTGACTTTCCTCAATAGGAAAGTGAATGAATTTGTTCCAGTCACACACTGTTACCTTCATAAAACTTTCACGAAATGTACAAGCACACTTTAACATTCAACTATAGTATTAACAACAAGAAAAAAAAGAAAAGAAAAAAGAAGACGCCTGACAGATAGAGTACTTCTGCTATTTATATCACATGCAGTGAAAGTAGCATTACTACTACTCCCTGTAAACAACACAAGCAAAGCCTCTAAGGTTATGACTGCAAGGGCCTGACTAAGTCCGATTACAGAGACAAGAGCTTGGAAACAGTGAGTCATCACTGCCACTGATGGCTTTAGGTTTAGCTTTCTAAACAGCGTCAAAGGGGGAGGAGGCAAACAGTACAATGTGTCTTTGCACGCCCGCCTGCATGCAGAGACACAGTTGCAGTGTCAATAAGCCACTTGATGGTGTGTGAAAGCTCACAGAAACAGCAGGTGCAAGAGGGGGGACTCAGATTTTAATTACTTTATGATTCTAAAAAGGCTTCAGTTATGTTTTTAACGGCGATCCAATTTGGGTGTGCGGGACCTCCTGTTGCAGAGCATCTGCTCCATGCAGTCGTGTGCTGAGGGAATCAAACATTCCTACTGATCCCAGTCTCCCATGGGTACTTTGTGGTAATGCGTGAGTGCTTGTGCACACCTCACATCCTTTTTAACTGTAAACTGTAGCAGTGCCGGGCTGTTTATTTTTATGAAATAGTGCCACCACCTGGTAGCAGCAGATACTGCTAAATTTGAACTGTACTCATTATAAGGACGGTTGATGTGTAGCTTGCTTAACTCCACTCCACAATTTGATAATTGCCATATTTCTGGACTGTGTAACTGGGTGGTATTCACGTGTTTATTTTTCAGGTTTTGAATCTTGCTAGACTTTCTGGGATCAAAGGGGAAAAAGGCAGTCGGGTGAGTCATACTTTGTGCGTTTGTACGTACAGCAGGGCTAAGCATCAATCATCAGTCATTTCGTGCCCTGACATGCTTTGCGCTGTAAAGTGGTACATGGAAGCGCAAGAGAAAAAAAAAGTTATTCTTTTTATGTTGCCTTTTCTCCTAGGGTGATGATTGTTCTGGCTTCCATTCAAGTCCGGTAAGTAACTTCTTTTTGCTAATGAACACTCTGCATCGTTTTGCAGCAAAAAAGCATTGCCCATTATTTGGCTCTGTCTATCGTCTAGCCAAAAGTGGCCTCCGATAATCAAACATGCCATCTTGTGTGTCTCTAACCTCAGTGTGCGGAGGGAACCAAGGGCCAGAAAGGAGAGAAAGGAGATATGGTGAGTTCAAAGGTCACGTCTTCGTCTCCCACTACATCCAAAACCTCCTAATCCCTCATCAATTTAGCTCAAAATCTCTTTTTACTCTGAATGATCGTATTCTTCATGTGTGTTTTTATTTTTTCGAACACTCTGACTCCCGCTGGTGAGTCAGAGTGTTCGTGGACTGCAAGTGTCAGTGCGGTTTGGCTTGAATGAGTTTTTGCTGCATCTAAATTGTAAAGTATACCTCAGTGTCCTGCCCGTGTTTCGTCTGCATTATGCATGCATCCTCTCAGGTTGTGCGTATGTGTGTGTGTGTGTGTATGTTTGTTTGTTTTGGAGCAAAGGTTTCTTACCGCTTGTCCTGGAGGATGGCTGACTAGTTACTGCGGTGTTTGCTTTGCACCAGTGGCGTGTGCGATATGTGATTTTTTTGAAGCAGGCCATTGATTTGAGCCTTGCCTGTTTCTTCACTTCACAGGCACCGCCTGCCAACTGGGCTGAAGCGGCTGAGTTCAAGGTGAACGGTTTAAGAAACGAAGGGAAACTTGACCTTGTTCTGACCATCTTGTTAATTTTTGGCCCTTTAATTCCCCCGCTCTACCTCAGTGTGTTTCTCACTTTTTCGTCTGCCTCTTGCCAGGGACTCAAAGGTCAAAAGGGTGACATTGGTCTACAAGGTCTCACAGGCACTCCAGGGAAGGATGTAAGTGTTCCGCTGTTACTTACTTTCTTACTTTGTTCTATGGATAATGAACTTTTAAATTTATCCACAAATTGAGACCAGACCTACATGATGTGCACAACTCCTCCAATTGATGCACTCAACTAAATGCCAAGTTGAGCTTGTGCTTACAAAGCACACTGATGGGGAGATATCAGCGCACACAGGCACTTTTATCAGACTAAGGGCATATTCACTCAATTTATATGGCATTAATCTTTAAGATCAGACTCCCATTGATATCTCATCCCTCCTCTCACTGCCGCAGCTTGAAGTCAGTCTGGTAACGCCAGTTAGATTAGACGAGAGCAACAATGCTCGCACGATCAATGCCGCCTCATTGACCGGGCTCTCCGCCTGGCACGCAGGCAGCCCCCCCTATTCAGGAAGATTTAAACCTTTAATCTTCCCTGTTCAGGGTGGTGATCCCGCAGACGCAATGGAAAGTTTTGAGGAACAAATTACAACGCGTACGCCTGCACTGAGATATTCCCCCCGGTTCCAGCATCAGACACTCACTTTCAGTCGTTCACTAGGCTAAAGTGGTTTTTGCGACAGATGGATTTGGCAGGGGATAGATTCTTCTTAGTGAATATAAATGTGCTGGTTGATGTGACTTGAATTCGGCAGGCAGGAATTGGTGCAAATGCTAAAGATGATACCTCTTACACACTAGAATATTCCTCCGTCGACTAGTTCCTGTTTTAAGATGTCTTGCAAATGCAGGAAATCAACAGATGTCTTTCCCAATTTTCGGAGATAGAGGGTCGGCGATCTCGTTAAGCCACTCGGGCTGTCGTTGATGATGTCAATGACCTGTAGTGACGCTGTCGCATTTCTTTCTGCCTGTCATCATTTCCCAGGGTCGAGCAGGCTCCATCTGTGTTGTCGGCCCCAAGGGACAGAAGGTCGGCGTGCATTAAATCCGAGCTACCTTTCTATCAACCTGTGTGTCACATCTCCACTGTCGCATCACTATTAAATAGATGTGCGTTGAACTTTTTTCAGGGGACCTCAGGTTCGGTGGGTCCTGAAGGCTTGGCCGGTGAGCCGGGAATGCCCGGACCTCCAGGCCATGCCCGGAGTTGGAAAGCCAGGTCCAGCTGTGAGTAAATGAAGTCAATCCAGTAATTGGCTCGTGTCATTTTACTGATTTTTTTGAGATGGTGAATTGAGCCTCAACATAGTTGAAGAAAATAATTGTGCTCTTCTCCATGAGGGCCCCCCTGGTCACCCTGGTGGTGCAAAAGGAAACACGGTAGGTTTAGAATTACAACATTATAACATTATTCTATTTCAACATTTTTCTTCCAGACTTAATTGTTTTAATGCATAATGCTTTGTTCTAACAGGGTGACCCCGGACCTCAAGGGGACGATGGATTACCTGGAGATCCAGTGAGATATATATTTTTTAAAGATATCCAGTAATGTACAAATGTATTAGGAGCTATTAGATTAGTTGTATGTGCTCTATACGCCTGTTCAACTCTTAGGGGCCAAGAGGACCAGCTGGGCATAAAGGAGAAAAGGTATTACAGCCAGTCTTGAACCACTTTATCTTCAATGTGTGTGATTTGGCTTCACTATTTACTGTGTTTGACTTTCCTTTTCAGGGAGACCCATGCGAAGTTTGCCCCACACTGCCCGTCGATTTCGGCAACACAGTGGCTTTGCAAGGTATGAGGGCCCCCAAAGGAGAGCCCGGTTTACCAGGAGTTGGACAGAGAGGACCACCTGTAAGTTGAATATACACTATGAATCACAACCTTCTGATACGTTGAACAGCCTTTCTGGACTTTTTATCAGACATATTCTGAACAACGGCTTTACAGCGTACTGTACGCATTGCATTTTCCTCCCAATTTGTGCAGAAAGATATTGGCCTTGGGGTGGTACCTGTCCTTGTAACTTACCCAAAGTATTGGAGAGGCTCGAACGAAAGCAGTTTCTCATTCTGCTCATTTAGTATCTTTTCAAATGGAACGGGAAATGCTATACATGTGTGGGAATATGAAAATTCTCTGCAACACTTTTCTGTATTGCAAGTATCTGTCACCTGGAGTCTGTTATTGAAGGTGGACAAAAGTTGGAGCAGCAGAGAGCGACAAAGTGGGATACGGCCTCACTCACTGCTAACCTTTGACAAATAAACCATCTTTCTTACTATCTCTATATTCACCAGGGACTTCAAGGTGTTGATGGAAAGAGCGGACAGAAGGTATATTGGTGTTACTTCTTCATTTACTGCTCACGTCTCTTTCATATTCCATGCAAGTGCTGCATAAACACATTCATCTGCATCCTAACACGTTCAGATATGCACGGGCTTTTGCAGAGGGGCCTCGCCGAAAGCAGATGGAAACGGCAATGCGTTTCCTTTGAGTGCTCTCACACGTGGCCGACTTGCTAGATCTATGCCCACATGTGCACGAAGCCCACCCAAGCACTTTGTCATGCTCACATTTCCCACATCTGCCTAATTACACTGACCCGTATGCTTCCGAAGCCGTGTCGAAACACGACATCTCAAAGCAATCGTGTTCATCAGGGGAAAACTGGGATTATAAATTATATTTTGATTTTTTTTTAATATAGGGAGAAGCAGGATCAAATGGTGTGAAAGGAGAAAAGGTCAGTGTACTGTGTCAGATTTTAAACAACAGTTTGACACTTATTCAAAGAAATCTATTTTGTTTGTTCATGTTGTTCAGGGTGAGGCCTGTTCTGCATGTCCCACCTTGGGCGAGTTCCCCCCAAACCTGGTCCCCGCTGTTGGGACTCAAACTCTGCAAGTGAAGGGCCAAAAAGGAGAACCAGGCATTGGAATTCAAGGAGAACAAGTAGGTCTATCCGTACAGTTCAGTAATAATGACTCTTGCTTGTTTATAGAACTTTCCAGAAAAAAAAGCAAAGAGATATGGTAGCATGAAATTGATTGGGTAATTGTGTTTCTTTGACTTTATGTGCATTTTTTTTTTTGTTTACATCAGTGGTTTTCCTTGCATGAGGGAGCCACGATAAGGACCTTCATTAAAATGATTCATTGTTTCACTTTTTCTCCCCCATAGGGAGGTGCTGTAAATGTAGGACCACCTGGCCCAAGAGGAGAGAAGGTAAGTAACATAAATAAGAAACAGGACTCAGAGGAGGTGACCTCAATAGCAGGCTATGCTTAAGATTTGTATAAAGGGAATTCATTCAGCTGTTATTTTAAACGGGTCTTTTAATGAACTGTAGGACCAATATAATCACGGTGGCACACACATTTTCAGTCTAGACTGATATAGGAATTTGAGTTCGTGGGGAGCCTTTTGGTGAAAATCGTAGATAGCGATGCGGTAAACGCATTTGACACGGTTGCCTCCGAGGTGCATCTGAGGATGAACCATGAATTACCAATTCAAAAGACACATCCCTTTTTATTAATTATAATTTTTTTTCTTCTGCTTGTCTGCAGGGGAATGCAGGGAGAAGAGGAGCTGATGGTAAGCCGGTGAGTTTAGATTAAGCTCTTTGAAACCGAATGTTCTGAGTCACATCATGATCCTGTCAAATCATGAAAAGATTATCATCCACCGCCCCCCGAAATACACAGGGAAAACTTGGTGCAAAAGGATCTGCTGGCAAGAATGGAGAAAATGGTGAAAAGGTAAGAAAACTATCAAACTGCCTGGATTAACATATACCCAGCTATTTTAGATAACAAATGTTTTTGGTAAAAACTGATAGTGACACAGTCTTTTGTGTTGTTTCTATATTTACAGGGAGATATTGGACTGCCTGGTCTCAGTCTTCCCGGCCAGAAAGGGGAGCCGGTAAGAGAAGACGTGTACTCACTCTTTGTTTGCTTCAGCACGATTGTTATGTGACCTGACCTTCTTTATCCTCTGCCCTTTTCAAGGGCCAGTGTGGTGTGTGCCAACCGTACGAGGTCGGCAGCGGACCTGCCAGCATCAAAATACCCGAGGGAACAAGAGGCAACCCAGGTGAACCCGGCCCTCCGGGTGCGCCTGGGCGTCCCGGGCTTGGGGCAGATGGCAAACAGGTGCCGATGCCAACTACTAAGCTAAATCCAAATTGATTGCAATGAGAGATTTTCAGAGTGTGTCCAGGTGCATGTTCACATCACTGTGTTCCCCCCACACACAGGGCCCCTCGGGTGCTGCTGGAGAGAAAGGAGATAAGGTAAGATTCTGTACCCAAGTCCCATCAACAACTTCACACAACATTACGCAGACCTTGTCTCAGTCGAAAAGCAAAAAAGGAAAATACATAAATAAAACCGCATCATAAAGCATCAGACTTTAAATATCCCATGTAGCCCTACGTTGGTAGCTAGACCGGCTGTAACTGATTAGATGTGATTAAGGCTCTTTGCAGAAACAGTAATGTGCTTGATTTGCATGTACAATGTATCTTTGCATCCGCAAACAATACATTCATGATGTGTTTGTGTGTGTTTTTGTGTGTGGGCGTGTGTGCGTTATCAGGGTAACCAAGGTGACAAAGGCGATACTGGAGACGATGGTGCTCCTGGAGTCCCAGGACTGGCTGGAGAGCCTGGACAAGATGGACGAATGGGCTTCAAGGGAGAGAAGGTGCGTATCAATCTGCCATTAGATTAATGTCTTTAGATATGTGCAGTGTAAAATACTTTGATACTGTTAGAAACCAACACTAACAGGTGATGAGTGATAGTCTTAATGGGTTTGTGGATCCAACTTTGATTTGATGTGTTTTGCCAGGGTGATGCTTGTACCAGCTGTTTATCTCTGGACACTGCGGTGGGCAATGGTGTGGCTGTGCCCGGGCCAAAAGGAGAAAGAGGAGAGCCTGGCACTCCAGGAGTGGGGAAGACGGGCAAAAATGTGAGACAAGCACATTTTTGAGCTGTTACTCGCTAGCTGGGTCTTGGCCTAGAGAATAGCATGATGATGAGATCGTATATCTCCTTTTTTATTTAGGGTAAACCAGGCTTAGCAGGCGTACAAGGGCCCCCTGGTCTTAAAGGGAGCAAGGTATGAGTGTCCATTTATTGGTTGTTGTCGTTATAATATAGTTGTTGTGATCTTTAAAAGCATTTAAAGGATGATGTTGCTGCGCTCCTCTTAGGGAGAAGCCGGACTTGCAGGACTCGGCCTCCCAGGTGCACAGGTAAGGCAGATTTATTTGAGTTGGGATATAAACAAATCTAGCACTTTAAATCAAGTTCTTTCTGCAGCTCATGTTGGTCACACACAGCTTCTTGCATTTCTACTGATATTTAATGAACACCAAATTCCTCCATGATATCTGTGTTTACATTTTTCATGTCCGCCATATAATCTTGCTCAAGTATAACTAGGGCAGGTTAATAAAATATATTCATTGCTTATTTGACCAGTGAGTCAGCTTAATGTAATGTAGAGAAATCACTCTTTGACCAGTGCTTTTCTCAATGTACCTCAAAGGGAATCGAGGGACCAAGAGGACTTCCGGGTATTGTTGTAAGTTTGAGTTAAATTGCAAAAGTTGTACTTTTTGATATTTTGTAGTTAAGTCTAAAATTAATGTTTTGTTCAGGGACCTCCTGGATCTAGAGGAACACCTGGCCCCGCAGGTCCTGCTGGGGAAAAGGTAAACTTTTCATATTTTGTAATAGTCTCTGCAAAAGGCTGCCATCCCTGATATATTCTGTTTGCAGATGTAAAATATAATTGGTGTTCTTACATTAACAGGGCCTGATTGGAGATGCTGGACCTCCAGGACCTCAAGGGCCAATGGGCTTCGGCGTAACTGGGCCACCAGTATGACATAATTTGCAAAACCGTTCATTTGAACCGCATATGAACGTATTGTCGCCAACCTTTTTTCCTTTTCACCCACAGGGTAGAGACGGCGCTCCCGGCTCCCCCGGCTCTCCAGGAGCGGATGGCAGACCTGTGAGTTGTCTTGTTAATTTATCGTCTAAAACCTTTTGTCGTCGACAATGTAAAAATTATGTTTAAAGATGCAACATCTAATTTGAATAGTTGTCTTCTTCTGTTAGTGTCTGTCAAGAGTGTCACTTTTGATGAGCTTATTTTAGGATTGCCCTTGATTGTAGACAACATTGATAACCAAGGATAACTGCCTCTACCTAGCACAGAGGCATTGTCTTCTGCCATCTCATCCACGGTGCCCTGATTTGTGCTCAGCTCACGGCCCTGAGCTGTCTTCTTCATTAACAAACGAGTGTGTGCGTGTGCTGTGTGTGTGTGTGTGTGTATACTCTTGCAGGGGCTTGATGGAGCTAAGGGGGACAAGGTAAGTCTACCATTTTGTTTGGATGAAATGATCTCTGAGGGGTTAGAATATGAGAGGGTGGAACAGATGGTAATAACACACATGCACACATACACGCACGTGCACACACACCGGCTATGGGGCATAGATAGAGAAGCAGCAGAGGTGACAAGTGTATTGTGGCTGGTAAACAAGAGTAGTTTTAGGGCACTTTTGTCAGCAGTTGCCTCAAACTATCGCTTACCATATTCATTCGATTTCTGAACCAAAGGTGCATGCGGGGGTGAGTGAGATGAGAGAATAGGAGATCTCTTCTACTTTCAAGAATTATCTGGGTGTCATTTGTATGATAGGAGCTGTTGAAAAAAGGTTTGAATGAAAGATAGTTATTTAAGTCAACCACACTCAGAAGAAATGAGTAAAATATGTTGAGTTAATTCGTGTACTTGATGTATAGTGAATACATGCAGGAGTGTGGGGGGGAGTTGAACCTGCTTTGCATCGCGTATTTTCTCATTCGTGCACTCACAGTATGCTTGCACAGCACAGTTAGGGGTGACAATTTCATCTACTGCAACTCTTGGAGTTAATGGAGTGTTAACAATATTCAGAGCATTTAATCAACGAGTCACCTAATGCATAAAATTTCAGGATTAAGAAAGAAATACAGAATTGTCACTCTTGTATAGTTAATAGAATGAAGGCTATACTTCAGTTTAACATATTTTGTATATTGCCATTTCTATATTTTTAGGGCGACCCTGGCGAGTGCAACTGCATAACGCCAATGCAGTCAGGTGCAGGTGGACCTGTGAGTATAGACAGGCGCATTATTTGAATTCATTTTACAGAATTGCTACCCAACATCTGCCGTGTTTGTTGTGTTTCACTTCTCACTTTGTGATTGCATTCCATTCTGCTTGTGGAAGTGTTTGATTTTGGTGCCTCTCTCCTTCCAGGGTGCTCCCGGGGCTATAATAGGCACGTGGCAGCCTGGGCCTCAGGTCTGATCTGCGTGCCAATAGTCTTCATTGTTTTTGACTTGGAATGTCCAATGTCATGTTTTGTTTACATAATGTTATGTGTTGCAGGGACCCCCAGGACCACCAGGCCCGCCAGGCCCACCTGGGTCTCATGGTGTCAATGGACTGCAAGGACCTCAAGTAAGAGACATGGGGACGTGGTGGTGGGGCATTCTTTCTTAAATTCAATTCAGAGTTAGATCTATTCCTCTGAATTGAAGTTCGAGCTACTTACAGTTGAAGCTTTCAGCTTGCTTGGTTGGGTGTTCTTAAATGAGGATTTTGACATGCTTAGAAAATTGAGGGTGAATAAAATGCATGCTGGAAATACTTCACTAAATTGTAGCTATGGAACCCAAATCATCAGGATTAAACTAAAAACAATGCACTAATGCTTCATGCTTTCATGCAATTTGACTGCAACTGAGCCAACTATGGGGAATGTCAGTCAAGACAAACTGTTATTTGAAGGTCTTCTGTTAGATATTAGCAGTAATTTCATTTTTTGATTTATTTTGAAAATCCCTTCAAATAAAGTTTAACTGTGGTGTGTTCCAAGAGTCAAAGGTGTAAAGAAAGACATAAGCTGTGATGGTAGTGGAATGGAAACGTTCATCACTAACCTAAGTCTTTTTTTCCAAAAATAATTGTGAAATTGAACTATATCATACGAATTTCATGATTTACATATCTACTGTAGGGCTGTGTGGTCTGTTTAAGACCCCAAACCCATACAAGAAGGAAGAGGTTTAACCAGTTTTTGCTCTTCGCCCTTTGACTCTAACTTGACGTCTGGTGGAGAAGGGAGTGGTTATCCCCTCGATTGGCAACAAATCAGTTCAACCTCAGTTCCTTCTTTCAGGGTATCCCTGGAAAGGACGGGATACCAGGAAAACCGGGTTTGCCTGGATACGTTGTAAGTAAAATTAGAGAGAAAAGGAATTGAGGTGGCACTCTTCTACGTACTGTACAAGAAATACCCAAGAGCAGTAAATCTATGACCGTATCTTTAAAAGAGAAGACCCTGTCACGCACGATATGCATACTCCTTATATGTATTCTTATTTTAGTATGTCATAGTAGTGAGATAGTTGTATATTTTGAGTTAACCGCTATTATCTATCAAACTTTTTTTTCTTGTGTTTGATGTTTTGGTATATTTAACTATTAATGATTAAGATTGAAGACGATGAATACCATCAGCGAGGCATATCAGAAGTCTGATTTTCCTGTGTGCGTCAGAGGAAATCAAAAGGTCAGACATTAAAAGAAATTGTTGCAAGGAAACAAGTTTGAAAGTTTGAAAAGGTCGGTTTGACCTACGTCAGTAAATACATCATCACAAATTCTCTCCCACGCTTTTAGAAGTATTTAAATCTTCAGCACTTCTGAGTGATTCAAATGTTAATTTGCTTTGTTTTTTTAAATTTTACATGCTGGTAAATCAAGTTTGTCTTTTTCTGTCTTCATGCTAACTATTTTTTTTTTTACATTTATTTTAAGAAACGAGCAGTGCCTGGACATAAGGCAAATAAGCAATCAACCCACAATGCAATGTTACTAGTGTTAAAATTAATAACTATTCATTAATTACTAATTCAAAAGCCCAAAACAAACTAATTCAGCACAAGCTGTTTTGCTTTCAACTGAAGGTGAAGGGTTTTTGTGAAAGACAAATATATATATATATATTTTTTAATTAACAGCAAGACTACTTTTGAGGACAATTTACTTTAAAAATGCCTGTTCAGGCAAATGCCAAGAGGTGGATTATTTTTAGTTTCTCAAGCTAACGTCAAATGATTAGTACAATGCATATACTCAATATAAAAACATGAACCCTGCACCAAAAGTGAATGAACCTCATACAACAATATAATGGTAAGTTTTTGTGGTGTTTTATGCAATGAAGTTCTAAAAAGAAAACTCATTGAAATTTTTTTTTTTGCAGAAGTCTGACTTGCAGCTGTTGCCTCAAGATGCTTCTAACGAAGATGGTGATGTAAGTTTTGTTTTTGTTTTTCTAGCCCTTTTGTGTTCAAGAGAATAATGTTCTTTTCTCCATATTTAAAAAAAAAAAATGTTTTTGTTGTTGCTGTAACGCAGAAAGCCTGTGTTGGGGACTGTTCCCAAGGGATGCCAGGAGTGCCAGGTATGGCTGGTGCCAAAGGAGAAAAGGGAGACCAGGGCAAACCTGGGGTAACCGCCTTGGATAACTGTGACAGCGTAAGAAAGATAATATTCTATCTTATCCTTCAAATCATTAACATATCATTGTTATTTTATTTTTACAAATGCTCTGCTTTTGCACTAATGATGGGTTAACAATAACATATTGCACTTATTTCTTGGATGCTTGCAGTGTTTGGAGAAACTACAGGCAACAGAACCAAGGGTCAGACCATAGACACAAAGACAATTTTGTGCAGATTTCTTGGTATTCATTTATTTATTGGGCACTGTAGGATCCCTGCAGCTGCACAGGATCACCTGGAGTTCCAGGAGTGCCTGGGTCACAGGGAATACGCGGCGAACCTGTGAGTATGCATTTGCTATCAAACTGTGTGTTTTTGTTTTTTTTAACTTTCAAAAACATTATTTCTTTCCTCATTTTTACTACAGGGCATCCCAGGAGACAGAGGACATGCTGGGCTTCCAGGAAACATGGTGAAGATATACCCAAACATATTGTACATGTCCATTTGAACACAGCACAGATTTAACTCACTAAAGTTTATTTAAAAGTTGATTTTTAATGTTACAGTACTTTGTAGTTAAAGTGTTATATTTATCAGTGACCAAATGAACTGAAAAGATTGTGTTTGCCATTTTCCATCAGTACACACTGTCACATAGTGGGCTTTGAAAAAAGCATGGCCAACAAACGCAGAAATTTATGCATTACATTTTTGCATTAAAGATATATTTTATTTTATATTTTATAAATTGTAAACATGATGACTTTTTGTTTATTACCTTGTCGCCATTTGTTCACAGGGGCCTCCAGGTTTCCCAGGTCCTCCAGGCCCATCTGGCTCATCTGTAAGATTCATTCCCATCCCAATTTATTTTTATCGGATTTTTATTTAACTTTCTTTCGAGACAGTCTATTCACTCATAATTATTATTGGATCTGTTGGATATTCTTTAAAAGTACATACAGTACATAATCTTATCCAAAACATCCCTTTTACATGAAACGCTCCTTGATTATACCATCAGTCCTTCTGCCTATCAGTGTGGCTTTTTAATGGAAGTTGATTAAAATGAAGGACTTATTCGGTTGCTGCTTGAATCTTCCTGATGAGGGTGAGGCACCCTTCTCTCCTCATGCAGATGTCTGATTATTTTGGAACTTTAAGAAGCTTGATGAAGGAGCTGTGTGAGTGGAAGTCATTTGTGGTGTAGTAGCACTTTACATCAGGTGCGAGCTTGTGTGTTGCAGTTTGTGCGACAAGGATAAAAGCACCACCTGAATTGATTACCTATCACCATTGTCGTGAAGATTGCTCACGATGGCCAGCTGCCAATTAGTCTACCTCTTCGACGATCAGTTAGTAATCACTGTAACTTACGACCATCTGTAATCACATTTTGATGGAAGTAATTATGTTTCAAATCTTTTTTTAACAGGCACGTTTGTTTTCCTTGAAAAGTTGCAACTCCTATCATCAGAAAAAGCTAAAACAACACAGTTTAGAATTACTCAGTATGCGTCTCAGTCAATGCCCAGCAATAAAAGGAAATGTGTTTTTTTCCCAAGTGATGGAAATGTGTTTTAGCAACTGATTTGTTGTAAACCAACCTAGCACACTATGTTCCACCTCAGATGATGATAGCACACAGCTAAAGCAGACATGAAATAAAAGCAGCTCCAAAGGGAGACATCATATTCCAGTTTTATGCTTCCTGTTTTTGATTTTCCCTCTTCCAAAACATCATAGTTTCCCTCCGCATCCTTAGGGTCAGCAAGGCGAGCAAGGGGCAGCTGGACTAGCTGGAGTCAAGGGTGAACAGGAAAGTATCAATGTCTTGAAATGATATCACGGAGAAGCAAAATTGTGATTTCCGGATCTTTACCTCAGGGCCCTCCAGGGACACCAGGCTATCCTGGATCCATGGGGCCTCCTGGACTACCGGTAAGACCTCATTGAAAAACAAACGATGGCATTGACTTATCTGGCTGCTTGGATCGATACATAGGTGTTTAAACGCTCATATGTGACCCCAGAATTGATTAACTCCTCTCCTTTATTTTTTTTATTTCTCAGGGATTGAAAGCTGAACGTGGGAGCCCAGGGACGAGTGGTCAGAAAGGAGAATCGGTACAGCACAACACTAATGATGTTTTAATATACACAATGTGTCTGCGGCGAGTGTTTCACATTTCTCTTCCTTTATAGGGTCCTTCTGGTCTCCCTGGATATCAAGGACAGACGGGCGCACCAGTTAGTGTTTTACTATGCAATTGTTTAGAACTTGATTCTGTTTTAGAATTTTATATCTTTTTGAAAAATGCATCAAATTTGACTCCTTTTTTATAGGGAGGTAAAGGAGATACAGGACCAGGAGGACCTGTTGGACCAAAAGGGGATCAGGTAGGCGAGGCCAGCATACAGTATACAAAACTGAATTTAAACTATTTTCCTAAAAAAAAAAGTGCGATAATTTGATTTTTGAAGGGCTTTCAAGGACAACCCGGATTCCCTGGAACACCAGTAAGAGTTTTGCTTTGCTTCTTTACTATACAAGTTCTCCTTTTCTTACTTTCTGTGTAACTATTAAATAATTCATGTATATTCAGGGCCCACCCGGCCTTGCTGGCAAAACTGGAAGGGAAGGACCCCAAGGGCTCAAGGGTGAAAAGGTTAGCATATTATACATATGTATTTATATATCATACCAATATTTGAATTGATTGTGTACTTTTTCTCTCTTTCACAGGGCAACAATGGCGCCCAAGGTTCTCAAGGACAAACTGGGCCTCCAGGCTCCCCAGGTTCCCCAGGGCTGATGGTAGAAACAATATCAATAACTTCACAAAGTGTAGATTTCAGCCATTCTATTCCATTGTGAGATGTCAGCTGCTTGTATTTGCAATCAAAGGGACCTCCCGGCATTGAGGGAATTGATGGAAAAGATGGGAAACCGGGGCTTCGGGTAAGTTATGTGCGCACTTTATAGACATAAGTAGAAAACAAGATTATGGAAGAAAATATGAAGCTACTGTCCTATTTGCAGCTCCTCTGGGAATGATTTCTTCAACATTTTGCATTGCTGACATTGGTTGTCTGACTGTGTATTTTCTTGCCAGGGAGAGATGGGCCCACCAGGACCAGCCGGCCCACGAGGAATCCCAGTGAGTAACACCTGTAGACATCTGCATCATCTAATTAAAAAATAAATAAATAAACAATTTCTTTACACTCAAATAGATCTCACATTGATCAAATTATCAGCTTGATTGTCACCAAGACTCAAATGCGGTCTGGATTTTAGATCAAAAGCTGGAAAATGAAAATATTCCAAAAATAAGAACAAATAAAAATAAAAAGTGATATTAGCATGGTTAAATAGTTAAGAGTCTGCCTCGCTCACTGATATTGTATTATTCTGATTTTAAATTGAGGCATGTTATAATTTTGTAAAAAGATCTGTAATTGACAATTAAATTGTATCAATAACCCATTAGCAAACAATTGGAGTGTGTTTTCATGAAAAAGGTATCAAAATTAGGTATGCAAACGGCGTGCATAATTTTAAAAAAAGGTATTATGAATCACGAATGATGGAAACAAGAGTTTATGTAAAAAAATAATAGAGAATGTTGGTTAAAAGTAGAATTAAACACAATAAAAACAAAAACTTAATGCCAAGCAAAAGGAAAAAGAAAATTAGATAAGTACAGCAGACATTGTTCAATTTCCTGCTAGCTAAAAAAATAAGAAGCATATTGAGTTGTTGTGTACTAAATTCAAATAAAGGACGCTCTGATGATTAGTGCAATGTTTACAATTAGGGTGAAATGGCACACAATATAATTCTTGTTAAAATGAAAAGTCCTTCAGAGATATTTGTAACTTGCTCGTTTTGTTAAAGACATACCATTCATACATTTATATAATATTACGCATCGAGTAGCTCTCACTTTTAAAGGTAAACATTTTCCAAGCAAGCCCTTCGACTTCATTGACAGACACGTGAAATGTTTTGGGGCTTCCATTTAAATGTGTTTCTTTGCAAAATCAGCTAATCTTGTTTGTGGCGTAGTCAATGTTTTATCCCCAAATATCTCCCAGCCTTATGAGATTTCCATCAGCCTCAGCTGCAAGGTGTTTTACATGTTTTATCAGCAATCGAACGCGTGCAAATACATTTGAGATTATCATTATGTGGACCATAACCTGCCAAGCATACAGTATGCATGTTAATAGTTGGCGTGTATGACCATTACATGAATACTAACATTAATACTTCTGGCAATTTGTGATTAGCCTAACTCTTTTTACTATATTTTCCCTGACAGTTACTTATAGATAGTTGCCATAGTACCTGTGCAAGACAATAAAGATTATAGCCTTCTGCATTTGTAGGTGTTTTAATTGTTGACTTTTAACAGGATTTTCTAAGATCGACTAGTCACATGCTTGAGTTATATTTCCATGGATTATTAAGCCTCACAGCTAAAATGCTGTGCGAAGTCTGCATGTTCTCCTCATGCTTGCGTGGATTCTCTCCGGGTACTCCGGCTTCCTCGCACATTCCAAAAACTTGCATGTTAAATTCATGGGAGACCCGGTGTGAATGTGTACCCATGCCTTTCACCCAAATAGTGGCAGCACACAATTTTATTCTTTTTTTTTTTAAAACACCAAATCCATGATGTACGTAGGTGGCATCCAAGGTCATATTGGTATACAGTCACGAAGCCGTACCTACAGTACCCAATGTAAGGAAACACATTTAAATGTGTTATTGTGCACTTCCACAACACTACAAACTACAACCACAATGGTAAACTGACCCATAGGTAATAAAGTATAATCAATAACTATCCGACAGTGTCAGTCGAATGTGAGTTTTATTTTCTTTGCAAAAGCATAATTTTTTTTATGCAGTTCTTGTATTGAATCTCATTCTGCAGGGGTCCGTGCGTAAGTGTTTGGATCAATTTTTCCTCCTGACTAATCTGAAATTGTCTGGCTAAAACAGTGTAGGTGGCTCCACAACCTCATTTGAACCTTGCAGCAGCATTTAGATTTTATGATCTCAAGCGCTCAAGTTGTGTGGAGTTTGCATGTTCTCCCCGTGCCTGCGTGGGTTTTCTCCGGGCACTCCGGTTTCCTCCCACATCCCAAAAACATGCGTGGTAGATTGAAGATACTAAATTGCCCGTATTGTGTGAATGTGAGTGCGAATAGTTGTTTGTTTCGATGTGCCCTGCGATTGGCTGGCAACCGGTTCAGGGTTGACCCTGCCTCCTGCCCGTAGATACCTGGGACAGGCTCCAGCACGCCCGCGACCCTAGTGTGGAAAAGCGGCTCAGAAAATGGAAGCATGGATGGATATTATTTAACTGCCACAAATATGTGATTTTATTTTATTTAAAAACAAATACTGTATCAATCGTGTCCTCGCTGACATCTCTCCTTAGGGATTCAAAGGGAAAACCGGCCACACTGGCTTTCCAGGACCAAAGGTTGGTTGGTATTTTATTATTTTACCCGTCTTTTTTTCCCTCACACTGGTAATAATAAAAAATAATGTCAGGATTATAAAGTGACGTTTTGATTACTAACGCAGTGAAATCACTCAATCTATGCTTTGATTTGTGTCCAAGGCTTTATCATCTGAGTCCTGACTTCCACTCATATTATGCTTTTTATTACCCTCATTTACTTCCAGGGGGAAGTTGGACCTTCAGGTCCACCTGGACCATCAGGTAGACCAGGACATGAGGTGAGTGTTTCAATCTACTTGAAAGAGAAAATCAATTATCTGTGCAGACAAAGCCGATAGTAATGACTGTGATCTCAATCTGTAACATTTTCAGGGTGATCCCGGAACACCAGGCGCTCAGGGACGACCTGGACCATCTGGCCACGTTGTAGGCCCATTTGCTATTTTTTGACTTTTTTTTTTGTTTTTGTTTTTTTTTCCTCCAAATGCTTGTGGTGCTGCAAATAGACTGTTTGATTTTATCCAACAGGGTTCACCAGGTCCAGCTGGACCCCCAGGACCTCCCGGTCCATCAGGAGTGGTGAGATTTTCTGGAACTTGTTATCATGATGACCTGGATGCCTTGATTCAATTAACTGAATGTTTGTGTTTGTGAGAGGTCGAGTGAAAGGACATGTGGCAAAATATAATTGAAACACTCCTTAGGAATTAGTATTCACTCTGTCTTTTTGCAGGGTATAAAGGGAGATAAAGGTCAGAATGGAGAGAGAGGTCTCTCAGGAATGCCCGGGACTCCAGGGCCGCCTGGTCACCCAGGATTAATGGTCAGTTACTGTTCAGCAGCTTTTATGGAAATCCATGTATATACAAATATGACGTATAATATTTTTTTCCTGCTTTGTTTCTTGTCCTTTAGGGAGAGCCGGGCAATGATGGTTCTGCTGGTAAAGATGTGAGTTATGACCAGCGTTGCAGTTCTTATGTTCTGTTCTTCTGTGGCTATATCATATATATATATATACACATATATATATATATATATATATATTTTTTTTTTTTTTTTGTCAGGGTTTGGCAGGCCTTCCTGGTGAGAACGGAAAGCCAGGTCAAAAGGTAAGCAAGTCCTTTCCATCTCCTCAGCAGAACATCTCCAAATCCACGACGACACTCCTTTATTTATTTACGTATTTATTGGACTGCTTATAGTTGTACTGGAGCTCAGGCCAATGTGTGGCACTGCTGAACATGCTTTCTCTCAGCATTTCTGCCCACTCTGCACCCATGCTACTGTATGTAGCTGTACTGTACTTTAACTCTCAGATCCTCCCACTGAAACCATCTTCACTCCTGACCTAAGTTTACCCTTCTTCGCACTGGCAGCCGGCCACCTACATCCAACAACCTCTTCCGACGCGACTCCAGTCTGTACGTACGGTGATATAGCTATTCTCTGCCTCTGGGATAATGCTATTAAGCAAGAGAGGAGATGCTAGATGAGGCTATTTGTCAAGCTGACAGGACGCCATTGTCAGGGTTTTAGCTGCACAGAGGAGAAAGACAAGAATGTACTCCTCAATTCTTCTCCACACACTCTATTTCAAGAGACGCTTGTCTTTCTATGACACGTAAACATTGGTTGTCCATTATGCGCAGCTTTGCCTGCGATAAATCACTATCACTAATGTGGCAAATCTGTTTTTCAGTGTTTTTATGCAATCGGAGTGAAGGGTCCTGCTGAGGGGAAATTGATATGGTCGTAGCCAAATGCTTGTTTTCTTTTCTTCCAAATGACATCCAAACAGTTTGTGTTCACTGACTGACTAACTTTTTTTTAGCTGTTCCTACAAATACGGGAGTGGACAACATTAGAGGGACAAATTTAATCGCTATCTATCACTCTCTCCAAGGGTGAGCCAGGGGCCACCGGCGAAAAAGGCGCTCAAGGGGAGAGAGGCAGACCAGGGCCCCCTGGTGGTGGCTTGGGATATCACTCCAAGGATGCGCAGCCAATGATTGGCCCAGTTGGGCCCAGAGGGGAGCGGGGAAATCCTGGCTCAGCCGGTCCCCCTGGACTACATGGTACTCCAGGGTCACCAGGAAATGATGTTAGTTACAGTTCCCTCTAACCTGCTTCAAGTATTACAATAATTCCATATTTTTTGACCAAATCTGTCCATCATCTCGCAGGCTGTAGTCAATTATGATGAAATCAAGAACTTCATCCGTCAGCAGGTCATCAAGATTTTTGATGGTGAGGAAAGAGCAATCCCTGATACGCTAGCATTCCCTGCAAATTAACAGAGTTATTCAAGATACGAGCCATCGCTCTGACGATTTTTATTTTTTTTGCTTGGACTTGAAAATAAAAATTTGAGACACAAGCTAGATGTCCACAGCAAACTCAACTAAATTTGCTTCAGAACAAGCAGCAGTTTTGAAGATGGAAGAAGGCTTCAAGCTCTTTATTTCCCCTCCCAGTTGTAGGTTACCGTTAACTAAACATAAAACAAAGAATTACACGTTATGTATTTAAGACAACCACACAACTTTGACTTTGACCGTTAGCTTAATGCTAATGCACAATGCAAAACGCCATAGGCTAACGTGTGGCATCGATAGTCAAATGGTAAAGCAACATATGTAGGCAAACAATAAAACAATCTTGACAGGCATGTGTTCTTTATCCTCTGTGATAAACAACCAATGTTAGTGCATCTTACAGAGTAAGCAGAGAAAAAATTCTACATGTGTGTTATAATTCCCCCTGGTGGCCAATATGGGGCCGGAACAGATTAATGCCATTTTTATTCATTTTAATGGAGAAAGATAATTTGAGATACTAGTGTTTTGAGTTACAAGCACGGTAACGGAATGTATTAAACTCATAAGTCAAGGTAGCTCTGTTCTGCCAATTAATTGTTTTTTTTATATTCACTTTCACTTTTATTGAACTTACGTTCGTTCACCTTTGGCAATGAATATTTCTCGTTCTTGTGAAATCATTGAATGCATCTCATCTCCCCAGAGAGAATGGCCTACTACATGTCTCGTATGCAGATGCCTGTAGAAATGGTGTCATCTCCTGGTCGGCCCGGGACCCCGGGGAAAGATGGCATTCCCGGTAATCCCGGAGCCCCCGGCGCCCCCGGCATCCCGGGACAGATCGGTCGACTAGGTCGGCCCGGACCCCAAGGCCCAGCTGGTGAGAAGAGCTGACGACAACCAACTTGAGAGTCATTGGTTGTTTGAAAAGTTAATGTGCTTAGAATAATGTCATTCTTTTTAGGACCACGAGGACCCGCTGGTGCAAAGGGAGATAAAGGCGTAGGCGAGATGGGAGATGCAGGACCACCAGGAGCGCCAGGTAATGTATAGAATGGGTCCACATACAGTACGGAGAAAATGTGACAAGTTGCTGCTGTTGGTACTCAAATCTTCAACAATAGGGTGTTACTTCTTCACAGAACTGGAAATAGCACCTGACACTTAGTATGTTAATGCTACAAATGTTTTAAAGAGTTTGTGCTGTCACTGATTAAAAATTACCAGTGTGATTAGGCTAGTCATCATTCTCAAACTGTTATGATTACCATAATTAAGTCAGAAATCAACATCTGGGCTACTTCACAACTTCACAGAGCATTGGCTCCACTTACAAACAACCATTTGTAATCACTTGTGTTTTCTTATCAATTTGTGTCACTTTGTTTAGAATATGTATTCAGTGCTAAATGAATTTGACCTTTTAGGGTATATTAATAACTTTCAATCATGTTTACCTAATCCTGATCCAGATTATCTCAAATGTGTTTTGTTTCGCATATTTGTTTAATGTATGTCACGCTTTTGATTTTTCAGGTATCCCAGGTTCCCCAGGCTATGGTAAGATGGGACCCCCAGGTCCCGTTGGCCAGCAAGGAGTTCCTGGAATCCCGGGTCCGCCCGGAACGGCTGGTTCAAAGGGAAACGATGGCCGGTGTAACCCGTCAGACTGCATGAGCCATCAAGTAGAATATAGCCCCAAGGGCCCGTCTGTCAAGGGCCCCTGGTAAATGAGCGGAGGCCACGTAAGAGAGCGGTAGGGCAATCAAAAAGGACAAAAAGTTGGCAACTCTGACCACAATATTAAATATGGGAACTTCTCTTTATTCCTTTAAGCAGCCACTCTGATTTGTTTGTGTAGTGCGCTGCAAAAATCCTCATGATTCTTCCCCCGCGCCAAGACATAAGCAGTGTATTTTTATTGCACCATTTTTTCCCCTATAAATTCCACTTCCTTCCGATATTGTTCTTTGTTGTTCTTTTGCCTTCTCTTTGCAATGTTTCACTCCGGAAAACATGCCACCGGGAGGTGAAAAGATCCGCAGTGTTTTTTATGTTACAATTTTCTTTATCAAGTTTAGAAAGCAACAACACGTACTGTAGCACTTTGCTTGCACCTCTTATATCTTTTTTTTTCTCAAAATAACGGTGCCTCCCATTCCTTTAAAATGGCTTCAATGCTTGTGGTGTTATCCATAGTTGAATTCGGTTTGTAAGAGAATGAATGCATATAGACCCTTTTTGAGGGGTTTACTGTTTTGTAAATATTTATATTTATATACACTGTAGCAGCTTTTTATACATTTTGAAACATTTGATGAGCTACATATTACCATAACTAAGAAAATACTGTATGCTAAACATGCATATAGCATGTCCGGCTATTTGAAGTGGAGAATTGAGTTCATGATTCAAAAGAATGCTCACGTTGTTCGCATTTAAGAAAGATGCTTTTATGCAGACATGGCCGTCTGGAATATTTGCAGCCTTCCATCCTAAATTGAAGCAAATAGCTTTGAATTCACAACTTTTTAAAAATGCCATTCTCCTGCGTGGGGTCCATTATTAAGCTTTAAATTATACCACTTACTGTTAACAGTAGCCAAACCTTGAAAAACTGAACTGTGGTCATTCTTTCTCTAATAGAAACAGAATGAAACTGTGTTTTAAATGGCCGTACAATGTCACTGTACAATATCACTCCATACAATCTTGCTATGTATATGTTGTTTAAGGTCATTGTTATGCAACACGTTTCTTTGATATGTTGTTTTATAAAGCATTTGAAAGAAACAAAAAATTGCAAAGCAAGGGGTGTTGTTTTTCATTGCAGTATATTTGTGCAACTGGTGTGTCCAAGTGTATAAATTACAGTATATACGTGCACTCATATTGAAACTTGCCAAACGATTGTTGACAAATTCCAACCAACTGAAGCTTGCGTTGAATTGATATAAATAATCATAGGGGAACAACATTTTTACATCATAATAAAGAACATGGGATTTTATAAAAGGTTCCTTTTTATTGGTTTGGAAGTTTTTACAGTTGGTTATGTTAAGAACAATAAATAACTTCTATTAATGAAAATAAATCATTAATCTGCTGAGACCCTGTGGAATGTTGACAGTATACAGGAAGCACATTCAGACACCATAACGAATGCATTCGGAAATAAGAATTAGTTCTGTCGGAAATTTTATTAATTTCTGGATTCTTTGTCGGTGCATATCGTAACCCATTCCTTTTTCTCTACATAATAATCAACACACATTTACAAAGATTTACAGCACTGCATTGTGGGAGATGGGAGTGCCCATTGGGATATGCCGTTGCCAGGCAACAAGAGGAAGAGATAAAGTAGTCGTTAGTTTCTAAAATGAGACTTGAGCAGAAAGCGGAAAATGGAGAAAGGATAGAAGTGGGGACACTGGGTGTGTGGGTGAATGAGGGATTTCACTCGAGCTTACAATTGGCAATAATACATGTTTCAAAGGTGATCAACTGAGAGTACATTATTTATTGGTCCTTTGCACAGATTTTTAAAAGGCAATTTGTTTTACTAACGAATCACAAAATATTGAATATATAAAATGTACTTTTTACTTTGCGGTCAGATCCTCTCAGTTCATGGATACCGTTGTGGGAGACAAGGAGATGCACATGATCTGAAATACTGGAGAATTCAGAAGGGTGTGGGTGGCTGGGACCTGGTGTTGTCATTGTGATGTAAGGGATTAAAAAAGAGAACATCCCATCAGGTTGTCTGCCTTAGAAAAAGGGGAGAGGGAGAGGGGTTGTACATTCAGTCAGTGTACTATCTTCCCCCTGCCCCTTGCTCATGATGTTCAAGTGAGAAGAGTGGTCTCTGTCCTTCTCTGGCTCCCCATTGTCAAGAACTGGTGAATGGAGACAGAAATCTAAATGTTGGGTCCTTTGATGGTTCCCGCCTCCTGTAGTCTCGGAGAGGTGTACGCCGACGCGGCCAGGCACATTGCAGCCTCGCAGAAGCCTGGGAGGCCCGGCGGACCCGCTTTACCGGGACGACCGGCCTCACCAGCTGCCCCCTGAGGGCCTCTCTCGCCCGGCCTGCCATCTCGAGCCGCACCATCAACACCAGGAGGACCTGTGAAGGCAAAGAATCAAGCGTTGGTATTTTAACAGACTGGTAGTCGGCACTTGGGTGAGCATGATAACCCAAGTGGAATTTTGGGGAATTTTGATTACACAGGGACTGTATGAATACAATTGGTGTGAGTGTGTTTTCCACAGTTAAAATTAGAATCTGCTGTTGGAATCCTATTACATTATCACTCATGAGCATCTGTTCAATAACTGAAGTTAAGGATGCTTTTAAAATGCCTGTAAGCAGGCTTTCCTATGGTGAGAGCAGCCCCCCAGAAAAGAAAAAGATCAGTGTCACTGTTTTAAATTCACACTTAAGCCTAAGGTTATGCAATAACACCATAGTCCCAGGTGACTTCCACTCGCCTTGGATTCCCGGGGGTCCTGGTGGTCCTTGGTGGGGTTTTCCAGGATCTCCTCTGTCACCCTTAGCCCCTCTCTTTCCTGACAATGACACGAGAGAAAATGGACTTGGATGTTCCCTGCAAAGTAACGTAATTCAGTCGTCAGATCTTTCTGTCCTTCTACCTTTTAGCCCCGTGTTTCCAATCTGCCCGGGAGCTCCAATCATGCCAGGAATGCCCCTAGAACCAGGTATACCATGCGTTCCCTGGGGACCGGGTGGTCCTGCAGGTCCAGGAGGGCCTGGGGGTCCCATTACACCAGCGCCCCCAAGCACAGCCCTCTTGGCACTCACAGCCACTGCTGCTAGCTTCTCTGTAACATAGTTTTTACCAAGAACATTCTTATTTAATTCATTTCTGACTAGAAATAAATTTGGTTATTTAGGGTTAAAGTCATCTCTGGATGCTCACCTTGCAACATCCTCAGCACTACTTCAATAATATGTTGGTCAGATGCATCACGTCCCTGAGGATGAGACGATCCAAATGTGTCTTTACTCGCCAGTCGTTAGCAAGTATTACCCAGCATGCATCACAAGTGTTGAGATAGGGTGAAGAAGAATGAACTCGACTCACTGCCGAACCCTGAATGCCCGCCATGCCAGGCACACCTCGCACTCCATTCAGTCCTCTGGGACCGGGCAGTCCAGCGGATCCCTGATCACCTGGTTTGCCAGGGTCTCCAGTTGGACCATTGTGTCCGGGGTCCCCCCTCACTCCGTGCTGCATAAAGACCACCAAGGTTCAGTGAATTCAAGGAAGATAAGTCCAACAAGTGGGAAGGAACAAAGAGAAAAAGGAGCAAAGGTAATGCAGGGAGGTGTTATCTTTGATTCATATTCTAAAAAGATGTATTATACAAAGCTCACCTGTCCTTTAGGTCCAGGTTCTCCAGACAAACCCTGTCAAAGCAAACGGAAGCCTTTTGTTCAGCATTAATCGAACAGTGAATGTTCCAAGTGAACGTCTTTAAAGGTAGTAATGTGATTCATCTAAACTTTGGTCGAGTTGGAGCAATTTTCTGTCATTTATGTCTCACGGCTACATTAAGACATGTCTGACCTTTTTATTATTATTTTTTTTTTTAAAATCAAACTCCTGCAAGTTTTTTTTTTTTCTGAATGTTTATCCATCTTTTAAGTTTGAAGCATTGTTCATTTGAGCTCTTTTTTCTTACCTTTTCGCCTTTCTCGCCACCCAACCCTTCAACACCTGGGTCACCCTTTAAGCAAAAGAGAGGGAGGGAATATTAAGACTTTACCAAATATTTGTACATGCTAAAAAGTATATGGGTATATTTTCTGAGCTTTAAATGAGAAAAGGTGCTACTCACGATGTCTCCCTTTGGCCCACCTTTTCCTTGGAATCCCTGGAATAAGAGATGTTTGTAGGTTTGAATACATATATTCCTAAATGTAAGTATTGATAGCAAGCATCACCACAGCTAAAGAAAGACAAGGTAAAATGTGACCTGATCGTTAAGACAAGGACAATGAGAATGTTGAGACGATTAATAGTTCTTGCATCATGCTCTGATTTTCTCTGAATTTATGACTTTACTCATGGGTAAATACTGCCCCCTAACGGAAAGCTCTGCGTAACTATGTTTATGACTCAGTTATTTCACAGCACACCTTGTCTCCTATGGTTCCACTCAGGCCCTGAGCACCTGGAACACCCATTGGCCCCCTTTCTCCTTTATTTCCCTGTCGATCATATAGGAAAAATAAATTTTTTGCTTAACAATTTAAAACATGTAATGCAACGCAAACATGCAACTTACAGGCTTCCCCACTATTCCTTGGGGGCCCACTGGACCGCGCTGACCTCTGTCTCCCTGTAGTTGCAGATCAGGTGAGTATATTGACAGGCGTCGTTAGTATAATGAATTGGGATCTTTACCTTGGGACCAGGAACTCCTGCCATACCAGCCTCACCAGGAACACCAGGCTCACCCTAGCAACAAGTCATTTTACATATACAACATAAGACTACCAGTCTAATGCATGAAAACTACATCATTTGTCTTGTATGTGTGTGTTACCAGAGGTCCAGGGCCACCGGGCATGCCAGAATGACCCCTGGGTCCAGGTTCACCCTAACAAGAGACAGAGAATAAGATGCATTTGGAACATACGAAACGAACCATACATGTAAAATGAGAAGCTTTTATTTGATAAAAGGCTTACTTTAGCTCCAGGACCACCTTTGGAACCTGGACTACCGGGCAATCCCTGCAGACAGAAATAAAAGGTAAACCAATGTCATAGGTGTTCTGCCATGCTTTGCCCTTTCAACACTGAATTCATTTAACTATCTGACAGGTGTGATTATCATCATGTCAGTTATTTAAATTACCTAATATACTTTGTGGTGAATGCTTTTGTTTGCATTACCGTAAACCTTAAATCCGGTTCCTTGCAGTCATGGTGCTGTGCATTTCTGTGCAGCTTATATTATGATATGCATCACAGCATTGCATTATGGAGTTTGCAGCAGTGTCACTGCAATGACCACACAGCAAAGCATACGTCCCACGCTCCATTACCCCACGAGTCAGAATGGCAGGCACACAAATGTGAATAGCTACAGGTTTTATTGTGATAAATCACTATGTCACGGGAGGGGGGAAATGCTGTCTCGAGGTAGTTAAAATTTTACAGCAACTTAGGCCGTAGGGTCATCATTACCCCGGAGGAGAGCCCAGAAAACAAACAAAAACAAAAAAATACCAGCTGCCTCCTGCTGGTATCCCTTGCTTGTCTTTCGCCCTTGTTGATTTGGGGAGGAAACGCTGCCACAATTGCCTACGTGGCCTGCGTGACAATGAACATTTGCACACAATTTCATTTGCATGTGCCTTGCATGACTTTGCTGTCATGAATCACTCACCGCTGTTCCCTGAGGACCAGGGGGACCTGGCATCCCAGCTTGGCCGGGCCCACCCTGCAAAAAGAAAAGGAAATGAGAACAGAAAAATCCTTCCCTGCAACATAAAGCATCCTATCATGATAACAGCAGGCCAGCCCTTACTTTGATTCCAGGAATACCAGGTGTGCCATCTTTTCCATCAATACCAGGCAGGCCCTGAAAATGCAGACACATGGGCCAGTGGACTTCAATTGGCACAGTCTCACATTGTTCAAACTGAGTCAGGCACAGAAAAAACAACTCACATTGTCTCCTTTTTTGCCAACTACGCCCTGAGGGCCTTGGATACCACGGCTGCCCTGCGGAAGAAAAACCAAATGAATGTTAATCTATTCAAATCACATATCAGGATCATTTTTGTTACTAAAATATTCAATGGAAATACACTGGCAAAGTCACCTACTTTATCTCCCTTGTCTCCTGCCTCTCCAGGTGGACCCTGAGGTCCCTCCTCACCCTGAAAGTGAAATAGATTACCTAAGATGTGTGCATCTTCTTTTTCTATGTCAACACAAACCTGTGCTTGTGTGGGTTCTTACTGGAGGTCCGGGAATCCCTACAGGTCCGTTGATGCCCTTGTAACCACGAGGGCCCTAAGGAAAAGCGCAAAAAGTGCTCTTAATCACTTGCGATCGTGGTCGCCTACCCTTCATTGTGATGAAGAGGCAATTAGCGCTTAGCTCAATCCACTAATGGGAGTTACAAAGAAAGCGAGGAGCCATTTTGGCTTTGGCGCTAACTTGGCTAACACGGCGAATGTTAACTGTAAAACAGATTGCTACAGAGGATCATTAACTACATATGGAGACACTGTGGACCCAGATAACCCCAACTCATTAGAGGAGGAGAGAGATGTGCAGTGGCATCATTTTCATATGTCCCCATTGCTGGTAATGGATGATGTTTGTCTAGTGGGGGCATGTCCTACTGTGCCTACTTGGAGCTCATCTTAAAATGAGAACAGGCTTTCCTTGAAAGATAACGTGGACAAAAAGGTTATGTGAACCTGAGAAGAAGTTGTATCACTCACCGCCTCTCCTTTGGGACCCATCATTCCTGGATAACCCCTCACACCCATTGGACCCTTTTTTAAAAAAGGAATAGAGACGTTCACCCTTTCCCGGGAACAAATACAACTACTCCAACCAAACACTTCAGTCAGAATAATTGAGTGTAGCATTCAATATAGGCTATCTAATTTTGTTGACATACCGAAGGTCCTGGGATGCCTTGCTCTCCAGAGATGCCCACTTCTCCTTTGAGTCCCTAGAGGATGAGATAAGAAATTAAATTGTTTTTCTTCACTGCTCATAGAAGAAGAAAAAAACAGGTGCTAGCCTTGTCGGGGGTGGGGGGCTGTGGGGGGAAACAACAACAATGGTAGGCCTACTTGCGGATTGCTGGAGTAATTGTAAGGTAGATCAGGAACTCCCCCCCAAAATAAATTTAGCTTTTGAAAGTCCTCAAGGTTTATTGTCTAAAAATGTTAAAATTTCATTTCAGAACAGGAAAACATTAAATCTTAAAGTTTTTTTTTGCCATGGGAAGGAAAACTACTCGACTGACTAGCTGTTTATGCTAAGCAAAGGTGAGTCAATGCAAGCTTTAGTACCAATTCACAAACATGGAAATGTGTTTCTCTTGATGTCTCATACATCAAGATCATGTACTACTGCGTCTTCATTATCCAAACAGGTTTAGCAATACTCATTAAAATATAGTTTTAGCGTAATTTTAAGAATAAGCTTTCTCTTTAGGAATTTTTGAAAGATATATATCGAGCTATGTTTGTCATAAAAATGGTGTTTATCCTCCAACGTGCACATGCGAACAACTCCTAACGTGTCTTCTTGAAGACAGAGAAGCATCACAACACAATATGTCACTGAGTCAGGACATAATGTCTAAGAAACTGGTCTGCACAATTAGGGAGGTGGCAATATCAGCATCTAATTGTCACCAGCAGACTTCCTGTGAGGCAAACTCTCAGGCTAATTCCTGGTCTCTGACTTGCTTCTCCCCAGGATTTTGCAGCGTGCTCATTAGACCTGCTTAATACAGCGAGGTGAGGTGAGCACGTCAACCCTGACTGGTTCATCCTCCCCTTCATGTACCTGGTGCCTCACCGCCCTTTTATCCCGCTCACCCTTACGCTGACTGCATTGCCAGGCCTGACTACTACAGCCAGATTTGCGCCAGTCATGTGTCTCGGGGGGCTTCATTAGAACTAATCCTTGCCTCTGCTGGTTCTGAATGGTGGGTGAGAATGTGAGGCTGTGCAATATGAACATGAGAGATTGTATAGCTTACCACTTTTCCAATACTGCCAGATTCTCCAAGAGCTCCAGGACGTCCTTTGTGGCCCTAAAGAGAAACCGCAAAGCAATCGGTCAGTATAATGTCATCACCATCAAATCAAGGGTGTGAATACAACAAATTATAGTTTGTTCTGTTGTTACTGTCCCCCTGCATTGGAGCCAAATGGTACAGCGACTAATCATATCCAGCAGACGAAGGTGCACCTATAGGACTTGAATGTTGCACTATGGCCTTTCATGTCAGACCGACATGTTTAAGATGTTTCAGCCTTGGCAGGGTGCTTAATATTTTTTTTCCCCACCTGGAAGACCTGAAACAGGGAAGCAGGATACTCACTTTGACTCCTTGAAGTCCCTGCGGGCCCTTAGGTCCTGCTGGACAGTTAAGAGGACACTGTTGTAGAGAGAGGGACATTTGTGAATTACGATGAGTAAACGCATTATTTACAGTATGTTTTATGGCTCCGGGTCTAACCTGGAAGTCGGCACTCCCTTCTTCTCCACCAATGAACTTCCCTGGCGGACCCTAGATTAGTGTTGGACAGATGAATGGACTGTGTTAGTCACCTGGCCAGTTGGCAGCTGTTGCTCATGCAAGCTAAGAACTCTCACCATCAACTTGTCCCTCTATTCTTTATTTTCTCTGTTTATAGATTGCATGAGGAGATAAAATATCTCTAACAAGGCTGATGTATTCCTACTACAGTCAGAAGAGACAACCCACAGATCTAATGGAGGGTGGGGGGAGGCTGGGGATTGGGTATTTACCCTAAAACAGCACTAAAACTAAACAAATTCACTCGGCTAAGCCGGAAACATCACTTTCATTGGAGACAACCCCCCCAACCCGGATGCACGCAGGAGGCTACAGCTATCCCTGGAAAATACACTTGAAAGCCTCCTACTCAAAGCTGTTGGTATTTCAGTGCTATCTCTGCAGTGTGCAAGATTCATGGAGCTCTGACTGCAGGGCGCATTTTAACACTGCAAAGATTCTGTTAAACACAGCCTAGTGTACTTTGAATTTAGAAGTGTATACTGTGTACTGAATATGTTACTTTAGTCATTACAAAAGGTACAATGACTTGCCACTGGAGTGGTACACTCCGAAGGTACAGTTGCGTGCACTGAGGTGGTATCCTCATAGCTTCATGGGGTACAATGTCTTTTCACTGGGGCAGTACCTTCATAGCCAATAGTGGTATAATTATTTGTTATTTGCTTATGGGTACAAGAGGTACAATTTGACTTGTCATTGGAGTGGTATGCTTAAATGTACTGCTATACAGTAGTATATGTCGGGGACATATACTACTCTCCACCAAAAAAGTATTGGAACAGTAAGGCTGTCTACTGTCTAGTTAGTAGACTGAAAACATTTGGTTTTGAAATTAAAATATCCCAAACCAAAAAAGATTGGAAGGTTGGGGTCTACTCTTTGTCAAGTAAAATGTATGCTCTATAGATTTTAAGTCTGGGAATTCAAATCATAGTTTTTTTTGGGTCATTATCATGCTGCATGATGAGTCGGTTTGGCTGCATATTTCTTAAAATCTTTCTGTGGAGTTCAATTTGCTGCTGCAATCATATGTTGCATCATTATTAATTAGCCCATCTCAGAAACCATGCAAGCCGAAGCGATGACATTAACTCCACTGAGTTTCACAGATAAGCTTTTAAGGCAGAGCAGATTTTGTTCTACTTTGATAAAGGTTAATCATTGTCTCATCAGTCCATAAAACTTACTCTTAGAACTTTTGAGTATTGTCTCTGTACATTTTTTTCCAAATTCCAGCCTGGCCTTTCCATTAGTTTTTGAGTGGTTTTCATTTGCTGGTGTATGCCTCTGCTCGTGCATTCATAAAGTCTTTCTGTCATCAACTGCTGCTATTTTTCACATGTGATATCTGTTACTCAGTACACCAAGTGGTTACTTTCTTCTTCAGGGCCTTCCAAATGGTTCTATTGGCTATGGCCAATGTTTGTGCAATGGCTCTGATGCATTTTCCATCTTTGTTCTCATCTTAAGAGGCTTGTTTTTTATTATCCATAGACATTTGGTTTTATATGCAGCACTGTTTACTGTGTGAATAATCAATGTTTTAACCTGAGCAACAATTTTGGCACATGAAAAAATATTGGGTTCAAACAAAAGGTGCTACCAGATCCAGATGTAAAAACGTTGAAATAAAAGCTGAAATGTTGATCGCTTGCTTCATGTTCATCTTTTGATGCAAAACTTAAATGTTTTAAATCTACAGCAGAAATAAAGGAATTTGTCTCTCTGTTGTTAAACTCTTGGCGGGTAATGTACATGTACATTTTGGGTTTGGATAACAGTTTGGACCTTGGTTCCATTAATTAGCTATATTTACATTGCAGGACAGAAATATACTCCTCATTTATTAAAGTGAGAACCACAGAACAAGGGAATAAGACTTACTGGCTTGCCTGGTGGCCCAGAAAGTCCTGGAGGTCCAGGTGGTCCCATCAAACCCTATATCCAAGAGGAGGAAAAAATAACCCCCAAAATAAGCCTGTTTTTTTTTTTTTTTTTTTTAAAACATGCTAATATGATATTTTGTGATTGTTATAACAAGTGCTTACCCTTGGTCCGATTGGCCCAATTTCACCAGGAAGCCCAATGGGTCCTGGAGCTCCCTGAATAATTAAGTGACAGAATAAAATCTATTCTGTCCAGTAAAAACAATGCATACCTTAAAAGTCAAGGTATTAAACAATAAACTTACAGCAAGTCCTGGGAGACCAGGTCCCTGTGTGCACAAGAGGGACAAATGGTTAAAGCATTTAATGACAAGTTGCACCAAATTCCTGTGAAATGTATTTTATCATATCTCTGTATATTACAATAACTTTCAATGATGGAAGGCCGCTGTATGGTAATAAATCAGTCATGCCTGTGTAGTGTCAGCATGAAGGATACATGTCCCATGAAGAACAAAGCTCCCATCAGCTTAAATTTGCTGTTTATTTGGCTTTATAATTAATTACAAGCAATGTAATTATGTGAGCCTTCTTGCGGGAAGGAGAGCCCACGGCACAAAATCTTCCATGCACCACCACTCCATCCCTCTTTTTTCCCTCCATGACATTGAATGACTGCGAAAACTGATGGTGGACTGTGTTGATTGTGTCAGCTAGATGGAGACTGAGCGCCCTCTACTGGTTATATTCGGTGTTACAGTTCAACCAGAGGAATCACAGGATGCACTAATTAAAGGCTGGGAGGAGCAAGTTAATTTTTAAGAGCAAAGAATGTTGCGGCCCGACCTATAATGCTTTGCAAATCCTCTGAGGCCCACCTAATCCTTAAATCATGACTGATTCTGACCCTAACCCTCACTTGAGATGGGGCTCAATAATCCCGAACCCGAGACTCACTCTAACCATCTGATTCTAACCCTAACCCTCACTTGAGATATTGATTTATTGGTTATTGCTGCTGCCTTCTTCTTCCCAAGCCCTAACCATAGAGGCTATGATCTCACCCTAACCTCAACCTATTTTGGACAGATAGACATAATATACCGGTACATATCTTATCCTAACATTAACCTATTTGCAACTTTGGGTGTGTTCTCTTTCCCCAGCCCTAACCTTAGAACAAGGGGCTCAGCCCTAAACCTAGATGGGATGGGGTTAAGTATGATACGTATACATTCCTTATCCTAATCTTAACCACTGGAATGATATGTGGAGATAAGAGCCTTATGCATACCCCATCCTAACATTAACTATTGGACTGGATCGATGAGCGTAGTACACATTTACATATCCCATGCTAATCTTAATCACTAGTTTCGATTAGTTAAAATAATAGACACATATATATCCTATTCTATTTTTAACCATATACCACACTGGGTCCTAATTTTGAAATTATATATATATGAATAATAGTTATCAAATGCATTTGTCCACACGTTGGTTCTAAATGTTACCTAAATGGGATATATATGGATAAATGTTTTTTTATATATTATTTGTAGGAAATGCACATTGACAGGGAAGCGGTTGAAAAGGAGCACTGTTTTGGCCCTGGCCCGTGACCCTCTGCTGCACTCTGCTGGTCTTCTTTGGTATAGGGCTCAGAATTAGATTGACTTTTTTTTATAAGGTTTAAATATCCCTTTATACATATATATATATATATATATATATATATATATATATATATATATATATATATATGAGAGAGATATATAATCAAAATTCAGATTTTAATTGTACAAGTGTTCCCTTCCACACTAAATATGCAAATACTCACCTATATAGGAAAACGAAAGTATATATAGGTCTAGATATTTGGGAACGTTTATTGGAATAGAATAAAGATAAGAGGAACCATATGTGTTACTTGTGCCCGTGCATAGGATGTCTGGAGATCCCCTCTTCTTTTACCTAACCCTCACTTGAGATGGGGATCAATAATCCCTAATCCGAACCCTCTAATTTTATAATCCCTAACCCTATAATGAACCAAAGAAATGTGAGGCAGATGTGCTAACTATTTGCCCACTGTACTGCCAAAATTCAATTTACATTCTTTGATATATACAAGGTATATATCCGTGATAAACCAAATAGAAACTGGTCATTGGGGACAGTTAGTAGACTCTTATCGGATGTTGTCGGATGAAGCATATACCACATCTGGATGAAATTAACCCCAAAGAGAGGACAGCCGGTCAGGCATTCAGGCATGATCTGATAGGCTCTAATACTGCGGCCTCTAAGTGACAGCGTTGCTAACTGCTCAGGAATAATTGCCTCATTGTAATTTAAAGGTTATCTTCTTTGTTGCGCTTAAGAGATAAATGCTGAAAATACACATACTTTTAATGTGATTAATAATAAATGCAAACTTACAGGTCTGCCAGGCTCACCACTTAACCCAGGCCGACCCTGCAAATGAGGAAACAATGACACAGACTGTATCAACACCATGAACGAAATGCCATAAATATAACATTGGAGGGGGAAAAAACTCTGTGCATCATGCTGATATCATCCATCATGTGAGTCCATGGTACAATTAATAGATGCAATGGTATAGTGAAGGCACGTTCATAATGTGATCCTTCTGAAAATTGAAAGTACCAATTAACTGTTTATATTTCTGTCCTAATTTAATTTCAAGCGTGAGTAAAATGTAATGAATTACTTAAGAACAATGTGGTACACACTATCTCACTTTAATGCCTTTTTATACTTCCACTCCATTACATTTCAGATGCTTTTTTTATGTTTCGCAATGTACTTGAACTGATTAATGTGCCAGCTATTGAGGTTACTTTGCAGATTTGTGTTATATATGGATATGATGCTGCTATAAATCCAATAACCCAGCAGCAAAAGTTTGAAACACTTTAATGAGCATCATTAAATGTGGTGCCAGTAAATCTGGTCTGTAGTTATTATCAAATACTCCAACAGGGACCACTCTTCTGCAATGACTATACTTTGACTTCTGAGTTTCCAAGTTGGGAAACATGTAAAGAAGTATATTTTTTCATGTATTTTCATCCATCCAACAGCACTGGTCTGGCAACACTTGCCTTCGGGCCAGGGGTTCCCACTGCACCTCGGTCACCCTTTGCACCAATCAATCCCTGACGACAGAGAGGAAAAGGACATAAAAGTGCACGGAGGTCAAGGTAGGTAAGGCAATGTCTTTGCAATGTGAGGCTTGAATTCACATTGAAAAACTCACATGTATGATTAAACTTGACACACTTCCTGTAGGTAATTAGGAAACAAACTGGAGATTGAGATTCCAAAGAGGATTACTGGCTAAAGCTCTAAAGACGGTGCATGTTTGCAGTTCGTGTGTGTGTGTGTCAGCATGCTTCAGTTAGCATGTGATCATGGGGCACTTGCAGCTAAACTCTTCTCAAATTAAAACTTGGATCAATTCAACTAACAACAGAAAATGTTACATTACGAATCATAAATGACTCCAAAACCATTGCTTATCTATCATTACTCCTTTCAAAACCATTTCAGGGCACATAAGGGAATTGAGTCTGCCACAATGCCCAAGTAAGTACAGAGCAGATTAATGCAGTCTACTTACACTTTATTCAATTCGAATGAGTAAATAAATGTTTAGTATTGGAAATATAGGTGGATAAGAATAGTTCATCCTTTTTATATCCGCAGTCTTTTACTACCACTTTTACTGAGGTCAACAACAAATACAACAATCCAGTAAAACGTTGCTCTGCAGCATTACTAGTAGTCATAAATGCAACCATTCTCCTCGTAATGCGACTCCCCGAAAAAAGTCCCAAAGGCTTGATGTAGAAAAAAAAAGTCAATATTCCTTTTGCTCACATCAATGCCGTTCTCTCCTGGTGCACCATCAGGACCTGGCTGTCCTGGCTCTCCCTTTTGTCCCTACGAAGAAAAAATAAAATAAAACAAAAACAACACGGTAACTTAAAATACACTGAAATGATAATTTAACATGTTTTATATGGTAAAAATAAAATGAACAGTGCTTACCAGTGGACCTGGAGGGCCAGGTGGACCTTTGTCTCCCTGCAAAACGACCAATATTAATTAGCAGGAAATGCAAAGCGGCTAAACATAGTTGTAAATGTTAGGTGCCATATGTATCAACAAAATTATATCTATATGATTCATAGCAAACCGATAAGCAACAGCCTCACAAAGCACAATGTTTTTAAATTATAAAAGGGCAAAATAAATGACAATGACATTGCAAATTTGCAGTGGTCAATGTTTTGTTAGTCATTGCATCACAAGATAATCATGTGGAATACTGTCTTTATTTTTATCAGTTGTATGTGTCTCAATGAAGACACTGAAGACCGACTCAACCCCAAAGAGTAAATGCTTGAACATTCAGTTTGAGTTGATTTTTTTGCAGTCTGCAGCTGTTCATTAACAGAATATTTGGCAAACTTCCCCACAGCGATCCCTAAAATATCTCAAATGTATCACATTACTGAGACACACACCCAGAATCCTCTCCTCAGCTCTGGCAAGGAACAGAGCTCCTTTGTAGCACAATATGTTTGCATTTGCAGAGCCCTCTACTGGTTAAACGTTAGGGTTGGTATTTCCCGAGCACAATCATGCTCTTTGTGACCAACTTGGTGGGCAAACCAGCGGGGATACTCACATCAATGCCGTCCGACCCAGGAGTGCCAGAAGAGCCTGGTGGGCCCGCCTGGCCCTGAGGTCCAGGTGGACCTCTCTGAAAGTCAAGAAAAGTTGAACATATAGATTAAATAAATTAATGCACTCCCCACACTCCATCAAAACTAAGAACCACACATATATTAGCTCGACTAATTTTCTTAATTTCTATCAGTCCGATGAATCGCTTGGTCAAAAATCAGCAAAAAAAAAAAAAAAAAAAAAGAAAAGAAAAAATAACATTCAATTGACTGAAGTTAATTTTTAGGTAGATTGTGCCCTAAAATGAGAGAGATGACATGAAAAAGCACCAAAACACATGCTCATTTGTAGTAATGCTATATTTTATTGCCGAATATGGTTATATTAATTTTTCAGTTAAGGAATGTGCATAAATGCCATCATAATATCACACTAGTTTGTGTAGATTTAAAAAAAAGCAAACATGTAAAAAACAATGTTAATAATAATAATAATAATAAATACAACCCATGCATTCAGTGAAGGTTACTTCACTTGAGAGTATTTTGTAAGAGGATGTAATAATGCAATAATTGCGTATATGAACTCACATCACAATAAATATGAATTAATAATAACAACAGGTGATAGAAAGGACAGAAAGAGGAATGTGGGAGGAGGGGTCACTCAGCCGACAAACCCCCCCGCAGCTCACCCTTCCATCTTCATCTATGTAGGGATTACAGGTGAGATTTTCTTTTCATCCCAATTTCCAATCCTTCAGGTATTTAAAAACAAAAACAAAAATGCCTCAAAAAAATATAGATTGCTCCAGTGTAAAAGCACCCAGCAGATAGCATGTGGGTGTGAGTTTGAATAGGGCCTTTCTCACTCTGTGGTCAAAGTTAGGTTTGTTTGCGTGTGCGTGTGTGTGTGTGTGTGCCAATGCACATAAATCTGCCATTGCTACAAAAAAAAAGAAAAAGAAAAGAGATTACATGTTTTTCTTCATTTGAAAAATGAAAGTCTTGGGTGAAAGCATCACCCGGGAAACTCCAAATCCATCAGGGTCTCCATTTTTAAAACCTCAGACAAGAAGAGCGTTCAAATGTAATAAAGATCATAATCCAAAGAAGGGAAGGTTGTTTCACTTTGTGTCCACTGCAGAAAAGCAGCAAATCCATTTCACACTCAGCTTTCTTTTCAACTCAAGTCAGGTGATTTACCCCACATCACATAACCCTAACCCTAACCCTTCCAGTAACGCTCCCACCAACTCAATAAAATCCCTCTAAATGACACCCGGGCCCCCGCCTGAGAATAAAGAAGTCGCATCTAGCTGGTGTCCCCTGTCCACTTACCACTTGGGCCAGAACTAGGCACAGTGTCTGCAGTATGACCCAGGACTTCAGCACGACCGAGAGAGAAGCCATGGTCCTTCTCCCCTGTCGGTCTCTCCTCGGTTCACCAAATCCTCTCTTCTTGCTCCCCGATTCCTATCCAGGCCAGCACAGTGAGGGATTGGTAGGGTGAAAACTGCCTCAGAGAAGGTGTAGGGGTGGGGGGTCGTGGGTATGAGCACACTCAAGAAAAAAAAAAAAAAAAATCCAACTCGGGAGGACAGGGTACAGAGGGGTGAATCAGGGAGTGGGGGGAATGGGAGGTAGACAGAGGTGTAATGATGGCGTCCTAGCCGGCCCCCTAAAGAAGCAAGCAAACACATATGCCGTATAACATCAGCTGCTGTGATTGGTTACTTTATGGATAACATACACATTTTTCTCAAAGCAGCGTAAGCACCTCCTAAATCCACAGGAACTGGACGACTGACTGAAAATGGAATGAGCTGTTAAACTCCTTTTATTATGAGCTTTGGACCATGAAAGGATTAGAGGCTAGGAAAACATACAATTTCATAGGTAATAGATCATTCTTATTTATATTTTTCTATGAATACAACACATTGATATAAAGCGGACATTTATCTTAATGCAGTTAATCCTTTGACTAATACTTGAGCAAACACATTGGAAAATCAAATATTATGTTTTAGTGACACCTATAGTTGCCAAACAAAATAACATGAAGTTAATTGGAGTTCCACTAGAGAGCAGCAAAACCAAGAGATACCAGTTTGACGTAGTTGAGTTTGGGCTTTAACTTGAAATGAGATTTCCAAATATTGCCCTTTAGAAGTTATTAGAATCCATCAATCATTCAGCAGTAGACTTAAAAGGTTCTCAAGGTGCTTTGTGTGTGGAGAGCAGCTTTCAACCAACCCTTGCTTCCACAGTGTCTTATTTGTGTTTCCTCTTTGATGAAGACAGCTTTGTAACGTGGGAATAGATGTATTTCTATTGAGATGTACACGACTGAAATCCACATGCGTTCAGTGAATGACTCTGCAAATGATTGTCTGTCTCTCTACATGAGCTCTGAGACTGACTGGCGACCAGTCTAAAATGTAATCCGTCTTTCCTTGAAATGGAAAGACGGATTACAGATGGGAAATGGGATAGATAGGGTCCATCTCCCGGTGACCCCTTTATGGAAAATGGATGGATGGATGATCATAACTCATGTAGGTCATATATAAAGCATACTGTACTGTATATATATATGTAACATGTATGTACTGTATGTAACACGTGACTAATTCTTCGTAATGGGTGCACTTACTTGACTCACTCAATGAGGACTTTCCTCACACTCATCCCATTTTATTCTCTACACTGTCCGCGTCCGCCTCGTTCATCTTTGGTTCAATCAGAACCAGCTGTTGAAGGGCCCTTCCTCCCAGAGCTTCACAGTCGATGAGCTTCCTCACTCTCTCGCCGCAGCCATCAACTTCACAATTTGAACGGCCTCATTAAACGTTCATGAGATTCAATCGTTTCAGGCTAATCTACTCGCCTCTCAACTATTTAGTCTCCGGACTGAAATACACAGCCAAGGCTGCAGAAAGTACGTTAATTATTATAGACTTTTTAAAATCCCGCACACGGACTAAACTTTGTCGAAGTGGAAATGGGGCTTGACCTGTAATTTCAAGTCAATACCGGGATGTCCACACAATCTTTAAAAGGCCTATGAACAATACTTGAACATCATTGCTAAGTTAAATAAGTAGACCAATGTTTTTCTTGCTCGTTGCTTGCAGTCGATGAACCTCACACCGAGAGCTTTTAAAGGATTTTACAACCACAGCTTTAAGCCAGACCACCTCAGAAGTGTTTTTGTTTTTTTCCCCTCTCGACAGGAAATAAGCATTTGATCTCTTTAAATAAGTAAGAAGGATACTGGGAATCTATGTGATACAAAAATCAACATCTAGTTACTGTTATGTTATGTTGTGTTATAAACATGGAATATCTACTCAAGTAAACAGGTTTATCCAGCATGAATTATGCCACTATGTAGCGACTTTCTAATCCGTCCCCTGAGAAACTGCGTAACCATGGATGTAATGCTGCTGCTATGTGTTATTTCTCATTTTTTAGCTATTTTAAACATTTATCACAGTCAGAACTTTGTCAGCCTTTACCAAATGGCCAGTTCTCAATATACAATTGCGCAATCAAGCTCACTTCAGGTACAGCAGGTCAAATGGGAAGTTTGATTTCAACCTCAATGAGCGCCTTATGAAAATGGAAGAGCATGTACATAGTAAATTACGCTGTAATGCATGGCTATTTTTTAATGGAGTCAAATCCAACCTGAGTAATGGATTGTTTTTTTAACTCAATAGCTTTTAATTATTTTTTCCCAATACAAATTTGTGACTACATATCTATTGTGTGTCTCAGTCTGTCTGTTTATGTTTGTTTTAGTTCAGATTGTGTGTTCCATTGTTTTTACATACAAGCTATTTTAATGTAGTACAGCACACATACACACACACACACACACACACAGACGCACACACAAATCACCATAGTATAAATAACAGTAAAAAAAGGAAAAACAAAATATGTGATCATGTTTCAACTGAAACAATTTTGTGAACAGCTCAAGTGCACTTAGACTCCTTCAAGCATCATGACTGACAACCTAATCATGTGTTTTCATCCACTCAGTCCCCTATTGATTTTACATGTCAAATAACCCAGCGCCTTCAACAGACAAAGGGATTTTCAAGCCAGAATTATAAGCATGAAAAACCCTAATGAATATTTCATACCAGACGAACTAATATCCTCAGCCTGTATGTCATCAGCCTGTCGGCATGTGCCTTTTTTTATCCCCTGACTGCCTGTAAACCGATTCTTTACATTAGGGCCTGACTTCAGGACCGCAGGGTCACCCTCAAATGCTGCAGAGTTGTTAACGGTCGCCTCTTTTATCACTT
Organism: Phycodurus eques; assembly: GCF_024500275.1. Lineage (NCBI taxonomy): Eukaryota > Metazoa > Chordata > Actinopteri > Syngnathiformes > Syngnathidae > Phycodurus > Phycodurus eques. The sequence goes on from NC_084544.1 coordinate 5,259,815, forward strand.
TGCTGCTACTCCTTACACCTGCACTCTAGAATAATATTTTCCCGGTCTGTACTGACTTGTTTGCGATTTATATGGGGACATCCATTCTTTGCTTTGCTCCAACTTCTTAACTATTGGTGAACTTTTTGTCATTGATGGTGGCCAAACCATGTTTGTTGTTTTTTAACCAAACACTTTACAAAAGTAAAATGTATGAAAAAGTCACCAGGAGCGGGAACAGGAGGACGGAGGGGAACGTTGGGGGAAGGACCATACACCTCCCCTCCCGATCCTGGAAGTGGGATTACGTCCCTGTGTCCGGGAGAGGGTTTCCCTCACCTAACCCTATGACCCTATAACCCTAACCATTATGAAATATTCATGTACTGGACAAGTATTTAAGATTGACAGTAGTTATTGTCACTCTTCCCTTTTGCCCTATGTTCTATAATAAATTGAACCCTGTGTGTTCCCCCGCTGGATCTTTTCAACATTCTTTTAAAACTCCAAAACAGCATAGAGAGACTTGCCATTTATGACTCCCCCTTTACACTCAAATGTTTGACCTTTTTACTTATATTGTACTATTCACTCTTGAAGCAAATCTTAACTTTGAGTTAATGATTGTTATAATTTTTCCCCAGGGTCAGATTTATGCATTTTGGGTCCAATTCTCTGTGTTTTTCTGGCAGGGCATATCTGGGAATGCCAAAATTATTTTCATTGTTTTTATTTTTTTGGAATATGTTTATGCTTATCTGTCAAAAACCCTTTGGCAAATGCAGAAATAACTGCCCATGTAAATGATAGTAGAACATATAAATCCTGCCAAGGACACTGAGTTTCTCTTTCGCCAGGAAGCAGACAACAGCTTTTGTCATCTCGTTTGGCTGTGACTACTCTCATGTGCTCAATGTGCTGATTATATAGTAGTAACAATCAGCATTAGCCATTAGTTTACAAGAACATTTTGACAAATAACCATTCCAGACAGAAACCCTCAGGGTGTATATATTCACACCCACCTTTTGTAAAACACGCATAAATCCATCTTTAAATCATATCGGAGCTCATGCTGATGTATATTTTTTAAGATTTAAACCATACTTCACAACAAATGCTCTCACTCGTCTTTCGTCACTACGACATGCTGTCCACAAATTGAGCAACACTAAAATATCAGGCTCATCCAAAGTCACTTTCTGTTTTTTTTTTTTTTTTTTTTTTGCTTCATGTAAACACATTCTTATGCGAACTAATAAGATCTGGTTTTAATCTATCTGTGGTCTGTGGTGGGATTTAGTGAGCCATTGCCAGCAGATGTCATGCAGCATCCTCACTGTTTCTCATTTCTCGCCTCCATTCCTTTCGGCCACTTTCGAGAGTGTTTTCACTCGATCCTTCAGGCTGATCTTGCACGACAACACTTTCACACCTCAATATTTCGGTGTTGTTACAAAATAGGCCTTGTCTGAGCTGGTTTTGTCCTTCTCACACTCCCTGGCTCGTTCACTCGCCTCCCCAGCTTGTCGTTATGTGACTTATCTCTGACCGTTCCCCTACTGTGACTGCTGTCCGGCTTCATCCATCTCTTTATCTTCCAATTTTCATTCCGTGTCATTCCGCCTTTTTTCTCCTCAATAACCCTCAGAGGTCTTACGCTCAAGCATTTGTCAGTGACACTTTGGACACACCTTTTCCTCTCACACGACTGGGTTGATTGAAAACCTCGGTGTTAGTGATCCAAACTGCTGACAGCATCACACGTGATCACTTAAACAGTTTGCAACACAGCTGGCTTGCTGCATCGGTGACTAAGTTGATGTGACCTTACCTAGCAGTTGTTCACATCTTTTATTCTGGCAGATTTAATATACTGTACTACATTTTTGGTTTTAAGCGTGACATTGATATGCTGCTTTTGTATAAGTAATCCAAGATGTTCTCGCTCTCTAATACCGTATCCAATTTCTTTCGGATTTAGTTATATTACTGACCTATATGTGGCCCGCTATGGTTGCCCAACAACATCAAACGTACAGTTGCTGCTTTGAGGTTCCTGGGATTAGTATTTAAAAAAAAATATATATATATTGTCCAGTTTTATTTGCATTAGCTTGTATTCAATCTCAAAGGTGATTGCTCTGTCTCACCGTTGGGATTTGCCCATAGCGACATGTCTTCATCTTCATTCACAATGGCGTTCTTCTCGGAATTGATGCTTGAGTATTGAACCACCAGCTGCTCTTTGTCAGTGTGGATTGTGGAATTAGCTCTCCTCTTGGTCCACTCGTTCCCACATTCAAAATATTTCAAGCAGAAACTCTCTCCTGAGAGGCCACTCTTCGAGTAGAATTCCTTTCCACCTCCACGTTCTTGGCTCTTGTCCAATGTCTTGTTCTGATTTTACAGTTTAACATCAGTTGTTCTGGTACCACAACACCTGATACAGCCCCTGTCAACCCCTAACTGTCAAGGTTGAATGTGGCACTCTTTTCTTATAGGATGTCAATCCAAACAGACTGCTATATACAGTATATTCTATAGATGTAAGGTGGTATATTTAGGTAACAACACAATCATTTGTACTACAATATCTTTTTAGGTTGGTTGGGGGTAATTATTTAACCTCCGTTTTGGTGCTGGGTGTAGCAAACAGACATATATCTAAAAGGACTTGCTCTTCAGACCAGATGGCCTTAAATGAGCACCAATGAGTGACAGTGGACCCAGCTTCGGCATCGGACGCTAGGGGCCTGGTGTGCAAGGATGTACACACACACCACCTGGAAATTGCAACCAAGTGTTGACTACAGGAAAATTAACCTGACTACTGAGAGTGTGAGGGATCAAGAGTCATGCTTTATGTGTTCCACATGAAACCCAGATAAGTACAGGCATGTAGAGCCTTTAAGTCAAATGATACAGACATACTGTATTTTCTATTTTCGACATAAATCATACGGTATCTTCTTGACAGTGCAGCCTTACAACAGCAACTCCTTTTCAGTAGCAAACACACAAGTATGCATTTCTTACAGTATGTATTTCATATTTGTTTGCTTGGTAGCATCATCGACGAGGGTAAGATCACTGGCAACAAGCAGTGATGAGCAGCTGCTACCAATATGTGTATAATCTATAAAATGTGTTGTATTACCTAATCCCAGCGCGCAACAAGTAAGATGTCTCCTAATTATTAACATACAGGCCCGTACTCACTCACTCACTGTGGCTGAAATCACATATGAAGCACATTAAGGGGCTTTAAGAATAGAAACAGACATACTGAAGGGTCAAAGGTGATATGAACTGCAACCACGTGAAGAGGGATTTTCTCATTTGTGTTTCTTGCATTGCTCAAACAGCAAAGATTGTCATATCATTTAGAATCTGCATGCTGGTGTGCGTCCATTATGAAGCAACAAGACCCTCTAGGATTTTAAATCACTGTTTTTTTTTTTGTGACGGCAGATTGATAAGGGTTAGCATTTTATCATAAATCTTCACACACAAAAAAAGTCCCAGTACAGGAACTTGCAGCAACGATTGCATTTGTTTGGTCTCCATGGTCTGTAATCACTAACCATCACACTTCAGTTACAATTACACTCTCCAGCTCTGAATGTCAAGCTTCGTTTGCTTTGGACCTCTTCACTTCTGTCATTGTAACACACCTTGATTGGGACCCCAGGGCCCTTTAACGCATCACGGGTTTGGTGGCCCCGCATGTTTTTTAATGAGCATCAATAACTGGAGGAGTAATAGGAGTAATAATAATAACTGGAGGAGCAGTGTGGTTTTCGACCTGGCCGTGGAACAGTGGACCAGCTCTACACCCTCGGCAGGGTCCTCGAGGGTGCATGGGAGTTCGCCCAACCAGTCTACATGTGTTTTGTGGACTTGGAGAAGGCCTCGGGAAGTCCTGTGGAGGGTGCTTCAGGAGTATGGGGTACCGAACCCCCTGATACGGGCTGTTCGGTCCCTGTACGACCGGAGTCAGAGTTTGGTCCGCATATCCGGCAGTAAGTCGGACTCGTTCCCGGTGAGGGTTGGACTCCGCCAAGGCTGCCCTTTGTCGCCGATTCTGTTCATAATTTTTATGGACAGAATTTCTAGGCGCAGCCAAAGCGAAGAGGGGGTCCGGTTTGGTGGCCTCAGTATTGCATCTCTGCTTTTTGCTGATGATGTGGTTCTGTTGGCTTCATCAAGCTGGGAGCTCCAACTCTCACTGGAGCAGTTCGCAGCCGAGTGTGAAGCGGCTGGGATGTGAATCAGAACCTCCAAATATGAGACCATGGTCCTCAGTCGGAAAAGGGTGGCATGCCCTCTCCGGGTCGGGGATGAGATCCTGCCCCAAGTGGAGGAGTTCAAGTATCTTGGGGTCTTGTTCACGAGTGAGGGAAGAATGGAACGGGAGATAGACAGGCGGATCGGTGCAGCGTCTGCAGTGATGCGGACTTTGTATCGGTCCATTGTGGTAAAGAAGGAGCTAAGCCGAAAGGCGAAACTCTCGATTTACCGGTCGATCTTCGTTCCTACCCTCACCTATGGTCATGAGCTGTGGGTCGTGACCGAAAGAACGAGATACAAGCGGCCGAAATGAGTTTCCTCCGCAGGGTGTCCAGGCTCTCCCTGAGTGATAGGGTGAGAAGCTCGGTCACCCGGGAGGATCTCAGAGTAGAGCCGCTGCTCCTCCGCATTGAGAGGAGCCAGATGAGGTGGCTGGGGCATCTGATTCGGATGCCTCCCGGACGCCTCCCTGGTGAGGTGTTCCGGGCACGTCCCACCGGGAGGAGACCCCGGGGACGACCCAGGACACGCTGGAGAGACTACGTCCTTCGGCTGGCCTGGGAACGCCTTGGGATCCCTCCGGAAGAGCTGGATGAAGTGGCTGGGGAGAGGGAAGTCTGGGCGTCCCTGCTAAAGCTACTGCCCCCGCGACCCGACCCGGATAAGCGGTAGAAAATGGATGGATGGATGGATTTATTATTAACTAAAAAAGAACATCCATCCATTTTCTTAGCCGCTTCTCCTCACTAGGGTCGCGGGCGTGCTGGAGCCTATCCCAGCTGTCATCGGGCAGGAGGCGGGTTACACCCTGAACTGGTTGCCAGCCAATCGCAGGGCACATACAAACAAACAACCATTCGCACTCACAGTCACACCTACGGGTAATTTAGAGTCTCCAATTAATGCATGTTTTTGGGATGTGGGAGGAAACCGGAGTGCCCGGAGAAAACCCACTCAGGCACGGGGAGAACATGCAAACTCCACACAGGCGGGACCGGGGATTGAACCCAGGTCCTCAGAACTGTGAGGCTGACGCTCTAACCAGTCGTCCACCGTGCCGCCTAAAAAAAAGAACATTTCAAGGGAAATCTGGGGTAATTCTGCTGTCCTGTCTGCCTGAAATGAAGGTTTACAATGTGACGTGGAATGATGTGTCCCACTGCGTCAAGCTGTACCACAGGGCGGATCTTCCCGACCACTTGACTAGAATAGCAGATGGGTCCACTTGTGTGAACATTTGCAACATTTGGTTCGGTGAAAGTCAAATAACTGACACTCATTTATTTTTATCCCACTGGGATACATTGGATTTATGGTGCTCTTTTACCATGTATGTCGTAACCAACGTTTTTCAACTTCCCCATTAGACAGTAAATGTGTAACAACACTTTCATTGTGCTTTCATCCACTTGCAGAATTGGAATGCATGAGAAAATCCAGATGATGTCCAGTGGGATGGACTCTGGTCATCCATGACCAAATACAGTACAATATTTGCAGTCTTTCAATTAGCTTTCCCCAGAGCAGTAAGCTGCCACCTACTTACATGAACTATGAATTGCAATTTCTTGTATTTGTATTTTTGTTATTGTCAGCTGTCATTGTGAGAATTCTTGTAATTAAAAACTCAAGTTCTAACACCTGAATTTCCCCTCTGGAGAGCATGAAAGATGATCTCTCATGTTAAATTAAAATGTTTCGATGGAAATTTTCACATACATATTTGGTATATACAATCCATATTACATATGGCTTGGACCATAAGATTGCATTCGTTATCTTTTAGTTTCAGTGTCACCTTTGTAAAATGTAATAATGACATATTGTATCCTCTGTTTTAATATTGTACAGAATCATTTTTTTGCCACATTATTCAAATAACATTGTGTTCATACAAGCAGAATTGGAAATTAAACAATGTATATTTTGTAAGGGAAAACCCACGCAAGCATGGGGATAGCATGCAAACTCCCCATACAGTAGGAAGACCAGTGCCAAATCCCCAGTTTAAGAACTATGAGATGGATGTACTAAGCATACTGTAACGCCCCTCCGGTTTGTATTCACCACAATTTAACATGCTTGGCATCCCTCTGGATACAATGTCATTCTATTTATCTTCCATAATATTCCATGCATGCTTAAAGAGCTCACATGTGGCTAGGTTTCAAACATGAATGCACACAAATCATCTCTGTGGGAGTGTTTTTTTTTCTCCCTACAATCCTCTCGTGTTGGTCATTTCCAAGTTTTTAGATTTGTGCAGTTTTGTGAAAACACTTAAGGTCACATTTGATTATTATACCTGGCAAGAATATTGCTTATATTACTAGGTTTTTCTTGCTGCCATCAAGCGTTTCAGGACCTGACTGCAATTAATCATGGTACATATTTGATGTTTGATCAGTGTCAACAGAGAGATATTTTTAGCTAGATTATTACATATCTCAAGTCGGTATTGGGAAATTACTGCTGGAGCAATGTGTACAGCCTATTAACTACTGGCTTTGACGAGGGTTAGAATAACCAACTTGTTGCATATTGCCACAGAGCTAATCATATGGCAACACGCTGGGTTTCACAAAGTGGCCGGGTCATTAAGCATCCACACAACGATGGCAGTGTGGAATGTTCATCTTCCTTGAGAGTTGATGGCTCGGTTTGTGAAACGCATGACTGGAAATACAGTATATGGAAAACTTCCATACCGTACTCTCATCATGTTATGTGCAATTAACATTAGAGAGAGCACAAAGCCTGTGTTTGTTTGTTCTTCATTGGGTACGCTAATGACAGGATGCAAAAACAAATAAATAAATAAAACATGGTGTATGACGGGCAGCTCTGTCAACCATCAACGAATCTGACAAAAGCGTGTTGATCTTTGATGTGAGAAAAACAAACACACCCTCTCCTTCAATATCACTAAAGTCCATATAAACTGTAGGAAGTGTATCACAAAGGCAACAATTTTTATTGTTGATGTGCAATGTATTCCACTGGATACTGTAATCATCTCCTGCAATCCAAAATGCGGATGAAAGCAATTTAAGTTGATTTGTTCTATTGTGATCTTTCTTCACAATCTTTCATCATCAGCACCAGCACCAGCTGTTTCTGGGTGGTTACTTCGGCATCCTGTTACCAGAGGATCATAAGTTTGATTCCCCCTGATTAGCATCACTACTCTCACCCTGCCATGGCCGAGGTGCCCATGAGCAAGGCATCTAACTCCACCAACATGCTCACATTGTGCTGTAAAGCTACCCAGTGTGTCACTAATGGTGCGTGATTACGCTGTTGATTACTGTAATATGTTAAATGCACTAGCCGAATATAATTGCATGCTTTTAAAAATAATTAAAATTACAGACTCTTGTGATTAATTTCAATGTGGAATGAATGCCAGATTTCCATCTCTAGGAGGAAAACTTTTGATACAACTTTAGTATACCAGCAGAGAGAGCAAGCGAGTGGGAGGGTGCACAAAGTAAAAAGTTCCGCCTGGATTTCTGCTGGACAGAAGTGTGTGTTCCATTTCCACTTCCTGAGAGTGTGAAAGTACGAGAGTACGGGTCATTGACTAAAGATGTGTGTGTGGCTGCATGTGTGTGGAGAAGGAGAAATAACCACCCCTCTCAACACTTAAAGAGCCATACTGCCAGGATTCTTAGGAGGGCTCTTAACTTGATCACGGATCTTTGCAAGACCAACGCATGGGCAGCAGCAACTTATATTGTTTGTTCTGGATGGATTTAAATGCGCAGCATTGGAGTTAGAATCGATCTCTGCTTCTGACTTGTGTTATGTGGTCCCCACCACAAAGAAAAGCAGAAGCAGAAACCAAGCAGACAAGGAAAACATCTGGATGGAAGAGCAACCAGAAGAGAAGAGAAGACCAGAAGAAAACGGGATAAAAGAAACAGCTGAGGGACATTTTAGATAAAGAAGCAGAGGAATGTCTGATATTTGCGCTGTCTAAAGAGCACACGCCACATTTCCTCTCCACCAATTTAAGATGGGACGTTTGCTGGGTCTGACGCTGGCCTACCTGGCCCACCTGATAGCTTGCGCCTTGGGCTCGGAGCGGCAGCAGCACCAGGTGCAGCACGGCCCCTGCAGCTACACCTTCATCCTCCCTGAGGTGGAACATTGCCGGCCCCAGAAACACTTTGAGGTCTCGAACACGCTCCAGGGGGACTCCCCAGCCCAGGTCAAATCTGACGTGAGTCAAACCACTCTCGGCAGGACCCAAAAGGAGAGGTCCACTTGGCTGGAAATTAAGCTGGAGAGTCTGGAGAGTGCCACAGAGAATAATACACTGTGGCTGCAGAAGGTACAGTCCCTTGATTAACACACAAATTACCGTTGCATGTATTGTTATTTGTACTTCCATTCCCTCCAACAAATACGTTTTATTTTCATTCGTCTTGGTCCCTACAGTCGGTTTGTTTCTATTTTTCTAATGTGTTGGTGTACTTCTAAAGATTTCATTTAATTTTAAAACATTTTAAAACTACAGACCATTTATAATAGCTAATGGCCTCATGACACTGTCACAATTTACCTGGTTTTTGCACAATCAGAACCTTAAATATGAAAATAAATTCAGTTCGGTTCAGAAGTTGTTAACACATTCAATGTCAATGTTCCATCTTCAGTGTTCTGATCAGGCTGGAATTTATGACATTCCGTGGTATTCTCTTTTTGTATTTTTGTTTCTAGATCGTGCCAGTTTTCTTAGAATTTCTATTAGTGACACATGTTTAAGCCTTGGCGTTGGTCTACACTTTCTCACACGTCTTGTTTTCAAATTCTATTTTAGTTTAGAGCTTAAAGCAAAATGTTGAAAAAACACAGTAACTCCAAAGATGACAGCATCTGTTGACAAGCTTTGATTATTGATGAATTCCGGGCTTTACTGGGATTTCCTCGATGCTTGATGCTTGTTGCCTGGCACAGTGTCAATGTCTGGAATATGCCTGGATTCTTCTCCGTACTATTTGGATGCCAGTACTCCCTCTTGCATACAAGAGAAAGACAAGCTTGCTAAAATGAGATGATGCCAAACATGGATCACACTGTTAAACCCTTTTAATTAGTATTTAACCACCACAGGCAAAAAAAAACAATCTTGGCTCACGTTTTAGCAGCTCTCTAGCTAAAGTTGACTGTTCTTAACTTGAAAGTGTGTTTGGTAAAATCAGTGTTTAGCTTTGGGTTTGGCAAGTGCAACTCTATTGACCCTGGATTATGACTCAAATAAGTGATACGATTAAAAGCTTCTGCACAATAATGTTTGCGTTGGTAAGGTCAACAGGGCACAGAATCAGCACTGGCCTATTGTACCGCATTGACGCCAATCCTCTCCACCCGTCTCTCTATTCTTGTCTGCAGTGCTCTCAATATTTAGCATATGCATTCATCCCTCAGCCAGGCTTTAGCTGCACCCAAAGTAAACATGATCATATTCCAGAATTTTAAAATAGAATATTATGAACACCAAAGCTCAACTTTCTCACCAGGAATATGAAATTATTTTTTCTTCTGCCCGCCCTCTCTGTCCAGCTCCATAAATTCTCTCAGGATTGTTACATACTTTGGAGATGGGTTTTATATATATATATATATATATATATATATATATATATATATATATATATATATATATATATATATATCACACCTTGACTTGTCAACAATCACATCTCCTATACTTTTTTTCTCTCGTTCTTGCTCTTTTAGGACATGCAACATCTGCAAATACACATAACAAAAGACACGCTCATTCGAAAACACACACACTTCCCACAATTCCCCTGTGCGCACTCTGTCTGAGGCTCAAATCTGTGAACCGGGGACCATGCTTCCACGGCAAGCATCCCCCACGAGACGATGCTCTATGCATGAGTCTGAGAGATCGAAAAAGGCAAAAATAGAAAGGAAGTATCTGTTCTTTGTGTGCTTTTGAGAAAATGGCTAAAAGGTAGAATACGAAAGTTCTACTCAACATACATTGATCTAGTGTTGTAGAGTAACAGATACATTCCATATTTTTGTACTGGGGGAAAGATGCAAAATATTCTATATATAATCACTTAAAATAACACCCATTCAGCCAGTCAACAGGTAATACCCACCAAGGGTAACAATAGAAACAAATTCTTCTTTAAATATATTTACTATATACAGTACGTACATGAAGCTTTGATGCCCATTAAAGCCAGTCTGCAAAGACTTTTCAGATCTCAATCAGTCCCTGTTTCCACCGACAAATCAAAAAATCATTTTGTACGGTATGTTGAAGTTGTTTCGGTTCCTTTCTTACAACAACCACAGTTTTACCATACCTAAAAAGGGTCAATTAGACCCACTTCAGATTATGCAACCAAGCCTATTAAGAGACGACGCATAAAAACTATAGAACACATACACTTAAGCATCCTATTCCACATACGGATCCCAAAGTGAACGAGTGCAAGGGGTTATTAATTTCCCAAATTCCTTCTCTGGTGTTTTCTAAGAAGAAATTCATGTTTGTTTTCCTTTGTCCAAGCCCCCAACGCGACCTCCCGCCCGGTTCCCTTCGACTCGCTCGCTCTGCTGCTTAAAGGGGGATTTGGCAGAGGAGATGTGAACATGCTTTTGTCTTTCTTTTCTTTTTTTCCTATTAATAGCCTAAGCAGTTTATGCAAATGCAGAAATATTTTACAGCAATGCAGAAGGCCAGTTGACCCCTGGTGAACTGATGTCGTGGTGAAATACAGCCCATTCCAATTTGCTGCTACACGTTGTTTCTCCAACTTAACTTATTTCAAGGGAACTTGATCCAAAAAATGCTTAAACTAATGCCATTAACACCTGAAAAAAACAGCACTGATATTGATTGAGGCATCAATTATGCCCCAAACATCCCTAATAACGGCCCTGGTGTTCCTCTGCTGCTGTGATTATGTCAACAAATGAGCGTAATGGCTCGACAAGAAACACACAGATTCATCTGCTTTCCCTTCATCGATGCCTTTTAGATACATGAGAAGAGAATTATCCTTGATCCAAAATATGATTTTCTGCGTGCGGTGTGTTACAATGCAGCAATTAGTGCAACGAGCAGTGGCGAGGGAGTGTAGTGTACCTCTGAATTGAGCTCCATTTCTGGAGGATAGTGTCAGTACATGATCCAAGCAACTGAAGTTCTTCCTTTAGAGCTGGCTTTAATACATGGAGTAATGGCTTCATAATATGAGTTTTTTTTTTCTTTTTATCTGCAATGTGAAAATAGGATTTATGGAGCAAACGGGAGTTAGACGGGGTTAGAATGGTATTGTTTGAAGTGACAGATTAAAGGGACATAAAAAACTAAGAAAGTAGTTTAGTAGATTACTACCAAGCAGCCTTTACATCTCAATTTGCCTCTTGGTTCAGTTGTGAAATACTACAATATTCAATATTATCAATTTTATAAGGTGTAGAGCACTGGTATTCATTCAAGTGAAAGGGCGATGAATCTTACTCACAGTTTTTGCATATTATAAGACTGCATTTAAGCCTGTTTTAAAATATCTTTAAGGTCGCTCAAGTACTGAGTAACACAACTGCAGACTATTATCACCTGATGTCCAGGGCACAACTGTTATTCACTTATAAGTGTTCATACTGATCCTAATCAAACCCACTCCCATTGAATTGCACATTATTCTACTGCTAATGTGGTGTGGCAATGCTATTTCTTTCCTCAGCTGGAAAACTTCATCCAGGAGAATGTTCGCTCTGGCATGGAGGAAATAAAGCGAACCGCAGTTCACAACCAGACGGCCGCCATGCTGGAGATGGGAAGCAACATCCTCAGTCAGTCAGCAGAGCAGACTCGCAAACTGACCCATGTTGAAACTCAGGTGAGCCCACTGGGAAGGCTTTGTTATGAAACACTTCACTTCAATCACTACTAAAGCGTTAACGACATGCAGTGACCTCCAACGGTAGAGGCAGCAGCGACTACTTACTGCTTGTTCGGGTTTGGATTTTATGCTCAGGATCTGACAAGATGCAGATTAAAATAAAAGTCAGTAGCAAAATAAAACATGTATTTTCAATTATTTATTGCATACTTCTTAAAAACAGTTGTCTCTAATCAAGTCAACTTAAACAAGTACGTGTGCTGCTTTGCTTCTACGTTGTTGCAACCTTAAAGTATCGTACTGTATACATTATGTGCTCAGTCAATTGAAATAATGATTTGAAATTATAGGTACATTTTACAATTTCCCATATGTTCTACCATAACACATGGCATACTGTGGCAGTAATCCTGCCTGTCTCCCCGCACGCAGGTATTAAACCAGACGAGTCGCCTGGAGATCCAGCTGCTGGAGTACTCGCTTTTTACCAACCGTCTGGAGAAGCACATACTCCTGCAGACTCAGGAGATCTCACATCTCAGTGACAAAAACAGGTGACCGCACATAGGAAGTGGCTAAAATATGATTCAGGCGACAGCATTTTGGCGGTGTCGGCCAATGAATCAAAGTAGCTTTACTCAGTTATGTCAAGGTGCCATAACATTAGTCAGTATTTCTGTTTCAGAAAGGGAACCCATTTTCTGATGTTGTTGTTTGTTGATAGATCCTTTCTTGACTTATATAGGGTTTGATCAAATATAGTGTTAAACACGGCTAGAATGATGTTGTAAAAATTTTGCAAAAGGATTTTTTTTTCTCAAAATAAGGTATACAAACTCACTATATGAACTCATAAACCATAAGATTAGTCTTGCGAATACAATAGCTGTATCAAAAAGCTGTATTTATGTTCAGCAATTTAGAGAAAACTGTTTTGATATACTTTTTGCCTCTCACAGCTGAGAAGTTATTCATTTATTACAAACCACAGCAACAGAACATCACTTCAGGTTACAACCACAATAATAAAAACGGTTTCATTTAACATTTCATTGACAGTAGAGTAATAAAGTTTTTAATGCTAATTTTCTATCCAGTTTTTATAGTAACCAATAAGTGTACGTGCATTTGCTATTGACCATAAAACAATTGGGAAAGGCTAACAGAACAAACCCGGTCCAATCTTAGAAAACATGGCACTCGCAGTATAATATGCATTGTGTGAGCATGTGGAAGTGTGTGTGCAGTAAAAAGGCCTCGCTTGCTAGGAGGAGTTTCCTTTTCTTCTTACTAGAAACACAGGAACATAAGGTCAGATTTAGGTCAGTATGGGTTAAAGGCGGGTCAACAGTCAGCATGAAAAGAAGTGGGTGGTTTTGTCCTAGTGTGATCGTTGTTTATCATTCCATTCCTTCATTTTCACCAAACGCCACTGACAGATTCAAGCGCCTCCAGCGTTGCCACCTGTTCCCTCTGTTTGTGCTTGCCCCATCTGCCTTTCGGAACACTTTGATTTATTACTTGACAAATTAATAAATAAATACATGTTCATGAGTGCACGCAATATACATATACTGTACATGTTTTTCATTAGTTGAATGGAAAACCTGTCAGAAACACCACTAAGTTGCATTTGTATGAAAACTAAAGCCTCAAAAATAAACAAACATGTTAAATAAATTAATCTCCGACAGTTCCAACCATAAATGAGTTCTTATTTTCATGAAGATATAATTTTCCATACACCTCCATACACCTCTACTTGCTTCAGATTTAATATTTAGATACTGACTTTTTGTAGTAACTTGTATTGTAGAAATACTCTTGCCTGTCTGTTTTACTCTACACTGAAAGAAATTACCCGTATCACAAACAGTGCTGTAATATAAGCGTACAAAATGTTTAACTCCCACTTAAATAACTCATCCCTGCATTGTTCGATTGCCAATCTCGCACAATTAGCATGGTCCAATATTCGGTCCAATAACAGTTATGTTTTTCTTGCAAAACTTCCACTTTAACGTCACTGCAGCGTCCAGACTTAAAATGCTAATATATTCAATACGCTACAAAAATAAATAAAAAAGTACACCATGCTGACAATTTGCTTTTCTTCCCCCCCCCCAAGTTTTCTCGAACAGAGGCTCTTGGCGCTGGAGGCTCGTTATGGGATGGAGCTGCAGGGCTTGCAGAGAGAAAAGCAGCAGTTGCGCGAACTGATGCAAAGGCAGAGTCGACTGGTCGGCCAGCTCCAGGGCGAACTGGGCAGCGCAACTTTCAACAACACGTTGCTGCAAAGACAGCAAGCTCAGCTCGCGGACACAGTTGAGCAGCTCCTAGCTTTGGTCAACCACTGTAATGGTAAGACCGACCGCCTGAAGCAAGAAAAAACTCATATTGTCTATATTGTCTATATTATATATATTGTACATAACATGGCACAAATTTTTCTGATTCAACAGGGAGATGTCATGCAGAAAACACTCAAAAGCAGCAGTTTAACTTGTGATTCAGATGAAATCTTAATATCATGTACATCATCTCTTTGGATCTTGAATACATTTAGCAAACCCCATTTGTTTCTTCCAGAAATCTCCCATCTGCCCAAACAGGAACCACCTATTTTCAGGGACTGTGCCGAGATTTTGCATTCTGGACAAACAGCGAGCGGGATATACAGCATACGCCTCACCAATTCCACCCACTCTGTCAAGGTAACACAACTTTAAAGGTCATTGATCTTCTTTAGTAAATATCACCTAAATGACTGTGACAGCATCTTTTTTTTTTTTTTAAGTATTTAATAGGGAGTATATGTTTAGCGGAAATGCCATGCTGTGCCTTGCGGTGAGGATGTGTGCGTTGCTGAACGCGATGTCAGAATAACTTGGGAACTTGCTGTCAATGTTCGGTAGCAACAAGCCCTTGTTAATTCGACCGTGGCCGCCTCCAGCGGCAAGTTAGGAGTCAACGCTGGTGTCCTCACTGTCTGGTCTCAAGATAGCGGCATTTTTTTTATTCATTGCTTTTAGTTAAGTTTGCTGGCTGGCACCTCCTCCTCAGCTTGTTTGTGTGTGTGTGTGTGTGTGTGTGTGTGTGCGTGTGTGTGCGCGCCTAGTCTTCCTCTTCAACGCCTGTGGGCAAAGCAGCCAGGTGTTAGGTTGTTGTGCCATGTGTTTCCTGTCAACGGGGGCCAATGTTCGTTCCCAGTGATGCAAGTTATTACACCCCAAATCATTGCTGCTTTCAATCTATGCCATGAATGAGGCTGGCAAGCTGGGTAGCTTCAATAAAGTGGGGGAGATACAGTTTTGTTCCATTTTCCAGAGGTTCTGAGTTCTCAGACAAACTTCGCAAAGTCATAAATGTGCCTTAGTAGCAGTGACAACTTAAGCAAAGTAAAACTACGTTTTAATAGCTTGAGCTGTCAACAACAGGAACGATTTCGAACTCAAATTAATTTTAGTGTAGTCACTCTTCAATAGTAGTGAAGGCTGGTATACCGTATGATTGGCATTTAAAAAATTTGCATATACCAGTTGTCAAATTAGAAGAAAATGCAGGTTTTGCATTGTTACATAACAAATATATAATGCATAAATAATAGCTGATAATGCAATAATTTCTGAGTTGTTAAGAATTGTACTCAGTGAACCCATCCGTACTTACGTAATGCCTTATGGTTAAATACTTTTAGCTTAATGCTAACAAAACAATGCTAACAAATAGCATAAGTGTTACGGCGTTATAACTTTACTGCACAAAATTGTGACGTAATGTGCTTGATTTCTTGAGGTTTTCTGTGATATGGAGACCAGAGGAGGAGGGTGGACTGTGTTCCAGCATCGCAGAAATGGCTCCATTGATTTCCATCGTGGATGGAAGGACTATAAATTGGTAGGTTCCACAAAGGGGAGGGGGCATCATCATTCAGTAATGAGTCGTATGTGCTTTAGCATGGCGAGGCGTGGGATCGCCACCATAGTGTGTGATCCCAGGTGACCTGCGCTTGTTATGTTTGGCAGCCCTCGTGTTTTCTACCACCTCTCATGTTATTGCACCTGCTCCTGCTCCATCTCCCTGTCAGACTCCCACACATCCAAACATGCACTGCCATACAACACACGCACACACACACACGCACACACACACACACACACACACACATTTCAATGACCCGTAGAGGAAGATTACTTTTCTATCAGTTTTTAAGATCTCAATGCTTGGTTTAACACTGTATCCCAAAAGCCATATTTTCACCAAGTGGTTTTATTTCGTCCTTAAATCCTTATCTGGCTTTTATTTCAAGCATGGGGTGTGTAGTCACTATGACATCATACCAGCGCAACGCAAACCTACGAATGAATTCAAAGAACAACATCACAGAGTAAACAATGAGGGCCAACCAGCCCTAACCGGCAAGTAAAAGACATGCAAGCATGTTAAACAGTAGTCATATATTTTGGTACACTTTAAGCACACACACAAAAAAATAAAATACAAAAAAAACAACAACAACAACAATATAAAATTGCACAGGTTGTCTTGCTGAATCAAATGTGTTCCAAAAATTGTAATTTTTTTTTTAACCTGTGTGTTTTGCTTCAGAATATCATACAAAGTCCATGTCCCACTGAGTCGAAAATAGTTTTCAACTCTATTAACTGAGAGAGTCTAGTTTAGTTTTTTCAATAATTACTGAAGCAATTAATTTCTTAATTGCCACTTTGCTGAAACCAGAAGCAGGCAAAGACTGACTTCAGAGATGAAAGGATAGAGAGAGAGAGAGAGAGAAGAAAAATGGAAGCCCTTTAAGAACAATATTTTTACAAGTGGTTGGTAAATATTTGGCTCCAGTTGAGGCATGAGAGCACAGAGGCCCTGTCGGTGGCAGATAACATATATTATTTGATCCAGGTCCCTGCTCCTAATCCCACTGACTGCAATCAATATCACTAAACAGTTGTGTCTCGGCCTGCGGGTCACATGATGAATGAAACTGAGCTCTTTCCTAGTCCACTATATAGTTGCTTTTGCCTCAGACCAATCTCTTAAGGCACAGTGAGACAAAGTCTCTCACTGTGCCTTGTAGTTGCTTGTAAATAGTTGCTTTCTATAAGACTATTTACTTTCCTTTTTTTCTATGTAAAAAATATTATTTTTTAAATAATTTACATTTGCAAAGGTGAAAGGTCAAATACGTTCTTTTCCAACACTGTCAGTCCAACACTGTAACGAATCTTCAAACTTTATTGCTGTTTAAATTGACTTTTTAATGGCTTGTACACACACAGACAAAAAAAAAAAAAAGATGTCTCTGGAGCGCGTGCCCACCCATCAAGTGTTAAATTGAAAATTTTAATTTAATTTAAATTTAAAAAGTACATTTTTGGATATATGCGTATTTCTGAAAACTGTTTCCTTACCTTTCCTTTGCCAATGACTTGGCAGCTGAGCTCGCCAAACTTCCAGAGAAAAGATCACTTTAAAGCAATGGCTGAAGCCAAAAGCTACGAGTATATGGTGTGGGATGATGGCCGTTCTATAATTCCAATGGACGAAAGCACGCTGCCACTTGTCATTGCAATGTTTACCCATTCCCCAAACTTCAATGAACTATGATACTTTTACAAAGCCCTAATCATTTTGGATGACCATGGTAAGGAAAACAGAAAAAATAAATAAAAATGAACAATCTTAATTCTCCTGCTGCCAAACCCTTTTGGAACTATGTACAATGACACATTCCAAGAAAAGGAATAATGTATCTTTCATTACCACTTGTCACCCTGGCACTTTTTATAAGTTTTTATATTTCAAGAGGTCTCATCTATTCATACATCATAGAACAGTTTTCTTCATCATCATTATCATTACGTTCATTTGTTTCCTATTAAAAAGTGAGTCGGATGTCCTTGTCTGGTTCTACAGCGAATGCACCCATATTAGAAATTATTTAAGTGTTGAGAGTCAGGACGGTGCACTGAAAGCATAATAAGGCAAATTTAAGCCTCAACTGAGTCATCACTGGAGTGACTTCCAGAACTGCGTATTTTGCTTCTCAAAGTCTACTGCCATCTGAATGATAAATGTGAATCTTGAATTGAGGTACATTATCGTATTAACTGCGAACACACTTGGCAGGTCCTTGGCAAAATCGCCCGCTCATTAGCCTCTCTGTCTTTGTGCCCGATCCAGGGATTTGGAGAGCCTTCTGCGGAACATTGGCTGGGAAATGACATCATTCATCAGCTGACAAGATCCGGGGAATATAGCCTACATGTCCAGTTGAAGGACAGAGACGGGAATGAGGCCTACTCGCACTATAAACACTTCTACATAAACGGGGAGGACCGCAACTACAGGTACTATGATATTTGCTAATTACTTTTCACAATCAACAAGTAACAATTTTTATGAATCATGATATAATATTCCCGGAGGCAATTAGTATCTTGCTCTCTTTCCTTTTAGCACAAGAAATTACATTAATAGATCTACAGTATAATGAATATGCGCTTTTCCATACAAATGTTTATGATGAGATTTCTATTATGAAAGAGACAAAACCCTTTGCACCGGAGATGAAACTCAAACTATCACAGCGGATAATCAAAAATTCTACATCCTTCTTTCTTTGATAAGCTTGTTCATCCTCAAGACAAAAGTAACTATTCTCTCTTGGACTATTTCAATAATGCAATTTAAAAGAAAGAACACCGAAAGGGGCATGCTTGACTTTATTTATGTTTCTATCACTTCTTCAGTTACTGCTGATAGTCCCTTAGCAGCATCCCTCCATTCGTGTTGAACTGGTAATATGGTAGCAACCACAACACACACAAACTGACTTACAAGATTATGTGTGGGCGTGCTGTGATTCCTTTAGAGCTGACATCAGAACGCCCAAATTGCAGTGTTTATGCTTCGCATCAATTTCAAAGTGATTTGTTTCTGACTGTACATGGAGATGGATGCTCTGTGAAATGACAAGTCATAATCACACGTGGGTGTGCTCTTTCCAAGATCTGCGGTAGTGCACATAATTCCATTTGCTTCATTTTGTTCCACATGATTAGCGCAATGAAAGTCACTTTGTTTCACAACATAGACCAGAGGCTGCTTTGCGTGAAATGAAGCTCACTTGTTGATTGCTACTTGAGAAATCTTGTTGTGTTTGACTATGTGGGGTGTACCTTGGAAAGACTGATGCTATTTAACAGATGAAGGCTATGAATTTATGGGCGGTGACTCTGATTGGCACCTAAGTCTACAGAAAAAAAAGGAACACCGAAACAAATCAAAGAATAACATACTACTCTTCTTTTCAATGTTTTAAAATCCAGCCTTCATGTTGAGGGCTTCAGTGGCACAGCTGGACGGACGAACAGCATGGCCCACAGCGGGACCCAGTTCAGCACCAAGGACAGAGACAACGACCGCTGCACCTGCAAGTGCGCTCAGCTCGCGTCTGGAGGTGCGAAGTTTCCCTCACCTGATGCCAAACACCTGAACACGTCTCAGTTTGTCCCACTTGTATGTAAACATCGCTATCAATCTCTTGGTATAGGTCAAAGGTTGCAAAAGTACTCACACTATGTACTTAAGTCGAAATAGAGATAGGTGAGTAAAAAAAAAAAATGTTGGTGAAAAGAAGTATTGATTCAACTATTTTACTGAAGAGTAAAAAAAAAAGTACAGACCCTGAAATGTACTTAAGTACAAAAGTAACAAAGATCAGAAGCTGGTGGTTTTTAGTCCGGTACAAGACACAATGTATTCGCCACAAATCAGTCAATCAATCAAAGAATTCTCTTCAATAAAGCCATGGATAGGGAATATCTTACTTCTCCAAATCGTTTGCTGTCATTGTTAATGCTCCCTAGTTACTGTTCCTCCATGTCACTGCTGTGCCTCTTTTGTCTGCCTGATAAGAACAGCACTCATTCAATCAAGGCGGCTAACTTTTTTACATCAGGTCCTCATCCATGGAGATAGAAAAAAAGTAATGAACCTATTTTGACAAAATAATAAGTAAAATGTACAGATATCTGTTTGCAGATTTAGAGAGTGAAAATTAAAAAAAATGTTAGGAAAAGAAATTATATAAAAAGAAAACGTATGTACAGATCCTTAAACGTTGTAAGTACAGTAACCTAGTATTTGTAGTCTGTTATTTCCCACAACCGGTAAAGTTAATTTCATCATCACACTGATCCAATATTGTCGGTCGTACAATTTTCTGTGTTTTGTGCTCTAAAAGTATAACCACAATAATTTTTTTTTATATACGGTACATATTTTAAAAAAAAACTCAAACAGATGTTATCGGTTTTAAACACCCTGTGATGTTACCAAAGACGGCTCCATGCCAAATTAAGAATACGCATCTAATAATCAGCCAGCACCACAACCAAGCAATAAAGCAGACGTTTTTTGATACAACCCTAACCCTAACCCCCTAACCCTAAGCTCCTAACCCTAGCCCTAACCCTTTTAAATTAGTAAATAAGTAATACATTTAAGTTGCTTGCTACTTCCAGTTTATGTTCTTGCGCTTCCATTTTTCAGTGTAAACTCCAGTGAGACAGATTTGAGTCCCTGAATTATTCTTTGCCATGTTTCCTCTTCAGGTTGGTGGTTTGAGGCTTGCGGACCATCCAACCTGAATGGTGTGTATTACCCAAGCTCATCCACCGTGGTTCGCTACAACGGCATTAAGTGGTACTATTGGAAAGGACCAAATATGATGGCTACCATGGCAACCATGATGGTGCGCCCTGCAAACTTCTAATGACTGTTTATTTTAGGTCAAACCTTCGTCATTTATCATGGACACCGCAGTATTAGAGAGTGAGATCAGAACTGGAGTCAGTGAGTCTGGAAATCTGAAAAGAGTGGAATTTAGCCATTGCCAGTAATTGATGGAGTAATCGCCAAGAGATGCCACAAGCCTCAAATATACAGTTCATGCACAGTAGTTCCTCGGCACCAAGATGCACGCAAAATGCTACTTTTGTCTATATGGAGCTCCTCAACTCTGCCACAAGATAGGGCCTGAGCAAAAATCAGAGCATTGTGGATTGTTTTCACTGACTAACAGAGGATGGATTCCCTCCAAAATTTTAGAATACGACAGGAAGCGATAGAATATGTGGTGTGTGTCAAAAAAGACTCAGCAAAGCAAAGGGTTGACCTTCCAAATACGGACCTGAAGACATAAAATAGTATGTCATTGAGGGCCATTCAACACAGAGGGAGGTAGTTACAGACTTGTTGTTGGCTTTGTTTGATGTTCAAAAATATATGGATTTTTACTAAGATGATCAAACCTAATTTTACATTTTAAAGTAAGACATTTGGTTGGGGAGCCATGGTTCAGACTTAAGCTTTTACATTTCTCACATTGGAGATATACCTTTTTTTAAAAATATTTTTATAGTTTAACATTTTACAACATGACAACATGCTCTTACTTAAAAATAATTGTACCGTGACTAAAACAAGGACGGCCGTAATAAACAACTTTGCCCTTCTAAAGGGTTTTACAGAGTGAAACATTCAAGTTCCTTCCTGTCCTGGCTCTCATGAAATATTCATTTCTGAGTGATTTCGCTCATAAAAGCACATTAAACATCCTTCCCAGTGTGATTTATTCTAGAAATAAAACATTTGTTTTAACATCTTGGGGCAGTTAAAAAGAATATAGCATGTGTATTTTCTGTTGTGAGGACAGCCTCAGACAGCTGATGGGATAAATTATCCAGCAGCACTGTTCCCAGCAGTTCCTATTAGAGTGCAAATGTTTTTCACCTGTATCAGCTGTGCACATTGAGCGTGGACACAGAGGAGGATAAGGTCTGGTCACGTTGACACTGAATGCTCATTGTTTCACATGCACCACTGTGCTTCTCCGAGTGACATATGGCAATTTAGTGCAGTCGGTTTAATGAACTGGGCTAACCATACCTTTATTTTAGTCAGTACTTGTGGATAGTTTCCACAGGGAAGAAACATATATTTGCTGATAATGTAAAAATATGCTCTGACCAGCGAATTCCTCTGTTCTCTGCAAATTGCCTTTCTTTGTGAGGCTTCACTGGACCTGTGAAGCACTCAACCAGGCTTAACTGCTGTTGATTTACTACTCTATTAGGAAAGATGCAGGACATGCTCAACACAGTCGAATTGCTCTGAAGAATGTAGCGCTATTAAATCGCTTGAGCACCGTCTTAAAGTGCTATATGGATGTAAATATCTGATGAAATCCCATTCTAATCTGTATAGAGAAATGGATGATGCGCATATCATCACAAGTGGATGTTGTGGTAGAACTGATTGTGACAACACACACACACTGATTCACAGTGTTTAGATCAACCTATTGCTTTGTTAGTTTATTAGAGCCTCTGAGGACTGGACAGGCTATACATCACAATGGGGCGAAGCTGGGAATGAATCCATCAAAGTGACTTTAATAAAGTCTAGATTTGGCCGACTGGCTCAACAGATGAAATGGCTGTGTTCAGGTCCAGTGAAGAAGACCAAACTCCCAACTTCTCTCCAATCCCAGTTTATTAGACAAGTTTATTTGAAGGAGAGGCCGAAGTACAGCAAGATGTGAGTTGCAATGTGAAGCAATCTTTTCCAATCCACGATTAATATCTCCAAATGTTCAAGAAATTCTCCCATCTTGGTCTTATAATACACAAATTGGAAAAAGTGAGGACTACTGGACTTCGAGGAGAAATTTCAGGATGGACTTTAATTGCACTTTAACCTTTACAGATGAACTTAATTTACATTAATACATTTCCTGGGTCAATTAGAGTTGTTTTTTAAAAAGTCCTTTTCCTTACGTTTTCATTTTGAACTGATGAGATCAAGATGACACTTAACAATGGATCTACTGTGCTTCGCCACTGCTAGGCTTCAAACAGGTTGTTCTCAGGGGGAAATAGCCACTAAGCTTGAAGTGACCCAGAGTGTCGTCAGCAGGTTGCAATTGAGATACGGAGAGACTAAAAGAGTCACAGAAAGGCGTATAAGTCAACGGCCTTGGGAATTTTAATGGACCAACAGCAGCACCAGCAAGTTTTAATCACCTGAAAAAAAGTTAAGCATGTTATGTTCTAACTTGGTTATTCTCCAGTAAGCTAAACACAAAAAACAATGAAGATATAGTTATTGTTCCATACGTTTTTGCAACCAGTGTGTAACCAGTTGACAAAAATTTCATTGTGCCCTCTAACTTCACAAATGGTTCTTTTGGAAAAATAGAAACATTTTAATAAAATAACTCAACTAAATGAGTGAGAAATGAGTTTGTGATTGGATTCATATACTGTACATTTTTATGTATTACTCTGTGTTGCATGAGCAGTTTAGGCTTGACTGAGAAATGATGCGGCGGTAGCGCCAGATGCTCATAAGTCCTTGTCTCTCCCCTCTTGTGCTTTTGTATATTTGATTCATAACGGGTATTTTGGTATCCAGGTATGTGTTGGCAGGCGGTGCAAAAGAGGAAGTGCTCGGGACTGATTTGTCCTAGTCATCTGCGCTGTGTGGTTTACTGTGTCAGCATGCAGAGCGTTTACCTGTGGTCAACGAAAAAGCAATACAGGCCATATATCAGCCTGCCACTTGCAATACATCAGCTACTATTTCTTTTGGATTTTTAAAAAAATATATTTGTTACAGTAAAGAGGAAAAAAGAAAAGCACCACCCGAGCCTTTGTGGTGAATAAAGGAGGCACAAATCCTGCTATCACTTGAGGGCGCTAGTGCACAGAGAATCTGTCTTGAAGACCTCTACAGGTTTAGAATTGAACTGGGCCATTTTTTAACGCCTCTTCCCAGTGCTTTTTCTCCTTATATGTGGTAAACAAAGAAAAAGATAAAATACCGTATTACAAAAACATTAGTTTGGAAGAAACACAAGTTGTTCATTGTTCATTGTTTATTTGCTCATAGTTTTAAAAACTCTGGAATAAAGACTACTGTATGCTGAATACGCATTCAGTACGAATGCAAAATCTAATAAGATCCCCAAAAATCTGCCTTTACAATTATAATAATGCTAATTTCTGATGACTATCAATCAGAGGATCCAACAAAAAAAGTCTATCATTGTAGTTTGCATTCCTCTAGCAAATCGTATCCATCCATCTAAATCTATCGATCTTTCCATCTGAATAGATTAAAGTGCATTCGACTTATTTAGTAGCAAAATACAACTTATAATTAGAGCTCCAGAGCCGTGATTCCCAACCAGTGTGCCGTGAGCACTTGTCAGGTGTGCCGTGCGAAGTGATCAAATTTTGCTTAATTACCCAGAAAATTATTTATTTACAAAAAATAATGTATCTTTGTTCATCTATTTATCTCTTTAAGCACCATAATAATATATATATTTATTAGTGTGACAGCTTTCAGGGGGAGTTGGAATGATTAAACTGCACGGAGTAGCGAGGAGTCTGAAATACAAATGCCCCACGGTGTCACCGGTGATCCCTGTGGTTTTGAGGCATAGTGACAGAGAGAACAAATAAATGCTCTTCTATTAGACGGCAGGATGTACATGCAGTAATTAATGTATCCAAGTTTCGTGACATTTTGTTTGTTGGTGTGCCGTGACATTTTTCAATTGTGAAATATGTGCCTTAGCTTCATAAAGGTTGGAAATCACTGCTCCAGAGTCTAAATGCTAAAATGTCTGCTCTATAGGGTTTACATCTGGAGATTGACTCTGCCCGCCTAAAATGTTGTACTTCTTGCCTCTAATAAACTCCTTTATTGTTCTGGAAGTGGGGTTTGATGAAGGGTCTCCCAATTAATTGGTTGCCTCGTTTTTTAAATTAAATACTTTCTCGGCGGTTTAGCCTTTCCACCACTTTGGCAAAATTGTTTACAACCTCGTACAACCTCTTTTTTTTTTCTTGCCTGGCCTTCCTATTATTTTTGTTGATGCGTGGTTAGCAACAAGCTAAATGACGAGACAATGACTAGACACAGGTGGCTGGAGGGAGCTGATTGGTTGACATAAGGAACAGGAATAACGAGAACAGGTGGAAACCAAAACCTAACGAGCAAGACATGAACATTGGACACAGAAAAAGAGAACAAAACATGAAACAAAACTAAATATAAAACTAAAAATAAATAAACACAAACCATCACAGTTTCATTCGAACAACCAACCAACAATGTTCGAACGGGTTACAATGTGGGATTTAAGTCACTCTGGATTCAATGTGATCTTCACAGGCATGATAGTTCCAGTATGCGGAAAAACAAGCCCGTCACAGTGGAGTTTTCCCCCCATAAGGGAAATAACCAAATGTAACACAAACAAAAAAACATACTGACAGCAGCATTTGTGGTGACGAAGATCTGCAACCAAGACAAAAGGAGTCACAGGAGACGTGATGAAATGTGAACTTGGGATATGAAAGATTTGCTAAGAAAAGAAAAAAGACTTCTGGTTCTGCAACTATCAGTCATGTAATTGGCTGTGCCTAGGCGAAAAATGTTTTTTGAAAATGTCACCGTGCACAACATATCCTCATCAAATAATAGAGAATCATATAACGCCACAGTAGAGGCGGTTATCGTCACAGTCTAGCCTTTTGTATGGATGCACCCAGCAGGATAATGGCCCATCAAATGCATTCATACCCCAGTTAATATTTGCGGGAACTGTGTGATGGTATCAAAGTCAGAATGGGTCGAGATCCCTGGGGGAGGTTGAAACAGTACTTCAAGGAAGCCACGTTTATTTTAGAGGGAAACAGCCTTGCCCATTAACAGAGTAGTGAACTTTGTTAGCGTTAGCTCTGGGCTGTCAGCTTTCTTTGTTTTCTCAAGAATTTCAAATCACACCCTTCAACACTGTCTTTTTAAACTGATGAGTATTACACCTGTTGTTGGAAATAGCCAAATAAATTATTTGAAATAATGAGGACTATAATACCAATTGAGAAATGCAGGCGAAAAGGCAAGTTATGAGAGAAACACAAGTGCTGGCCAAAAAATCGCCTTGTTTATTATTTAAAAAAGGCAGTGATCTCTGTTGCCTTTATAGCTTTTTCAGTCCTCTATTATCTGTAGAACAAATGTGCACATGTTTATAAATGACTTTTTTTTCCTGTGTTCTCATTTGTGCAAGGAAACTCACTGTTTTCAATCCTATTTTTTCCTTCTTCATTTTGAAAATTGGAGTCTATTTTCTCCTGCAAGACAACAGTGCATGTGTACACGTGGAAAATTCTGCTGATGCCGTGTTGGTATGCGGCTCAGTGCTCGAGATTTGTGGAAATGGCAGGTGTTCTCTCGGCTTGGGCAGTGACAGGTCAGATGTGTGGCCAGAGGAGCAGGGTGACAGAAAGAAAACAACAGAGCAAAAGATCAAATATTTGTTGCTTGTTATTAAGCAACAAATCCATTTCTATTTAATCTACATCACAGTTGTTGATCATTTTATTTGGCCCTGATTTTTGGTGATTGTTCCTTTTACTTTTCACAGAAATGCTTCAAATGTGATTTCTTAGCGAATGGGTCAACCTCTTGTCCTTCTGTTATTACATGGACAGTCCAACCACAACAAATGTTGCATCACGTAGAGTAAAATGGCAAATGCTGTAATTGACTTCGATTGGTCATATGCACACCGCTTCATTTAATCAAAATATCGTTCAGACTGAAGCAATTTCACCAAACAGTTCTGGTCCATCATCAAACCATTGTCATCGTTTTAGCACTGGAGTACATTGTTTAATGTTACTGCTATTACTACTAATGATACAAATAATGACAGAAAACAACAGTGGATGTAAAGATTAGTATAGATCTGTTCCATTTCGAACAAAATAAATTATCACATCTTAAAAAAAAAATAAAAATAAAAAATACCCTGAAATAGCTCATAATAAATCATAATCAGGATTCCCACTCAGAATATATTAGGTCATGAACAAGAGAAGTGTTGCTACCTCATATCCACGCTCATAATACTCACGTCATATTGCTGCAGCACTTGTATCTGAATTTCATTATGTTTCGCAAGTGTACCTAATTTTTTTGCCCAGTGAGAGTACGTCAAGATAAAACTGTCAAACCTGCCAAATATTATAGATCCAAACAAACAATAGGCCAAGGTAACCCGTCATTTCCTGAGATCTCAAATGTCTCAGGAGCTGAGTTCTAAAATGTCATTGCCCCAGGGTTCAAGTGCTTTCTGATGAGCAATTTTATTGGTGAAATCTGTCCAGGTTCAACCAGTGTGCCGCTGCCACTTGACAACTGTATTTTGTGGCCCGTGAAAAGGACATGTCAGGTTGTCTCGGTCAAACACGGTTCCCCTTTCCGATGCGCGTTCGGATGCAAAAATGATGCGCAAGGTAGCAGAAAGTTTAGTTTTTGGCTCACCTTTTGTTTCTTAGCTTAACAGAAACCTTTTTTTTTTTTTTTCCTAACACTCCCCTGCAGAATGCCTTCATTTGCCCATTCTAAACAAAACCAGGCCTGAGGGGACCCAAGAGCAGGCTGGAGAAATAAACAAACTACCAAGCAAACAAGCACACATTCATAAACACTGGAAAGTTGAATACCAAGAATCATCGGCAAGGAGCTTTTTAATCTGTCTTCAGGCTACATGAATGTATGTTTGTGTGTGGGTGTTTGCCCTGCTTCCGTCTGCCTGTGAAGGTAAAAGGTGTCCAAACTGAGCGGGGGACAATATGTGTCAGTGAGCGAGGGAGATGACTACTGAGGGAGAGGTGGTGGAAGGGAAGTGAATGAAAAATTCATACGGCTGCAGGTCCCAAAAGCCCTCCTGTCTTTGCCAGGAGTGCTCGGTTTCAAACAGCCGGGCAGGAGCTGTGGGACTGTGCCAAAGAGATAGTAGGCATACACACACATGCATTCACAGGGAAGAAGGCCAGAGGATGTTCTTATCTTGGAATCAGGAGTCAACAGCACAATAACATCGCTACTTAGCAGCGCAGTGTACCAAACAGCTTGGCGGTAGTCCCCTGGATCTCTTTCTCATGTTGATCATCACAGCTTTTCTTCAGTCACTCCAAAAAAAGTGATGCAAAATCAATGCAATTTTGGTCCTTGGCCTTTACACTGTACACAATAGTGCAGATTAATGATTTAAATGTGGACCGCAGACAAACCAAGGGGGCATGAAGCACAGTAGATAAATAGGATGTTAATTTTTCTTTCATTTTTGAAACAATATTAGAGTGCAAACAGCCATGTGATGACAATAAAAGCAAAGATAGAGACCAACCGCAGTGTTGCCATAGCCACAGCTTCATCCTTCAGATGCAAAGTCAGAAGAGTGGAGTAGGCTGAGCGAAAAAAGAAGGCAATGGAACTTTTACAGCTCTCTCGCACTGTGCAAAAGTGGGTCAGCAACGCATACTGAGTACCCAAATGTCTCAGATCAACCCGTCTGCATGCTGAGATCAAGCAATCGGTGGAATGACGTCGTCAAAAATGGTGGGTTCCACCCAGTGCACAGACAAACCACCAGAGAGACCAAACAGATTGCGCATGTTTGACTTGGACTGCCAAATGTTTATAAGATCTACATGCACAGTCAATCCAATTAAGCTTGTCAAGACACTGTGCATGTGAAATGTTTGATAATTGAATTTCTAAGTACTGTGCTTCCACTTTGGAATACTATTAGGAAATCATAGTTCACTGAAGGACTAGTAGAACTGCACTGCTTTATACCAATACTTAATAATAATATAAACATCTTTATTATTATTTCATGTGGAAATTATATCATGAGCTCATCTTTACCAGGAAATTGTAAAACTGTATCAACGAGGCAACGTATGGCCCAGGGACTTGGGGGTGGGTTGCGTCAGAGACTAGTAAAAAAAGATTTGCTATCTCTCTGTTTCATAAAATACTTTGTGTTGCTTTTTTTAAGAATTAAAAGGTGCTACATAGAGAAAAAACTGATTGATTTTGTTCTATGCAGTCGAGTCTTTTAATGGATATTCAAATTACACAACTTCGTGTGTTGACAGTCTCCTTTCTTATACACATTAGCATGTATCATACTTGTCCAACATTTTGTCAATCACTTGTTAGAACATGCTCATTACGTCAACCATATTGTATAGCGCAACAATATGTTGATCATTTGAAACCAATTACTGTTGGTGGTTAAGATTTAAAAAAAAAAAAAAACATCTATTATCCACAATTCCAAAGTGTTTTCCTTAAAATTGTCTCCCCCATCTGTAAGTGGCACACACCATCCCTGGAAATGGATCAGGGGGAACAATTTTGAATTGAATTGGCCGGAAGTGTAATCCTTATGATTGTTTTTCATCTAGCATTAAAGTAGAACAGAGAAAGATGGGAATGGATGTTGTAAAAAATAAAATACAACTTGCAAACATGCCATACAAGGTCAGAAAACAAGGTGTGTCTTTCCCTCATGGTCCAAACTACAGTAAAGCAATGCACTTCTCATTGGTTTACTTTTCAAATAGCCAAAAAGGT
This sequence comes from Phycodurus eques, assembly GCF_024500275.1. Taxonomy (NCBI): domain Eukaryota; kingdom Metazoa; phylum Chordata; class Actinopteri; order Syngnathiformes; family Syngnathidae; genus Phycodurus; species Phycodurus eques. The sequence continues at coordinate 5,289,517 of NC_084544.1, forward strand.
ACAGTGTATTACTGAGCAGATTATGTGTCAAAGGTCCAAAACTGTGAGGTACATTCCAGTTGCAGTGATATACGTTGAACTTAACCTACTCTATATAACTTTTAGCTTTCTCCAATGTGTAAAATACAGGACAGATACTTAAGTTTTGACAGGGACCTTAAACGGTTAGAACCTACTACACCCCTTGTTGACATCTCAACCCCCATGGTGGTTAAGATGTAGGTCATAAAACGTTTTCATCACCAGGAGCACAGGGAGCCACGTGTAAGGACTATTCGTTTATCCTCACGGTCGAGATGGTCATTTCTCTGACATGGCAGAATTGGGCCCCGGAGAACCGGGAGGACCATTTGCCAACAGTGTAAGACGTATGGCGCAGAAATAGATGACTACTTACATGTACACACCTTGCACGTACGTAAACACTCACAGCATTTACCAACATGACATCAACACAAGAGTGATGAGAGCATACCCACATGTCAAGGAAAATCATATATAGCAATGGACATGTGTGACCACATCCTTCTCAGTGACAATGACGAGAGCTTTAGACCGAGTCATGGTCTCCAAGGGGCAAGTGTGATGATCAAGGAGACCTTTGGGAGATGGACTGACACTATACCTAAAAAGCCCCCAACTCTTTTTTTCATTTACCACAGACAAGCCTAGATCCTTAAATCTATTGACCCAGTCCTTGACCCAAAGTGCTCACTTATGCCAAAAGGTTCTCATCAAGTTGGAATGTGTTTTATCCATTCATCCATCCATCTATCCGTGTTGTTTCTCCACCATCCTTGACATGGTATTCTTTCTTCTCAGCATTAGCTTGACCGACTGTCTGTGGACTGAACTCTGTCCACATTTGAGGCCTTAAGCCTGAAGCATTGCCGGGAGGCAGCACGACAGCAGCTGTGCATGACACATGTTCCCCAGATCCACCTCTCTTTGCTTCATTTCATTCTCCTCACCCTTCATTTCACTGCTGCTCTGCCATCCCACTATCTTCATTCCCCTTTGGCCCACGTACCACACCACTCTGAACAGGTAAACCCACCAGAGGGCTAGTTTTACACTCTTGACTTACTGTAATTCTACAGCTGCTTTCTCCTCCACATGGCTAAACTTCCATTGAGTCAATGTGTTCATCACCACCGGAGACATATGTTCCAAAAGCCGTGAGCACAAAGAGAGGAAAGGACTGACCTAATCATAGGAGGCATCTGCCAAGGACAGGTTTGAGGAAGACTAAACTTTTCAAACTTTTAATCTGAGTTTTTATCAGATAAACAGATATGAGAGGAGATCTGTACTGCTTTCCATGACATTAATGACGTTATTACCGAAAGGATTTTTCAGCATCCGACCAAAATTGACAACTGTCTGTTGTCGTACTAGAGCGGCTTCAATTACCGGAGACAAATTCCTTGTGTGTTTTTTGGACAAACTTGGCAAATAAAGATGATTCTGAAATATCAGAGGGAATTGCAATGTCTACTATATACTATACATTTCAATTGAGGTGTCTTGCATAGAGTTAGAACCTATTACGTCTTACATGCATTGTGTGCATGTTTGGACCCTAGTAAGCATGTCGAATTCATTCCACTCCAAATAAACATCTGAAAGTGTTTGTTAGTGTTTGTTTGCTGACCTCTGCCTTTGCCTCTAAGCTGGTAGCTCATCACTTTTTTTTTTCAGGTAGACATTTTGCCTTTGGTGGTGCTTTCCAACATATCACGCCTCGAAATTCCATTCAAGCTTATGCGGCAATCGGTCTCTATCTTCTTCAGCAATTGCTCTACGGAAAATCACTTAAGTACAAGTATGCGATGCATTTCAGAAACATATTTGAAAGAGAACACATTTTATGTCAGTACACATGCATGCGGTACTCTCACTTTACTGATAATGCTGCAGAAAGAAAGGTCTGAATAGACCTTCGTCTGATGTACATATTCTGAGAAAAGCCTCGTAATCAAATGGTAGTGTGGTGTTGAAATATTTTGATAAAGGTATATATGTGTTGACAAAATATTTGAGGAAAATTACAGGCTCCTAAATGACTATTAATTAACCACTAGCTCTCCCAATAGATTTAAATAGCTGAATTAGGAATTAGACTGCCTATTTTTTTATCTGGTTGAACATAACCTAGAGCAATGTGAAGTACCCAGTCAACATACAACTCTATCCCCAAACACAATTTGTGATTTATACCAACCAACATAATAATTGCTTCAGGGAAGGTCGGGTCAAATGCAACAACACGAATCTTTGTCACCCAAAGGTGCACAGATATCAAATCTGTCAGGCTTAAATTTAGCACCTCCTTTCCATGAGCCTTCAACATGTTTCATTACCATTCTTGTGGGTTTATCTAGAATATGCATTTTCCAGCTCATTATACCCACTTTAGGATCCCGCAAGGTCATTAATCCCTATCACTGTGTTCATTATCACACATGCCAAGCTATTATTCCACACTCTGTGTATCTTTTTACCCGGATGCATGCTTCACTGTGATCTGTCTCGCTTTCCCCACTTAGAGATTTCGTTTGAGTCGCACTGTGCTTGCATAAACAACATAAAATACTGTGAGGAGAAAACAGATTTGAATATGATCTCTTATCATCAACAGATGCCAATCAGGCATTTGCTCTAAAGGCCTGGTGGAAATGACAAATGTTTTGTCCCAGGCACACTGTGGAAAAATGCAAATGTCGTGTGTTTTAACCTAACAAACTCGAATTTTGTATTAAAAAAAGGAAAGAACAGAGACAAAAACTTTTGGGGATGAAAAAGGTTGATCCCAAAATTGGAATAAAATGCCACTTTTTCTCCAGGGGTAAATTTTTTGATGTTCCATCATTTCCGGACCTGTTTCAAAGCAGTTGTTTTTAACTTCCTGCCTCAGCCTTTTTGTGACAGGAGAGCCTCAAAAGTGTCATAAAAGGCAATATTGTGTCATTTAGGCCATTTTTGACAGTTTTAGCTTTTGCGGAGGAACCTGCCATCATCTATATAGTTTGAAGAACAGCTGCTTCAGACAATCACATAATCAGCTCTTAAAATACAAAAAAAAAAAATACAAAAAAAAAAGGTAATTTTGCCTGACCTTAAACCATCAACGGCCACTTGAGTTTTACTCAAGATTCATGCGTAGGTATTTCTTCTCTTTTGGTTGCCAGGAGCGCCGATTGCACAGGTCAAGCAACCATTCAGATCACGTTAATTAGCTTTCTAAAGCTAATGAGTGCCGAGTAACGATACAAATTGTTCTGTCAACGCTGACTTTGAGCCTGCTTGAATTGTTTGGGTGTGAAGTCAAGAGGAAAAAAAAGGATTAATCATGTTCAAATTCATTTCCCCCCACCAGATGAGTAATGTTTCAGTGCTCACATTCATTTTGGCCATTATTTGGATTGGACTCGTAGCCACCTCTGATGTTGTTTTGTTAGAAATTCCATCATCATGAAACAAGATGATGTTACCCCTGACATAATTTGAGAGAAACCCGTAACACCAATTGGATGATTCTTGAAAAATCTGGAGCCCACAGTGACTGAAAGTGCACCAACGAAGCTAGGATGGAAATATGAGGTTTTGGTTTTTAAGATGAACTGTGGCCACATTCCTCTCTCTCTCTCTCTCTCTCTCTCTCTCTCCCCCACAACCCTCGAAATCTTCAGCTCAACGCAAACGGGAATGGGTGTTGCATAAACCGATAACGGTGTCGTGCTGCAAGTGGTATTTTCAAACCAGTTTCTGGTGAATTGATTTTCAGTAGCAGCAAATGAGAAGAGGATTTACTGTATGGTGCTGTGCATATGAAGAGGGGCAGCAGGACAGTTTGTCACATTCACAAAGACCGCATTAATGCTGTGACCCACTTCAAGCTGAGCCACAATGATGAGGATGCTGGTCTCGTAATACTCCCGTTATTGCCACTGTCAACTTCATTCTCCCTGGCATTGTCATAATATCCATAGATACATTTAGCTCCTCTATTATTAGACTGTGAATCCCATGATTCTTTATGAATGTGCCATAATTTCAAAATTAACCTTAAATAGAAGCCTGTGTGTCAGAGTGGAGAGATATTTTTTTAAGAAAGAATCTTCATAAGTAAAATGAAGTCATCTTTCCTTCTTAAGTCGCTTCCCCTTTTTCTTCATCCTGAGATTGTTGTCAAGCCCTCGCGAATAAAATCAACGTGGTTGATGGATAAACCTGAAGAAAATGAGTTGTCAGGGCACAGGAAACCCTTCATTAACTTCGCTGCCACATACAGCACTTATTTGCCCACGTCTCCTAAGGTGGATTACCTTTTCCATGTTATCATATTTTAAGGATGCAGTTTTTATGTCTGAAAAACATAGAATTGGTTTGTATTTCTGTGTGTCACAAATGTATACCTGATCATTCCCCTTTGAACGATTCCGTTTCAAGAACTGCTCACGCTGTATTTTTCATTAACATACAGTGACAATATACACAACAGGGAGACTCAGGATGAAAATGTCAAACGTGGAAGTGGACGGGTCAAGGAACCAAGTTAAGAATTGGTTGAAGATCTTGTGTTTGAACAGTAAAATATCCAATAAACCTCAGGCTGTGACATTTACCTTTCACTGAGTGTGGACCACAATCAGGCAAACACTTCTCAGCATGGCTTTCAATGGATTTTATCTTTTTTTTTTAATTATGAAACTTTGCCCATGAGCCCAAAAACATCCTTTCAGGGACTGTAAGTGCTGGTCCAATAAACAGTGTATACATGTACATATAGCTTCCTTTAATTCACGAGAAGAGTCACATTCTGCGTTAGTTTTACTGTTCCACTCTCATTTTCAGATTAAGGCTAGCTCTTGTCTTGTTTGCTGTTCATCTGAAGAAGGACGAACAGTACTTCAGACTAATTTGATTTGCAAGACACTCAGAACCAAGGTTAAGGGTTTCATACTTTGGCTGCGTCGTGACAATTTGGTGCAGTACTATGTCGCTCCGATAGGAGCCACTGATGCTCTGTATGCCGTGGATAAACACAACAAGAATTAGTGAGGGTGAAAAATGGTAAATAAAAAAAAAATTTAATAAAAAGAGAGTTCGCTGGCTTTGTATACTAACAGCTGTGCTCTATAAGCAACTCCAGACGATTAAAATTCGAAAAGTATAAGCAAACTGGTAATCTGCATCCTGGCCTGCACTGATTCACCGAGTTCAGATCCCACCTCAGTCTTCGTGTGCCTTGTGAACTGCAGATGAGACAGTCAAGAGTGCCGTAGAATAATTTAGGGATGCTTATGAGCTCGCAAAATGTGACCCACTTCTAACTTGTGCTGACTGGAAGGCGCAAAAGTCTAATAATATTTCAGGAGATGCATCATAAATCTTAAATAATACCCCAGAATGCTTCATGTGGAACGACTGTTTGGCACGGCTGTTAAATGCTGAGGCATCGCTGTGCTCTGTTGTCTGCCATTGTTCAGCGAGTGTTGCAGGCAGAAAAACACAACAGAAATGACAGATCCAGCATTCTCAGCGCTACGTAGTCATACAGCCCGCCTCCAAGCAAAGGCATCTGTCCTCTTGTTCCCTGACACAATGTATTTATTTTTGTTGTTTACTTTGTTTTGAGATACACTATAAATTGGACATCTGATGGACGAGCAGTCTGATGCAACAATAATTGTGCAGGGGCTGCCGGGTTAATTTTGATTTTGACAGAAAAAGGAAAGGTCTGCCTCTCAAAAGTCACCTGCTATCTGCTTGTTTTTTCTCAGACACATTTTTTAAAAAATATATATCATTTCTGACATTGTGTTATTTGTTTAGATCTTCCAAGTGCAGCTTTTTCCACATTCATCCTGGCTCCTGTTACGACTTCCTCCAAAGGCTTCTCTCAATGACAGAGAGTGCTGCTGGGGAAATTGGAACGATTAATTTAGAGCCAGCCTCCTGCAAGGCACCTGAGCTTTACAAACCTTGCAGCGCTGAGCTATTGAAAAGTGTACTCTAGTTTACTAAAGTTTCCTGACCGCTGTGGGGAAAGTAAGAAAACTAATGAAAAAAAAAAACTTAACATAGAAGCATATGCAAGCGCCTTTTACCAGCCTCGAAAAGTGTGAGGCTTTGTCATGGTGCTCAGCACACTCCTTTGTGTGTAGCAATCATTAACGTAGACGACAACATTTCAAAACACTTTACAGTCATGGTCACAGATAAAAATTAATACATAATAGTCTAGTCTGGCGGCACGGTGGCCGACTGGTTAGAGCGTCAGCCTCACAGTTCTGAGGACCTGGGTTCAATCCCTGGCCCCCTCCCACATCCCAAAAACATGCATTAATTGGAGACTCTAAATTGCCCGTAGGTGTGACTGTGAGTGTGAATGGTTGTTTGTTTGTATGTGCCCTGCGATTGGCTGGCAACCAGTTCAGAGTGTACCCCGCCTCCTGCCCGATGATAGCTGGGATAGGCTCCAACACGCCCGCGACCCTCGTGAGGAGAAGCGGTTCAGAAAATGGATGGATGGATAGACTAGTCTAATTTCCATTGCTCTATACAGACATTCTTGCTTTAAACTAGATCTAAAGCTCGGAAAGACAAAGTGCATTTTTATAAGAAGTGGTCCTTGGGTACAAAAAAGAATCACTAAACTAAATACAAAATGTAAAAAAAAAAAAAAAATACAATACAATCAAACAGACTGAATGACAATATCCTATCTCCCAATGACAAGCAAATGAAAATGAGATGCATTTGAACATTAACAAGTTAACATTGCATTTAAAACCATCACACACAGTGGAATAAGCAGCCTAAGTACAGTTCAGTTGTATTTAACTTACAAAATATTTGTATTTAATCATTAAGGACAGTTTGTATTGAAACAATTCATATTTCACTTATATGTACAATACATGTTTCATACATTTTCATTGAATCATTATTTGGGCAATTGTTTTCTGTTTTCCTGTATTTAAGTGCAGTGTTAATGTTCAAACACAATGTTCCAATGACTTACTTAAAAATATTAAACTTACTTTTTAGGAATAAAACATTTGCCTCAGTTTTGATGAACACTTAGACCTACTTTGCTACTATATTTTAATATTTTTCATGGTGGTGGTACATGGAGAGCTATGTTTTAAGTTATCTCAAGGCATGGGCTAAGTGTCAAGCAAGAAAAAGCGGTGGTGTTCTTCAAAACTGAAATGTAATATGTGAGAGGAGCTTTCTGTAACTTCTTCATAATCATTCATTCACCTTCTGTTCCGCTTTTCCTCACGCAGGTTGCGGGCACGCTGGAGCCTATCCCAGCAATCTTCAGGCGAGAGGCAGGGTACACCCTGAACCGGTCGCCAGCCAATCGCACGGCACATATAAACAAACAACCATTCGCGCACGCATTCACATCTATGGGCAATTTAGAGTCCTCAATCAACCTACCATGCATGTTTTTGGGATGTGGGAGGAAACCGGAGTACCCGGAGAAAAGCCACACAGGCACGGGGAGAACATGCAAAGTCGGGGCTGGGATTTGATCCCCAGTCCTCAGAACTGTGAGGCAGATGTGCTAACCAGTCGACCATTGTGCCTTCTTCATAATCACTCAGTTTATTTACTGTGCATCCAACCCTTCAAAGCTGCAGGGCTTTTACCACCCTTAATCAACATCTCTCCTCAACAGGGTGCGGATCGGGCATTTTTCCTCACCCACGTAATTGACTCCAAGTGTTTGTTAGGCAATAAAAGTTTATGATGATTCAACATCAAGCTGCCTATCTTTCTTTTCTTTTTTTTAACCAAATGATTGGTGTGGGGATGGCACGTTCTGAACCAATAATGAACTACTTAATCTGGAGATGTCTAATTACAGACCGATTAGGGTTTGAATGTTCGGCCGTCAGTTGATGAAGGAGAAACGTGGGCATACATTGGCATTTTAAGATGCTGACATAATTATGTTTTTTCTTCATCAAGTATGTACTGTTGTCTCACAGCAGGGAGGGTATGGGATTGTTAAATTGTTGGTAGGCTTGAAATGCATTTCAAAGTGCAACGATTTCTACATCGGAGAGATGAAGCAACCGCTTCACAGACGCATGGCTCAGCATCAACGGGCAGTGTCTTCTGGTCCAGTATCGGCGGTTTATTTGCATCTCAAGAACAATGGTGATTCCTTCGAAGACAACAACGTCCAAATTCTGGATAGAGAGGACCGCTGGGTTGAAAGAGGTGTAAGAGAAGCCATCTATGTCACACTAGATAAACTTTGACATGATAGTTCTTCGGCCGCCGCTCTGGAACTTTGGCCAGCCTTAAGCCCTCTTTATACTCCTGCGGTCGCACATGACCGACGAATTGCCCCGCGCGGCCCGTCTGCGTAGCTTGACGCGCACACGACAAAAATAGTTGCTGCGCGTCAAACGCCGCGGAGATCATCTCTCGTGATTGGTCCGTTTTAGTCACATGATGTGATGACGTACTCAGCGTGCCCCTTGGTTCTACATACCATCTACGCCACCACCTTCTCGATCAATTTTGCAGCATAATTAAACATATAATCTGGTCATCTATGTCCATTTGTTCTCGCAGACACTGTTCTACAGTCGCCATTGTTGTTGCTTTCTTCCTTGTTACAGAAAGGAGAGTATAAAGGGATACCTGCAAATGGCCCAAAAAATGCAGAGGAAACGCCACCCATTGGTGTCCTAGCCAATACCAGTCGTAGCGACACCCCCGACTTGGCGGTGAACTGCAGTACATTCTCTCGAGTATAAAGGCAAACTACGCGCGGGACAACCGCAGTGATGTCAGCGCGGTAGCTGTCCGCGCGAGTATAAAGAAGCATTTAGTTGCCAAGCTATTGGCTGAGAAACTCAATGTGGAGATGGTTGGTATGTTAATTACATTGGCGGAAGAACAGAACGTACAATTGTCTCGTCTCACAGACACATTTTCAAAAGTAAGCAGGTAACAAAAGATTTACTTATTTACTTTCACACTTGCTGTGTTGGCAAACAGTCCAAAGACCCAACTATATGTATGCAAACATTACAAATTTTAGTTTTCCATAATATGACTCTTTTCAATAGCAGTAGTGCTGCTAATTTAACATTATCTCAGTCTGCCTAAGTTGTTGAGATTTCTACACACACACACATGCTAAATGACTTTTTTTTTTGTAATTTATTTTGACTTTCCATATAGAACACAATGTCACTTTGAAGTCCAATAGATATATGTACTGCAGAAAGCAACAATATCCTCCTCTTGCTTCTCGGAAGAATTGTGTATATTTTTAGGGTTTGGGGGAAATTGATATGGGAGAGAGGGGCGCTGCTCAGTGATCCATCCATTGGTGCCAACCTTGGTGGCCAGAGTGCCAAATTTAGACAAAGTGTTCTTATAAGTCAATTTAGATCAGGTCAATAGGCCACGGAAAAACTTGTCACTGTCTCTGGCAGTAAGAATCAGTTAAAAAAAAATAACCCCAGTAATGATGCTCACTTTTGACGAGCAAATGTCGTACTCATCTTTTACTCGTTAGACTGTATTTGTCTCTTTGATGTCACAAAATCACTAAGTCACATTTTTAAAAGATACACATGCTGTAACATTCAAAGATGTAACAGCAAAAACGTTTTTTCATAGCAGTATAAACAAGGAGAAAGGAGAAGTTGATATATCCTGTTTCTGTCAGTTGATTTAGTAGGAAAAAACAGATTTATGGTGCAAAATATGGTTCCAGAACTATGTATACACACTGAAAATGTTTTTATGTATAAACTGAAGGATGGCTAGCTAGGAATAAATTACCACAGTCATACTTGATTGAATAAATATTTACATTATTTTACAGCACCTCTTTAAAATATTAACTTTACAAATGTGTCAAGATGAAGTCATTTCAAATTAATTAAACACATTAATTTCTTCTGCGATTGGCTGGCAACCAGTTCAGGATGTACCCTGCCTCCTGCCCGATGATAGCTGGGATAGGCTCCAGCACGCCCGTGACCCTAGTGAGGAGAAGCGGCTCAGAAAATGGATGGATGGACATTAATTTCTTCATGAAGATACTTTTCATTTTCTTCCTAGATGGACTAAAACATAATTTTACAGTTTAGAAATTATACATTAGCACACCTTTGGTTGATGTTTTGAAAGTTTACTCGCATTTGAAGTATCTTGAAAAGATACTCCCATATGGTGAGCAATAAGCCGGAAACAGTAGCTCCTGTAGAAGCCTTGTCGTCTCTGCAGAACAAGCAAGCCAAAGTCATACGAGCCACGTTTCTTCTCCAGACAGAGCCCGGTCTCGTTCAATTGCCCTTAATTTACGATCAATATGATGGCCAAAGACACATGAGTGCAACTTGGCTGCTTTCACTATTGCCTCCGTTTTGGAGAAAGAAAACCCTCGTCCTCAATGGATTTGCCCTTGTCCTCACACAAGCAGGTCAATTACATCAATAACTCCTAACAATAGCACCAAATGAAGTCTACTTTCACAGCCTTCTTGCAATTTTGTGGCAGGCATAATCTGGCTTTACAGGACACGCTCACTTTGCGTACCACGGCAAGACGGAATCTCTGCCGAAAGCTTGTCAGCTAGTGAGACATGGCTTGTCTCGCAAATGGTGTAGTGCGGGGTGCGGGCAGATGTACTTGCCAGGGAAGCGTCGCAAACTGGCGTGAGTTACAGATGTGGCGCTGAAGCCGAGAGCGTTGGGAGGTCACCATTTTGGAGTTGATGCATTTGGAGGGAATGAGATCTGTGTGTTTGTGTGTTGGAGGTAAGAGACATGGAAAGTCATAGCAAACACATTTATGGGAGCACATGTGCAGCACCCATCAGTCACAAGGAGCACTACCAATGCAAAGCTGAAATCCATGTTTTTATAGAACCTGTTTTGAAAAGGATGACACAGTATGCGTTATGATTAAGCTAAGGAGCATGATTATTTAAATATACAAAATAAGCAAGCGTTGTCCTTGTCATACAATAAAACAATAAATAAATGCAGGCAGTTGGCATGTGACACACAGAGCAATTATTTAGACAACTGGCAATGACAAGAAACAGATTTCAGTGGTGAATCATTTTTTTTTTTTTGGTTCCGCTCACAATCAGTTGCGCATAACCCATAATTTATATGAGAAACAGTAAGTAATTTCGTTCTGTACTTTCCCTTCCCTTCCCCTTCCATCCCTTCTCCTTTGATGCGGTTGGGCTCTTCTTTTCACCATTTTTTATTTTTGCTCTCTTCCTCCATCATTCCTCCATAGCGGCGGTCAGATGGAGCCGAGGGAACCATATGCATAACTCGCAACCTAATTGGGCTTCAGGAAGCGCTACCAGACAAGTCACTTGTTTACCTCCTGTGCGGCTTGGCCTGTGGCATTGATAAAATCAGATCATATTTATTCCCAGATCACAGCAAGAACACAAGATGAACCAGTATATCAAGCCATTGGTTGGAGTTGATAGAAGGAAAAACAAAATCCCGTATGCCTTTTAGTATCTTCCAAATGTCTTTAATTGTGTGTGTTGCCCCATCATCCCTTGATATTTGCAAAGTACCATTGCTTGATGTCTTCCGTCGGGATAACGAGGAGCTTTCTACCAGCACAGCACCTTTGATATGTTAAAGAGGTCTGACGAACCAACTGGCAGCGGCAATTGAATTACATTAACTTTGCCTTGTAGGGACTGAACGATGGAGCGGGGAAAGTAATCAACAGAGGTAGAACGAGTGGGAGGAAAGGAAGGCAGAGTAAAATGGAGTAAGACAGGTAAAAGAGGAGGAAAAACTGATGAAACGAACATTACACGGGAGCTTGACATATACAGTACATACTGCATACTAAATCAGACCTATAAGACTGTGGCAAACATTTGAAGGCATGGGTTAAGTAATTGAAATGGGCGCATTGCAATCCGTCTCACTACCTCAACTTGGTAAAACATGACTTGAGCTATTTTGCTATTTATTTAAATGTACTTCTCAGCTCCCGCACCATGAGTTTCCTCACCTGTCGTAAACTCATTTTATCAATCTATTGGGAACCGTTTCATTTTACGTGAATCTGTTTTTATAGGGTTTTAAGGCAAATATAGTTTAATGGGTTGGTTAATTATAAATAGTTTAAGATTAAAAACACATACATCTGTGATGTGTGTTAAAATCTGATGCTCAGGGGAGTGCTACAGCCTCAACTGTGCAAGGGTGAGGCACCGATAGGCTTATTGTGGATGTAACGCAACAGAGGTTTCTGTATTCCTGTCATGTATAATAAACAATAATATGTAAAGTTAAATAATAAGCCAGAGAGCAGTTCCAGAGTTAGCTGCAGCTGTAAAAAAAAAAAAAAAAAAAAAAAGTATGTCCACTGAACATCGACAACATCATTGTTGGTTGGTTGAAGATGACACTTGCTTTTCTCGTGACCGCTCATGGTTCATAAAATCGGAACGTGACAAAAAAAAAGAAAACGGAAGTTGTAAAAGACAAACATTCTCCAGAGAACAGAGACAGAAGACTCTTCCTTAACCATTTAACCTTACTTTGCTAATACTTGAGCTGGGAAGACGAGTAGGAGATGTAATAAATGATAGCAGAGGCAGTCACCTATCTGTTGGCTGATGCATTATTGATCCTAGGCTGTCGCCAGGGCGACGAGTAGAGCTTTCTGTGGGTGGAGTATGCTGACCATTTACAGTGACACATGGGAAGACCAATACAAGTCTGCATCTCCATCACGAGAGTGAAAACAAACAAAAAAACCTACTTATTTTCTACTGTGCTGTTCCAACGTATTTACGCAAGACTCAATTCCAGCCACTTTTGTACCAAACAGTATCAGTCACAAGAGTGTTGATATGTGTCCAGATCTGCACGAGGCAAATCCCCCAGGAACTTGAAAAGTTACAGATGAAGCTCTTGGGATCTGTCTTTTATGACAAGTGATGAGATGTTACGAAAAGATACGCCAGGAGCGCTTGGGGCAAATTAGACAGCAGATTAATTACATCGGGTATCTGGCCATACCGCAACACACTATAAATGTGCTCATTTCCAGGCTGTCTGCGGCAAATAGATGACTTCATAAAAAGACACCAGAGGACAGTACGTGTGCAAGAAAGAGAGAGAGATAGTGGGAGAGCAAGAGAGAATATCCATGAAAATGTGTGTATTCCTGAATAGCCATCCATTTTATTTTCTGTATTGCTTGTTCTCACTAAGGTTGGGAGTGAGCCTGAGCCAAGCCGAGTGAGGCTACATTCAAATCTTCCTAGCAGTTTGAAAACTGCATACTCTAACTTTAATGAATAAACCACAAAATAATGAACATTTTAATTGTTGAGGAAACATCCATCCATCCATTTTCTGTACCGCTTATCCTCGCTAGGGTCACGGGCGTGCTGGAGCCTATCCCGGGCGAGAGGCGGTGTACACCCTAAACTGTTCGCCAGCCAATCGCAGGGCACATACAAACAAACAACCATTCGCACTCACATTCACACCGACGGGCAATTTTAGAGTTTTCAATTAACCTGCCATGCATGTTTTTTGGATGTGGGAAGAAACCGGAGTACCCGGAGGAAACCCACGCAGGCACGGGGAGAACATGCAATCTCCACACAGGCGGGGCCGGGATTTGAACCACGGTCCTCAGAACTGTGATGCAGATGTGCTAACCAGTCGTGCACTGTGCCGCTGTTGAGGAAACAATTGTTGGGAAATAACTATTCATGCATTTGCGGCTAGTTGCAGGCATGGTGATAGTCGACATTATCGTATGTGCAAATGCTCTAACAAGTCGGTGGATTACAAATTCGGAATTAAGGACAAACAAACTAATTTGAGAGCAGAGCAGGCCCATCTGCCATTAGTTCAAATACAGTTATACCTTAACAGGCACAATGAGGATATCATTATTAAGACTCAGCCTCAGGCTTCACTACAAGAATCTTCCACAGTCGCTCTCTGGCCTTCTTTTCGGGGGCGATAATAGCAGGGGTGGAACTTGTCATTGCAATCATTTAATTAAAAATGTCTTGGACTTGAGTCCCTGGGAAAAATTCACACATGCACACACACACACACACACACACACACATACCTGCAGCCCACAACATCTCTTTCACTGTCGTAATGGAACTCTGTAAATAGGGCTATTTTGAGTTGAACAACCTTCAAAATGAATAACACAATACAGGCTCACCGAGTCAAAGCACCAACATAATGGATTGGCGTTTCAGCTTTTCATTTTTCTCGCTCCCTCTTCATGTCTCACTATGCCAAGTAATCTGACAGTGGTGGGTTGGAGTGCAGCAACGAAAGATTAGATGGAGAAAAGAGGTCCAGGGCTGTGAAGGCTAATAAAGTGTGTTTCTGTTGGCCAGAAGAGAGATAACTTTGTCCTTGCCTCACTCATAACCTCATCAGAATTGTTCAATGAAACACAGAGTGTCATAATTCATGGTGGGGGACAGCAGAGATTCAGTCAAGAAATATGGATACTAACTAAAACTAGGCCTTACACAATCAGGATTTTTGGGGCCGATCACCGATCAGATCACAAGATGCCATCCATTGTTGTTGTCTCGGCTGTGGTAACGAGTGTATCCAGTCGCGTTTGATGTGACAAGATAAAGCCCAGTGATTGTAAAAGATGTCAAAAGACACATGACAAAGCTAAAAATAAACGAGCTCTGGGATTAAAATCTACTGTACACAACGGTGACGTGGAGTCAATGTCTTTTGCGGAGCCGATCAATGACTTCATTGATCCAATCGGGGAATTATGACATTAAAGCCGATCAGCCAATTAGCATAAAATCATAATTATCGACCGATACCGATCAATCTGATCAGATCGGTGTAAAGTCTATACTCAACATGTAGGTTATTGCTCTATGAAGTTCAGTCCATTTATTTGCAATAGTTCACAGCCCTGCGATTGGCTGGCAACCAGTTCAGGGTGTACCCCGCCTCCTGCCCGATGACAGCTGGGATAGGCTCCAGCACTCCCGCGACCCTAGTGAGGAGAAGCGGCTCAGAAAATGGATGGATGGATGGATAGTTCACAGCCAGCTCTGCGACAAGGTATACCTTTATTGTGCACACCGTGAAGCTCACCTGTGCGATGATCATGCTAGTTAATTAGCATCTTGTTATATGCTACCCGTTTGAGGTGGAGGGATTATGTCGGCAAAATAGAAGTGCTCACTAACATAGATTAAGAGAGATTAATGAATAATATTTGAAAGAAATATACTTTTTTTTGTACATAGAAAAAGTCTGAGATCTTTAAGTTCAGCTCATGAAAAATGGGAGCGGCTTTTTCATAAAAGGATTACGCACATACTTGTGTTTTCCTATAAGAATGAATTTCCCTGACACTGTATCCAGATATACTTATTATAATTATCGCAATGTCAGCTGAATAACAACCTCATTTGAGATTCTTCTATATGCCATGAGAGACTCTCTATACAAGTGACACTCAGTATAACATTGCTGTAAAATATTTAAAGTGTATGAATACATTAACAATGAGACTTCTCTGGCAGGTTTGTATTTCAGATGCACTCACGTTCCAGTCCGAATGTAAGCCCCATTTTAAATCTATCTGCAAAACAGTCTGTGAGCAACGTCTAAAAAGCAGAGCGGTCAAAGCTTTTAACCTTTCATAAATTGTGTCAAATTTAGTCTTACACATAAGTTTGATGAAATGACCAAGAGTTAATCAACAGCTAATTTTAACATTCAATGCTCACTGAGCTGAATAAAAAAATTATGTTGATTGTACGCCCTGGTCTCGCCCACTCAACCTGGCATAGAGAGAACTATGGTTTGATATACTTTGGAGATAGTATCAAGCTCTATCCATCATAGTCAAATCTTATATCAAAACCACATTTGAAACCGCTTTGCACTCAGATGCAAGCCTGCCAACAGAGGCATCAGATCATGTTGATGTCAGGACTCTAAGGTGACCTCCAGTATGCATCAAATCACACTCAACCGGGGAGCAATAGCTCCACACACAGGCACTGGCACCCAATCCCCCCCCAGTGATTCAGACTTGACAATGACAAATACCACAATTAGTGCAAATATGGACTGTAATTTCCCTCCAGATGAAGGCTTGAAAAACAGTTGACTGTTAAAATGGGGTTATTGATAGATCATTGTAATAACAACAGAATTATAGGTTGATTGATTTTTTTTATAGCTCTAGCCCCAAAGCACTAGCACCTGGTCATTCACAATAACTTGTAACGCTGCGGTAGAGCAAACATATTGAAAATGTCTAATACTTTTGTTTATTTTTGTACAAATTGTTTGTGGCCAATTGGGAAAGCGTTGTACACATGCATATTAGACCTACTGTTTAATTCAGTTATCGTACATTGTAGTGTAGTTGACTATTTTCCATGCTAAATATTACTACAATGCATTTTATTTGTGCAGAAGTCAAGGAAAAAAATTAAATAAAATTTAAAAAATACACGATCCACCATGTTTACTTTTAGTATGGGAGTGAATCAAACATCCATCCATCCATTTTCTGAGCTGATTTTCCAATCGCAGGGCACATACAAGCAAACAACCATTCGCACTCACATTCACACCTACGGGCAATTTTGAGTTGTCAATGAACCTCGCATGCGTGTTTTTGGGATGTGGGAGGAAACCGGAATGCCCGCAGAAAACCCACGCAGGCACGGGGAGAACATGCAAACTCCACACAGGTGGGGGCCGGGGCTTGAACCCTGCTTCTCAGAACTGTGAGGCAGACGCTCTAACCAGTCGGCCGCCGTGAGTCAAACAAATCAACTTAATTTTGAATGTTTGGCAATGTGATCGTGTTTGCAAATTAAATGCATTGTGGATATATCCTAGGGATGAAAGTACAATATGCTAGCATGCTCTTCTTGATAATTGCATGATCAAGTCTCCCTCTTCACCATGTCGAAAGACTCTCTGTATACTGTACATTAAATGACTCGTCAGCGTGAAAAAACTCAGTCTGGGCTGACCATGTCTCAATATTTTTCTTCTCTATTGGAGAAGAACCGGTGGAAGCGCGACAAAGTGGTGTCTGCCATCTGGCGGTGAACGCTATAACGAGGGGCCACTTGACATGAAAATACTACGTGTTGCTATAATTTTAAAGCTCATGCTTTGAAAATTTACTGTACTACTCAAATTGTACATGTACAAATATCAAACCTGATTTTTTTGGGGGGCTCATCGACAACATATGAGCCTTTCAGTATAAATGTTATTTTCTCTTTTTTTGGGGGGGGGGAAAAAATAATTGTCCCCCACCTACCACCAGATGGGCACGTAAAATAAACATCCTGTTAATTTCATCAATGCATTTTAGTTATCTAGACGAAGCAGGCTAATTATATCCTGCTGCACTTTCATTGTTGGCAAAATAAAAATGGTCATCTGCTGTCTATGTTGCATTTAAACTTTTATATGCAAAATTTAACACTGAATCGGCATCTGTTCTGATTTTCTTTGTTTAAAAAAAAACACTTGAGGGGAGTTTATGCTGCAATTTTCCTGGGAAATCCTAGTACAAAATTCTGAATGACTACATTGGCTGTTTGTCCTGGACAATGCACAACAATTTGAATTGACTTCAACACTCAGACACTGCAATTTAAAATTACATTTACAGGAGATTATACTCAACAAATCCAATTCCTGGAATTAGTAGTTATTGGTATGACCAGGTTTAGTTATTTGATGAGACATGCTGGCTTGACTTGTTTTTGCAAGTGTAAAATGAAATTTTGATATGCACATTGCACCCGTTGCACATCCAATGGTGCACTGAAGGGCTGTATAACTATCCATCCATCCATTTTCTGAGCCGCTTATCCTCACTAGGGTCGCGGGCGTGCTGGAGCCTATCCCAGCTGTCATCGGGCAGAAGGCGGGGTACACCCTGAACTGGTTGCCAGCAAATCACAGGGCACATACAAACAGACAACCATTTGCACTCACATGCACACCTACGGGCAATTTAGAGTCTCCAATTTATGCATGTTTTTTGGGATGTGGGAGGAAACCGGAGTGCCCGGAGAAAACCCACGCAGGCACGGGGAGAACATGCAAACTCCACACAGTCGGGGCTGGGGATTGAACCCGGGTCCTCAGAACTGTGAGGCTGACGCTCTAACCAGTCGTCCACCGTGCCGCGCTGTATAACTAGATAACAGATATATAATCTACAATGATTGGGCTTGATATCAGGAACTATTGATCAGAGGAGACCATCTCATTTAGAGGGTCCTCAAGGCCCCATCAGCACGTTGGTTTATCTCCCGCTTATCACATCAGACAGTCCGCAGACTCTTTTGGGACAGGGACAACCCTTATTGCACACTAAATGTGTCAACTGTACAGTGTTTAGGGCATGATAGGTGAAGAGATACAATCTGTCTACAACATTTTTCTTTTTATTGGATGGTAAATAGGAGTATCATGATGCAGTACACAAGCAACATCGATATATACAGTAGATACAAAAGAACCTTACAAACCTTTCTTTTAAAGGCTTAGGCATTTAAAGGATTAATTTGTTTGTTGACAGAATTGTAAAATTTCTCAGAAGGTATACAATTCCATGCTGATTCAAAATGGGATTTTTTTTTTTGGCTTTAGGTGGGGCTTGCGCCCATGCTCTTTGCTAAAATGTTCAGTTTCAGAAAAGCCCGTACCTGATGGCGGGCAAATGAACAAGTAAATCAGAAATCTTTTGAGAAATAGAAACAGAGCAGCTCACTGATTTCGGAGCAGATTGAAATCCCATCTGCTAAGGTTGGAATGCATGCCCTTAGTCTTGTGGTTCCTGCACCGAGATAACCAGGCATAGGTCTAAACACTCCCAGACAGATTCTTATCCCTCTGGCTTAATGTCCTTGCAGGCTGAGAGTAATGCATAGAGATGGATGGCCCAGACCTCTTCCTTCACACCAGGGTCCCATCTTGTAAAATTGCGGCATAATATCCTCGATCTCTCGGTTTGTGACAACCAGACAACATACCAAAGCCCATCCCAAACACACCTCATGTTAAACATCTTGTATCGATGTATCTCACCGATGTAGCGTCTGTCAAATCCTTGGCCTCAGCAGAAACGCTGCCTACCCATAGGGAGTAAAGGGACAGTGCACGTATCAGAGTTAGGAACACGTGTACACACACTTACCAATTACTGAAACAGACCACACTATGTCGTGCCAAATGATGGGCACTCATTGTAAGCCAACTTTCTGTCCAGCTCGCCTCACTGCCTCTTTGTCTGCACACATCCTTGACATATGATGATCAATTAGGTGATTTTAGCATTCAGAAGTTGACCCAGACACCAACAGGCCCCCATTCCATCACATCCTCTCCTGCATCCTTTAATCAGTCCATCTCTCCATCACATCAACTCCTTTCCTCCATCAACAAAATCTAATCACTTCTTTTCCACTCAGACACAGACCCCATCCTCCTCAGCTCCTGAAGTGACGACAAATGATTGGCTGAGAGGGCAATGTCAAGAAGGTAGGTAGGAAAGCCTAAACTTTAAAATGTCAATTGATCTGTCTTGGAAAGTTTCCAAATGTTCTGACATCTGTCAAGCAAAACAAGTTTTAAAAAAGTGTTGCTAGGAAGAGGTCAGGAGGCTGGATTGTAGCTGTGACATGAAAAATATTTCAGCAATGCAGACGCTCTAGTTTTCCAGGTAAAACAAGTAAATGAATGTTAAATCAATCGCTTGGTAAATTTGAAAAAAAAAAAAAGTTTACACAAGTTTACCCTTTTAATGAGTGGATACTGGTATGAATAATGGTACGGATGGAGTTGGTGCTACATAAGCTAAATGTAACAAGCTGCATTTCAGGTCATTTGTTGGTGGCCTGTGCTATCAGAGGAGACTGTTGCAGTGGTGTAAAATGCAGACCTCAGTGTTAGCAATAAAAGACATATCCATTGTAAATCTTTACCAGCCAATGAATCGATAAATATCCCAAACACAATCAGCTACTACATTGTCGCTGCCTCCACAAGACACGATGAAACTAGAATTACTGCCTTGTTGTTGTATGCCTTCGCCAACCCATCAAACTGCAGTTTCTATTCATGTCATCCAGAGTCCATAATATATTTGCTGAAGACTTTGAAGGAATGTAATTACATGAATTAAATATCACCCTTCTGGTCGCCAAGTCCCTCCTGGAAAGTATATCATAACATGACAAAGTTGACCTTTAACATTTTGGCCATTCGAGGCATCATGGTAAATGCAGATTAATTGTCAGTCCTAAAATTCTCTTTTGAAGATTTACATTTCCCATATTATAATCTCTGAGAGAACAACCAATGCACAGATGCACAAGTAACTCTTTGTAGCATCTGTCTCTTTTTGCCTCTCCAATGAACTGTCCTAATTGCTCTATATGGAAGCAACTATAAATGTTCAAATAAAGAACACATTCGCTCAATCCTGTCATTTGGCAACAGTGCCAGGGAAAAGAAGACTGATGAAGTGAGAACTTGATGAAGGTGAGAGTGTGCTATCTGTGCCGCCTGCAATTTCTCACCTCACCAACCCACAACACATTGACCCTACAACGCCTTCTCTCTCCTACCTACGACTTTCGCTCAGACTGGTCACATCCATCTGAAATACATGCACTTGGAGAACCATTCTACTGCACTTCATATGCTCTGGATGAGTGACAGGAGTCAAATTTTAGTTTGCTGAAATCACATGCTGGAGAAGCCATGTCTGAAATTATGTTGGCTAGATTGAGAGGCAGGATAAGTGGGACGAGGTATGACAGGTGACCTGAGCATCAAATCTGTGGCCTACAATCAGTGATAAGCAGCCCTTAGGGAAAGGATGAATAGAGAACCCTAAGCCAGACAGTTAGCTATCTGAAAACTAAATCGGTCGAGCTTAAGTGAGAGAGGAATGGGTGAAGGACAATTCAAGATTCAGAGAGGGATTTAATTAGTTTACTGATTTCAAGAGGAAATTTTATTTATATTCTGAGAAGTTGGGGGTTTGTTGCTTTTCTCAAGGGTACCTCAGCAGTGTCACACTCCAGCATTAAGTCACAATTTCCATGTATTCCATCTGCAGAACATCAGGGCTAGGGTTAGGGTACTAACCCTAACCCTAACCCTAACCCTGCAACCCTCCATTGCATATGCCAAGAGCCTTACAAGATAGATATTTCCACAAACATGCAGGACACTGTCAGTAATTGTCAGTCATGTTCAAATTTGAGTTCTGGATCTGCAGGTGGTTTTGTCATAAATTATATCAGGTTTGCAAATACAATCAAATTAACTGTATGAAAAGAGAGCAGGATGCTGTTGTTTGCACGTATGGCCAAACAGCTCAATATTTATCACCCTACTGCAGTAATTGCATAGACGCCAACTCCAGCTGTGTTTGTTGACTTAGTTGAGTTAGTATTTATTTTTATCGTTTTTAGTTATTAAGTTGTCAGTGTGCCTCTTGGACACTGTTCAGGTCATCATTCCAAGATGCACTGAATACAATGTTTAAGAGCAAAATACAGCAAATAAAGTGCAACATAAAAAAAGATGCAGGTTGGAATTGTAACGATGATGCTTTTGAAGTGAAGATGCAGATTTGATCACTGAGCCCTCCACAAATTAAGTTCCCCTCATTTGGTCATAAAATACTGACAAATCATTTATGGACACTCAGGATGAAATAACATCCATTTACTCATCAAAGCTGGCAAAAACCTGGAACAAAGGGAAATAAATACTGTATATCAGATCCAATCATATTAAAAATCAAAGTTTTATTTGTGTGTTTTGAAATAGCGACTCATGAAAGTCTTTACAAAGCCAGAATATACAAAAATCAGCCGCTATCACAACGGGCAGCTAAAGCTTCAAGATTATTGCTAAACTTTGTTTTTCCTTAAGTACAATAATTGACTCTTAAATGAGCTATGACCATGATTCATGCGGGAGAAGAATACATAATCTTCTGCATCTCAGTGGAGATTTATAGCACGGTGTGGCCCAACTGATGGCCATTTTATCTGATTGAATGTCATGCAAAGTACTCCATCAAGTCAAGCCCAATCAGTCACAGATGGGTCCGGGCTGAGCTGACAGCAGCTTTGTCCATTTAAAAGCCTTCAGGGGAAGTTATGACATGCCAAGCTGGCTAAACGATGGGCAACTAAATTTCACCCACGTCTGATCCTGCACTAACTGGATGAAGACAATCATGAGTTGCATAGAAATAGAGATTTGTTATCTTAAAAATTGTGGCGTCAGTCGTGCTGACTATTATGAATAGTCACATTGGTCATGTCATCTCCTTTGTGGAAGGTGAGAAAAAGATTATTGTACTTTGATGAGAGTATAGCCAAAGGTTTTATGTTAAGGAGAGATTTGGATGAATGCAGTCTTATTGGAACTGCACAAAAAAAAAAAAATTCTTGACGGAAAGGATGTTTACATTAATTTTTCGACATTCAGAAATGTATACCCGATGCTTGCAAAACTAGCTCAATGTGGTTTACTCTTCTATAATGTATGTTGATCAGATTGGGCGACAATGAATGAAAGACAGAACAAGTGAAATAAGAGGGATAGAATTTGCATGTACATTTTCCAAACACTCCATGATTCGAACACAAATTGGTAATACTTAAAATTAGGTACAATTTCCATTTCCTCTTGTCTGAATCTTTTGCTTGTAGCATATGAGCGTGTGGGTGTTGTCCTTGTCTAAGAGGCTACGGCTTCATCCATTATTAATCCTCCATATCTAATTCAGGATCCTGTCCTCTCATAGTTCAGAGACTGTGTGCTTCTCATGTTGGCAAAGCAATGCTACTGTAGCTTAAATATTGTAGCCTGTGTTGTAGATGAAATGATTTGCTCCAAATACTAACTTTGACCATTTAGATGTTAAAATCTGCAGACCTAATACCTTGAATCAAACTCGCATTTTCACACCTCACTGTAACTCTTGCTGTGGCTTCACTTCTCTGCAATGATTCGTTGTAATAACATTTTGGTGACATCGCCCAGTATCCTTTTCACTTAACTCTTTAGCTGGAGATTGTATTTTTTTTTTTCAGGACAAGCCCCCCAAAAAATTCTGAATCATGCATATTCCACCTCAGAAGTAATGTAAATTCCACTTGCTATTTTAGTAAGGAATTATCATACCAAAATGGTATGATCTTCACTGATGAAAATCATTCAAATAAATCTTTCAGGTTAGTTTTAAAAAGCTACCTGGGGGTGAGTAGTGCACATACAGTTTTTATTTTTTATTTTTTTAGTTCAGAAGGATCAGAAGAGTCATAGTGTGGAGCTTGAAGCACTTCCAAAGTATTCCCTTTAGTGTATTATGTGGAAAAGTAGAGGAATGTGATGAAAGTGGACTGGGGGCTTTAATCGGATTTTTCAAAATGCTGACCATAGGAGGAGTCTGATCTCAGGCATGGTAACCAAGAAGGAACTGTTGTTTGATATGCCAAACAGTAGCGGTGCTATGTGTCAATGAATTATAATTGATTGACAATAATTTCCTGCATAAAGATGTGACAATTTTGCAAAATAAGAACAATCCATAGAAAAGTTTTATTATATTTCCACGTCAGACAGAAATGAACGGCCAGAAGTGATGAATAAAGTATAGTCGCAAATACCAGAAAATGTATTGAGTGTATTTCCTATAAATCTAAGATTCAGGAGCAATATAGGCAGGCTCCCAAATATAAAGCCATCAATTTTAGATGCTGTCCGACTGAGTGCTTGCCACTCTACCCTTTCAAAAAATTTTTTTTTTTTACTTTCCATGATTGAGGGGAGACAAGATAATATCCCTCTTTCCATGCGCTGCTGGGGACAAGTGCGCTTGGCGAGACACATGACTACTGCTGCAAAAGAAGGATTACACACTGTAATACTGGTGAGCCTTCACCTTCAGTAACATCTACTGAAACATCAGTCAAATCACGACTAGCTTTTATTTCATTGAGAAGACTGGCTGCTGTTTGGTAAGAGATGGCAGGAAAATGGAACTGAAGTAAGCCAAGAGCATAACAATGTATTTTTGCAGCTTGTATGAATCAATTGTCGATATTCTGCTACTTTTCAAAATACAACCTTTAAAAAAAAAGAATGGCACCTACTAAAAAAAATTTCATTAGAAAATAAAAAACTAAAGATTATCTAACAGGCAGTCTCAATTTGCTTTGACTAAAAGCCCATTCTAAGGTTTTATATACCACAATGAAATACCGCCTCGAAATAATACCCAACTTACATAATGAACACATAACTTTAAAACTTCTATCACTGCCTCAGTCAAAGTGTCTCAGTAAAGTTTCTGTTTTGACATCGCTCCAGTCCACCCTTCCTCTGATGAAATTGACACCGAGCCATCAATTCCATTAAGCACTGGCCTGAATCACAAATCCAAACTTCTCTTTCAAATATGTCTCTGATGATGAAAAGATTTATCCCAGAAATAGTCCTGTAAATCACAATCTATCACCAGTTAAAACTTTGCCTGTCCACCTTTACCCTCAGTGATAACTCTTGACAGTTCTTCTTTGGTACTTAATTATAGGCCTTGGTACATATCAGATAAAGTAATCTCTTATGGAGAATTAAGCTTGTCACCATAAAAAGCAAAAAAATGAGAAGTGGGGGAATAAACTATAATGATTTCTTAAAATGTCGGAATAACAGTTTGCACGACTGCTTTCGAATATATTTCTTCCATAATTTCCCAGGACTCCCTTCTAAACTTATCTAATAGTTTCTGTTTCAATGCCCCCCCAAATCTTAGTTGGTTCTTACGTGCATGTTTAAATGGTAAAAACATTGCTGAAAATCTACAAATCTGATTTTCTTTGGTCAGGGATGTGACAGTGTAAATAAATTAACCTGTGGACAGATCCAGATAGTGACTTCAGGTTTGTTCTTTTTTTGTTATTGTAAAACTAACACAAAAGGTGATGATACAGGACAGAAATTATTCCCCTTCAGCTCTGGCAGTCGTCTACCACTTTATGATGTAGAATATGTAATCACAAAACCTGTAGACTGTGAGGCAGATGTGCTAACAATGCACTAGGCAACTGACATGGTTTTGTTAAATTAATTGGGTTGCATTCACACCTAATTTTTTGGGGGATCAAGTACAGTATGTTGACATACTTTACCGCATAAGTAAGAATCTCTCCTCTGCTATTGAGCTGGAATTTAAGAATGTAAGATGATAAGTTCATTAGGTCACATCCCTTTGGGATCACTGATGCTAATGCCAACTTCCATGGTAATTTTTAAAATTGCTTCTGGCTTATGTAATTAGAAAGATAATGTTAACATTTAACATTTCCAAAGGGAAAGTCAGTGAGCCACAAACACAGTATAGTGCATCCTTCAAGGTCTATAAACTCTTGTATGCACTTAAATTGCAATCAAATAGTTGAGAAAAGCACTCAAGAAAACTGCTATGGATTTCAGTCTGAATATGAAAATTGGATAAACACCAGTTGGAATTGGAATAATAGTAGAATAGCAGAAATGCAGTCAGGATTCACACGCAGTTTTCAAGTTTTGCTGTCAAATTATATTGTGAAATGTGGGGAAATGTTTGTGGTGAATGTGGAACATAGTGTTCCCATTAAGTACAACATGCACCTGGAGAATTCTAACATCCCTTTCTATATGAAAACCCTGCAGCCTCAGCCCACCAACTGGGAAAAACAATGTAAATGAAACCATCCATCCATCCATTTTCTGACCCGCTTCACCTCACAAGGGTCGCGGGCATACTGGAGCCAATCCCAGCTGTCATCGGGCAGGAGGCGGGGTACACCCTGAACTGGTTGCCAGCCAATCGCAGGGCACATACAAACAAACAACCATTCGCACTCACAGTCACACCTACAGGCAATTTAGATTCTCCAATTAATGCATGTTTTTGGGATGTGGGAGGAAACCGGAGTGCCCGGAGAAAACCCACGCAGGCACGGGGAGAAGATGCAAACTCCACACAGGTGGGACTGGGGATTGAACCCGGGTCCTCAGAACTGTGAGGCTGATGCTCTAACCAGTCGGCCACCGTAAATTAAACCAACTCAAGCTTATTCAAAAATGTTAAACAGATATGAATAAATGTTATCATTTGCTTACATTATACTCTACACTCCTCACATTTCAGGATGAAACTGAAATGCACTCTGACCTTTACAGTTGAACTTTGAATTTCACCTTTTCTAAACTTTTTGTTTTAAATGGGTTCATATTGCCCAATATCTCTAGCTATTTGTGAGTAGTATGTGTAAAATATGTCACGTAGCATATGATACCATTGTTGTATTAAAATAAGGCAAATCATCTTGTTTCCCTGAATAATTGTCACTCGACAATACCAACCTTCAGTTTGTAATTTTTAATTTTTGCTTTCCCAACCCATTTTGAAGCTGCTGATTCCATAGTCAATTTTCAAGGTAAAGTGAACCTGTTTGGCAGCAGAAGTGGAAAAATAGCAAACAGACTTTTAATTATGGCTGACTGAATTATGGTAGTCAGATTCAGTGTCGTGTCTGCAGTTGATGGATTCCACTCACGCTCTCACACTACCATTCTCTCGTCTGTCAACTCCCCCGTGCCCCTTGGCTCTGACTGTATTACTCATTCTCGTCGATCATCTGTCATTTCTAGTCACTGTGAAACATAGCCACATATCACTACAAAAGAGAGGGAGGGATATTCCTTGTACACTCACCGGTCACAAAATTAGGCACAACGGCACAAGCCATATGAACTGTGTGAAAATGCTGCCTCTTTCAATAAAATGTTCAATTCTAAAAAAAAGGATGAGGATATTGCTCATTAGTCAGGAATCACTCGGCCTCTGCCAGGATTCAATAGTTGAAATATCTATGACGAAGAGTTAATCCACCACGTTGATGAGAGTTGGGCTTTGGCAAGGATAGTAAAATGTTGTTTTAAACAGACACAGAGTTTGGGTCATAAGTGTGGTCATTAAGCAGACTGTAATGGGCCATGAGAGAGGCTTTTTGCTCTGGCTCGGAGCTGGCTGACCTACGGATCAGACGACTATTACCAGCTAACGGATTGCGCCATTATGTCTCTGATGGAGGGGAACATGACAAAATTCTGGAGGAGAGGAAAAAAAATTGGCACTTCTGCAAAGTAGCATACATCATGCGAAACGTTTGCGCAGTTTTGCACACAATTAACTTTTGCAGACAGGAAGTTTTTACTGTAAATTATATTAAAATCCAATGTTAATAAATTCATCACATCCTGTTCAGTGAAAAAAAAACTGTCAGAATTTGATGTAATAGATTAAAGAGTTAACTCATTTACGTAAGCAAATTTTGTACTTATTATAATTCAATTAGTAACAATGGAAGAAATATTTATTCTCATTATTTGATGTAAATTCAAGAGTGAACTCATTTACTTAAGCTAATTTTCTACTTATTAGAATTCGATCAATGACAAGGGCAAAATATGATAAACTATTCACTTTAATCTTCTGTAGCACGACAGCATTCATCTTGCGTTCTATTTTAAAATTAAGTCAACGTGACTAATGGCATGTCAGCGCCAGAGAAATGCTGAAGTGAAATGATCTTTCTTCGGGACGGGCACGCCATGTCCTTGTATTGTGACTTTTTGTCCAATTCATCAATAACTCCACTGTTGTTTTTTTTCTTTCAAATTCATTTGTACTGTACAGAATGCAGGATAGGCGACACCATTAGGGCACGCTCTCAGCACATGCAGATAGCGCTTTCAGGCACATACACACGTTCTCGTTTAAAGTGATTAATGAGGAGATTTGAGTGGGTTCAATCGTCTGTGAGGCTGCAGTTCAACCCAGGATTGGCAGCCCCCACACATAAGGCAACTTATGTTGCCTCACAGCAAGAAAGTTTAGTAGTTTACTGACACCACTCACTTTGGCCAACGCAGATTACTGCTTGAGGCTACGTTCACACTGCAGAGCATGATGCCTAATTCAGATTTTTTGCCAAATCCGATCTTTTCATGTCCTCGTTCACATTACAAAAAAAATAAAATAAAAATGCGACGTCTAAGTGAATGAAGTGACACGCATGCACACAAAAAAGGATGCTATGTTGTCCATGTTTACGGAAGTTAATATGACCCCTCGTCCTGACGCATCTGTTTTTTTTTCCTTTGTCCACCATTTCTTTTGAGCCTGTCTGTTTCATCAAACAACATCACATGATACAAGTATTTGTATACTTCTACAAGCAATTATAAAGTAAATGTTCCATGATATGGCGGCACGGTGGCCGACTGGTTAGAGTGTCAGCCTCACAGTTCTGAGGACCTGGGTTCAATCCCTGGCCCCGCCTGTGTGGAGTTTCTATGTTCTCCCCGTGCCTGCGTGGGTTTTCTCCGGGTACTCCGGTTTCCTCCCATATCCCAAAAACATGCATTAATTGGAGACTCTAAATTGCCTGTAGGTGTGAATGTGAGTATGGATGGTTGTTTGTTTCTATGTGCCCTGCGATTGGCTGGCAACCAGTTCAGGGTGTACCCCGCCTCCTGCCCGATGACAGCTGTGATAGGCTCCAGCACGCCCGTGACCCTAGTGAGGAGAAGTGGCTCAGAAAATGGATGGATGGATGTTCCATGATATGTCACCTTTAACATGTATTATAAAAATATGGCAATAGAATCAGAATCATCTTTATTTGCCAAGTATGTCCAAAAAACACACAAGGAATTTGTCTCTGGTAGTTGGTGCCACACTAGTACGACAACACAGAGACAGAGACATAAGGACATTGAGAAAAACAGTCACTGAGCAAAAAAGGGTTGCTAGTTATTTGGTAATGCCTGTGCAATGTTTTTTTTTTTTTTTTTTTTTTTTTGACAATTGTACAAAAAGACAATTGTACAAAAAGTCCTCTAGCACTTAGAGCAGTTTGAATGACTAATATAGCAATAGTCCGCTGGAATGACTATTGTTCAAAGGGCGTCGAGACTTCAAGGAGTGTATGCAGTTTAACGTGACTAGTAGCGCGATAATCTGCGACAATGTTGATCGTGCAAATGTTGCAGATATTCCTCAGTCAGTGTGCAAGTGGGGCAGATGCTACTTTGCCATGAGTGGCCAGTATTGGTAAACAACAGATATGCAAATGCATTTGCAATGGAATTGTAGGTTAGCTGTTTAAGAATTTGATGGCAAGAGGGAAGAAGCTGTTGGAAAGTCTGCTAGTTGCTAGTGTTGCCAAGGAGTCTCAGCGGCCTGCAGTCGCTATTAACTGAAAGATGATACTTGCCACACCATATTCACTCAAGTCTCTGATACTTTAGAATGTTTTAAAATATAACCTCAATTTCATATCCCGTTTTTTTTCACCAGATAATGGCCAAGTCATTTAATACTTTCTTTGATGGATGATATCTGGGTTGATGTCAAGTAATGGGGTGGTAATATGTATATTGAACACCAAGCGCCTTGAGGCTTTTACCCTTTTCCAATTGCTTTAAAAAGGAGGCAAAATTGAATTCTTCAATTGAATTTTTACATTGATGTAAAACAGCTAAATTGGTATTAAACCTGATGTGGGTCTTTATCCTTCTCCGAGTATATCTCTTGAAACTAGATGGCCTGACACTAGAGGGCTCACATGCTTTGCCAAATAGAGGAGTGCCACTTTCTTGTAGTGTTGAAGGGTTTGTAAAACTCTATAATACATGTCTGTCCAATATATTATTGATGATTTTTTATTGTGCCAAAGTATTGTTTGTAGGCACCGGCAGAAATCAACTGAGTATGTGAGATGTACAATATGAAATTTTAAGCAATAGAGGCACCTCATGGCACCATTAAAATGAGGACAGGCCAAACTGAAGGAGTTTTCAAAATGTAGATGCAGAAAGAGAAGAAAAAAATAGGGACTTGAAAAGAGATAGTCCATGTCTGCGTGTACCTGTGTTATCTGAGCCTCCTAAGGTTTCTGTCAATCCAATGGCAGCGGTGTGTACACAAACTATCCTTAACTAAGCAGCTGGTCCACCCCACGGGAGTCATTAGCAGTGAAGCTCATCCGTTTGTTACACAAGCCAGTTTGTGTCTCAGTCCTGAGCCCGTCGTGGCCCATCGTGTTCCCCACACACCTGGCTTTTTTCCTCTGTTCTTTACCTTGGATTATTTGGATTCCATGACTGAGTGGATAAATAGGATAGGTACACAAGATAATCAGGAACACAGGGAAAACGATAGGTAGGTATCTAGAACGACTCCAAAAAAAAACAGTCTGATTACAAAAGTTTTAAAGGGTGAGAGAACAGCCTTTCAGTTCAGTCTCACTTTTTTTTATACATCTTTTTGTTGTGAGTTGGGATGCAGTGGTATGGTAGTTTAGGGTGGAGGGTGGCACTTTAAGAGGATTCAAGGCTGTTTGCGCTTCTCATTTTGAGAAAATTTCTTCACAATACTCTGTGCTGTCACGTCGCAATCGTCACTTTTAGTATTTTAACACTCAAGTCAGATCAGTGTCTGTGGTGTGTTGAACTGTGCAAAATCATAGCATTAGGTAAAAACAAGGCTTTAAGGTATATTGTATTTGAGAAAATTTCTTCACAATACTCTGTGCTGTCACGTCGCAATCGTCACTTTTAGTATTTTAACACTCAAGTCAGATCAGTGTCTGTGGTGTGTTGAACTGTGCAAAATCATAGCATTAGGTAAAAACAAGGCTTTAAGGTATATTGTATTTCTGTTAATTATCAGAATCATGAATACATATATAAGCCAAAACGCCCACGGCCTGTCTGCAGTCGAGCCACCAGAAGAGTTACTTGTATCAGAGCTTCCCCTTGCCACTCCTTAATGTCAGCATGGCGGCAATTCTGGTACTGGCTCATACACAAAGACCCCACTTGCTTGCTTGGCCCAGAAACATCTCAGCTCAGCCAGCCTCACAACAGCCCAAAAAGATCGCCTCATGGCGGCTCAAATTTGATCAAACATATTGACTCTTTTTATTTCGTTGTATTTTTGTGTCTTATTGGTTGGTAAATTGTATTTAAGCACAATTAGAAGAGTTCAGGGAGTAAGCAGGAAATTCACTCCTATGAGATATTCCCTGTCTCAACTACTATATATGAGACATAACATTATGTGTAATTGATCCCTAGAGTGAGAAGTTTGAGAAATAATATATATTTGCTGTGAGATCGCTGATTTGGAAAATGTTGTTGTGGCCCTTATTCTGGGAAGATTAAATGTCCATTCTGGGCATCCTTACTTTATTTTAGGAAAACGCTCCCATTTTTTTATCATTTGTCATTTTCCATTGGGATGATTAGTTAGGGTAGGAAGGAGAGATGGTAGATTAGATTTAAATACATTGACAGACAATTTATTGTACATTATCACGATCACTCCACCCGTCAATAAACCTTTGAAATCCCTCTAACTAGCCTTTGACACTCGTTACAGTTTTGACTAAAGAATTACTGCTTAATGCCTTTTACTAGCCTGTTTATCATAAGGATAAAAGTAATGTAAATGCAATTTACTGTCGTTTGTAATTATTCTAATCGATTTATGGAAGGGCGGCACGTTGGCCGACTTTTTAGAGCGTCAGCCTCACGGTTCTGAGGAGCGGGGTTCAATCCCCGGTCCCCCCTGTGTGGAGTTTGCATGTTCTCCCCGTGCCTGCGTGGGTTTTCTCCGGGCACTCCGATTTCCTCCCACATCCCAAAAAACATGCATTAATTGGAGACTCTAAATTGCCCGTAGGCATGACTGTGAGTGCGAATGGTTGTTTGTTTGTATGTGCCCTGCGATTGGCTGGCAACTAGTTCAGGGTCTACCCCGCCTCCTGCCCGATGACAGCTGGGATAGGCTCCAGCACGCCCGCGACCCTAGTGAGGAGAAGCGGCTCAGAAAATGGATGGATGGATTTATGGAAATATTTTCTGAATACAGTGCAACCTTGGTTCTGTGACTGTTCGCAAAACTGAGGTATACTAATGTTGTGTAGATGGGTTTTTGCTCAGTGTTGACTTTGCTATTCTTAAAACATCAATTTTTTTTTTATCTGTTAGTTTCTCTCAATGTACACCTAGGAAAGATTAACTGTCCTTCTCATGCTCATCGAGTTCATTTTCAAAGCGCTTCTCTTTGACACCACTGATGTCTTTCTGTCCCAGACCAGATATCCAGAGAGTTTTTGTGGATCTGCAGGGAATCCACCGGTGAATTTTACACCTTTTTACTGAAGGTATTGATCATTAGCTTCCGATTAAGTGGTGGATTGTTAAACAAAGAAACTAGCAGTACTGGGGAGGAACTAATCGGTGTGGCCCAACATTGTAGTCAGATCCTTTAGTGCGGTGCGTCATTGAAAATGGCAGTCAGGTTGTGTGTGTGTGGAAAACTAAAAACACGAGCTTACTATCCCCCCAATGAGAAGCAGTCAGAAGCAAGTAATTTTTACCCTGAAATATATTGTATTGTTACTTCTGGTCAGGAAATGTTGCTAGGTAATTTTATGAATTGGAATATCAGCATGCCAAACCAGGCATTAATGTCTTCTTTAGTTGATTGGACGCTTCTCACTAACGACGTTAGTTAACCTTACCGCAACACAAAACCAATCAAGCCTGTAACAGTAGCCCATTATAATAAAATGGACTGCGATATTTTCTTGTTTGTAGATTTTACAGATTTTTCAGGAGAGGTTGCACGTCTTGACTTTGTACTACAGTATAATTACTATACTTCCCAAAGCACAAGTCACTAACATTCCTGCTGCCTGTTCTAAGTGAATCTAAAGTTCTCCAACCACAATAGGCAATCAGTTGCTTCTTTGACGCTGGCCAGGCCAGCCTCAATTCTATCATCTCAATTCTTCTGCCACTAGGCTGTATTATCTTAAGACAAAGCTGAGGTGTGTAAAATCAATCTATGTGGTGCACTTCATGTTACAATAGAAGATACCAAATAATGTACCAAATACTAATCGTGTGGTGAAGGCGATAGGCAGTCTCCTATCTCTGCCAAGTGTATTTTCAGAGAACAGCTTGGTTAGATACCATTTCTCAAAGAAAGAGATGGAATATATTTATAGTTAACACACATCATAATTATTTAATGCACATGCTAATGATGTATTTGGCATCTGCAGATGAGAAACTGTCCGTACAAACCCTGAAATTACCTCTCAAGCATCTAAGGTACAGAGGAAATGTAGGAAATGAAGGATGTCTCTCTTTTTACGTAGGACAGGCTCAGATATGAACAGTTTGCTCCATTTAGACTTGATAAAAGGGCTTTCCAGCTGTAATCTTAAAATGGAAACTGATTTTGAAGTCATTGTCTTTTAAACCACCAATCATTAGCCATTATCTTCACTAAAGATCCCTCCTCAATTTGAGATTGAATTTCCCTGCTAAAAGTGAAAGTTCAAGTAAAGTCAGATATCATTTCAAGCAATCCAGATATTGGTGCAGTGCACATTATATTTAACAAGTTTCATATGAATTATGTGTCCTGTTGGTGATGAATTTGAGAGATATACACACATCTAATGTTGATTAGCTCAAGTACCCTCACAGGCCACAAGATAATATATTGAGATCCAGTACAAAGCCATTTAAATTCTTCCTTCACAAATGCAAGGAGAAGACATATTTGTATTTTTGAATAATTGATACTCTTAATATCTTTGTGATATTACAACTCTAACTGGAGATAAATAATAATAACAATGTTATTGAGCTACATCCAAGCTTCGCAAACACATCTTGCGAGTACAGCACTGCAAAATACAACCTCAATAAGTCTACTATATTAAATCCTTTTTTTCATATTCAATCCAAATTGAGGCCTAGAGTCTTCTACTTTTGCTAATTTTTGATAAACTTCTAGCATAGGTTATTATCAGATTTTGTAGCTAGATGAAAATTGTTGCTATAAACTATCTTAATGTTTTTGGAAAGAGTAGTGCTGGTGCGCTGTAAGAAAGTACAATAAGGCAATTTAATCTCAACCATTACTGCCTCTGGAACATTTGCCAAAAGCGAGACAAGAATATAAATAGTACACCAGAGACTAATGAAGCTCATTTTAGGCAAGAATATGACCTACAGTATTTCAGAGAAGACCAAGGGTAATCAATTAAGAGCTCCTTTAGCAATGGCATCAACTTTAATTACTGTGCCAATGTGATTATTCTCTCAATTGCTACCTACCACCCAAGAATATGGAGATATTATGTTTGCAACATTAACATTTCTGCCTCATTCGGGCAATAGTCCAAAGTGAAGGACACAGAAGAAAAATAAAGCCACAGTGTAGCTATTGTTCTCCAATATACAACAAATGACCATTTACATGCTTTCTTTTTATATACTGTGTCAGTTTATAATTGCTGCATCCATATAGTTCCAAAATCCAAATACAAGTAGTTCCTGACAGGGTATTTACAGCGATATGACATCACTTTGTAAGGTCAGTAATGATTGTATTAATAATAATAGTTTGCATGACCATATTCATGATAGATAGACAGATCATAGGTAACATATCGAACAAAAAATTTAAGAATTCCTGATTTTTTTTCATTTTACAATTTTAGGCTCCAAAAAAAAAAAAAAACACTTTCGGGCATGACTTTGGTATGCCATCCATTTTCTGAGCCGCTTCTCCTCACTGGGGTCGCGGGCGTGGTGGAGCCTATCCCAGCTATTATCGGGCAGGAGGCGGGGTACACCCTGAACTGGTTGCCAGCCAATCGCAGGGCACATACAAACAAACAACCATTCACACTCACAGTCATGCCTACGGGCAATTTAGAGTCATAAATTAACCTACCATGCATGTTTTTGGGATGTTGAAGCTTTATCCGTTTGATTGAATTCTTAATCCTCTCACAAATGATTCAAGAAAAAACGCCCAACTGACTAGACAGACGAATGGATTATATCCCGGTTGCCCACACTTCACTGCATGTCATGGGCAGGAGTGTGTGATAAGGGCATGCATTCACCATTTTCTGGACTAAGAAGTCCACAGTGGGCGTGGCCAAGATCACATCAACCACTCTGCTGTTAAGAGGCATTTGGGGGAAAAGGCTGACTAACTTATTCTGTAATGACCTTGCATCTGTTTTTTGATGTGTGTGTGGTGGTAGTTGTGCAAGTGGTAATAAAGGAAGATGCAGCCTTTAGAAGACACTTAAGAGCTTTAAGGTTAATTGCTTGTGGTGGCAGTCAAACTCAATATGCTGATCAATGGTCTGTGCATCACCCAGGTTTATTTCCTGATAATTACACTACATGCGCCTGGCCGACACCTAAGTCTGTCATCATTAGAATCTTAAGAATGGGTGGGGCAAGCAGGTGGGAAGAGTGGTGAGTTGTTGAATGCAAAAAGAATGAAAGGAAATCAATACAGCAGAGATGTCATCACACTAACCATTTAAGTCCTGTTTAGTATTCATTTGCAAATGCAGGTATAGCAAGCACATTTTCAGATACAACATCTGACCAATCTTTTCAATTGAGCTTAAAATACAATAACATACTAATAATTGAAATGCATTTGTGATAATGTATTGGCGAGAAAAAAAGGTTTATCCTGTACGGAGAATTTTAAATGTACCAACTTGGAGCCACTTGATCTACGTCACAATGTGAATAATGAATTTTGTTGCAAATGAAAAGCTATTTTTTTGGGGGGTTTGTGCTTTTGCACAAATGTGTCCAGTTTGATTTAATTCAAATTTTCCATCAAATAAATGGAAAAGCTTGTTCATGACAAACAAGTAAAAAGCCCTTTACAAAGCGGTTCATCCCATTAGTTTTGCTTTAAACCTGCTAGACAACAGAGTAACACAAATATTAATCATGTGTCTGGGCACACGCCTGCACGGGTGCACGCACAAGATGGTGTATGTTTTCAGTGGTGTGTGTTTTTTAGTTACTGAGTATAATCCTTGGCCTTTACCGTATGCCTGTAGGTCTTTCAAAAATGTCAAATTAAAACAGAAGAGGGGACAAAAAGCTGTATGCACTTTGATGAGCTTGTTTTCACTCTGGCTCATGAAATGCCCAACACGCACACACACAGATTTATACAGCAACAAAATAGCAAAGAAGGTCTGTCCAGCAAAGATAATTGTAATAAAAGCACCATTATTACATTGGGTGCATTATTTTGGTAATAAACAAAAGCCACTTTTGCAGGGTGCTTGTAGCAGAAGTATCAGAAAAATGAGAGACGATATTGGGCCATAATTTATAATCAGAATTGCACTTATATTGCCAAATGTATTCCACTTCCTGCCTTGTCTCACATATAAACTTAACTTAGTCCAGATTCTTCTCAGTCCGTAGTGTTTAGTATGACATCAGTCTACCATTTGCAGCTATAACAGCTTAAAATCTTTGGAAGAGGCTTTCTGCAAGGTGTAGGCACGTGTTTAACGGAATTTTTGACTATTCTTTGAGAGTCTCCACTCTGATTCATCCCAAAGGTGTTCTATCAGGTTGAGGTCAGAAGTCTTTGCTGACAAGTCGAGTTCATCCACACCAAACAAACAAAACAGTTTGGAAATGGCCCTTCCATTTACAACCTGACTGTGCACCAGTGCACACAGCAAGGTCCATAAATACATGGATGAGAAAGTTTAAGGCATGGATAAACTTGGCTGGACTGCACAGAGTTCTGACCTCAACTTGATAGAACACCTTCGGGATGTATTAGAGCAGAGGCTGAAAGACAAACCTTCTTGTCCAACATCAGTGTGTACACTCGCAAATGCCCTTCAGGAAAAATGGTCAAAATTTGGTGGATTTGGCAAGAAGGCCCAATAACCCTAACTTTTATACATCCGTTCTGTATAAATGAATATAAAATGAGACTTAGTATAAACCTTACCATGGAAACGAGCCATGTGAATGCTTGTGAAAACCATTGTCATTGAAATTGTACTTTCTGCATTGTCACTTAGTTTGTGTCGTGTAATGACAGCTCTCAGCATAAGTTAAAAATCATTGGACCAGAGTCTCTCTTTCAACACACACTGTACGTCCCACATATCAGCTAAAACATTATTAGTCAGGCCTGCTCAATCTGAAGAGGTAAAATAGGATTGTAAGTATCAAAAACTATTAATGCTCCGTTTTGTATGATACTGAGGTACAGTCTGGACTTTACAGCACTAAGACTAGGTATGCAGGAGATCCTACACCCCCTGGAAAAGCTATATTTTAACCACTGAGGATAGGCATGAGTGGCATGATTGGACAAAATGAAGGGACTTTATCAGATGTTGGGCCCTTCTACTGAAGGTCTTTCCCTGCCTGATTGGCTGGACTGTAGTTCATCTCTTCTGGTAAATTATCAGAAAGTATCAACAAGAGGGGCTCGACCTTTGAGAATGGATGTAAAATCTTAAAATAATTTTGTTTCTCTCACTTTAATCCAAAAAACACTAAATAAACTAGGCAGTACCAAGTAACACATTTTGTGCATTTAGGAAAACTTTGTAAAACACGAATGTACTGGTTCAACTATTGTTTACATAGAGACAATAATCTAATTTGAAAACTCAGAGAGACAAACAATATTACATTTAAATTCAGGTTTTCACAGAGCAGATGGGCAGAGTGATGGATCAGACGTGCCCAGACCTGAACTCCTCCAACTTTTGTGCCTTGCCAAGCTGAGAGAACCATGTGAGCTTGACCTCTTCCCTCCCAGAGGAGTTCTTCTGTGCAGGGTGGCAAATGAATCTGCGGACATTTAGTAACAGAGGTCACCATGTGGTCACTGTCCTGTGGCGAGTCAGTGCTACATCCAATCTGCTGCTTGCTTTGTCAGATTTGGAAAAGAAAGAAAAATCTGGATAGAGTAAAAAAAAAAAAAAAAAAATCCTTTTGAGAATGTTATATTTAGCCTGAGATGACAGCATTTTGATCATCATCATTATCATAAAAAATATAGGGGGGAGAAAATGTATAGCTGAAAATAAATCTGCCTTGAAAGTCGGAATTGATGCATTTTTTGTGTGCTGCCATCGGTCCTCTGTAGTCACTTCGGAAGTTTCTCCTTTGTTCCTAAACCCTATTACATACACCAAATAAAATGACAGCTTGAAAAAAAATGTTTGATCATAAAAAGTCCACCCTGCTCGAAAGTCAAATTTTTATAACGTTTCTCCCACTGTGCTTTTGGAATGTTACTGAGCCATCCTGGTTCGGTTGCTTGTAAGCCATATTTCGGGGCAGCCACAGACTGAAGATTCCAAAATTGGATTTTACGCTATTTTAGGGTGCTGTCCAATTCCCTGCTAAGAGTTTCAGTCTTCTCAGCTGATCTGGGGTAGGGATCTAAAAATAAAAATGTCAGAACACAAGAAAAACTGTTTTCCCAACTCTCCTGTTTTTCATAAAGCCCCTGGTTAAAGTGAAGTGTAAAAATAGAATTGTTCAAATCAGTTGTCAATAATGGGAATTGATGACAATTTTGGGTGTGGCTACAGTAGGCCCCCTGCTGTTTTCCACTCAATAATTTGTGACTATTAAAGTCATTAGTGTATTGATTTTATTTTTTATGAAAACTTTGGTAGATAAGATCTGTTCACTTCAATGTCAGTGCTGTTGCCACATGCTTTTATTCCCACAGTGACTGCGAACTTGCCATTGAGATTGCACACAAACTATTGTGTTTTCAATGATGAAACCTCAGTGTGCATGGGTCTGGACTTCGTCGACTTGAATGATTGACATATTAGCAAAAAACATACCAGAGTACACATAATTTTGGACTTGTGACTATAATATTTATTGTTCAATTATTCTTTTCATATTCTGTCAAAGTTCAGTTGCATATACATAAACCGCCTTGACATCTAGAACATCTACAAATTGATTTGGGGAATCCAACAGGAACACTTGATTATAAAGAGGAAGGAAAAGGTCAGGCAATTCATCAGCCGCATACCTGGTCATTACAACAACACCGATGGAACCTGTGACAAATGAACCCTTCTCACTTTAATGGAGTTGGCCTTCTGCTATTCTGAGCACACCCTGCAGAGTGACTAGGAGTCAACAAGCCCCATTCACTCGGTTGTAGAGATTCAGAACAACTCTCATAACCTCTTCAGCGAAGACGCGGGAATTAACAAGCGCCCACTTAGAAGCGGAGCTAACATGGGCTAATGGATGCAAATGT
The DNA here is from genome assembly GCF_024500275.1 of Phycodurus eques. Classification (NCBI taxonomy): domain Eukaryota; kingdom Metazoa; phylum Chordata; class Actinopteri; order Syngnathiformes; family Syngnathidae; genus Phycodurus; species Phycodurus eques. The sequence goes on from NC_084544.1 coordinate 5,328,850, forward strand.
GGGAGGAAGCTGATCGCTGACAGAATTTGTACTGTGTAACTTTAATAAATAGTAGATCATGAGAAGATTGCACGGAGCTTTGGCTTTTAATTTGTGTTGATATGCATCTTTGTGTGATTTGCTGCATGTGTTTATTCAGAAAATATGCCTACACAACAACCATACTCTGCTTTTTCTCCCTGACTGCCCTCTTAAACACCAAAGTGAGGCCCACAATGGAATTAATTACTGCAGCTTTCAACCGAAATGACAAATGGAAAAAATGTCACAAAACCATGACCGGCAAACAGAACAGTTTTCACCTCACATGCATCCAGATAACAAGATCCTCTCTCTAACGTAGGCAATCCTAAAACTTAAGAAACGTATCACTGTGGGTAGGTTGTGACAGGTGTATATCTTTATTTATTTATTTTTTGCAGGAACACTTTAAGATGGAAAAGAGAGGCGGGAAATGAGACTGTCAGCAATGCAGGTAGCCATATCCGGAGCAGTTGCGGTCGTATGCCGAACACTAATTACAATGATGAATAGCGTTGGCTGTGTGTTCAGCTAGCGGCGATTTATATAGCTTCTGTGAACCAAACCAACACCATACATGAAGGACAAAGAGTATAAAGACAAGGACAACAAAATATTGTTTATTTCAGGGGCGGGAGAAAACATTTGATTCATTGCTTACAGGGCCGACTTTTTAATGATGTTTTTGTAACAGAATACATTTGGTATTGCATTCACCCACACTAATGAATATGCACGTAACAATTTTGGGCTGGTTCTCAAAGGAGCTCCAGATGTTGGTGCTTGGTACTCAATTTTTTTTTTCCCTTACCGACCGACCTCACTGGATGAATTTCCAGTAGGTATGTGTGTAAAGTTTCAAAGATTAATTGATTTGCATGAGAGAAGCATTATCAGACAGATCCTTTGAAGGTGATTCCAGTGTTAAGTAGCCTTTTCGTATGATAAATATTAAGAAAGTTGTGAATCTGTCTTTAAAAGAGGTGCCCCAATTTCTGGCCAACTACTTTAGACTAAGTGGTCAAATTTTAGCTCTGACCTTTTTGTTAAATCCATCCATCCATCCATCCATTTTCTGAGCCGCTTCTCCTCACTAGGGTCGCGGGCGTGCTGGAGCCTATCCCAGCTGTCATCGGGCAGGAGGCAGGGTACACCCTTAACTGGTTGCCGGGTACACCCTTAACTGGTTGCCAGCCAATCGCAGGGCACATAGAAACAAACAACCATTTGCGCCTCACAGTCACGCGTACGGGCAATTTAGAGTCCCCAATTAATGCATGTTTTTTGGATGTGGGAGGAAACCGGAGTGCCCGGAGAAAACCCACGCAGGCACGGGGAGAACATGCAAACTCCACACAGGCGGGGCCGGGGATTGAACCCAGGTCCTCAGAACTGTGAGGCTGACGCTCTAACCAGTCGGCCACCATGCCGCCCTTTTTGTTAAATATCAGTTTAAAACTTTAAAAACTTTCTGAATCATTAGCCAATTTTCAAAAGGTTGGTATTAGTGGAAAACTTGCTAAACACTGAAACGGACACCATATAATAATCAGATTATCGAAATTTGACACTCAAAACATGCACACAAAACTAATTAAAAGTCCAGACTAAACTCTACTTAAAGTGGATATGTGCATATGAGTTCATAAAATAAAATCTGTAGCAGTTTGACGTATGCGCATAGCTGCCATTTATAAGTGTCAGAAAGTGAGCTGAGGTGCACTCTCAACATACGCAACATCAAAGGGAGACGTGCTGAGGTTGAATACAATTAAGAACTCTCATCCCTGCCACTGCTGTAAATCAACCAGGCCAGGAGAACAAGTCGAAATGAGCACTTCCAATTGCTGCATTAGCACTTTTACCGATTGCCTTTCTGCTGTTCTGCAAACGTGAGGAATTTCTGTACAGTGAACGTAATCAGACTGGAGACTTCTAACATACAAGGTGTCACAAAGGTTCCAGGACTTAACTACAGGAGTAGTTTGCTCAATGAATGACTCAGAAAGAGGTAAAATATAACAAAGATTACATGTAATTCAAATAGCAAAGGTACAAGTACAAGTACAAAACACGCATTATTAGTCTGTTGAAAGAGGAGTGAATGTCATTCATTCCAACATTTACACAGTTAAACATTACGCTGAGATGAACTGCAGACATGTTTAAGTAATGCAGCATGTTGTAAAAAGTGTTTTAATATTTTAAGATGCTTCCAAATTATGAACAAAAGAATAGTCCACATTTACACATTTCAAAAATAAGCTTTTTGACAGCTGTTTTCTTCTAAATATAATGTATGCCTTTTTTAATATACTAATGCTACTGAAAATACTATGACAATAGAGACATGTGATGTAGTGTTTATTTTGGAGTATTTCCATTTTTTCTTGTCTTTTTATTAATGCTACAGTTTCCGATATATATTTTTATTCTACAAAACAACCTAATAAAGTAAAAAAAAAGACATATCATAGACGGTGATAAAAAAAATAATAAAAAAGAAATCAAGCATGAGGGAATATGATGACTTTCAAAGAGTTCCTGGCAGACATCAGAATAAAAAGCACAGTAGTCGACTTCAAAAGAAAAAATATTTCCAAACAAGCAGATTTGCAGGAAAATGCTGTTCATCTGAGCAAACATGGATCATGAAGTGAGTAATTGATTTCAAAATTGAGATCTGGCAGCATATCGGGAGCATCTTGGTCTGAAAATCATCCACATGGAGGCTGACAGTCACATTAAATCAGTTTTCAATTTCAGCAAGACGTCAACAGATTTTGGAAAGTAGCTCCGTTTCCTCATGCAGGAGAAATATCAGCTCATGGCGAGAGACGAGATTCACTGATCAAGCAAGAAATAAAGTTGACACACCAAAATCATACAAATAATGTCTGTTCTTGATTATTATTATATATATATTTTTTTAGGCAATAAACAATGTCTACCCAAAAATCTAAGTACTACTGCATATAATCTTGATGAGGTTTCACACATTTGTTTAACCCTTGTGAGGCTGTATGGACAATTGTATGCATATTATTAACACAATGGACATAATTGTGATTGCAGCGATGGAAAGTAACATCTGAGACTTTCTTTCTTCAATGACCCAGTTATTAAAGGGATGTGATTGTGTTTTACTTTTATTAAAAAACAAAAAAATGTTCTGTTTAATTAATTACATTCTTGTTGGAAGAGAAAACTGACACCGGCACTTTGGAAAAAAAGTTTCCTAAAGGTCACACCCACATTAGCGCTGTATCCCAGCGTGCATTTTCAGCATTTTTAAATGGACTTTGCTTTTTTTTGCAGGTTGCTGAATGTAGAACACTGTTATAGTCTCTCTAAAATTTAATATTTTTGGGATTCTATGATATTTACTTAGACATCAGCTCAGTCACCAGACGCTCCATGGGTTTGGCTCATCATCTCCTTCTCATCTTAGCCACTGTGTTGCCGCCAGACAAGTTCCGCAAGGGGAGGCCTGTTGCTAGGCAACTACGCAGAGCATATGATTAAAACTTTGATTTCCAATCCATCACTTGAGATACTGATGTAGCTTCTTATCCTGGATGATCTGCAGCGCAGCTGGGATGGACTCATGCAAAACATTTAACTATCCATCCATCCATTTTCTGTACTGCTTTATCCTAACATTTAACCACTTAGCCAAATTAATTCTCACTGTGAAATGAAACGTGGTTCACGGAGAATTAAAAAAACTGGTCCTGATCCCTCAGAATGTCGTTTTGTAGCAAAAGGAAACGTGTGCCCTACCTAACATTGTTGACTTAGGATTTCCTTGAAGATGGATGGAAAAAAATGGGTGTAACAACAAACAAAGGATGCCTTACTTGTGTCAGGATATTGAATGACATTGGAAAAACAAAGAAAGGGGTTTCCAAATGGTTTCATCATCTTGACTGATTCTGATCTGTACAAGATTCTCTTATGTTCTTTTCTGAGTGACTATTTGTAAGATAGAGAAATGATTGAGGAGAAAATAGACGTGTGTGTGTGTGTGTGTGTGTGTGTGTGAGTGTCTGTGTGAAGGTCTCTACGATCAGGAACAATGAGCAGTCTCATGAATTGAGTCTTGAACTTCAGCTCCAGGCATTATGGTGATACAAGAATGCCATATTTAGTCCTGACATGGGGGGGGCGGGGGGTGACAGGTATGTATGTCCATGGGCTTCCACATGAACTTCTCTGTCATACCAGCAATCCAAGATTCATCTAAATGGTCCCAGCTGGCATCACAAGAGGAAGGAAGATTTCATCTAGTGGCCAAAGATTATAAAACGGTGGCACACAGAGGCAAGATGAGAAGTTGAGATGAGATGTTTGGATAAGATGGGGAAGGAAAAAGTTGCAACGTGGAATTAAAGAGAGGAATGGGAGCCGTCACCGACAGCAGTGTGGGACTGGACTTAATTGGGCTCATAAAAATATGTTTTAAGGGGAAATGAGGGGAGATTATTAATGACCCAACCAATCAAGGATTTTTTATATGAACAATAGAGTTACAACACGTGACTGACAGGTGTGTTTTGTTGCCCAGGTGAGTCATATTTCATTGAATTACACATTAATTACACATTAAGTTCCCGAAACATTTTGTCTGCAACATAGCTGTTTGGGAGATAATTCATCTTGCAGCAAGAATATGACTCAAAACACTGCCAAAATGAAACAACAAAGGAATTCAACAGATAAATAAGTCTCAGGTGTCATATTCATCTTTTCATGTCAAACTCTTCGAAGGGCGCGTAGTTTCCGTCCTTGATGAGTTACACGCTTTGAAAAACAAACAACATCAATAGTTAATCTTAAAAAATCAAATTACAGTATTTCTTTCACCAGTAGTACGATACCTCTTACTTCCCTATCCATCGATCCATTTTCTGAGCCGCTTCTCCTCACTAGGGTCGCGGGCGTGTAGGACCCTATCCCAGCTATCATCGGGCAGGAGGCGGGGTACACCCTGAACTGGTCAACAGCCAATCACAGGGCACATACAAAGAAACAACCATTCGCACTCACATTCACACCTACGGGCAATTTCGAGTCTCCAATTCATGTTTTTTTTGGGATGTGGGAGGAAACCGGAGTGTCCGGAGAAAACCCACACAGGCACGGGAGAACATGCAAACTCCACACAGGCGGGGCTGGGGATTGAACCCCGCTCCTCAGAACTGTGAGGCTGACGCTCTAACCGTGCCACCCTCTTAGTTCCCTACCAACTCTTAATTCTTCCGTTTAAGAATTATGTTGGAATATTACCGGTATGTGCTTCTTCTTTACACACTAAATACAATCAAATGAAGCACCCAACACTATAAACTAAACTATACTATGCCGCGTTGGTGTTTTCTTGATTTTTCTACCCAAACATATTTCTGCATGACCTGCGAGAACTCACCAGACCAATAATTACTCTATCCAACAAATGTTTGTATTATGAAATAGAGCTCAAAAGTGAAAAGCCCTATCATAATATTTGGAACAATCTGTACTTTTAAGTGGTGCAAGGGAGCTCCCACAGGCACATCTCCATCGGATCTGAGTGGGTGTGCTGCCGCTGCTTCTATTATTGTATGACTTACTGTGGGGCTGACTCACCGCTTGGTTGGACTGGGATTGAAGCCGAGTCACTGATTGACTGTTCGATTTGACAAAATACCCGGGGAGTGAATCCAGCGGGTGTTACACCCTTTGGGATTGATATCACTTGAACATTCCAACCAGCCCCCATAAAAGGCTGACTGGGAGCGTTTTTTTCATTGCAGTGAGTGTAGCTGATTGCATTTTCTGCAGCATTCTGTTTAGTGTGTAAACTGAGTTACTGTGTACTACTGTGTGTTACTGTGTACGCTTATCGTTCTGGGCTCCAGTAAGTGTAGATAGAGCTATGCACTTTCAAGAAGCTGTCAATTTCACACTAGTCTCACATGTATACAAACTTTGGAGGGGATATATAATTAAGAGCTTATTTGGATTTTTACAAAATGTAATGTATTAGTAAATATTTACAATTTTGGAGGCTTTTTTTTCTCTTTAATGCATATTGTAACAGCGAAGCTCAATGCCTTACGCAAAATATTATGTGTTCAGCTTTATTATATATTGCTAAACATTCCATGATCTCCTACATTCCTGCCATAATGCCACAATGCAGTTGTCTTCTGTTGCTGCAAATGGTGGCTATGAATTTCTTGAAGACAAAATAACATGGGGTCATTGAAGGGGTATTAGAACACCCGAGCAGAGCAATTTAAAAAAAAATATATATTTTTGGTTGAAATATGCACACTGACTTCTTTTACTTTCTTTTTAATCATCCGCTGCTACCCTTGTTTTATTGCAATCACAGAAAAGTCTTTGCTGCAGGGAAAGTCTTCTGAAATACCCAGGATCAGCTGAATTTAATTCGGGATGTCTAAAATACCCCCCTAAACATACATAAATAAGGGCATGTTTTATGGATGATTCTCCATAATTTATCTTCCGAACAACTCGAGCGCTGCGAAACGCTGAGAAATCCTTCTCCAGAAATAACAATTGTGGTCATGTGATCAGGTTGGCCCACCGCAATGCTTCCTTGTGAAGATCGCATGTTCAAATGATGCTAGGGGGATTAAAAACCCATTTTATGTGTTGTGTTTTTTTCTGTCAATCAAGTCAATGCGAATGTGTATATGTAGTACACCTCTTTTTCTGTAGGAAAATATGATGAGAAACAATTCACTCGACTGTCTGTGGTAATACCTGCATTTGAAATTGCTGATACTGTATTTGAATAAGGTTGGTTCAACTGCATCTGTTACCATGGCAACATGGTTTCTCAAATTGTCTTCGTTGAGGAGCTGCGGTGAAGTGGGGCACAGCAGTTTCTGGTGGTGACTCCCTGTTGAGTGCTCATTACCTGTCGGATGAACTAGCCCTCACCGTGTCACAAAAGCAAGGCCTACTGGTTCAGGGCACTGTCTAACACAATGAACCTATTCAAAAGTCCCTAGTGATGGTGAATGTATCAAGCAAAAGTACTGGTAGCGGGTGCCTGCTGAGTTTGCAATCTTTTTTTTCTTTTTTTTTCAGTGCTTTCAAGTATTTTCCTTTATGTGGTGTGAATAGAGTGGATATTATGGACATGGTGCACTATTCAGCAGTGATTGAACAAAGTTGCTAGCCAGGAAGGGATCAAAGTCATGTAACTATAACAAAAGCTCAGCGGAACATTGCTTAACTTATCTACGACCGCCGGTCAGTAAACACCAAAAGTGCTAACTGCTACATCGGCCTACGGATCAGCGGAGTTTCCCGGGAGCGTCGGCATCATAAATGTAATAGATGGCTTTCAGAACAGCGCAGATGTGTACCAACAGCTAGCAATAAAAAGTGAAAAAAATAAAAGTAGGAAGTTGCTAACTTGCAAAATACGACTGCCCGAAAGATATTATCGAGGATGCTGTATTAATGAAAACTCTTAACTCTTCTCCCAACCGGCACTGACACTGGCTTCTTTTCAAGCTTGTTTAAGTTTAAAGGCCTTTTTGTGTGTGTGTGTGTGTGTGTGTGTGTGTGCTTTTTTTTCAGTGTGACAACTCTTTGCCTATGTGCCATTTTACTGACAGGTAGGCATTATATTTTATTTTGTTGTTTTGTGTCTGCCTTTTAAAAGGGGTAAGCCAGTCTAAAAAGCCAAAGTTGACAGACACTTATTAAACTCAATCACTGCCATTGTGTGCTTTTGAAGTCAAATATCTGTTAACTGGGAAGGCTGGCAGTGAATGTAGGGTTTGGTTCAAAATAAATAATGCAAATAAGAAAGCAAGCTTTGGAAATGTAATTACATAACAATCAACATGTTGAGTGGTGATAGCAGTACAGTGTGTACATGGTTTAATTATGGCTTATTGCTCTGTAATTATTTCTCCTGTGTTTTTGTTGTCATCAAAGTCACAAACTGCATCTCCTTTATATCAATTTCCTCTTTGTTCCGCTCCAATCCCTTTTTTTACTGTGGCAAGCTCGGACATGGAATGAGACATCAAAGCTGTAGGTTTACCCTCCCAAATCCCCCACAGCAGGCTAGCCTGGGCCCTGGCTAATACAGTGGGTATAAAAAAGTATTCAGACCCCCTTAAATCTTTCACTCTTTGTTATTTTGCAGCCATTTGCTAAAATCATTTAAATATTTTTTTCCCTCATTAATGTACACACAGCACCCCATATTGACAGAAAAAAACGTAATTGTTGAAATCAGTATCTGTATCAGGCAAAATCCAAACTACATTCCCAGAAGAAACTGGATCATGGATGAAGGGATTGACTGATGAAACTAAGTATATGTTTGCGGTGTCAGTTGACATTTTCAGCCGGGATCTGGCTTACTAACTGGAGAACCATATGAGACCCGACTTGCTATGATTACAAATAAATAGCAGCAAGCAGACGCTAGGCTTGTATTTACTGGGACCAATATTGGACCTGTTACTTGTTGTCGTAATAAAGGTGATAATAATGTGACACTTGACAATTCATTGCCAATCATTCCCTATTCAAAGCACTTATTCTTATTGCATACACTCCAACTGGGGAGAAACCACTGCTTCTATTTCTTCCTCAATAATGTGGTGTAATACATATCATAGAAATAACTGTTAATGACTGGTAATGAGGTTGCGGGATCTGAGATGAAAACTTAATTATCTTAGCTAATGAATGAGTCAAAAGAACAATCCGGTCCCATGATAAGAGTCGACTGCGAGTCTCCAATTACCATCTATGGCTTAAAACAAAAGGACAACATCTAATAGGGAACTGTCAGCACTCCGCGGGATGACAGGGTAATGACACAAGTAGGCTTTAGGATGGAGGATGGATCTATTCTTCGCCTCTGAATTCGTTCCCTTTTCAGTTAAATTGAATAAGCAAGATTACAGAGCATCCCTGTCAAATTGATTAATTAGCACATTTGCATCATAATTAAGTTCACAAATGTCCATTATTGCTATTGCTATTTGTTATGATTTATTTAATTAAAAATGATATTCTATGTTTTGATTGACAGTTAATATTTTCTTTCTTGAACAATAGACCTGCAACTTTTTTAGACCTGCAACTTTTTTATACCATCCTCACATTCAGTAAGCGTCTCATGGACTTTTTTTTTTTTTTTTTTTTTTGCTGCCTTGCTTCAGTGAGGTTCACTGGAGATTTAAGTGTTGACTTGATACTTGCCCTACTTGTGTAACATGCACACACAGTAAGCAAAGCATTTTAAAAGTCAGAAACATAAATGCACCCTCGCCACGATCTCACAAATGACTCACGCTGAGGATAAACCATTAGAAAGTGCATTTAGGCAAAATCAGATTCTAATCTGATGAAGAGGCAATTATTAAGAGCGCCTTGTGTTTCTGAGATAGCAGCGTTTGTTTAATTTGTCTGCCTGGAAGTGAAATCAATAAATTCTGTGTTTTTTCCTGCATCATCAAGTTGGTAGAAAAAGTAGCACAGCCATTCAATGAATCCTCCAAATCTTTTTTCAAGGCCACCTTTCAGGATGGCGGGAAGGTAATTAACCTACTGGGACCACCAATGCCACGGTATTGTATCAAGCAGAAACATAAAATAATAAATATGGTCGTGACTTTCGGCTTGCCCCATCAGGGGTCGCCACAGTGAGTAACCCGCATGATTTATGTGCTACACTTATGCTGGACGCACTTCCTGATGGAGGCAATCCATTTTGAATCCAGTCTTGGGAACGGCTATGGCTGGGTAGTGGGAAACTGGTCAGGAATTAAACCAATGCTGTCAGGTTTGGGTTTTCATTTTCGCGGTGTTGGAGTGGAGGACCAAAGTGCAGGGAATCAGGCAGGCAAGGCAGGAGCGCAGGAGTCTCAAAAAGGTATTGTTAAAAAATAAATAAAAAGGCAAACAAGGACTATGCAGCCATGGGTAGATCATGACTTTGGTCCCTCGGCAGCTTTCACGACCGCTTAAGGAGCGAAAATGCAGAGGAGGGCTTCGCTCTTATTTTATGTGTTATGCGCATCGTTAACTGCTCTAGGAAAACGCTCCTCTTGTTTTGCTTATTAGGCATACATGTAAAGTTGATCCTCCATATAAACAAGTGCAATGTATATGCTTGTATAAGTTATGTCACATAAGATGTGCAAGAGCTGGCAAGCCCCAGTCCGACTTGAGCTGTACCAATTACCTTGTCCAGCTTACCCATGCCTCCTGTTTTTATGGCTCGGTCCAGGGTGATGGCTCACTATAAGTGGCTCTCCCCATGCTTTTGAGCAGTTTCACCAACATTCCAAAAACTTGGGTTCAATGAACACTTAATACTGCCCAAAGTTGTGAATGTAAATACTTGTTTGTCAAAATGTGCTCTGTTCTTGACTGGTGGTCAGTCCAATTTATACTCTGCACTCATACTGAGATAGGTTCGAGATTACATTAAATTTTAATCGAAAGAAGACGTAAGTGACAGCGTTCGGTCGAGTGGCCTCACTTCTTGATTTGGGCCCTTTGACACAGTAGCTATACGAAGGCAACAGCCTCAAATTTGGGTTTTAAAATGGACAGCGATTCTAAATTGGATCGGCAAATCGGTGCAGTAGTCAAGTCCGTCTTATTTGACCTTAGGCAGCTGGCAAAGGTGAAACCGTTACTTGCACAAGAGCACTTAGTTCCAGTCGTCCATTATTATATCTCGGCTGGATTACTGTCATTCACTGTATTTCAGAGTCAGCCAGTCCTCCCTTAAACATCTCCAGTCCGCTCAAATTACTGCTGCGCACCTCCTAACTGGAGTATGTAAGCGGGACCACAGGAGTCTAGTTCTGACTAAGTTGAAGAAGTAATATGAATGTACTTTAAAATGTTAAATGTTGCCTAATCAAATTGATTAAATGAGCAAAAATGTGAAAAAAATGCTCAAAATCTTAATACAAATACATGAACAAATACTCAGATGAATAGTAGTTTTTCAAGTGTTTTATTCCAAAAACCTTCAAAATAAGTTTCGAATTCAAGAAAGTAGAATAAGCTTAGACACAATGCAAAGCATCATATACAGACGGATAAAATACATTTTATATATTGCAGACAAGCCATGGTGGATCTTACATATGTACAATACTTATGTAAACGTTTATGTACACTCTTTTTACATATACAAAAAGCTTTTTTTTCTTTGTATACATTTATATATAGATTTATTTATATAATTTCCATAGACTCCCCACTAGCATTTGTACTACAATAATGGGAAAATTACGTGTGAATTTCATTTTTTTCATTTTATATTACAAATGTATTTTCACAAAAATATACCTCTGTACAAAAATTTGTTTTTTTTTTTTTATTTGTTAATATCTTTATTTAGCGACACTACACAGACTCTCCTGTCCACATTTACTTCATTTCCCCTCGACTTTACCCATCAGTCGTAAAGTCGAGGTCTTTTCGCTGTTTGACTGTTCAGTCTGTTAAAGAGCTACGTGGAGCTCACTCAGGTGCTTTTGAGTTGCCATGAGATTTAGTCTCATCCAGTGGCCAGTTCACAGATTTTCAAAACGTTTGTAAAAAGGAGAAAAAAACAACTGTTTGTATTTTTTTTGTATTTTTTGGGGGGCTGGTTGCAAAGAAGAGCACACAGAAAAGTTCCTTGTGGTAAAGCATTTCTTTTGACAATACCGCCAAACAGCTGATTTTTAACTCTTAATATCAACAATTTCGGACACACAGTGAAATTAAGTACATTCAGACAAATTACCAGTCCTTGAACAACTACATTTTTTTAATAAGTAAGCCTCCCCATCTGTCTTCTTTCCCTCTAAGCTGGAGTCACAGGAGCTTTGCTGAAAACTGGGGATGAATTGCATTCAATGGGGATGAATAACACAGCAGTTAGAGTGGCTTTGGCAGAGTTGCCTTCAACACGATGAGATAGTGGCGATAACAAAGGATAGTTGACCCCAAATATGTTGTGTTTGCAAGACTGTTGCATTAGAATGAGGGACACACAAAAAAAAACAAAAAAAAAACGGTAGCTGTTAGTCACATCCCCGACTGACAGGAAATTTAGTGAACTCTAAGGGAAGCAGAGCAGAGGGTCTGTTTCATTATAGACGCGATGGTGAGCTGAAGAGAGCTGTTCCTTGCTGATAACAAAAATGTGTCAAGGATGGACATATTCTCTGTCTTTAAATATGCAAAGAGACTCCAATTTGCCCATATAACGCGTGCACTTTCTTCAAGAAAACTTTTCTTCAAGAAAACTTTGCAGAATAACCCATAATGTTACAAAATATTCCTACGCCCATACAGTCGTTCTCTAGTTAAAAAATACCCAGTATTAATACTGAGAAAGTCTTGGACCCCATTCCAAACTTGCATTATGACTAGAAGTGATGCAACATTGACAACAAAAGCTTAACATGATCGTTTTCTTTGGCTGATACTTTATAATCTTCCCAAAACATGCTGTCACCAATTCAGCAAACAAAACACATAGGCAAGCACATACTGCATATTAGTCAACTGATGTTAATCCCTCCATACAATAAACTACATTTGCACCCTGCAAATTACTAAAATAGGCAAAACATAAAAACTAAAACACCACAAATCTAAAAAAAAAAACCTCTGTGAAGTTGCAGTTCCTTCACTCGGCATGTAACTGTTGTACATGCACGTTATGTTCAAGTTTGGACAGCAAGAGTAATAATAGAGACCCCGATCTATGCAATTTCAAATTCAGCCAACTGGAGATATCACACCACTATAATGAGGTCATGACAAGGCACTATGATGAACATAAAGTGCTTATTAGAAAGTGGAGAGGGTAGAAAAATAGGGAAGAGAAAGGTTCGAGTCCGATGTTTTAGACTGAACCCTTGTGTTTACACACAAACAATCGCTGTATATAGTCCTGTTGTTACAATTAATTTAACCACTGTCGTTAGAAAGTGTTCAATCTGCAGTGTAAATGTATCCTGTTGGCCACTGACACTAGTTTAGTGCTAACTCAATTAAGCTTGTGAAAGGGTATTATTATCTGTTAAAACATTCGCCAAAATAAAAATGGAGTGGAAAACTCAAATAAAAGGGACAGAGACTACTTGAAAGAATGAAAATATCCATGCTGCAAGAAATATTCTGAACAATATTAGAACACAATAAATAAAAGAACCCCCTTACAACTTTGAGAACTGAACGCCAATACCTAGTTAGATAACATGGGTTCTCCACTCCCTGTGAAATCTCCGAGGTAATTCAATTGTTTCCTTTCCCATCAATTCACGAGTAGACTGGTAAGGGGCAATATTCTATCTGTAGCATTGCGGTAAGTGAGGGCTGCAAAAACAATAACATAGTAAAAGCATTTAGCAGCTAACAGCCACTTTGATTACAGTGATTGGTTTCAAAGGCCTAGATTTTTGGAGGGGAATTACTGACTTCATTTGCTTGTATGGATGCTGATTTGTAATGTCAAAGCCACTCTTCTGCATTCCATTTTAATATAATACTACAGTTGTATAATCCATCCGTCCATCCATGTGTAAAATAGATGGCTATTCATACTCATCAATGTGGCAAGGCAAAATTAAAACGAAGTGCATATAATGGCTCAATTTACTGTGTTGAAAGTCAAGCACTATCCCTGTCACAGCATCCATACAGGTGCTAAGCCAGGCCATAATTAGCCAGGAGCAGAGTGACATCCAAACATATCTACACAGAGAAAATTCCATTTAGCATTTGTTCCTCCCATAAGGCATGCCCTTCTGTAGACAAGTTTCAGCCTGACAATGCTTTCTTAGTCACAAAACAGTTTATTTTTCCATTCACAGATCTTGGTATTTCTTTAATTTGGGGAGACCAAATATATCCCAAATCATATTTTGATTATTGGGGCGAAAACGTATTAGAGCAATTAGTACAGCAGCAACTTACGCACCGTCAAAGCTTTAAAGAAGCTCTCTTCAACCTATTAATGGCAAGTCAAGACAAAACAAAGCAATGCTACATTTTTTTTTTCAAACAGAACAGAGCTGCCAGAAGTTATCTTACAGAAAAGACCACAATGTAATCCGAAGTTAATCACTGATTCATCTGCACATCACACTGAAATAAATGCTTTTAGCTCAACACGTCCAGAGGTCGGAAGGGCGACAATTCTATGTGGAGGTTGCAATTTATTTTTCTTTTCAACAAAGTTAACGTATCGCACCTGTACCAGCTCAGTGTTCATTTGTAACCCCTGTAGTGACTCACTAGCAAAAATGCTGCCATCTGAACACAACAGAAATATGATGGACAATGCAATAGTTTACCTTTTTTTCAAACAGAAAGGGTTGAGGCTCTTGCATATTATTTTCTGACATAAAATAATAATAAAGTTTTTAGTAACCAAATGGATTGTGTTGCTTAATCACCTCTTGAAGAAATGGATGCAGAACGGAGTGCACCGTTTGGCTGCAACCAGTCGAGGTGTTGTTCTCAACGAGTATATGGTGTCACGAAGAAAAGCATGACATCAATTCATGAGTCAGAACATTTCCGAGAAATTCTCCCATTCCATTTAAAATGACATCTTTTAAATAACAATCAATTGAGTGTTAGCCCCCCACCCCCACACCCCACACACACACACGATCAATTAAGGAATTACAGTCAAATATCAACCCCATATATTTTAGTAATAAAAGTAAAATATTGGACATATAGCTGTTGAACTGCATCATAATAATTGTGAAAATGTACATTTTCTGTTCTGTAACTGCTGCAACTTCAGATCTTTGGAAACAGAAAGAAAAAAATAAGTAATTATCTCAACATTCTGCTTTTTTGAGTTTGTGTGAAATTTGAGTGATTTAAATGAGAGTGATGGTACAGTGGTAAGCCACATTTAAAATAAAAGCAAAGAACAGCAATAAAATCAAACCGAGGGGTCAGGTTGCAGATACCAACAACAAAAAAAAAACAAAAAAAAAACAAATGCATTGCCTTGGATCACTAAGTGCTTTTTCTGCAGCCCTTTGCACCCTCAAAGCCCTCCACTGGGCACCATAGCCCAGCATGATGAATTCATCACAGAAGTCATTAACAAGCTAAAAAAAACAGTAGGGGCCAAAAGTTTGCCTCCAACATGGCCTTCACTGCTTTTAAATCCATCCTCTGGTGTTGCAGACCTGTGGATGAAACCTTTTAACTGCCTCAGGAACAGATGGTTGGTGGCGAATAGAGTTCCTCATCACAGAAAGCAAGCAGCGTAAAGGGTGAACGCAAATACAAACAAACAAATGGAAAACATAGCAAATAATGAAAAATGTCTGCCAAACAGTTGACTTGTAAGTTGCTCTCTGGTAGCAACAGGTTCACGTCTTTTGATCACAAAATTCCCTTTGGGTTTAGGCGGTAAGGAGAGTGGTCACAGCTTTGCTTCCAGCATTACTTCCTCCTGGAATGCAGTTACAGGTGCAAACATTTCCTCAAGATGTGGTAAGATGTTATCCAGTCACAAAAAAGCATTTTATTGTTGAATGTTGCTGCATTGTTTCTTTTTCAGGAGCATATTTTTCCACTGGAGTTGTTTCCTGACTGTTTTTCAGCAAATAAAAATAACCTTTGTCTTGCCCTCTTGCTTGAGGAATCACGGAGGGATGTCCTCAAAGATCGGGTGCACCTCTCCTCCCATGACTGAAAGATTGATGCAAAAGGAGAAGTGTAACAGGCAAGTCAAAATATAGTTCGTATTGGGGAATGAAAAAAATTAACCAGGGTAAGAAATGTTCAAAATTATGACATTAGGCATTATATTCTCAAATGGTTCATCTGAAATTTTACACATCGGAAGATCTGTCTGTAGTTGGTATAGGTAGTTGTGTGCTGAAGGTTTCTCGGTCCACTTTGTACCATATGACCGTATGGCAGCGTGGCGTGTCTTACCTTGAGAGGAAGCAGTCGCTATACAGCTGTGCACACTGTGCTGACTGTGAACTCTGTCTCGTTGGCCATGATGTCAGTGGGCTGAATGTTGCGATCATACATGGGGTTCTCGAAGGTAGCCCGTCCATTGGTGTTCTCATGGCCCACGTAGCCATTGAAAGGGACATTGGGTCTTCTTCTGGAATAAGGCAATGCCACGTAACATTGGACAATCCAATTAAAAAATATATACAAATGGTTCCCAAATTGGACTTTGAATGATTCGAATCAGCATCATTTCAACTTCATCTTCATTTTGTTGAACTTTCAAATTAATCAAGTGATAGTTTTGCAACTTGAGCTGTTTCAGAGATTATATCATATCGTTTACACCCTGTGTAAATGATATGATATAAACGTGCAAAACTTAAATAATGTGCAAACCGTACCTATGTTTGTAGAGGTACAAGGCGAAGCCTGCGATGATCATGGCTATAAAAGGCACTAGGATGGCTGCTGCCACTGAACTGCTGTTGGAGGCAAAGTTGTAGGCTGTGTTGTCTCTGCTGGGATCTATACTCTCTGCAAGGATGCGATAACATTTTATCATTAATACCCATTCAATAGACAGTGAATTTAAAAAAGAAACCCAAATGAACAAGGGGGATTATCCCTCTCAAACCTTTGCCAATGACTCCAGTCCCCAAAAATTCAAGGAAAATAATCCAAGAGGAAATAAATAAGGTGATTATTTTGGTTAGAGGGGTGCTGCTAGCAATGCTTAATTTACATAACAGGCTGAGCAGTAAGTGACCTTTCAAAGTTTATCCTGGTGCGTTACTTTAATGTTCCCCCCTTTGGGTACGTCAAAACCCATTGCGGTAAAAATCACTCTGAGTTAAAGGCATGCGCTACTTGTAAGGCATTTTCTAATTTAGAAATGTGTGTTTGTAGGAGTGTGCGTGTCTGTGGCAAAGGCTACACCTGCAGAATGACAGCCCAGCTGTTTGCTATTCAGCGCCCTTACCAAAATAAACCTCCAATAAAAACAAGTGACACTTGAGAAGGAATTCAATTAGCGGCTAATGTTGTACTTGCCAATCATCTCTTTACCGCGCGAGTGCGGGCACACATGTCCAGACCCATGGAGGCGTGTTATTTGTCCACTACTGATTTCTAACAAATTGCGTGGGTTTATAACCAAGACGTGCATTTTAGCCCAATGACTTCTCATATCACTTTGAATGCAAAAATGCAAGTCCACTAGCAGAGGCCCACATTTCCAAGGTATTAATAAAGAGTTGTTTGCTGTGGCGGTAGGCGGTGCGAGAGCAAGACGGTGCTCGCTGTTCAACCAGTCAACCCTCTCATTACAACAGTTTTCACATCCACAGTTCCGTTCGCCGTGGACGCAAAATCTATGTCAAGACGATGAACATATTTCTTCCCTACCTGATCATTTTTTTGTGCCCTACAACCAGGGAGAAAAAACACTTCAGTCCTGGCTTTGCTTTTTAATATAAACTATATGACAAAATCAGATCAATGTCAGATTACCACAGAGGGAATACAATCGCTGCGAGTCATTTTTGTCACATACTGTACCTGCCTGAGTGTAGTTTGGCCACTGGGACGTGTTCAGAGTCAGTGGTTGCATGAATAATTCATAATGATAATAATCATCAAAAATCATTTTTAATTTAGGTCAGGTTAAAGTCCAATTTTATTTATTATTATTATTTTTGTTTGTTTTTGTCATATCCTGCCAAGAGATACACATTAAATAAATAATGAATTATAAAAAAATAATAAATTTCACTGAATATTTGGCCAGGGTATGCATTGGCTTCTTTTCCAATAATTAGAAATTTTGCTGAACAATCAATGGATGATGATAATGATAATGATAAATCAATATTTTGACTTTTTTGCAATATGCCCTTCCTTCATCCCGTTATCATGAACAGGCCAATAATAAACAGGAGAGGGACTAGAGAAATAAATCTTTCGCGTGTACACATTGCGCGACTGTAGCAGGCTTCCAGGTTAATGGAGCGGAAGGATTTGGTACAGCAAAAAAAAGAAAAAAGAAAAAGAAAAACAAATTTTAGCGTATTCTAGGTCACAGACATGAAACAGAATACACGATTAAGGGGATAGAAACAAATCTTCACCGAGAACCTTTAAACTACATTTACAGTGTCAACTGCAAGATTCCATGACAGAGCCAAGACACACAGAACGACAAACAACACTTGCTCCCCTGTGGAGTAATTTAGTGCCGATACAATATTTTGTATGACCATGTCATTGTGGATGTGGTTGTGTATTTGACTATGAAGTAAAAGATGACTACATATGTGGACAAACTACACAAATGGAAACCCAACAAACGCAAAGTTGTGGAATTGTGAGAAGGCTAAGCTTGACAATGCGAGACGCTTCACGCAAAGTATGATGATTATTTGTTTTTTAAGATGTGGGCAGCTCACTCACCCAGTCTCTGCAGACCAAACTGCCCAAAGCCTTTACCACGGACAAATCCCTGGTACACGAAGGAGTTGGATGAAGCGATGTAGGACACCTACCGAGGGAGAAGGAAAGGAAGACAGTAACATCCAATCACATCCAAGTGCTGCAAAAAAAAAAGTGCACCATCAAAATGTCGGCTGCTGGTGCAGGCGGAAGATGAAACGTCGAAAAGAGGGGAGACATGAAATAGGAAACTTCTATAGGCACACAGGAGTAAACTCGCTTTGCGAATTCTTAAACACAGCGGCATGTATTCCTAACTGCACACAAACTGGAAAAGGGAATCCTTATTAATTCGGCAATGATTTATCTGATATTTAAATTAAAGAAAAGTCTTCACTTACGTGTCCGTCTAGAGCCCAGTTTTCGATTTTGAACTTGTTGACAAATATCTCCACGGGACCTCGGATCTGGTGAACCTGGAGCAGCAGCTGGGCTTCTTCTCTTTTATATGTACCTTCAAGGACATCAGTTAAACAGGATTACAAGGGAATATATAAAGACATTTAATCCTTGAAGAGTTGCAGCGATGGGAAATTCACATATCACAGCACCTACCATCTGTTTAGTAAAGTCAAACATGGGATCAAATGAAACCACAGAGTGTAAATAATAAATGGAAGTAGGGAAGTAGTTCATGCTGCATATTGGACATTCATGAACAGCTAGCATGTGCCAAATATTGCACAATCACCGTTAACAGTGTTCTGCCAATATTTTCCTACAATACTTAAGACATTCAATAACAGCAATCTCAAATGCATGATGTTGTGTGTTGAGACTATATTAACTAGACAGAAGTGATGAGGCCTTGCATTTTGCTGATGCAAATTTGCTTTTCAGTCATTACAGCCGCACAGCAAGCATGCCACAGGGAATGTTCCATAACTGCAGCAATAATCAACATCATACAGATGTAGATTATTACTGATCCGTCTGTTAAAATACGTCTCAATGAGGGTAATGAATGAGCTCCAATACAATGTGAAAGTCAGAAGCAAGGGTTATGAATGCCACTTTTTTTTTTTTTTTTTTCCTGGAGTACCAACCAGCGAGTTTGAGCTCCACGCCACTGTGGTCAAGTAGTGTTCCATTCACCCGGTTGCTAAATGACTCAAAGGCCGTGATGCTGAGCATTGCTGGCTGCTTCTTCCCCAAATACTCATAGGATCCCCTCCAGAGAGAGTTCTTTGCAAATACTCCACCAGGTACTGAGACAGGGATGGCGGGGGCGGAAATGACAAGGAGCGACAGGTAGAAAAGTAAGTGACAAAGTTATCACTGGGACACACATCACATTTTTTTTTTTCTTGTCATTGGATGGGCTGTCAAGCTATCCAAAAAGGGGATAAATCCACTGTGCAAAAGAAAATAGATACTAATGAATTGTAAACATTCAACTGAAGGAGAAAATACATTCAATTGACAATATCGGAAAAAGATAGGTATTGTATGAAGATAGAGTGTATTTGCGTTTTGTTATTTTAATATTTGATTTAAAGAGAAACAAAAAGATTGTTTAGATAATTTTAAAGAGCTCGATATTGGGACTTTAGGCTCAGTTATATGGAGGGAGTGTATATGCTACAGAAAAATCCAAATAAAAAACTTATCTTACAAAACAGAAAACAACCTTACCTGGTAATTTGGAAGGAGGCTCCTGCACTGTTCCCACGGGGCTCTTACCACTCGGACGGTTGTCAGCTAGGGAGCATAACAACATAATATGTTGAACAAGTCATTTCTGTAAACAGAGCAGGGTGTGTGTGTGTGTGTGTGCTTGGACAATCTTGACTTTGAAAACATAATCTCAAAGAAGAGACCATGAGCGTACCCAAGTGGTGCATTCCGCGAGCGCTTACAACTTGCGACTGGACGAGACAAAAACATCAAACAGGAGTCCCAGCTGAACTACAGATCCGTTAGACACACAGTTTTGTAGCTCCGAGAGACACTTCAATAAGGTCTCGCCACTCACAAACACCTCCAAACTGTCAAACAGAGAGGGGACTTATATACAAAGACAGGTATAGGCCCGGTAGTTTATGACCAATAATACCTTGAGTAAACACGGCCACTAAGAAGAAGCGCAAACTCCTCCAGCCCTTTCTTCTTTATTAGCTGCCAGAATTTGACCTGTCAGTCCATCACTGCACACAAAGGTGCTGTTAAACGGCATTCCTATCACATTCACATTTAATGGCAGACCTTTCTTGGCTTTAAAACTCATCTTTGCACACAGCATCGCCCCTTAGCAAGTCTTTTTCTGAAATTAAAGTTCCTGTTAAGTCAAACTAATTATGTCTTTTGAATTTGACAGACTGCTGTTACCAACCCTGCCACATTTGAATGATTAAAAAATAAATAAATCGGAAAGTATATAAAATGAGGCTTCAAAATTGTGAAAAATAAAGCCACTAAGCTACTCTCGAAAAAACTCTTGTTAACTTTGCTTCACTATGTATAAAAGCTATCCTGCTAATCAGATCAATGGCAAGCTTTGTGCTTATCAGGTTAAGTCCTCTTGTTGCAACGCTTGCTCTCTGTGTGTGTTTGTGTGTGTGTGTGTGTGGAGTGTAATTGTGTGATGGATGTACCTTCCTACACTGGCATGTCTGATTATAAGATGCTATTAACAAAGGTATTTATCAACATTAGGCAAATCTGCTGTTTCACCCCTGAATACTGCCTTAGTCATGTCCAAAATAGAGAGCTGATAAAAAGTAGACATTGGAAATTTTTGTGTGGTATCTGTGAGGAATCGGGCCTTATGTTTCGACAATTTTGGTTCCAAGTTATGCGCAGCTCAAGTGCACTTCAAAAATGTTATGAAACCTTTGCATATTTAAGTAGAAATGAGATGTGTTCCCTAATGGAAAAATCGTGAGAATATTTCAACCTGCACAGAGAGGTAGTTTCCCTGTCCAGCTCCCATCGGACTTGCAAGTCCTGTGCTCTGATCCTCCAGCCAAGTAGAATCCGGGCTGGCACGTATAGATCAGCGTGTAGCCAAGGGATGGCAGTTCAATGGCTCGCACGTCCGACTGGGCTGGCAGCTCTGGCTGGCTGCAGTGGTGAGCTGCAGACATAAAATGGGGATGGGGTGGGGGAAAAGATAGAGAGAAGGCATTTAAGATAGTGAGGAAGAAGAAAGTGGGGTTCTCAAGAGTGAGAAATGCAGCGAGATTTAAGAGAAACCACAGCTGGAAAGAAACAAGGGGGAAAAGATATGCACAATAAAGAGTAGAAATTATATAGTTAACCGCCAATACTGTTCAATTATTTATTTGTTTTTTCCCAATTGAATTTGGATGTGCGCTTACCTATGCAGTCAGGCTGAAAACCACTCCAAGTGAGGTTGGGCAGACATGTGCGAGAAATGGAGCCCTGTAGTAGGTAGCCTCTTCTGCAGCTGAAGAACACCGTGCCACTGATCTGGAAGACGGGACACGCAAGGATGTGAAAATATAGTATATATTGGACAGGAGTAGTAGGAGACTTCAAATAATGTAAATTGTAAATATAGCTTGAACATGATTTTCAAATCATTGTATTCTGTTTTTATTTATGTTTAGCACAACATCCCAACTTCATTGGAATTGGGGTTGTATAATAAATGTCATATAAAGTACATTTTGTGTTTTTAAAAGCCTACCATAAATGTTATTCTGTCGGAGGAGTCTCTAAAGCAACAGTCAATTGCATCCCTATTTTCGACTTAAGACAGAGTGAGGATTTTTATATTCAAATGAAGTACTACTGCCAAAAGTAATTTCAATAAGTGCAAAACAAATGCTAATTCTGACAATTTACCGGATCATTATATCTCCTAGTGGTGGTTAAAATCCGATTTTTCATCAAGATTTAATCATTTAAAATAACACGAACAGTACTTCGGAAAAACATTACTTTAAACTAATATTGTAATTTGCAACGGACAAAACACAGCAAAGCTATAATGATTTCCACACTTTGGCAACATAATACAAACTGTTTTTTAGTGGACTTACTACATCCTCGAATCTCGTCACGCAATACAAATAAACTAAGAACTTATCAAGACATTGTTCTGGAGTAATTGGAATGAATGACTGTGCATCTTGTGTAAATTAACAGCTGCTGTACCTCTTTCTGGATTGGCTTAAAACTATAGCAGTGAAGCTTTAAGCACTAAAGAAGTATTTATTTGTTTGTATCAACTGTTCCGTGAATTAATTATGCATCGGATACCTGATAGCCTTGACTATTGTTCTGATTGCCGAAGAGAGGGGTGCCTGGGTCTGTGCAGGTGGTGTGAGTGGGATCTGAAAAAAAAATAAAGTTGGCCTTATTTAATACATGTCATTAATACATGTCATTAATACAACAATCAAGTGTCTCATCAAAAACAAAATAAGCAGTCTTCAATATTATATTAAATACTGTCTGCTGTGTTATTTTGCTCATGTCAAATACTGGGGAATGTTTTGTTTCATTTATAAACGTTTTAAAATGTTACCAACCTATGCAAGAGGGCTGCGTTCCACTCCAGGTGCCATCGTATTGGCAATACCTCCTGGTAGAGCCCACCAGGATAAGGGGGGGAAAACATGAAAAAGAGACCGAGGAAAGGTAGGTAAAGCCTCGGTCTTCCCTCCTCCCTTGGGCAGGCAAGCCTGGGTCTCCGCAGAACACAGCTGCAAAAAGAAAGATAGAATAATACACCAAAACATGCAGGGATTTAAATATTTCCCTCAGGGACATACAGCAAATGCGATTTGTTGGGTAAAACAAATGCACGCAATTGTATTCTAATTGAGCTGTCCAGCATTACGCTACTTACGAAAGCACTGCGGTTTCTCCCCGCTCCAATTGCCATGGCCTTGGCAAGTTAGCACGGTGGGTAGTGACAGCTGGTAACCTTGGTTACAGGAGTAGCTGATGCTGGAGCCCCAGTTAAAGTCTGTACCAACAACTTGTCCATTAGGAATGCTCGGCGGAGGACCGCAGACATATGCTACAAGTGGGAGACATATTGGATGAGTTCATGTTGTTTGGTTTAAGTAATGTTATTCTCTTGTTAAAATAATCCAGTTGTATTTTCCAAAATATGGAATGTCATGTCACATATTTGAACAGACTCAATACTCGATGTCTTTATATCTTTCTAATGGAGTAATTCACATTGGGTGATACAAGAATACCTTTGCACAGAGGCTTGGTGCCATTCCAGGTGCGAGCCTTGGTGCAGATGAGGGTGGAAGCGCGGTCAGCATCCATGGTGAAACCAGGAGAACACTGGAAACTTATGCTATGGTTGTAGATAAAATCATTCCCCAACCTCACTCCATTGGCTGGCACTCCAGGGTCACCGCAGTTGATTACTACACGAGGACGATTGTAAAATACAAAACAAAAAAATCATCCATGGAACTCTGCGGCTTCATAGGTCAATCCTGATCCTGATTTTGAGCAAAATTACTTGCTGGGTAAGGAAAGGGCGTCTTGGCTTTCATAAACTGACATTTGCAAAGAATCTGAACTAAATGATGAGCATGGCATGTGCAGTTACAGTACATAATACACAGGATTAGTTACTGACACAATCTGATTAAATACAACGAAGCAACCTAAAAAAATAAATAAATAAAAAATCTGCAAACATAATAGTCCTCAGTTTTCATTACTTGGTATCATTCAATAAACTGCTTATAGTCATGACCATATTGCTGATTTACCCTTCAGCATTTAGAAGAGTTTTATTTCTCATAATTGCACAAAAGTAGGTCATTTCCATTTAACAAGGCCCAAGTAAGATCTATTTGTACACCCACCTAATTGACTACGACTATGGCCAGATGCCAATAAAAAGGGTACAGACATTTTTTACAAAAAAAAAAAAAAAGAAAACAACAACAACTAAACAATATACTTTACAAATAAAAGTGCAATATATGGATTTCCTGCTGGCCAGGTCAGTTAATTACCAGAGCACTCAGGCATGTTGCCGGTCCAGGTGCCGTTTATCGTACAGTGTCTGGTGAGAAGGCCAGTAGAGTAGTAGCCATCCCTGCAGGCATAAGTAATAGATCTGGAAAAGGTTAGGCCATCGTGGATCAGGATCTTGGCGTTTCGAGGGGTTCCAGGGTTTCCACAGGATATGACTAAGATCAGAAAGGGAAAAAGAGATTTAGAAGGTTTAGTTTAGATATGCCAAGTTTTAGTTACTTGGGAAACAATGTCATTTATTATTATTCATTCACTGCATCTGTCCATCAACCTTTCTCCAAATTTTCCTCTCACATAGCATGCTATGTTAATCACACTTCTAAATTGGGATCAGACAATCGCCGTGTGCGACATCATTGGAAATCCAATCCATTAATGTGAATAGGAAGTGGACTTCATTATAGAATGCGATGTGTGTCTTGAACTTTGACAATCAGACACAAGCAGAGGTTCTTTGCATTACAGTCACCAGCTTGCATCAGACTCTCAGAGCCCCGAGGGTATAGGTCCTCGATAATGACCAGATGTGGTCCGGCCTTTGAAGCCAGTGCCAGCTAAGAACAGGTGGGTGACGCCGGCTCATATGTACACACCTAAGAGCGAATTGAGCCAAAGGAAGGCTAGGCAGAGAGATGCTGGCATAAGGAGAGGTGTGTTTGTTGTTTAAAGAAGAGGAGAGAGAATGAAAGTGAGGTTAGCTGGAAATCTGGCATGCATTCCAATCGCTGACAAATTACAAGCGACGATCCTTCCAAGCTGAGAACAATAGCACACTTGCCAACGACTTGACTACTAACGACTACCATCTACTGCAGATTTGAAAAGGACACTTTCAAAAGGACACAGTCCCCAATAAACCTACAATCTCGGCTCTAAATGACTGCAGGCCTGTTGCCTTGACATCTGTGGTCATGAAGTCCTTTGAACGTCACGTGCTGGACCACCTCAAGAGTGTCACAGGTCCCTTGCTGGACCCCCTACAGTTTGCCTACTGAGCGAACAGGTCTGCGGATGATGCAGTCAACATGGGACTGCACTTCATCCTAGAACACCTCGATAGTGCAGGGACCTACGCGAGGATCCTGTTGTTGGACTTCAGCTCAGCGTTCAACACCATCATCCCGAACTCCTTTCCTCCAAGCTACTCCAGCTCAGCATCTCGCCTGCCATCTGTCAGTGGATTTACAGCTTCCTGACGGGCAGGACACAGCAGGTGAGGCTGGGGGAGGCCACCTCATCCACACGCAGCATCAGCACTGGGGCGCCAAGGTTGTGTCCTCTCTCCGCTGCTCTTCTCTCTCTAAATGAACGACTGCACCTCAATGCACCCGGCGGTCAAACTCCTGAAGTTTGACAGCCAATTACCGGAAACAAATTCCTTGTGTGTTTTCGGACATACTTGGCAAATAAAGATGATTCTGAAATAGTGAATGTAAGTAGTCCAGAGCAGCCAATTCTACTGCAGTCACTGCAGTGGAATTGGAACACTTTATTTCAGTTGAGGAATGTTTAAGCAGTCATTCACAATCTTGCAAAGCATAAAACACTACTTAAAATACTCTGCCCATTTAATTTCAAATTTGATTTTGTGTGTATGATGGGCACACTGGGCACATATTTCGTTGAGACAGCAATGAATTGCTTGATATCATGACAGGCAATGACCTGTTTTGTAAACTCGGGTTGAATGTTTTTGCGATAATGAGATATCAGCACTGTAATCTGCTTCAAAGAGGAAATATTACTTTTATTTTGCATTTTTATATTGCATAAGGAATTCACTAAACACAATTTTCAACTTCAATAACCTTACATCAAGTCCAAAGCGTCTGTCAGATATTCTGCTCATTAATGACTACGTCTCCATCTGACGCATTCATTTAATTATACACCACTTGTCAATATCTGCAGTGCAGTGGTTGCAATTCAAGCAGTCTTTTTTTTTTTTTTTTCCCCTCAGTGTCCTCCAGCTCTTCATTTCAAATCCTGAGGCATTTCCAGGATGGTTGGGCTGTGTAATCCCTCTATCGCCTTTTGGGTCTGCCCCTGGGTCTCAAGTCAGATGTGTCCAGAATATCTTTGCAGTGCATGCAGGAGTGCATCCTGAGCAGATTGCTTATCGACCTCCAGTGTCTGCTTTCGGTGCAAAGGGGAAGTTGCTCTGCTCCATGCACACATATAGCCAAACTTGGCAGCTGTTTTGCCGATGATATTAGAATTTAAAATTAACTTTCATCTTAAGCGCTAACACCGTGTCACCAATTGAGCATATACATCAGTTATAACGTCCTATCATTGTTCAATAACCTTAGCCTCTAACCTTGAAATTTAGTTTCTACTAGGTCTGTTTTTGTTTGAATGCAGATGTGGTTTTGTCAAACTACCAGTTGATGGCAAAGGGCAAATATAATTTTCTTGAAATCCAAATCTCAACAATGGTGTCTGAATCTTCCATACTTCCAGTACACACACATAGCATTGAAGATATGTATTCCATACCATGGCACTCAGGTTGGGCACCCATCCAAGTCCCATTGGCCAGGCACGTTCGCTCTGGAGAACCTTTCAGCGTGTAACCCGGCTCACAGCTGAAGTGCACCGCGCTGCCCACTGTGAATTCATCCCCTAACCGAATGCCATGCACAGGAACACCTGGATCTCCACAAAGACCTGCAGATTCGCCTAGGAAACGGAAAAGAGAAGATAAAAAAAATGAACAGCAAAGAAACCACTTTCAGGTTTGACTACTTTAGCCTTTGCAGAATTGTTTACTGTGATGGATATTTTCCTATTAGATAATAACATCAATGCGAGAGCTGGATAACAGCCACAAGCCCTCCTTGTAAATGATCCATCCAACAAAAGGAGTACTTCTCTGCCTCCATTCACTGTAATTCTGATACAAATTCTGTTTCATTGCCATTAGTAACAGTGGTTATTGCTGCCAAATCCTAACTTCACAATGGTAAGGGTCATGCCGTTTGAATGGTGCTACAAACATTTGACAAATCTTAATAGTATTGTTGTTTTTATTGCCTGCTTAGGGAATATGCTTGTTTGTTGTTAACTGTGCCATAAAAATGACAGCATGTGTCATGTATGTGTGCGTTGTAATTGTTCTTAACTTGACTTTGTTCATGTACTTTATGGTCACATATACGTTGACGTGTTGACATTTGTGGATTTGAAGTGAACACCCACAATTTCTTCCACACGTGCATATACAAGCAAATGGAAAAACAAAAAAGGAAAGTGGTAGTGCAGGGGCCAACATCTTTACTGAGCTTCATAAACAGGCTAGTATGTAAGCATCCTAGCTCCTCCGTCTAATATGAGAGGAATAAAGTGATTTTATTGAGGGCATTCTTTTTTTCCCTTGAGGCCTATGAAGCAGAAAGGCAGCCGCTGCTTTAGTCCACCAGCTTTGCCCATTACCCTGCTAAGATCTGTCCCCCTGAAGTCTTATATTTATTGGCCTTGTATTGAAAAGAATGATGTTTTCTTTTTTAGTTCCAGTCTTCAATGTCAAGTTTAGACACTCATGGTTCCAAATTTGATCAAGCTGGGAGTAGTCAGTACCAGAGCAGTGTGGCGGTGAGCCGCTCCATTGTGCATCCAGCTGGCACATGCGCGTCGTGTTGCCAATGATGGTACGCTGGCCGATGCAGCTGTAGCGGATGACTGAGCCCACGGTTCGACGGTCACCTGAGATCTGTGCGTAGGGGGGTATGCTGGGTCGATCACACAACACCACTGTCCAAATGGAGAGAGCAAAAGACCAGTTAAGGTGAACAAGTTAAATGCAGATGGTAAAAAAAAAAAAAAAAAAAAAAGCAGTCAGTCAGTGTAAAACTGTCAATGAGTTTGAGATGACAAGCCACATAAATAGCACTCCCCACCAGGGGCACTCACAAAGGCACTTGGGCAGGGAGCGGTCCCAGGTGCCGTCACCTTGACAGGCAATAGAGCTCGTTCCTAGCAGGTAGTAGCCCGGGTTGCAGCGGTATGACACGGTGGTCTGGAAGCTGTAGCGATGTGGTCCACTGGGTAAGACTTGCCTAACGCTGTTCTCTACTTGACCTGGGTCTGTACAGTTCACAGCTGGAAAGAGGAGGACCAGACAGGAAGGGAGGGTGGGGGCTTTAGGTAACGGCACAGGTTGAATTGTAGTTTGTTGTTTACATTCAGAAATGTGACTTGTTTGACAATGAGGTTCTCATTAGTAGACATTTTGTCAATCTTCAGCCAACACTGGTTGTCTTGATTATATTCTGCATTATCTCCAGCTTCAGTTACTCCTTTCACTATACCAGCATCTATTCAACCAAGCATCCAACCCTCCAACCCAATACCAATAAAGAAGACAGACAGACAGACAGACAGACTGGGGGAATAAACGTTGGCTTCTTTACAGCAAAGTCTCCTGGAGTTGATGGATGGAAGACATCACTACTTCAAATGGATAACATTGGGGAGAGATGAGATGGGTGTGGTATAGCCCGGGATTAAGAGGCTGATTTTATCAAATATATTAAAACTAACTGGATGTCAGTCTATTGCTTGTGCTGGTACTGATCCATTTTGAGTATTCCATACAATAATAATTTCATATTGGTTCAACAGTGTCAACAGTTCAGTGACTCACATTCGCTGTTTAGTTTAAAAAATGGAAATGAGAATTAAAATAGACAATGATGCCAAATCCCTAAATGGCTTTCAAAAACAGTGTCTGCAACCTCCAGAGGAACCATTATGCCCACCATGCCCTATTTGCCACATTCTGAATTGAACTCATTGTATGCTAATAAGCTTGCTCATTTTTATGCTCCCAACATGCATCACACTTGAATCACCCTATAATATTTTTCTCCCATATAGATTGACCCATAGTTCATTATTGAAAATCCAGCATATAAATATCTCAACAACTCATTTCTGAATCATCAAAATACTCTTTACAAAAAAACTAACAAAAAAAGAGGTTCCAAACTCGAGCATGACTGTATTCCTCAAGCTCTACCAAGTAATGACCTTGTAACCAGCAAATTCTTTCTTCCATCTAGTCTTGCTCACCTTTTATTAATGGACGCCAACTAAATATGAGTAGCTCAGAGGCAGGTGGTGTTATGGTTCTGTTGTCAAGACTAAAATTGCTGGTGATTAGCGAGAGCTAAGCGCCTTATGGATGAGCCAGCAGACTCTTATAGCCAGCAGAAAACATCTTTTGTCTGACTGACTCAAACTCTACCTTTCAGAGAAGACAAAGCTCAAGGTTCAAGGCAAAATGAATCTTCACTTCATTTTTCCTTTTCAATCTCAGAACAAGAGCGTGGCAGGGAGTATAGACTAAATTTTTAGTCTATACTAAAATAGCAATTTTTTTTGTATACCTACAAAATATGTCTGCAATATTCTAATTAATGTGATAAATCTGATTTACCGAGAGACCTCTAATCTACTTATGGTCGCGCAGACAGTGAGGATAATGGGAGATCCAAACATCAACCCGGTGCCCGCCCATTCACACAGTGACACACATCTCAAACTGAAGATCTGGAGACTCCAGCAATCCAGGCAATAAAAAGACTGATAGAGTAAAGAGATTTAAGACGGACAGCTGTGAGCGGGCAACTCTGATGTTCTTAATGTTCTTATGTTCATAATGTATCTATTCATTTATTTTGAGAGTCACACATTAATGTGGGCCGCCAGTTGCCCATTCTGCTGGTACAGAATGTCCTTTGCACATTTCCCTTCGTCTCACAATTAAGAAGCAAGCCACGGACGTTTAACCTCCCCAATGCTTTGTTAAATGTTGTTTGTGTTCATTAAAGTAGGTCCTTCATTTATTTAGTCACATTTTGGGCCTAAACTCACAAGAGACCTTTTACACTTACCATGAAGCTTTCAGTTAGCGTTGCTTAGATATTTTGCTTTTTATACAAAACGCTACCCAATTAAATGTCCTTGCTTTGCTCGTACAAAGCACAAAATTTAATGACTGAATAATAGACGAGGTGCAGCTTTTAAAATGAAGCTGTCCTCTATAGAAGCTAAAAGATGCCGTGATTGTTCTTGTTTTCTCTCGTAGGTGAGCCTGTGAGCTTCATAATTCCATCCATCCATTTTCTGAGCCGCTTATCCTCACTAGGGTCGCGGGCGTGCTGGAGCCTATCCCAGCTGTCATCGGGCAGGAGGCGGGGTACACCCTGAACTGGTTGCCAGCCAATCGCAAAGCACATACAAACAGACAACCATTCGCACTCACAGTCATGCCTACGGGCAATTTAGAGTCTCCAATTATTGCATGTTTTTGGGATGTGGGAGGAAACCGGAGTGCCCGGAGAAAACCCACGCAGGCACGGGGAGAACATGCAAACTCCACACAGGCGGGGCCGGGGATTGAACCTGGGTCCTCAGAACTGTGAGGCTGACGCTCTAACCAGTCGGCCACCGTGCCGCCAGCTTCATAATTCATAAACATATTTGACCAGTTGCTATTTTAATAACTTACTCTTCTTTTCTTTGCTGTCTCAGTTCAATTCCCTGTAAGTGGAGTCATTAAAACACTTTCTCCCTGTGAATATCATGGTCTGTTTTTTGTTGACTTTGTTTAGAATTTGTTTCATATTATGTCATGTGTTTCTTGGTCCCATGTTGATTTCTTTTGTTCAGGTTCCCCTCTCCAGCTATTCCTTGTGTCAACTAATCAGCTCCCTCCAGCCATTCGCGTCTTGTCCAGGTGGCCTTGTTCTCTCAATTTGTTTATATTTAATTATTTAAAATCTGCAGAGATAATGTGGCTGCTATCAAAATCAAAATGAAATAGTTTTTCCTTATATAGTACAATAGAAATTTGTATGGCTCACATTCATGTAAAATTTGTAAAAGTTACTGTTTTTTGTTTTGTTTTCCATTAACAGCAATATACTCTGATATTTGAGTTTTATACATGAGACAGTAAATATTCTAATTCTAAATTCAAATTCTGATGAAATATTAATGTGCACTTCTTGTTACTCACTTTTACACCGAGGGAGAGGATTACTCCACTGCCCATTGGCTTGGCAGTTGGACTCAACAGCGCCCTGAAGAATATATCCGGTATTGCAGACAAAGTGAACACCATCGTTTAAACTGAACTGGGTTCCCTGTGTCATACCAAACGCGGGGTTACCGGGATGACCACATGTGATAGCTGGAAAAAACAAGAAAATGACATTTTAGTAAAGTCAGTGTCCCGTTAACGATCTACCTCAGATAACAAAGCTCATTGTCAGTATAATTATTTTAAATATTTTAATTGATACAAGAAGTTAGATGGCTTTCACTAAAAAACAGAGGACCAGTAACTTCAACAAGTACTTACGGACACAAACTGGGGTTTGTCCTGACCAGCGATGGTCCTGTTCACAGATTCTCACGGACACCCCGATGAGACGAAATCCTGGGTTACACTGGTACACAACACTACCTCTATAGTTGTAGTTCTCTCCATTGATTTGGCCGTTAACAATAGGCTCAGGGCTGCCACAGTGGCCAGCTATTAAAAAAAAAAATATTTGCATGTCATGAAGGCCCACGTTCACAGTTTTTTAAGAAATGAGCTTCGCACAGCAGCACTTTGTTAGTTGACTCACCCAGACACTGGACTTGTGTTCCGCTCCAAAGTCCGTTAGACATGCACTCCCGAACACGGGAACCTACTAAAGTGTAACCTGTATTGCACGAGAAAATTGCTGTGGCTCCATACACAGTCAGTGTTCCTATCTTGTTGCCATTTGGTGGAGTCCCAAGATTACTACAGGAGATAACTTAAAGAAGAAACACATTGTTTTTTAATCGAAATCCAAGCATCCCATCAAATGAAACAAAAGTATGGATGAGAATATTAGCAGCTACTTAATACTTACTCTCACAGAAAGGGCGTGGATCTGGGTAGTTCCAAGTGCTATTGGCTTGGCACTGAATGACCCTTTGACCCCTGTAGTAATACCCCGGGTCACATATGAGCATCATTATAGTGTCGTATTGGTTCTGGGTTCCATAAATTAATCTCCACCGCCCATGTTGTACTGCAGAGTGGCCAATATCAGGGCAGGTCACCGCTGTATGATCAAAAACAATAAGAAATCATCAACAGTGTTCACATTTTTTTGAAACTTTCACACAACACTCTAGAGAACTTTAGCGAAATACTTACGGACACATCTAGGAGGGGCCTCAATGGGACTCCACCTTCCAGATTCCTGACAGACCATTGTACCGGTGACAGGCCCGTCAAGTCGGAATCCAGGATTGCACTGGTATGTAGCCCTGGCTCCGAGAGAGAAGTCCTGGCCCACAATGCTACCATTGACAGGAAGCACTGGCATTCCACAGGATGTAACTGGCATGGAAAGTGGGTGTTGAGAGGGAGGAGCCCAAGCTATATAATTTATTTTGATATCCCGTTTTTGTAAACTGTTGATCTTGTTGGACTTGATATTCTTAATAAAACTGATTGAAAATTCTTGAAGATGCTTGGCAATAATTATTGTTTATAGGGATGTTTAATCAGCCAGAAAATACAAAAAATATATATAAATTGGAAGAAAATATATATTTTAACTAAATTAAATTAAAATTAAAATTGATGAGAGGCAAATATTTTTTTTTCTCATCCCAACTATTTTACAAGAGTGTCACTTAAAAAAGCTGATGTAACCAGCAGTGTGGAATATCTTCAGTTGAGAACATACCTCAATGATGATAATACACTGAAAAACTGTCAGGTATTTTCATCTTTTTTTTGTCTTTTCCAAATCTACCTTATTATTTCGTTGGACCCCTACCTTGGCAGAGCGGCACTGGTGCATTCCACTGATAGATCCCCTGGGCAGTGCGGGTGCAGGTGGCACTGCTCTGGCCAATAAGTCGGAAGCCTTGGTCACAGCTGAAACGCAGAGTGCTTCCCAACTTGGTGCCTGTCAGACTGTGCACTGTGCCGTTTACAGGGTTGTTGGGCGGGCTGCAGTAGGCCGCTATGGCGGATTAAAAAAAAAAAAGTAACAATATACATTTGTATGCTGATGCGGATAAGCATATAACCCAATAACAATGTAAAACGATTCAAGTGGTTGCTGAGGGGGTGAAGGATTAATATGCTTCCTATTGCAAAGAGCCCAGGATTTAATTTGCATCTGTCATCTCTGGATGGTGAAGTAAACGAGGATATATATGGTAGATGAAAATGGGAAGGCTATACGGCTAAGAAAGAGAGAATTGGTTTGGAGTGTGTCAATACATGCTGAGAAGGATTATAAAAATGATGGATACATAATAATTGAAGCACAGTGTATGTTTTTGTTTGGTGGCCTTATTATAGGCTGCAATAGTCGTACATCATTCCAAATGGTCCCAGCAACAGATCTGAAAGAATAAGAGACTCTAATGAAATAATACCTCACTTGGTGAAATGGAAAAATATTATCTTTCCATTCTGGTTTATCAATATGACTACTGTACTATACAAATCAGACAAATTCAATATTTATATTAAAGACACAGACAGGCTAACTACATGTTATATTGGACGGCCTTCTCCTGTCAGTCACCCTGAGTGTCATCTTGAGAGCTTTTTTAAATTCTTCACTTCAATCAGTATCAATCTCATTTTCCTGCCTTTCTGTTATCCTCATTCCTCCTCGCTCCCTTTTTGCCTCTGAGAAAACATGTCTTGTCTCATCCCAATCAGCCCTGCAGCTCAAAGGATTCAAACCGACATGGGCAGGTGAGAGGATACGAATTGGTATTAGGGAGGTGGGAGCCACAAGGGGAGGGATATGAAGCACAAAAGATATAGTCAGAGGCACATTATGACGCGTGCGTGCCGCACAATGAAACGTGGCGCATTACGAACGGGGCCATGATTAGAAAGTGCTCCAGGAGATGTTTGCCTGCTGCTAACGCAATAATTGACGGATTGCTGACAAAAGCAAGGTGTGTACGCCAAATGTGCCTGTGCCATCTGTTTCTCTCTCACCGCCACGATAATCTCATGTTGACCATGGCAAATTGCAGGTTTTTGGCAATCAATCTACCCATCTGTCATGGAACCTGCTATGGCAAACTCAATCATCAGTGAGGAGAAATTGAAAGAAAGGGAAAAGCAAAGGAATGACAGCACAAACACCCAGTTGGGGGGATAGAGCGCTCGATGAGAACTGGGAAGAATGATTTGTCAATCTGGCCGTTGATGAAGAGCTTGGAGAGTCTTTTAAATATTTAAACAGTCATAATTCATTGTCAGTTATTCAGGTGTCGTATAGTACAACAATAGATCCATTAACGGAACTGAAGAAGAAATGGAAGCATCGCTTCTAAGATTTAACTGATTCCCAGGCATGTGCTGCAGATGTTCTCCACCCCCATTAGGTTGTCATGGAGATACAGTATGTATATCATATTTCCAGGTGCTGTGATGTCTTTGGATTCATAAGATCAAATATCAACTAGAGTAACAAATCAAAATATGACTTCCCCTGACCCAGTGCTGTAAGGAACACAGGGATGCAAGTTTGCATCACTAAAAATAGCTGATTCTCTTTCCTAAAGACACTTCTTACCTGAATAGCGTATACGGAAACCTTTGTGGCTGGTCGTGTGGTCGAAGGACCAGTGCAGGTAGACTTTGTTACTGGAGCTGGTGATGCTGAGCGGGCTGGAGTAGTTACCACTGAGTGTGATTAGAAGAGGACTCTGTCTTGATTGGCCTGAATCAAGACACAAATGTGATGTAGAAGACAAAACTGTCCCCAAAATAGATTTTTTTGATTATAGGAATTTTTGAGGACATTC
This sequence comes from Phycodurus eques, assembly GCF_024500275.1. Taxonomy (NCBI): domain Eukaryota; kingdom Metazoa; phylum Chordata; class Actinopteri; order Syngnathiformes; family Syngnathidae; genus Phycodurus; species Phycodurus eques. The sequence goes on from NC_084544.1 coordinate 5,364,187, forward strand.
ATTGTCAATGTTTTCAAAATAAGCAATCTGTACATCCATTCTCCTAAGCACCCTTTGGTTAGTTGTACTGGCCTCAGGAGTACGGTAGGGTTCATTTGGTGCTGCCCATTGATTTGTCGACAGAATTGTCACTCCCATGTTAGAGTTGAAAATAACAGTTGGGAAGAAAACAACAGACAGCATGTTAAATATCTGCCGACGGAAAAAGAGAGGCTGTATTCCATTTGTACCACTTGTTTATATGTCAGCTTTCTCTATTTTTACCAATTAATTCAAGAATGTAGTACTTCCTTTTTAATAAATTCATGATTTAAAATTGCTTTTTCAAATAACCCTGTTGCTGACATTACGTAGAATTAGATGTTGTAGCCTATGCTCTCCTACATTTTCATGAGAACAGGGTCACTATGTCCACAATTGTGCCTAGTTATGTCTATGATTTTAGTTTCACTTATAATAACATAAAAATTGACTCTGCTCCTAATTGAGGAGGCGAAAAAATTAAAGTATGCTCAGTAATTGGTTTGGCAGCCTTAAGGTTAGCAAATGTCTGCTCCTTTTTGCTTTGAAATAATAATTTAAAAAAACGACTAATCAGCAAGTCTTGCATATACGACCACCATTTACTGCGAGAAGCCTGCCAGGCTTGCTGACTGCCACTGTAATTATGTGAAAAATGCCACAAAGCAGATGCAGAAGCAAGACCATGTGTGGCTCTTTGGTTCATTTTACGCTTTAATTGTACATGCATCGAATCGCTTTTGGTTAACACTGAAAGTAAATATGTTGATTCAAAAAGAAAACACAGTATCTCACCATCAAAGATTTCAAGCTCATCAAATTGACGGCTGGTCTGGAAATGTTCTATCGTGAAAGTGATATTGTATCCGGGCTCGACTTTGACAACCCAGGAGCAGGACTCAAAATGAGGGAAGCCGGTGCCTGGTGACTGGCTCATGATGACACCTGTGGATGCTGTCAACACCTCATTCGTGGGACACGTCACTGTTGAGTCAAGACAAGAGAGAAAAAAAAACTAAGAATTGATAGCAGCAGAATTTTCTACTACTAATTTAGTGATTGCTAATTTAGTGATCAATAATGACGATAATGGATGATTTATATTCATTAGTATTTCAATTGAATTGATCCTGAAGCACTCCATCAGGTGGATCCATAATATTGTTTGAGTGTAAGAGTGTTTCTCAAAAGCGCTATTGTAATTCGATAATTATTACAAACACTAAACTGTCAACTAAGTCTGTCGAGAAATACCATTAGTATTCTCTATTATTAATGGATAGCATTGAGCAAAAATCTCTTTTTTGTGCATGTGGACCCACTTCACCCCATGTGTTTGTAGCATGTTTACCGTAGTATTTGCTTTCAAATATAAAAAAAGATTATAAAGTCAATGGGGCAAAAAAGTGGCTGACTGCCTCGGTTGAAATTGTGTTTACAAATTATTATAAATGTTGGCACTTATCATTCTTGGCGTGCAAACTAAGTGGGATTTATAGCATGAGGAAATCTTACGTCAAGTGTGTCGCTCACTGAATTGCAAATAACTTCCAGTGGAATGGTGGTTTACGCTGAATACTCAATAGCTGAAAACCTCAAGCCAGAGAAAGATTATCATAAATCATGCAAATTGTTAATGTATGTATGTTCAAAGCAATATGTATAAAACATGATGGAAATCGACGTGTACAACACACAGTAGATAGTCTCAAAACCTCTAAGGGGGAGGAAAAAGTGACGGAAAAGTATTTGGAGCACATTTACAGATTCAAATGCTCAAACTGCGAGCCAAATACAATCTCTCAATCCAATCCAAGTGGGGCAATCTGATTTACAGTACATGCCACACAATTATCATTTTGAACTTTTTCTTCTTTAGGCCATTTCTACATCATTTCGGCTAAACATAAAGAACTATTCCAACCTACGACCATATTTCTTTCCTCTACCAGTTTGTTTTACTAAAGAAGTCACCGGATAGGTCTCGAAATTAAAACTGTCGTGTGAGACAACCTTCTTAAAAGAGCACACAATCTGCGCAAAAGCCATTCATCTTCTCTTCACACCCATCCAACGGGTAGATGAGGGAGTGTGACTATTGCTAAAATTAAAGGATTCCCCTGTCTGTTTAGTTCTGCTTGCAAGCAAACACTGCAGTCTGTTTATTCATAGCCCTACCATACAATTGCAGAATGAGCACCCACGCACAGAAATCCCGGATACATTAAGCTTTTCACTGCTGCAGTATTCTTCTCTCCTTTTCTTGAATTTAATTATCATAAGAAGAAAGGTGATAAGGAGGTGATTGAAGGGGATGAGTCACTACATAAGTGTTAGCACGAATCAGTTGGGCCTAACAACTGTGAGAAGTCAGGATGACAATGATGGCCTGAATAAGGGGCAACTGTAATCCTTTCTCTGGGACTTAAAGAAAGGGGGCATAGTTGAAAGAGAACAATCTATGGAATAAAAAGGAGCCTGGTAAAAAGGAAACGGTAGGGCATACTGGAAGAAAGCTAACGACAGCTGGAAAATGAATGAGACGGAAAATCTTCCTGCTTGTGTATCTGCCCAAAAAACATATTGCAGGTGGGTCGAGGGGGTGTCTGATAGAGATACAGTATTTTAATCATCAGAGATCATTTGTGTTTAATTACTGACTTCACCCACATTGTGGCAGTGTTCTTATCAGGAGGGACTGTGAATCCAACACTAGCCTGTCCGACCAAACACAGGGCAGATTGAATCATGCACAAAGTGGATGCTTAAAATGGCAGCAAAAGCGGGAGAGGAAAAAGCCACTCATGTCTGGCAACAGGTCTCTGGACTGAATACAAAGAAGAGAAGCAAATGTGTGTCTGCGTGATTGTGGCATTTAAAGCAGCGTCAAGCAGGACATGAGTGCGCTGAGAGATGTAAAAATACTTTGATTTAAATAAGTGCCGAAGAAGGTTGACAGCACAGGAGATTAACAGGTGCGTTAATGCAAGAAGAGTGAAAGTGTGAAGCTGGTAAGCTGGTGCATCGACAGGAACTGGAGGGGGGGGGGGGGGGGGGGGGGGGGGGGGCAATCAGAGGCAATGCAGAGGATAAGAGACGATACTCAGAGGCAAAAAGCAATGCAGAACAGGCCGGAAGCTCTGGCACTGCTCTTTAGGAGACCACCACAGTGATATCATCCACAACTTGGGAAGCCAGACGAGAGGGGAGCACTGTGGTAGACGTATATGTGTGTTCACGTGGAGGGCCGATTTTTTTATGTGCGTGGAGGGCTGTGCTCATGAGAGGCAGAAGCGATGATTTGATAGGTGCAGCTGCAGCCGGCATGTCCCGTGCATTTCAATGAGTTGTGCATTCCAACCTCAGTCTCTCCTTGTCCTCCCCTTGCTCGCCTTGGCTCTAAACTCCTCTCCTATCTCTATCACCGTCCTTCTGCTTGGTAAAACCGTGGCTCCCTTTTCCAACTGCTGCCAAACTTCTTATTTTGCGCAGATCCCGAGAAAACTGAACTTTTTTATTTTTCCCCCTCTATGCATGCTCCCCAACATGTTCATTATTTGAGCCCTACAATAAGCATCCTGTCAGAATTTTAAAATCATTGACTCTGCATGCATTCTTCCATTGAACAGGAGCATGTGTTTCTGTTAAAGTCACAACTATTCTGTCATTGGCTGTTTTTTGTTTTTGTTTTATATGCAGTATATAACACAATCATTGGATGGGCTACATGTCAATCCTTATCTCAGCTCCAATTACTATCCATGATGTCACTCGCTTTGTGTACATGTCTATCAAAACTTTGTCATTATGTATTATTTTATTCTTTCTCATTTAACTCCAGTTGGATATACAAACTGCAATTTTGTCACACTTTTTCAGACAATAGACATGTTTTACTTTGTTCTGGCCCAGTTTGTCCTGGTTAATTTCCCCAATACTCTTTGTTCTTTACCTGAACTTATTGTTTCCTACTCTTTTCTCACCCTTTGCTATTTTACATATTTTTCCTTATTTAATGCTGCAAATTAGTCACAATCCTCACATTATGCTAACTCGCTGGAAAACCCACCGTGTGAGAAACAAAATGACAAGGCGGCAATGTAGAATGAAGCATTGGAAAAAAAAGCATGTAAAAATATGCGTTCATAATAATTTAAAGCAGAGTGGAAAAGAGGGACCTCTCTGTGCACCAGCTTCGCCTTACCCTGAGGAAAGGTGTTGAACACAACATTGGGCATGATAACGTTGTTGGTAACAGTGCAACTATTGGGTCCTCTGGGAGGATGATTCGCAGCACGAAGAGAGCGACACGGCAGCCATTCTCAGTCTCGCAGGAGCCAAGCATCATCCGTGGAGATTAAAAATTCTACCAAAGCGATTTTAGGTTTTTGCATTATAACTGCAGGCTTGGGCAAAACCCATGGGAGTCAGAAATGTGGCCCAGCTGCATGTGTATGAATCCATTTGGGGGAGAAATGTATACGAGAATAACCACACTGTGATATGATAATTACATAATTGTTAAGATTGTTATTTTACTCCAAATCACTTCAAAAAATTGTGGTTAGATTTTAATCTGTAAATTATGTGACTTCATCTGCATATCAACATTTTGGCTACGCTTAAAGTAAACTGTTCTAAATAATATTTTTTACAGGTGGAGCAGGTCCATATTAATTCCTTGGCTCTGCCTATTGCCGAATGAAATGATTTCATTAATTTATATGATTAAACTAATATTCATAATCTGGGATGATCGACTGTAAGCGGTATTTAAAAGTTTAGTTCATTCAAATTTAAATTGCAAAATTAGGATACCGATGATCTCAGATTGCATGAGAAAACAAAGCAGACATGAAGTTGCTAAAAAAAAAAAAAAAGCAGCCACAATTGTAAAATTATGTTACAGCATCCTTAACTCAGATGCATCTGACTCACTCACCATCACATGAGGGCGGAGGCCCCTCAAACTCTAAGTGTGCCAATAAGCGACACGTGAGGATGTCGTTGCCGCTTAGCTGGTAGCCTGGGATACACCTATAGCGCACGATGTCACCTGGACAGAATGAGGTGAAGGAGGACTTGTTTTTTTATTGTGAGCGGTTGAGGGCTATAATGAAAGTGATACAACATTAAAAATGATTACGATGAGGCTAAATTTATGTCAGTCGGACAGTGGTAATCACTATCACCTGGCACTAATCATGAGTGTAAAGATGGAAAACAGAGTATTAATTATTCACAAGGGATGAAACACTATGTCACGCTTGCTGCTCCTTGGTCAAACACAAAGAGATGCTTTTAATTGTTGAAAATTGAACTTCTATGGACAAGTAATTACCATTATAGAGACATTTCAAAGTCTTACCTATTTTAAACTCTTTGCTTGCCATCAGGATCTCTGCATTAGGAATGATGGTTGGAGGCAGACAGGACTGAAGCCTATAAGCTTTATTGATAAGAAAAACAAAAATATAGGATAGGGTTAGGGTTAAACTACACTACATGATACAGGATGTATTGTGTGTTGAAAAACAAAAAAAGGGCCTACCTTGATAGTCGATGCGAAACAATCCACCTTTCTCTGTGTTGCTACGAAAACGGATCAGGACCTGATTTGATGTGCTCCTCGGGGGGTCATTGGGCTCGCCATCAGTGAACACACCTAGTTTCCTTGCCGTTTCTTGTGGGCCATCCCTAAAGGCAACAAAGCCTTATCAGAGAGTGTGAAATATTACAACACACGACAGGAAGGTAAAAACTGCATCTGAGCACGGAATGACTGATCTGGATTGGACTGTGGTTACTAACTAGCATCCGATGGGAATGTCTTTGGAAGCTGCGGCCCAATCTGAGCTGTCCCCTGACGTAGGAATGGCCAATTAAGCCAGCTCCCAGCATTATATCACAACCATTCATCTTAAAAACCATCTGTCTTTGGCTGTCGGAGTGGGCATGGGAGATTACAAGCAGCTCTGGAAACGGCTGGCTAGGGACTGCTGCCTGACTGCACTCCGGCCAAGTTACTATTACGGGGCCCATTTCCTTGGCTCAGTAGTTCAGTGGCTAGATACACAGTGGTGGCAAGTTGAAACTGGGGAACATGATAGTCCACATCTTGGCTCTATGGGCGCTTACTGAGAAACATCAATTCAGTAGGGGCCTTCCATAGAAAAGAGACAAATAAATGGGGTTTTAACTTTTTTTAAAACTAATTTTGTTTTTAACTACTTTTCACTAGAGGTAAACATCTGCACAGTAGCCTATATCACTCTGCAAGCAGTTAAATCAGCATGTGGTGGAGAAATGACCAAAATGTATTAAAACTATCATGCAGTCATTGTGTTGCTATGTTGGTTGGCAATCAAAACAAAAAAATGGGGTTTCTGGAGAGTTCTTTGGGCAGAGTGGATGAACTAGGACTGGGTAGTCTCATGCATCCCAAATACTGGCTTTGGTTGCGCATATGATAATGTCAGCCATGCATCATAGAGGTAATGAAATGACACTCAGTGCTTCAACAACACAAAACAATTTCAAAAACAGACAAAACAGACCCAATTATGTGCAACTATTGCCTTTCTTTTAATGCAATTATCAAAATAGTCATGGAGGTTATTCCTTACCAAACAGTTATGAAGTCATGAGGCCCGTGAACATGAAGTAGGGTGAAGTTAAGCTTGATTCCAAAGCCAGGTGCCACAGTGATCAACCAGGAGCAGTCAGCCGAGTTGAGGTATTCTTCTGGGTAGCGTGGAGAGAAGATGGTCCCGTTGTCCGACGTGATGTTTCCACCACAAGGCACTGACATAACAGAGAATTCAAAAAGAGTGGCACAATATGCAGTATATAAATACTGTACATCAAATGGCCAGGAATGTATTAATTATAACTCCAATGAGGACTGAGAACAATGTTTTCCATCCAAAACTTTTATACTTGGAGAGTTTCGTAGCGGACAAGTTCTTTATCGCAAATGGTGTTGATATACTGTAGCTCATGAAAGATGTGAGGTTACAATGTTACCACTTGATATAAAAGAAGTATTAGAGAAACATTGATTTATCATTCAGATGTCTGTAAAATTGTACTAAATCTGCATGCATTCACATATTTCTCAGCAACAGACAGATTTACGATTAAGAAAACTATGATACCCTGTGACGGGCAAAGCTAATATTCACAGGTGCAACCATGAAGGAAGATTCTTTCTCACAGTAATCACAGTCATTTGGACGTCTGGAGCAGCCGAGACAAGCGGTTCAGATTAACGACACACCCTTGGACGCCTGTGTGTATACAATCATTCTCAAAGCTAAGATTGCTTTTTCATTTGTTTCTCAGAGGCAACGAAGGTAGTGTGTCAGTACTTGTTCATATTATTCAGCTACCTGATGTTGAACAACAGAGACCCCTCAGCGAGTGTCTCACCTGTCAGATGAGTTATCGATCAGACGTATTAAAGATGGAGACTTCATAGAATTGCTCTCCACTAGCTTGTAACCAACCTTCTTATGAATTACAGTCCAAATGAGTGTTTACATGAATCAGAACTTGAGGGGGGGACATTGTAATTGTCTAAATCACAAACTATGATGGCAAATATTTTCTCCATTCGGTTGTCCTAAATAATATCTGTAGCACCTTTTTTGTTTCCGGGAACCACTGGGATATCAGATGAAAATAGCATTCGATAATATTGAAGTTACAGGCTAATTACTTCATAATGTAGACTCTTCAATTATACTGTAAGGGTAAAATAGATAAACTGAGAGTTTACTTCTTTTTTTTAACACAAAGCACTTTTTCCCTACCTTCACAGCGAGGGAAAGGATTATCCCAGTTACGGGTTGTGCCGTGTTCACAGGTGAGGATGGAATGTCCCACTAGCTGGTATCCAGGCAGACACTCAAAGGATATGGACTGGCCCACATTGTAGCCGGCACCCACTACCACCCCGTAGCGGAAAGGTTCTGGATCTGGGCACTCCTGTAGTTCATAAGCTGTAGGCAAGGCACGCAGATGATGCGACCAGAATTAAGTAAGATATCAACTTCAAATGTAATGAAGAAAAAAAAAAGGATAAATAAAATACTCACAAATTAGTGTACAATTTTCAGTTAGATTTCTATGAGAGCCAAATATTATAGTGGCAAACAATGAAAAAAGCTATGTGAACTGATATTATGAAACTATGTTTAAAGACCCTGTACGTATTTCTATTTAAAGTACATTAGGTAAGCTTAGTTTAACGGTCAAATTACCCACCTTAAAGGTGTCTGTTTTTGTTTCTCCCTTTCAAAGACCTTCCCGGGGTGACAGGCGTGTGTTTGGCTTGAGCCATTAAAAGTAGTGTTTGTAAACAGCTCCCTTTTTCCCTTTGGATACAAATGTGGAGCAGGCGTTGAGCCTCAAAGAGCCAGGATGTAAATATGACAGAAGAAATTGATTTCTATGGTTCACAGATTCCTTATTGTAGGAGATAACTCATGCAAATGGGGGTATTTGCAAATATAATGTTTGATTTATAAGGTAATTTACATCTCGTTATGCAAATACACATTGCTACTTTTCGATTCGCCAATGTTTGTGGTATCAGAAAACGTACATATTTGTGGTGCCTTTAGCAGTCGTGAAACTTTTCCTCTTTCCCAAAAATATATTTTACCATAAGCGATCAACTGTTTTGTATAGAGTGTTTAAAAACATATAATGCACACATCATGTGACATTGATAGTGACTAAATTACCTTGATGGAATGAGAGAAGAGAGAATATCATACAGCATTCTGCCTTTACAAATCCTTATTCATCGCTAGGATCTCCTTTTTATTACGATTTTAGCTTTTTCCAGGGAAATAGCTCAATATAGTCAATGTACTTGGGCTAAACTACACTGAAGTGATTAGAGGTTATATCAAGCTCTGCAGCAGAAATTAACTCTGAATACTGAAGCCAAGTCAGGACCACAATAAGCCAAAATGAATTCTAGTGATGATATCAGTTATAATGTGAACTGAATATTAAACTAGACAGTTCAAAAAGAATTCTCTTGCTTGAAGTAAAAATGGCTTCATATCAAGGTCACTTACCTTGGTACTCGAACCTGAATCCTGGTTTGTTCTGCGAATGGTCACTATGGAAATAAACAGTCGTCTCATGTGAGGTGGAGAGAAGCGAAGAAGGAACATCCTGCCCGCTGAATCTTCCAATGATAGCGCTCGTGTCCATGGGTCCATTGCGTATTTCGAGGAAATCGTGGTTGGCTTCAGTGGAGAAATTGAGAAATTGGATGTGGGCTCCTGGCAAGAAGAGAACACGACTGAGCATTATTTTCTTCTTTTTATTGTCAAAAGTGTGTAAATCCATTAAACATCGAGTGGACAATTAGCAGGTTTAATGGCCCTTTTCTTTAATGGCATTTGTGCCTGTCATTTTGTGCCTGAAAACAGACTGTTGATTCTACTGATTTGACTGGTTAAAGTCTTCAAAAGCCCAAAATTCCAGTGCGCAATCCCCATTGTATTACACCTCCAGGAACCAGTTGCACAAAGACACACACTACTAACTTCAATGGTGATAACGGGATAGCGTGAAGTTGAAATCTTGCAAAATTACGGGACACCAACAAACACAACAACCCCCATTATACATTAAGACACTGAGATAATCATTCAATCATACAGACAAATTGAAGTGCATGAGCTGGACCTGTGCCATTTCCAGTCAGACAAGAATAATAATAATAAAAAAATATATATATTACTGGTTGTGCTCATCATCATTGTCTCGGAGCAATTATGACAATGACTGTGCATATTGCAGTAATGGTCTGTTGAATGACCCCCATTGTATTATGCATTCTTTAACTCAGAAAGTCTACTCATGAATGAAGCAGTCAAGTAATCTTCTCCCCTTACTGTGCCAAGTGGTAAGAGAAGAGGAAAGTAATTAAAATGGCCGAGAGTCACCAGCCTTGAAGGAACAGTCCAAGAAAACTGTTCAGGCTCATGGTGCCAACGGCAAAATTGTGGTATATAATCTATATTTAGCACACTCCAAATGCTTTGTGGCATTTTAAAAGCTTCTAAGATCTGCTAATTCTTACCGTAACCAACTGACAGGTAGATCCTCCATGTGCAGTCACTGTTGCTAGGGTAGTTGCCAGGGAAACCAGGGCTGAGTATCATGCCCTCCAACTCTTCCCGGATTCCTCCACATTGGGCTGGCGGGAGGCAGTGGGGGCATTATATTAGCATGGAGACAATTACTTAATAAAAACAAATTTTAAAAATCAAAAGTAATTCGTTAATACAGCACCATTACTGTTAAAATCAGTTCTTTGTTGAGTGTGGGTAAAGGAAATGCTGTGCTAAAGTGCGAAACAAAAAGAAGTTAACAATTTAAAAAAAAAAAAAAAAAAATCACTTTTTGTCATTTGTTAAAACTGTCAGTATGACCTGCCAGTAGTTTGTGAGGAAAATTATCTTTAAAAAAAAAAAATCAGCCCTCTATGGTCCCATCTTGAACCTCTTTTTTAAGAAATAACTTTAAGAAATAACTAACTAAAAAGGTGAGCAGTGTCGCAAGTGAATAAGAATAATTTGTCATTTTATTTTTTTAAATGAAAATTCATGAATAATAATTATATTTTACCATTAAAAATATCAGTTCAATGCAAGAGCTTCCCCATATTGGTATATTACCCATTGCAAAAACGAATGTTTTCAGGAAGTAAAAATGCTGTTAATTAACTTTAACATAAACTTCACAATGGGTGGGGTATTCATTTGTTGAGCACTGTATTATAAACACGCTAGTTGCAAGTCACTTGAGGCACAAAGTTTTGTCAATAGTAAGACAATAAAGGTTGATGTTTTTTTAATCAAAATGTCATACTGGCATATCATGCATAGCTTGCTATTTTGTCAGAGTTCCTTTCATCTTAAACCACCAGTGGATACAATTTCCTTGACTGAAATCCAGGACAAGGACTCAAAATAGTTAGAAATAAAACAGATGATGGTATCAAGAAAGATGAAAAGAGCGAAGCCCTGAAATAAGACACAAAAAAGATGAAAGGACTCTAAACTCATGTTAAACGCATCAGCTGACTCAAGCAGAAAAAAGTGAGTGGTCCTGGAACTGGGGGGAAAAAAAGCATTGTAAGGAGGAAGGGGAAAATAAATGAGAAAAACAGCCTACTTAAGACAAAGGAGGGAGTCACCCCGAAAGGTGACGCTCTCTATTTACCGGTCGAGCTACGTTCCTACCCTCACCTATGGTCACGAGCTGTGGGTCATGACCGAAAGAAAAAGATCTCGGATACAAGCGGCCGAAATGAGTTTCCTCAGCAGGGTGTCAGGGCTCTCATTTAGAGATAGGGTGAGAAGCTCGGCCATCTGAGAGGAGTTCAGAGTAGAGCCGCTGCTCCTCCACATTGAGAAGAGCCAGATGAGGTGGCTCGGGCATCTGTTTAGGATGCCTCCAGGACGCCTCCCCGGTGAGGTCTTCCGGGCATGTCTCCTCAGGACACGCTGGAGAGACTACGTCTCTCGGCTTGCCTGGGAACGCCTCAGGATCCCCTCGGAAGAGCTGGGGGAAGTTGCTGGGGAGAGGGAAGTCTGGCCTTTCCAGCTAAAGCTACTGCCCCCGCGACCTGAACTTGTCTAAGCGGAAGAAAATGGATGGATGTATGAGCATCACATATCTTTTTCATCTTTTGATGCCAGTGACTTATAGTGACAGTCAGAACAATTAAATTCTCTTTCACACAATAAATGTATTCTCTCATGCAATAGAATAAGTCATCACTTCCTGTGAGTATATCAGCTTAGTGGTAAATTAATTCATTGAGATGGTTTGCCCAGCTTGTCTCTAAATTTCAGATTTGTGAACTACTGTTATGAGGGTCAGCTCAGATTTTTAGTGAGAAACTGGTGTTTTTGGTGAAACCAACCCATGTTCTACTGCTGATTACTCAAGAATGTAATAAGCAAGAACCAAACTTTTTGGTTTGTTTGTTTTTTTCCTGGGGAAAGAAGACTCTTTTTTCGGTGCTTATATTGTCACAGAACACAATATTTGGTGAGTCTTGAAGGATCATCTAGTTTGAAAATGGCTGGCAGTGAATGAGTTAAACAGGCCCTAATTTCACACTGACAAAGTCAATTTGCGAATAAATTGGGATGCGATCATCAGTATTCTTACTTTTTTGTTTGATGGTGTGCTTTGAGATTTGTCAAATATAAAATGGGTGACTAAAGGTTGATAAACACTGGATTAAATAAACCAAAATGCCTTAATTCAGTCCGTTTGCTTAGCTTTTGGGGTAAAAAGAGTATAACCTATTGATTTGTACTACCCTGAGGGAGGCATAAGACGAAACCTGTTCCCCTTGAAACTAAAGTGACAATGTAACGCTGAAGATGCCACAGTATCAAGATCATAAGTCTTAAAACTGAGATCTTGGCCTTATAGCACTTTCAATAACCACCTGGGGACCAAAGGGAGAGAAAAATCCCTGAGGATAAGTTGTCAGACTGTAGAACTAGGCCAGAAGGATAGGGGAAGAATGTGGAGCAAATAGGAAACAATTATTCTTACCAATGCAGAGAGGTGGAGGGTAGTTCCATCTTCGTACAGTTCCAGGCATACATGTGATGTGTGAATTCCCCTTCAAGGTACACCATTTGCAGAGACAAAGAGGAAAATGCAACAAATTGGCTGTGAATTAATTTGCTCTCACTCACATCTGGCGTTCTAATTGTTTGAAGCAGCTGCCAGTTGTCTCCGAAAGACTTCATGCAGCGACTAAATTACAAAATCTATCTGAAGTGCCAAAGATCAATAGAGAACAAGAATTACAATCGTATTAAAATGAATGAAGGATCAGAGGAAGGTAGATGTTTGCCCCATCCAAATTAGTACGAAAATGTAATTGCAGACGAGACTCAATGTGTACAGTACTTGCACTAAAATCACTCAGAAAGAAGCTGAACCATAAAACAGTAGTTTACAAACACTTTAATATGTTTCCTTGGCTGTTGTGTCAGGATGGAAAACATTTCATGACATAATATCAAGAAAATACTTTCAAGCAGCTACTGTTAATATGTTCCATCATGTTCTTGGGGGTTGCAAAAGTAACAGATCAGCACAATAATCAGTGTGCGTTATGCTTTTACCTGTAGTGTGTATCCAGGTTCACATTGAAAGGACACCACATTATTCATCTGAAGACGCTCCCCAACCTTGATGGCATTCATGGGAACCACTGGTTCAGGACAGCTGGTCAGTGACACAGCTGAAGGGATAAAAGATAATAAATTCAGCATTAAACGTCAAATTTCTCAGCAGAAGTTAAACCCTAACCTTAACCCTAACCTACTAACACTAACCCTAACCCCCTAACCCTAAACACTATAATAGTAATGTATGACCCTCTGTCAAAACCTAGCAAGGCAGTGAGTGAAAAAAAAAAAAAACGCTCAACTATGAAATCCAATAGTTGGCTTTGAGGTGTTGGTGAGTAACATGAATTATTATTAACTTGACTTACTTTTGTATTCCAGCCTGAATCCAGCAGCAGACACGCTAATATCGGAGAAAAAGTGGAGGTATAGTTGGTTGGAAGTACTGTTGAGTAGAGCTGGAACTGTGGTGCCTTGGTGAGAAAATAAATAGTAGGTATTTAGTGATGCTATCTCTGGCTGAGGTTGACCATGACTAACTGCACGAGTTACTTACAAATAGCTAAAATGCTGTTTTCCTAATATTTGCATTTTTTTCCCCCTCAGGGAAATAAAATAAAAGGCTGTTACCACTTGCAATATAAGTGAGATAAACAAATTTACCATACATTAACTCCACAGACAAAAAGGTGTGTGAGAAGAATAATTGAGTCGCGTAAAACTGACTTTCATTTAGACATAATCAAATGTAACATTTTACAAAACAGGCTTATGAGCCTAATTGTTACAGTTAAAAGTATGAAGGTCAACATGCAATTGATTTAGCTGTTGAGAAATCACCAGAAAAAAAGAAAAACAATTACAAGTCAAGATACAGATACCTGAGAAACTTCCAAGCAAAGTGTCAGTGTTGTCTCCTCCATCAAACACCTCCAAGGAGTCCCAGTTCTGTTCTGTGACAAAGCTGATGACCTGGAGCTGAGAGAAGGACAGGATACAGGAGGATGGTGACAATTAAAGGATGATTTAAAAAAAAAAAAACAACAACAATGGAAGTTGACAATAACAGCACAGTAATGGAGAGAACAGCTGCACTCAGGAAGCTAAGATGTGACTGATAGAGTAACATTGTACAGTACAGGGTTCCAAAAGTCACGATACACATTTTTTTTCAATTTCGTTTCAGGTATCATTCGGACAGAATTGAGGTCATAAGCTTTGACGCTTTAGTTTTTGTAAGCATATCATTCCATTGGCCAGCAAATTGACATTGGAGCAGCAAAATTGCCTCATGGCAAGTTTTTTTCTGTCCACGACTACAGTTTGAGAAGCTTTATGGCCGTCACACCGCTCCAATGTGAAGTAAAATTTACGCTAGCCATGGCAAGTTTCTTGAAGCACCATCTGTTATTGAAAATCCACATGGCAGAAAGCCTGCTAGTACCACCACTGATGAAAACACCAAAGTCCTAGAGCAGGTATTCATGCAAAGCCAGGAAAAGTCCAGGGGGCTGAACTGTAACTCAGCATTCACAAAAATTTCGATTCAGCAGATTCTTCGGAAAGGGATAAAACTTTACCTGTATACCGACTTCAGGTTGTTGTGCATCATAATCTTCTACTTGAAGCCTTTATATAACTAGCTCACTTGGAGATAAAAGGTATTCATATCTAATGCATGACGTTTTGAGTGGGTTTTAAAAATATGTTCATAAATTAGCATCTCTGAAGAGAATGTGATATTTACAGCAATTGAAGGCATTTAAAGTATTAAAACTGCAGTGAGTTTCCACTCAAGCCTCAGAGGTTGCATTTATGAAGCAACTAAACTTACAGATTTAATGCTAGCTTTGACATAAGTTATGACTACCAAAAATACATCATTAACATAGTGCATTTTATAACGTGTAGGACGCTATCAACGATGTCCACATTTAGCAAAGAAGGTTCATGTTGCCTCATTCTTTTCTCACCTTGCCCCAGCCTATCATTTGGATCCACCTCTCATCCTTCTAAACAGGGTGTTCTTACACTGATGGTTATAGATTGGTTACAGGCAGGCCAATTGAAGACGGGGGGAGTCTGCTAGCTGTGGTGCATCTTGAATAGATGAGGAGGGAGATCACACATTGATCTTTCATTAAGAGGCCACAGAAAATGTGATGCTAGGGCAGTTAACTTCTGTGACTTTTCTTGATTGTGACACCAGAGTCTTATAAGGTGCACTTGCCCTGCAAATGTAACTACAATGCAGCAGTGGAGACTGCAGTGACTGTCTCATTGCCAATTTGCCTTAGTGAAAAATAAAATCGAGATAATCCGCTCAGTTTAAATTGGTTTTGTTTGACAAACTGGACTGCAATAGCACTGGCATGCGGACACATACAATATAAATATTTTACTCCATGCAGAACTCTTGCATCAGCCATGGCGCAATGTTTCTGTTATGCTGATGCACAACTGTAAACCAGCTTTTGTGTGTCCCGGTAAGACTTGAAAAATGTGACAAAGACAATGAAAACTGGGACAATGACCAAGGAATACAAAAGACAAGAAAATTACCGTACATAAACGAGGATGGATACAGAATACCAAACCCCCAAAATTGGCACGTCACAATGTCAGTGGGGGAAAGGAGGGCCTGCATTTCAAAGGTTTTAAAAAAGTCAACACACACAATGGATTCGTGTAGTACAGCGAAATTAAGGGTGTCATGTCACATTTCTGACCAACAGATATTCAACTGTGGTGGCAGAAACTTATAGTTAAGGGACAGCACGGAGGCCATTAACCACAGCAGCTAAAATGGATGGCAAGAAACTTCCTAGCTGGCAGATCCCCAGGGACTAAGCGACAAACCCCTGCAAAGACGACTCAGTGAGCAGAAACGTGAATATACATTTATCACGGGTGCATTCTAAACGAAGCCTATTATAACTATTTGTAAAATCAGTCTGTTTAAAGCTTATAAAGGTTCCTCCTTCTTTACATAAAGAGCTGCAATTGGAATAATGCTAATTAGCTGTTAATTATTGCTTGGTCAGCTAATTAAACACTACCGTGTGTGTGCGGTGGTCAGGCCACTGAAAGCTGATTAAATACAGAACAGGAATTAAATATTACTGTTGGAAAAACCATCCATCCATCCATTTTCTGTACCGCTTAATATGTTCTGAATTTGTCTGAAGTGACTGATTTCTGATCCATTCCCTGCATATACTTTATATTTCCCCTTCCTGAAGGTTAAGGTTCCTGAAGTGACCGTTCATGACCCACAGCTTCCAGTATAAGTACAATACAAACCTGGATTCCTGATCCCTCCGGAACAGTAATCTTCCAGACACAGTTGAGGCTGTTGAGGTAAGGCTCTGGAAATCCAGGTGATAAAATGGTCCCGGTACGATGGGTAAGATTAGCTCCACATGGAACTGTGGAAGAGAGATATAGATGTATGTCCTCTAATCATATATATATATATATATTCATAAAATCTTTGATTGTCAAATCACATCCCACTGTTTCACCAGAGTGAAACATCAGTCTTGAAATATCATTAACATCTGGTAAGAGCATCTGTTACAGTTTCCTGTATGTGTGTTTGTGTGTTTGTTTGGGGATGCTCCGATTTTGAACATGTGGACTTCTCAGTGTGTTTCTGCTGGGGTTTACTTGTGACCTGCCACCTGCGTGCTGCATGGCTGAATATTTGATCTACAGGCAACGGCTAGCAGCACAAATCTGTGTCAGATTAACACAAGACTCACACGCGAGGCAAGTTGTTTTGAGGACAGAAGGAAGAAAGAAGATGAAAACCAGTGTGTGTGTTTCTTTGTACAAGATCCATGTCCTACCGATGCAGCTGGGGATGGAGCTGTTCCATTGTGCCAGTGCGTTGGGCACTGTCAAACATTCAATGGCGGTCATTCCCTCGAGCACATAACCTGGGCTGCACTCAAAGCGAATCACAGCGCCAACAGCAAAATTGTTGCCCATTCGTCGGCCATTCCGGGGCTCGGGGACCGAGCTGCACTGGGTCGCACTGGTTCGTGGCACAGCTGTGTTGTGCAAGAGAAGGCACATGAAAGATTACAAGTGGATGTGAAATGTCACACTTTTCCCGACTAAAAACTTGAAATGTATTTCAGGATTACTTCAGTGGAGTCATCAAGATTCACTTGCAATACAATACATCAACATGCCATCCCCTTTTGGTCAGCGCAAATAATGTTTTTGTCTTGAGGGAATAGCAAAATTTGGGAATAAAATCTAAACAAATGTAATCTTGTAATATTAATCTTTAGATGCTGAAGATCAGTTTGTAAATATACACAATGACTGAGATAGTGACGGAAGGAATCGTTAGTGAATCAATTATGGAGTGCCAATTGGAGATTTCAGAATTGTATGTACAATTTGTGTATGTGCAGGTGTGTGCAGCCACCTGCATGATATACACTCACTCACCCTGGTAGACTAGGTGGAATCCCCTCGAGCTGGATGGGCCTTTCGATGTGAAGTGTATCACGATTTGGTTGGTTGTCGCCAATGGCAATGACTCGCCTGATATAGAGTGAAAGAAAACATTTCCAATGTTAAAAACTAAGTGGCCTCAGTGCATACTGTATACACGTGGGGACAGCACACTCATCTCTTCTGGTTTCAGTCGGCTGAGTGTGAAATACAGAATTCAATTCATACTCGGGTTTATCACCTATACTTTCTGAGGCTCTGGGCAATGTAGACAGTATTTAAAGGACATTCTTCACATTCAGGAGGGACTTGAACGTCACCTGAGTCATGGCTCACTGGCAGGCCAGCTGTACAAAATTAAGCTGCACTTTGACTGCTTGCATACAGTGCTAATTGAGCCACTGAAAACTAGAGAGGGCTAACTCAATTGCCATTTTTTTAGTAAAGTGAAGAAATACTGGTGTAAATCAAGTTTGAGTTCCAATTTTGATATATCGGGGTCAATCCATTTTGGCGCAGCACTGTTTTTTAAGCTTGGGTGTCAGTGCATCAGCATGTTAGTATAAGCAAATGTTATTGATCATCTTTCATTAAATATTGATAGATTTGACAATGTTTGGACTTAAACCACCATTGACTAAAACCTCACTGACTTGGGATTGCTCAATGCCTCTCTCCCGAAGATAGCTGGGATAGGCTCCAGCACCCCCGCGACCCTTGTGAGGAAAAGTGGTACAGAAAATGGATGGATGTGTCTTGATAATAAATAAAAATAAAAATAAAAAAATAAATACAAATTCCAGTCACTAAATAATGAAAAATAAATATATATTTTTTAAATATCAGATGGTCGCTGAAAATCTGTCACCAACTTGCTAGCTTCTACACCCCAATTGTGCTTCCGTCAGTTGGAATATACGAGAATATCAGGGACCATCATGACATCCCGATTTTTCTTTTGCACGATGACTCAAGTATTCACAAAATGTAAACATGTATGTCCAATTATTGTACTGTATGTTTCTTACTTGTGATGAAAACAAAATAATATAATTTTTCTAGATACCGTAGTTAAATATTTTTTTGACAGAAACCCCCCCAAAAATAATATAATTCTTTTAGCATTATCTCAACCTGTTTACAACATCTTAATTAAACCTCTGTGATGTTTCTACAGAGATGGGAGGCGCAGAACATGACATCTTGCTTGAACATCTCTGCCTCTCAGTCTTTGGTGCTCAAGCTGCTGACAGTCTCTCGGCGGAGGATCTCATTACATTGTGTCTGCTTGCTGTCGCGCTGTAGTGGGGAGGCAGACATGCTTAACCCCCTGAGGAAACATCATACTATGTGTGTTCCTGTGTCTCTCCAGAAGTTGTACTATCACTTTATTCTGCATATGTGCTTCATATATCTGTTCCTGTAGATCCTGCATCATAAGAGAACTCCAGGGACACATCTCTATACCATGACTGGTCGGGTGCCACAGCCGGGACCCGAGGGCATGCTGGGTCATTAACTGCAGGAAAGCCCAGCAGTTTGCTGTTATAGTGACCGCTTCATAATTTGCTGTGCAGGGAATGCGTTCACCTTAACAGATCAGATGTGTCAGCATGTAGCTTATCACAACTCTGGTCAGCTTCCAGCTACAAACCAGGTCACCGTTTTACAGCTCCTCTGCACTGATTTGAAGGAAAGCCAGCGCGGCTTTGGCAGAAAGCCAGTTGCCCAAAAACATTTGATGGCGTTAGCTGGTTTGGATTCAGCAGTTATGGATGAGATTAATGTTCCAGTTGTTAAGCAATAAACAGTTTTCATGCAAAACACCATCCTTGGATCAGTTTGGTGTTTAAATATTTGAACTCCATCAATCACATTCCGGTTAATCGCATACAAAATCAGTGACCTCTGAATGCACTTTGTAAACTCAGAGGCACACTTACTGTAGAAAGTCTTTCCCTAAAAGCAAAGCTGTTAAAGCTGCCTACCTTATTCTATCAAGCGGCTTCGTTGAGTTAAAAAATGTCATATGATATTCTGTCGAGATCTATATCTTCAGCATTTTCTAATCCTGTCTAAATATACGGTCGTTTGTATACTTTGCCAAGCATAACAGTGTGAGCAAAAAAACATTGCAAGAAACATTGCACATAATACGTTATCTCCCACCAACCCCTGTTATCTTTCTTGCTTTAGTAGTTGGATATTTGAGAACACACAGCACATATTTGCATGATGCCTGTGTTCTTAGGTGAAGCCACCTTTGTAGACCTAAATTCTGTCTTCCTTTGTCAGACAGTGTGAGCTTTGCTTTGCTCTGCGCGCTGAGTGAGTTCTGTGAGTTGGCCGACAGGAGTCCCCGGTTAATATAGCGTCTTGTTAACAGAGTAGTGAACTAGATGCTTTTTGCAGTTTTTTTTTCTCTTTCCCCGGCCTGCCCTGGACACAAACCGAAGTAATCATATTTGCTTTTGTCAAAAGTCACTGACCGAGATACAGAAATGCTCTAATTTCACACCTTCCCACTTTTGAGAAATGTTTGTCTCGTTCAAGCAAGTTGTTTAACATCTTTTGTGGCATTTGTCAAATTTGTCCATCTATTTTATTATAGCGTTGCGACAGCCAAGATTCCATCTCACTTGCGTGCATTCTGCCTTTACTTGCAGTTGTTGTAGTCTTGTAGACTAAAAACTACGTGGCGTTGACTGGTATTCTGAACTTATCTGACAACATTGCGTTTATTGGAGACATCTCTTTTTGGATGTCAACAGTGACACTGCGCAAGTATTTATTAAAAAAATAAGTCTTAATGGATGTCAACTGTGAATTTCAAATTTGTGTTTTTCCCTGATTACATTTGTATTACAACTAGTTGCAGGTGTACCAAATATGGAAACCAGATAGATGTATATGGGTGAAAACCAAGCAAACTTGAGAGAAGATGCAAAACTAATCAGCCATTCGAGTGTATGTATTTTCTGGCATTACTGTTCTTTACATGGTTAAAAAAATTAATTAAATAAAATACTTGTTTGCTGATCCGTATAACTGCTAGCACATACACATTTTGTCACACTAATACAGGTGTATTTGGACGCAATCATGAGCATGTCTGATGATTTGTTACCGTTGCGATGAAGTAAGATGCCGCTGTCACTTATGCAATGTGTTACAGCTCAGTAGAGCCCACCTGCTGCCGCATCTTTGCCTCTATCAGCAATATGTCAATGCAATCCTTGTAATAAGGGAGAAAGCTTAGACATTTCATTTTGTTCTCAGTCATGTCGGTAATAATGCCTACGAGATCAAACTGTCAATAAATCAGAGAATTTATACCCGCTGTTCCTGGATATGAAACTAAAGCTGTTCAAGTAAGGCATGTTTGCCATTCAATAACTGCATATATTTGTTTTGTCACCCTCTGAAACCAGCTAGCATGAATGTAGGCATATGTACTGTATATTTCATTGTTTGCATGTGTATGTGCATGCATTACCTGTGTGCGTTCCAGACAAAGAGCTAAGAACACGGGAGGACTGTGTCGGCCCATCAAAAACCTCCACAATGTCATTCAGAGCTGTTTGGAAGAATGCAAACTGGCTGAAGACCACTAGAAAAGGAACAACAGGTGGTGGAATTAGAAATTGTGTTGAAATATGGTTTAAATCCATGCAAGTATGTGACGATCAACAGATCAAAGATCCTGTCTGAACTCATGCAAGGTGGATAATGTTGCCACTTATAAAAACACAACCCATCACTGATGTGACAAAAGGGAATTTTCAAACGAGTGCCTCGGCTCAATGCTTTGTCAGCAGATGAAAGGTTTTCCAGCAATGACAGCCACCTTCATCCGTTAACCAAATCTCTCAACTGTTACTGCTGGAGCATATTTAACCTTTCAGATCTAATAATCTGTGTCGATTTTGCAAGTGGAAGAACAAGGAGGATATAGGAAAGTGGAGGAGAGCAGAGGGGGGCCTGAAGTCAGTGTGTTTCATCGGTTGCAGGACCTTAACTGCAAAGAAACAATCATGCCTCAGCAGCTCCCATTAACTGATCTTCGTCAGTGGATTAAACCATTCATACGTCATCTCTGTCTGCATTCTATAAAGAAGCCTGAATAGTTATTCTTGGGCGTTGGAATCAACTTCTAGGAAGATGCAAACATGGTCTATTGCATACTGTCAATTCTGTCTCAGTCACTCATGGAAACTCCAACAAGAAGGATGTGAGCCTTGTGATATTATTTATTTGAAGCATTGCCACATCTTCTAATGGGTACATTTACCACACCTGCGTACCCAGAAGCAAGTTGCTTAGTTTGACTTAACAATGATATGACATGAATGCTGATGTCAATGAGAAGCAAGAGAAACGAGTTAGAGGATAAAGAGAACATCAGAACCAGTATGTGAGCCAGGGAGGGCAAAATGCATCCAACAAGAAAGATTTTCTCTAAAATAACTTTTTTTTTTCTTTTTTCAGTTGCTTGCGGCTATCTGGTCACATTTTCACGTTGGAAAGCTGCACTTTCTTAATATGGAAATTTCAAAAGGCTTGATAAAACTTGATCTTCCACATACCAATTAGGGGTCAGGTATTTTCCTCGCTGGATATGTAAAATAGTGATTACATTTCTTGAGTGACAGTCACAGTAGTTGGGCAGCATTACAGCAGTTTTACTTTTACAGGCTGTTTTACCATTACTGAGGGGTTCTCACTCTCTTTGACATTGAAAAATAATCCCATAAAAATTTGAGGAAAATCAGTTGAGAATTTAATGGTACAAAGGTGACAACGGTAATCCTTGAAAGAAAATTACAGCTGGTAGATTGCTGATAAGGAAAATGTAAGAAATTTGACCCATTCATTTTGTATCAGATAGTTATAGAGAAAAGTGTGACTAAAATATTAAAGGTTGTCTATGATAGAGTGCTGAAAAAAATTAAATTCTAGTCATTTTTGCATCAGATACCACCCAAACCTATAGAGAAGAGTTTGAAGAAAATATTAAGTGTTGCCAATGATGGTTCTGAAAATAAATCTCCGTGGCATTATCTTGTCGGTTCATGGGGAAACTATTGAGGACAGACCTGTCTCGGTTCATACCTAAATGAGCAATTTAACCAATATACTGTATGATAGTCAACAGCAAATAAAATAATACTGTATAGTCCTTGTTTTACCATAATCTTGAGGAACCACCACAGAGTAAAGACATATCCTTGCACTGCTGTAGTTGCCAGGGTAACCAGGAGACAGGACCACTCCTTCCAAACCAGAGTACTGTCCACCACACAGCGCTAGAAAGACAGCCAGAATAATTAGACACGATAGACGAGATGATCAACAATCTCATGGCAAGCACAGAAGAAAAATGTACGGAGCTTGTAATGTTTGATTAATTTTCTTAGTGCTTGCCCACCCACTCTGTTCAATCACTCCTAAATTACTTTTCCTTGTCTGATCGGGCTTTGGCTGCAAGGTGTCACTGGTGTTTGCCACAGCAAAATTGCAATGTTTTTCAAGTCTCCCTCTGGGTTCATCAGGGCGAGGCAGGGTTTTAGGGTGCATCACCCATCTGAAGATATGTGGAAATAATGTACAGTTGCAAGAAAAAGTATGTGAATGCTTTGGAATTACATGGATTTCTGCATAAATTCATTATTATCTTGAAATGCGATCGGATCTTCCACTCAGTCACAACAATGTAGAATACAAATACTGATTTGACGTCATTAAATATGTCCCTGTTTGCACAAAATATAAGCAGTTTTATGCTTTGCCATGCACGCCCTTAAACCCCATCCATCCATCCATTTTCATATGCTACATTACACCCCTTGTAACAGTAAACCACGCAAACAGCCATCTTAAGTGTATGTTTACATGGCATAAATCTGTGAGCATTGGTATGGAATGTGTGGGTTCTCTGGACTGTCTCCAGATGTCAGTGTTTACCAGTGCAGATGGGTTTGGGTTTGTTCCAGCTTGGCTTGCCATCTGCTCCCATGATGCATGTGAGGGTTTGTCCTCCCTCTAGTGTGTAGCCACTGTCACAGTGGTAAGTGACGGTGGAGCCCAGCTTGAGTTCGGTTCCCACCCGCGACCCATTGCGCACCAGACCCGGCTCAAAGCATGACTCCCGTGGATTCTCTGTGTGGAAAGAGGTAACACAGTGGAAAATAAGGCATGTTTAGCACATGTTGACATACTGGATATGAAAGGATTTTTACATCCATAGCAGTGACTTATCCTAGCTTTCTTTTGTAGCCTCCTACACTTTTTACACTGCTTTTCTATTTTAAGTAAATCTATGTCATTAGTTGTCTTTTCTCTCTGGCCCTTGACGGCACCGTCTCATCTGCCGCTGCTGACGGTATGTGTACGGCTTTGCAGATAGACAGGCAGCTGATTGAAAGTGGCAGTGGTCTGGGCCAAGGTCTGCTGAGTGCACACAACCGCTTCTCTCACATAACGTTGTTGTCCATTCCAGGGGAGAAGACAATGCACATACAAACGCTTCCTTTCATGCTCACAAACGCACACAAGTGTGCAAATATCATATCCAGACACACATAAGTCACCGCTTATGAGGGTGTAAGAAAGAGGTATTGCTCAATCTGTCACATAGGTATCAGGTGACAAAGACCACCCGTCAATTCCGTATAATTCACATGCCTTGATCTCTTTCTTTAAACACAGCTCACTTCCATATCTGAGGACTACCCCCCATGTGCGTCTAAGCAAATCATGCCTCAGGTCCTGGCATGGGTTCCCTGTATCATAGCAGGGCTTCTGCTTCAATTTTCTTTTTCCAACGCCTGCGGTTAAGATAGCAACCTCCTCCTGTTTGATTCATCAAATCAATATCTAGATCATTCTCATGATGCATTGAGATCATCGTCATGATGCCCTTTATAACTTGGATCTCAAGTATATACTATGGCTTATTTTCAGGTGGACCCCAAAGCAAATGCTATTGTCAGTTTTAACCCTCTACTTTGGCAGACTTCAATCTCCAACCCATTTCCCCTATTTAAGCTGTGACAAGCAACAGTTGTAGTCGCATATTAAACCCAATGGAACAATGTCAGTCGCTTCAAAAGAGGTAGCTACTTTAACAAGAACAAGGGTTTTGTTGGGACATTTTATATGCGCAGGAGAAAATGGACGTGAGACCTCATCCAGTAAAAAAAAAAAAGACTCGAAAGAGTTTACATGATTCGATGTGAGGTGAAGTGAAAGAGTAAAATGATGGTATTGGATCAGACAGACGAAAGAGTGAAGATGTTTGTTTTGGTGTAGTATGTCTGTTGATGTCAGTGTGCGTTATTCAAATGTAATCCGGCCATGGAACATTTTTGCCTACATATTTCCCCGGAGATCCCCATCAGACACTGCCAGAGACATAGAAACAAAAAGATTCCTTGGTAAACAGACTGACAGCACCGCAGGCTGATTTTGTAATGCAGTTTTCAATGGCAGGCTGACCAAACACTCACTGGGCCTACTTGTCAACTGGGCCCCGCTCACCAAATACACCAACCGGTAGCCGTATGAACTTTTGTGCCATGTTGTTTGTTCACAACTGGGGAGCTAATTCATATTTTATCTGCTTATGGTTTACTGTTGTTAAGAATTGAAAGTGTGGAAACTGGAATTGTGATGAGTCTCATACTGGGTCCACCTGCCTGACCAGATTGCCGGTGCATTATGACTCATTGTATCACGCACCGTAAATACATGACTGGAGATGAGTCTACCAGACGAAAGAGCAATAAAATTATTGATTAAAATAAAATAAGACAAGAAAAAGAGGACTTGGGGTGCTCATAGATAAGTATATGGAGTGAAAGAGTCTGTTATTGTGCTACTGCAATTTAGAAAAGCTTTTTTCATAATAGTATCACTTATTTTCCGGGGAGGTGATAATAACATAAACGGCAAAAGTACATTTGTGGTACATCGATGTCTGGCCATAACAGCAAACACATTTGTATTTTGTCTACACAATATAGTGAGGCAAGCAAGGCAAAGTAAATAGCAAAAAAGAGCTTAAGCACTACTGGAGTCACCTTATTGTCTACTGAATTCATTGAATTAGTCTGTCTCCAAGGAAGGCCTTGGTCAGTAGTTAATTCCAAGGAATCACATTCACCCCAGACTAGTCCGAAAAGGAAATTGGAAGAAACAATGCATAAAAAGTCCTAACCTGTGTACTGAAGCACAAATCCATTGCTGCTGAGGGAGGCATCGCTGCGGAAGGCCAGGAAGAGCTTGTTGGAGCTGCTCTCGATCCGATCGGGAACGTCTGTGCCGTAGAAGCTTCCAAGCAAAGGGCTGAGGGAGTCTGGCCCATCATAGATATGTAAGAAGTCATAACTGGGCTCTAAGCTGAATCTGGTTGCAAAAAAAAAAACATAATACTTGTTGATTACGTAGTTTGTATACTGTAAGAAAATAAAAAAAAAAATGGCACGCCCTGCCTGGTGTCACAGTCCCTCGGTGAGCGTACCTGACTCTATCGCTCTATCGCGGGCCACAACAATATAGCCATTCAGAGAGTTAGTTAAACTTACTGGTTGAAGTTGAGGGCGATGACATAATCCTCTGTGACAGTAACAGTCCAGTCACACTCTCTCCCATGAGGGTAAGGTTCCGGATAATCCGGAGAAAGAATGAGCCCACTTGGACCGCTCAGGTTGCCTCCACATGGAGCTTTGAAGAAAATTCAAAAATTCAAACAAGTAGGTCAAACAGAAAATCTGCCTAAAATAAAATAATATTTTATACTAATTGTTGTTTTTCCTTTTTTCCTCAAAGCACCAAGTTTGGTCACATGCTAAAACAGCAATAGTTAATGTCAGGCCAGAGAGTCTATGTTGTTTGTGGAGAGGCGTTATAATCAGATATGTCTGTTGCAGTGACTGTCTTGGGCACAATGCAAACAAACAAACAAGGAGAGACCTGCTAACCATCAAGGAGGCTACTCCGGACTTTCTGTCACCAACCTTCGCAAATCCGCTCAGTTTTTTCCCTGAGTTACTCACCGGAGCGGCGTCCGCGGTTTTCGGCGCATGGAGACGGAAGCAGCGCTCCACCATCATTCCAGTCCCCATGAAACCTGCAATCTCGGATCTGAATGACTACTGGCCTGTCGCGTTGACATCTGTGGTCATGAAGTCCTTTGAACGTCTTGTGCTGGACCACCTCAAGAGTGTCACAGGTCCCCTGCTGGACCCCCTGCAGTTTGCCTACCAAGCGAACAGGTCTGCGGATGGTGCAGTCAACATGGGACTGCACTTCATCCTAGAACACCTCGACAGTGCAGGGACCTACGCGAGGATCCTGTTCGTGGACTTCAGCTCAGCGTTCAACACCATCATCCCTGAACTCCTTTCATCCAAGCTTCTCCAGCTCAGCGTCTCACCTGCCATCTGCCAGGGGATTTACAGCTGCCTGATGGGCAGGACACAGCAGGTCAGGCTGGGGCAGGCCACCTCATCCACATGCAGCATCAGCACTGGGGCGCCCCAAGGTTGTGTCCTCTCTCCGCTGCTCTTCTCTCTCTA
Organism: Phycodurus eques; assembly: GCF_024500275.1. Lineage (NCBI taxonomy): Eukaryota > Metazoa > Chordata > Actinopteri > Syngnathiformes > Syngnathidae > Phycodurus > Phycodurus eques. Next base: position 5,391,449 of record NC_084544.1, read on the forward strand.
CATGAACGATTGCACCACAGCGAACCCGACTGTCAAACTCCAGATGTTTGCAGATGACACCACTGTCATCGGCCTCATCAAGGACGGTGACGAGTCTGCATATCGACAGGAAGCGGAGCGGCTGGAGCTGTGGTGCGGCCGACACAACCTGGAGCTGAACACGCTCAAGACTGTAGAGATGATCGTGGACTTCAGGAGGCATCCTTCGCCACAGCTGCCCCTCACGTTGTCCAGCTGCCTGGTGTCAACCGTGGAGACCTTCAAGTTCCTGGGAATTACAATCTCTCAGGACCTGAAGTGGGCGACCAACATCAACTCCGTCCTCAAAAAGGCCCAGCAGAGGATGTACATCCTGCGGCTTCTGAGAAACCACGGCCTGCCACCGGAGCTCCTGAGACAGTTCTACACAGCGGTCATCGAATCAGTCCTGTGTTCTTCCATCACAGTCTGGTTTGGTGCTGCTACAAAAAAGTACAAACTCCGACTGCAACGGACAATCAAAACTGCTGAAAGGATTGTCGGTACCCCCCTACCCACCATTGAGGACTTGCACTCTGCCAGAACTAAGACAAGGGCGTGCAAAATCCTCTCGGACCCTCCGCACCCCGGTCACCAGCTCTTCCAGCTCCTTCCCTCAGGTAGGCGCTACCGATCAATGCAAACTAGAACTAGTAGACATTCCAACAGCTTCTTCCCTCTTGCAATCAACTTCTTAAACACCTAACCTATAATTCCATTACAACAAACTGGCAATTTTTTGACTTGAGTCCGTTGTCACATTTCTGTGGGGCCAATTATGTATTACTCGTGCACTCACTGTAGTTGTCTCGCCATGCTGCACTATTTGCATATACTGGCCACTCATGCCAAAGTAGCATCTGCTCCATTTGCACACTGATTGAGGAGTATCTGTAACATTTGCACAACCAACATTGTCCCAGATGATCGCACTACTTGTCACTTTAAACCGCATACACTCCTTGAAGTCTCAGCGCCCTTTGCACAATGGTCATTGGACCGGACTATTGCAATATTAGTCATTCGAACTGCTCTAAGTGCTAGAGGACTCTGCATCTTTTTGCACAATTGTTTTTTTTTTTTTTTTTTTCTTTATGTCTTTATGTTTTCTTTATGTTGTTTTTTTCTTTATGTCTCCAAAGTGTTCTGTAAATTGTCTGTCTGTTGTACTAGAGCGGCTCCAACTACCGGAGAATAATTCCTTGTGTGTTTTGGACATACTTGGCAAATAAAGATGATTCTGATTCTGAATTACCTAAGCTATTTAGTCTGCTGGGGAACTCTTTTGTCTAATCTTTACAGAAGTCAGAGAAGCCACTGAGGTGATGTAGTAGTTGTTGGTATATAACACCTTTTCAACATTTTGAAATCTTGAACTCATCATACTCCTTGTGTCATTATGAGCCACAGTTCACTTTGCATGCTGCGCTGAGTACCTGTGCAAGTTGGAGGGTCTGGCTGCCAGAAGTAACGGCCACTGATCTCAGTGCAGGTGATTCTGTTGGCGCCCTGCAGGATGTAGCCATGGTCACACTGGAAAACCACATGGTCCCCTGGTTCCCTGCTGTCACCGCTGCGGGTCCCATTAGTCGGAATGCCCGGGTCATTACATGAGGTGGCGGTAGAGACTGAAGGAGCAGGGGAAGTAAAAAGGAACCTGACTGAGATGAAAGTATCAGTGCCATAAAAAAAAAGTTAACCTGTGAGGATTTGTGTTCTCTCTTTCAAAATAAACTGTCAAAACCTTCCCCTTTCATCATTCTCAGCAGCGTCATGATCCTCAGCCTCACCAGAGAACTGCATTGCAAAGCCTTGCTTGCTAGTGAAGAAGTCAGTGGTGAATTGCAGACTGATGGCATTGAAGGTGCTGTGAGCATCTGGCGGCAACGTGGAGCCACTCAACTCCCTTAGCAGCACCCCACCGTCCTGGGGCCCATCCCAGATCTGAAGCACGTCATGGATCTCTTCGGTGTGGAAAACCAGGAAATGCAGACTAGTTGAGGAGAAGACACATTTAATTAATAAACGGTTAGAGGCAAAGGGGGAGATGCTGCAGCTCATGTTAATATTCAGGAAACTAAACTACAAAGGGTGAAACCTTCCTTCTGTTCCTTATACGGGACATTATATGTACACCTACACAATCCATTGAGAGCCATTATCACAATGAAGACACCTCTGAGTATCATGTGGTGAACGCAAAACCACTGCAACAGATATTATAAAACTAATCAAAATCAAAACACTGTTATCACAGTAAAGGAAGACTTTTTTTCTGTACATTTGTCAGCACCAAACAATTTGTTTGGTAATACTCTTTTTAGAGTTAATCATGAGAATATAAATGGATTGAAATCACACTACAATGCATTAAAATGAATCGGTGCACCAAAAGTTGTAATGCGTTTAAAATAACAACAGATCAAAGGCCCTTAAAAGATAAGGGCAGAAATCAAGCAGAGGGACAAACGGCATTTTTAAATATAATCACAGACACCAGATGCAGAACATTCAATGGATGTTTTGCAGTGTCAGTCAAGCAGCTACTTCAGCCCCAGCATTTAATTTTCAGCTCTACATCAAAAAGATGTTGCTGTCAAAATATGTACTCTTCACTTTCACCAAAGACAGCTATCATCCAGCTGGATGTTACAAGCGAGCTGGATGTGAATATGTGTGTTTGAGCGTGCAAAAGTAGGCCAGTCTCAATGCAGTGGATTCTTGACGATATTCTCAATTGCTTGCGGTCTCGAGCATATGCAAGAAGATATTGTATACAAACTGGCTCTCAATATTCAGTGTTCACACCTACTTAAGTGTAAAGTTAGATTTTTTTTTAAAATAATATATACAGCATGTCAGTCTTGATCACAATCGCTACAGCCCCTGCTGACACAATTCTTTAAAAATAAATCAATAAACACACACACACACACAAAGAGCTGTCCTGGGATGAGATGAGGAGGCACAAGCAAATTATGTTGAGCTTGGCTAGTAAATGTAAATGAAGTGTCAGTCAAAATGACACAGCGTTCTTTCAACCGCTCTACTGGGGTAATGCCACGTCTTCCATGGATGGCGCAGAGGCTTCGGCAATTCCAAATATTACCTACTATAGTTGAACCAGCAGGCTGGTCTTGTTCATGAAGAGGCATGTGGAACTAGATATGACTGTAGAAGTATATGACTTTAGCTTCAATAGATTCATATCAGCGTTAAATGTTACCAAAAAAAGAAATTTTTAATATTTTTTTTGGACAAAGTATAGAGTAATTTTCAATACAAATACACTTAAGGAACATTGTTCATAAGAGATATCTAGAGTATTTGGGGTTTGGAGACTTTAGCTTTAAAGTTTGGCTATTTAGTAATCCAGCAAAGACAGTAAAAAGTACCATTTTGAATTCAACTCCACACAAAAATCCTGTATATATATATATATACACACACACACACACATATACACACACACACACACACAGACACAAGCAATGCAGAGCCTTTGAGCTTCAAATGATGCATTGGAAAAACAGCAACCCGCTGATATGTTGACGTTCAGAAACAACTTCCTGCCGTGTTAGCATAATTGGTGTCAGAATCCGATTTCCACAGCGTGTGAGGCATGGGCAGCAGCCAGAGGCGACTCCGCAATGTTCTGTGAAGGCCAATACAGCGCATTGCCGATTTGTCAAGTTGTCGTGATTGTGAACAAAGTGCATGTGAAACAAAGTGAGAAGGAAATTGTACATTCACACAAACTGTATTCACGGATATATAAAGTAGTGAGCCATTTGTGAGTAATTTCTTCTCTAATTACGTACATCTGGAGACATAGAATTGACACGGTGAATCAAGACAATGTTTAATTTATATCACTTCATCAGTAAAATGTGCATGAATTTAGTTGTTTTACATCTGCTTGAGTGGCTCTTATAATACGACGGGATGCTTGGAAAGACCAGAGAGATAATAATCAAATAAAATAGGACTTCTTTCCTTGCACTATGAAGTTATTTACGTGATTGAACTCACTGACACCTCAAGCCAAAGGGAGTCTGGCCCATCATAGATATGTAAGAAGTCATAACTGGGCTCTAAGCTGAATCTGGTTGCAAAAAAAAAACAAAAAACAATCATAATACTTGTTGATTACGTAGTTTGTATACTGTAAGAAAACAAAAAAAATGGCATGCCGCGATAAGCTTACCAAATATATTTACGAACGAATCAAGGACAGTGGCTTCCTACAGACTTTGAGAAAATGGGAATTGATTGTGTGAGAGTCAAATTTGAGTTTGGAGTCGGTCCATTTTTGCCATCAGTCCAGAAGGTATTATTACAGTTTCACCTCCTATTATTCTGGTTGCTTAAATGTTCTCAATGTTGTTTTGCAGCCTCCTTTAGTTTATCCTACCTACATCATATTGTTGTTTGTGAGAAATTGTTGCATATGTTTCGTGTGTTAAGGATGCATGCGAGAGTTCTGAACATTGCTTTTTTTCCAAGGCACCTTACAGGACTGCCAAATATTGAATGGCATCATGTTCTATGTTTGATATTTATCTGTTCACTGACAGACATCGAAGTCGGTGGAGAAAGCTAATGGCACAGGAGGGATCTGAAATAAAACCACTGTTAACAATTGCTGGGTGTCTGCCTGGAAAAGGTGCATGGTGTTGGGATGACAGGAGTAAGTAATGGTAAACTTTTTTTTACTGGTGAAAGAGGAGTGTCTGCTCTTTCTTTTGGTAGGTTCAATTGTTGCTGTCACGGAACACAATATTCTGAAAAGAGTTCATAAGGGAAGCGTTCTAAAATATTTTGAAAAACAAAACTTTCTCCTGGCTGTGTGATGTAGACACTCTTAAAACTGAATTTGCATTAAAAGAGAAAAAAAATTGCGTTATGACAAGCTTTTAAAGTGATTTTTACAAACTTGGGTGAGATTTGTTAGATTCCATTTTAATGTAAATGTTAACTCTGGACACACATGATTGGGTGCTCTGTGAGGAAAAACAACATATTTCTTTCAGAAAAATTATTTGTCATCCCCCGCGCAAATCATAGAATAATAGAAAGTTGGGTAATGAAGCCTTATAGCGCAGGGTTTTATTCTTGACTCTTGTCTGCCTCTTAATGTGATAAAACAGTTCAATCATGTGTCATGTGTTCTCACTAAGGAGAGAAGATAGGGACAGATGCAATTCATTGGGTCTGTTTTGATTCTGCTTTAACTGTTTTGTATTCATATGAGAGAAACAGAGAGAGATTTGGAGAGTGCTATGAATACAAAATGGTCATGCTGCAATCGCAAATTCTGTGGGGAGCCTGGCTTTAGTGTGTTGAGTGAGTGTGTGGATTTAAAAATTATAGATATTAACACTTTATACGCATTATGAAGGCAATGGGGCAAATTTCCTTTGCACGTGCAAATGGTACAGGGTGCATAATAAAAAAAAACAAAAAACAACAACAACAACAATGACTTCAGGCCAAATTATGACCGCGTCCTTATTGATTTTAATGTTCACATGTGCTGTCCTGACAAGCCTCTTGTTTACTTTATTTTCCCATCACATCACAAAAAAAACAGATCTCTTCTCTTTGGCATTTGAAACAGAGATATGTTGACTAATTCATTTATTTTGGAATATATTTAATTCCAATTAATTTTATTTCTTCTTTTAGGACTGACATTGGTGTCTTGTAATTTTATTTATTTACTCATCTCTGTGTTTTATTTGAAACTCTTTGTCTTTGGTGTGATCTTTTTTGCTTTATTTAGCACTTTGGTGCACTGCTTAATTTTAAAGTGCTTATCAAAAAAAGTTGGAGTGGATTAGATTGGATAATACTAATACTGATGATGAAATACTGACTTTACAATAACATACAGTATCAATTATACTGTATATCATGTAAAGAGATGAACGCCCTGCAGAGAATCACGGAAGTTGAAAACATTCCCGTTCATGTAAAAGAGTGCTTCATTTTCTCTAACAGAGACAACATGCTGCACCTCCAGTTTTTCATTTGTTTGGTCAATGATGTCATTCTACAACTGTTTCCAGATTTAGTTGAGGTTAGCCACCAACACAAATACTAATTAGCTTCTCTGCGGAGCTTTACTGAATATCAAACAGGTCTTTCATTGCATATAAAAAATAAGAATTAAATAAATGAAAAAAAAAAGCATTTTGCACAGGAGCTTAGGTGTTGTGTAATGATAAAATAGGACCCAGTGTCCCATAAGAGACTGACACCATCAATGTGCGCAAGTAGATCCTGTCAATAGTCACTGTGGGGTCATCAATCCGAGTTGAAACAAATGCACACTACTCGCTCAAAAAGACCGAACATATAATGTATCATTTATTTGTGTGATGTGACTTGATTATTCAATGGAATAATTATAAAGAAAGATCTAAAGAGAAAATCTGGTCACAATCCATCCATTTTCTATAGTACTAATCCTGTGCAAGGTCAGGAGGGATGTCTGAAGTCTATTCCATCTGACATAAGGTGAGAGGCGGGGTACACTCTGGAAAAAAAAATCACCACTCAGTCACAGTGCTGACATATCAATTAACCTAACATACAATGTTTTTATTATTATTATTATTAATTATTATTATTATTATTATTGTTATTTTATTTTTTTCACTTTTGGAAGGAAGCTAGACTGCACAGAGAGAAGATACACGTGAACATGAGAAAATACCACACAAGAACCTACATGCTGTGAGGCAGTGGTTCCAACCACAGAGACTATTTCTGAAATCAGAGGGCATGCCACTAAAGTACCACTTTCTTTTTCCATAACAGTAATCGCTAAGATAGTTCACTGAAAGTCTGTTGCTACAGTTATAGTTTATTTCTTCATATCTTGATTTTTATCCTGTGCCCACCAGTAATCTCCTACCCTCTCCTCTTTTCTTTTTTTTGTTGTTGTTTCAAGGTTGCCGTTGTTCTATACAGCTCACAAATGTTTGTTTGACTTCTGTGCTACCTTCAGCAATGCTATTTGATATATGAGGACTACTTTGACAAATACTTTGCATATTCTTCTCAATAATGAATTATATGGGCAGGATCAAAGGCATGTATGTGAAGTATGTCTGACAGGGGGAATGCCAAAGAACTAGAGGTGCCAAACACACTAATGAACCTTTACGAAGAATGATGAGGGACACAACAATGTCAAGCCCCATGTACTTGCAGTGGCCCGCATTGTATGCAAGCTAAAGCACTGTTATGAAATGCGTGTGTCATACATTGACTGCAAATGAAAAAGGCTATTTATTTAATTTCTGTAAATATGCTCAGACCCAAAACACCGTCATTGACATCACTTGTGGCGTAAGTCCACGAGTGTCATGCATTTCAATCATAAGCATGTTGAGATTACTAGCAGAGGTCTTGACATGCCTACAGGCTAATTTTCCAAATGGCAGGAGAATAAGGAAAAATTACATTTCATGTGCACGCAGTTAAGAATGCACATTCAGATGCATCCTGCATAATTCTGTAGAAGCTTTGTATTATTTTACATGCATTGCGAGACAAAATTGGATACTTTGCACAATAATGTTTAGGAGTGACTTTAAAGAGGTATCTGAAATATTCCCAGGGCAGCCAAAAAAAACAAAAACAACAACAAACAAAGTTTATTCAAAACAATGAACAGCAACACATTCATTCCTGTCTATAGAGCAAGGAAATTATAATATTTCTAACATATTGGTCACACTGTATGAGGATTATCGGAGTGTGTGCCTGACATTGGAGCAATTTCCGAGACCTCTACTTTTGTTACACTGAAACTGACAGAAAGCACAATCATGTGGGCCTAACTATAGGCTACATGTTTAAGTCCCAGGATGGTTGGGTTTTTGTTGATAACTGCTGTGATGCTGGATGCCTTGCGAAGGGGATGTAGCAGTCATGGATCAACTGGTAATGTCCTAAAGCTGCTGTTGCAACACACAGACAATACTCGTCCCACATTTTTGATGTAATATGTCAGTATGAGAAACCAGCTATAGAAAAATGTACATGGTCATATCTTGTTCTTCACAAGTGGGCCCCACATACTTTTTTTCCCCCTCAATCCGAGGTGGTATTTTTCCACCTAGAAGGAAGTCAACTACAGATCAATGTGTTTGATGGCATCCTGTTCCACAAATGGAAGTACATTTAACGGAAGCCAAGAACGTAATCAAACTAGCAGCAAGTCCACCAAAAGAAAATAAAGAGCATTGTTCAAACCTAATAGTGCTCCCAGGAGCGGCCTCGATGGTCCATACGCAGTGCAAATTGTGTTCATATGGAGCTGGGTACCCTGGAGACAAAATCCGACCGGTGGGCTCATCCTTAATGGTGCCCCCACATTCAGCTGGAAAGAGGAGGAAACATTTGTGGGCCAAAAGAATGCAAGTAGTTTGTTCATATTTCGGGTGCCATCTCATCTGACAAAAATAATGTAACTAATAATGAATAATGTTTCCTCTGACATCATAATAGCTCCTTCATACAGGATACAAATGGAGAGTGAAGAATTATAACGATTACGGTATGAGGACAAGACAATTGCACTGAAATACAGCAGCCAGCTACGAGTGAAACACATGAAGACTACAATAAATAGGCCAAAGCTAAAAATAACAATATAATAAATAAGCCACTAATATTGGTAAAGGACCATCAGAGGGAGAAAAATATAATTTAAAAAAAAAAAAAATTCACGAATGCACCTCACTATTATGCATTCAAACAACAAACACCAGAGGTCACATATAATAATTTCCTGTCATATAAATAGAGCAAACATGGCACACTAATATAAAATGAAGTTTGTTATCTCTGCCTGTGCAGTCTTAAAAGAAGGGGTTTCAAAAACTAAAATGTTAGATGAATGACTACAAAGTATATTGTCAGTGACATTTATGTCGTTATTTTAATGCTTCTTATTATAATCTCTAAAATATGAACTCTCTGTGAACCTAAATTAACGAAAATAGATTATTACTATTTGTCTTTCCAGTATATCTGCTGCCGAAATAATAACCCATTTATGAGAAAGTGATTCAAAGGAGCAAAGTGCTTGCTTTCCACTGGCAGTTTATTCCAGAACCGTAGGGCAGTAACACCAAATATCTTGTATTTTATAACACTGACCATGGAATTACGACCAGACCTTTGCCTGAGGATCACCATCTGCACATATTGGCAAATAAAGTCAAACTTTGTATGATGATGATGTGACTCACCAACACAAAGCGGCAGGGGGCTGCCCCACGCCCTCCTCTCCCCCCTCAGGCAAGTTAGCACCTCAGGGCCTTTCAGGGTGTAGCCAGGATCACAGCTATACGACACAGTGCTCCCTGCAAAATTACCCTTGTCTTCTCGCTTGTAGCCAAACTGGGGGGTGCCGGGATCTTCACATTTCACCAGTTCAAAGCCTTGGTAGGAGGGAAAACGTCAAACATGGATTGTATGTAGGAATAGGTGGAAACAGGAAGGAAACCCTAACCCTAACCCATACTACGTTTTCTTTATCACTAGGAAGAGTTTAAGTGTGACAGAGAGATTGTTACTTACTAGTGAAGTGTAGCTCAAAGCCTTTGCTGGTATTGTCTGCATTGGTGATGAACTCCAACCACATGGAGCTGGAGGTGGAGTTCAGGGTCGTGTCGAGCATGTCATTGCCTGTAAACACTCCGAGCAGACGAGCCGAATTACTGCTGCCATCAAACACCTGAAAAGTGTCATAATATGGGAGGGGGATCTTTTATTAGGATGATCAGTGGTGAGCATGTAGCTGTATCCATGTTAACAATGCTGCAAACACGGGGAGGGAAACTCCTTCCCATCTCTCACTTTGAGTTTGTCGTCCTCCTCTAATCGGAAGTCTCGTGCTCTGAGCTGGATGCCTTTGCCCGGTTGCGTCTGGATGGAGTAGATGCACTCGTGGTTGTTACCATAGTAACCGGGGTAGTTGGGGGAGAGAAGCACCCCTTGCATGCCAGTCACGGAGGAGCCACATTCAGCTAGAGAGAAAGAGAGGGAACGGGGAGACCAACAGGAGAGCAGAAAGGAAGAGTGGAAAGGGGAAAGGGAAGGTTTAGGAGAGAGCAGAGAACAAGTCAATCGCTATATGATTGTAACTCAGTGCATACATTATGTATTTATTCTCTCATGCATAGGAAAATTAATGGAGAGGGATGAGATGGGGAATGTGGTCAGAGTCTACAACTGGATGCCGATTGGTGCATCAACATAATCGCAGTGCCATCTGACTATGATTAACAGTCATTTTTGCTCAAAAATTCAAATTTGCCAGGCCACTGTAACAAAAAAAATTAACAATTTTTGTAAAACGGCAGTCAAATTTTAAACGACTTCAAGAGTGACGATACTGTCTGAGAAGTATGTTCAAGATCCAATGTTTGAAGTTGAGCATTCTCTTAAAAGCTGTGGTTAACCTTATGAATGCAGCAGAATCAAACTAGCAACTGTATTGTCTTTAAATTAACAATTTGTTGGGACTCAAGACTTGTAACACAGTCTAGAACAAACATTTGGAAGCAAGCATGCCATTGGTGTTCAGAGTATAATGAAACTAAATACATACTGAAACAAAAAAAACTGAACTACTGTAATTAAGTGCCTGTGACCTGCCTTTTGTAATGACTATGAATTGAATACATGACTATGTAAGAATGTATGGGGGGTGACGGAGGCTAAAATAAAATATGTGACCACCTACCAACACACCTTGGCAGAGGGGAACTCCAGATCCGCCTCCTGCCCCCTAAGCACACCACTCTCGCAGGACCCTCTAGTCTGTAACCAGGAAAACAGGAAAAGAGGAGGGCATCGCCCACGCCATATTGGAGGCCCTTCCTGGTACTGTAGGGTGGGATTCCTGGATCCTCACATGGTTCAAGATCATATTCTGGAAAAAATACAAAAATAAACACAAAGATATCAACATATTGATCTGAAAACAAATGTACACACATCACAAGCTTGAAACCACCGCAATTTAGTACCACAATCATCATCAAAAATCAAAGGCTCATGCAGAATAAAATGTAAGACTAAGACACGTAATTAACAATTTGATTATTCATAGTTGGGTGCATGTAATTGCATGTTGCTAGTGGTAACACATAGTATTTTATCCCACAAGCTCAGCACTGCTGTTTGTGAAAATAGCGTGTTCAAAAAGGCCATTTTAATTAAAAAGGTTTTGCCTGACTTGACTTCTTCAACATGGGACATTTTGAGTTTTTATGTTTTTGAACCAGAATCCTTGAATCATAGTATTTTCTAAATAACAAAGAATCACACAAATATCATATCCTCATTCACACATGCAGTATTGCTATTTAAAATAACACACCGAACGCACATATTGTCAGAATGATTACAGTTTATATAGTTTATGGCTACGTTTACTCAAGCTTCTCATACAAAATCCAAAACATACACTAGATGGATGCTAAATGGAAGTATTGTATTTGAAAACCAGGGAGAACGAAAAGCCTTTATTGAGCGAGATCTGGATTATACCGCGTTATTCCCAGAGGGGTTTGTTTCTTTGCATACTCGGTATGTGTTTTAACAGTGTACTCATGGTAACAATTTACTTACACTGATGTTTTTTAAACATCAGTGTAAGTACAACTCTATTTCAATAAATGTGATTTTTCACATAGTGTTTTCTGTTGACCTATTCTTAAACTGAGGAGCCAGGAGGAGGACGATACTCAAAGGACACAGGATTTTACGTCTGGAAGGGTAGAATTAAGGTGTGGCAAGTATTTACGTCCACAGTACAAAATCCCTCCTCAGCCAAAACTCTTATTATGTCTTAATACCTCTCATTAAATACAAATGTAAATAAATTGTGCCATTGTAATTTTTTGCCCTGTAGCAGGGAATAAGCACTTTCCAGTGCTCCTTGTTCATACAGGTTATATACTGCAATGTTTTCCAACCTTTACTGAACCATTCTACATAAGAAAAAACCTCACGTTACACCACCAAATAAAAATACTGAAATAACGATGAGCTCATCTCAATTTACTCACAAATTGGCTCACTACTTACTTATTAGCATCAGAACATCCGTCCAGAGTACACTGTTATATTGACAACATGATTTAAACAGTCTTATCCATACACAGTGACACAAAGACTTACAGTACCGACATGTTCAGTCACACATATATTTATTTTTGCGAGATGAAGTGAGGATTCTGAGCAAGAGACTGGCTTTTGCCTGTAATCCATGGTGGGGTTTTTTTGTAAAAAATTTTTTCGGAGAAATGCCCTCACTGTTTTGCAAATGTACCAAAGCGACTGAAAGAAACTGTAATAATTGCTCTGGCAGTCACTATATGCTGCTGGCATAGCTACATGAACAAAGATATAATTGTAATGAATACATTTTGATCATTCCCTGTGGCACCCCTGATGACCCCTGAAATCACTGATGATGCCGTATTGCGTTATGCACATTTTGCAGAAAACTTATACCTACAAACAAATGGTTATGAAATCATGGAATACATGCTCACCAGAAAATGTGATGTTGAACCCTTCGTACGAAACGGAGAAGTCAGAAAGGAATCGAATCTGAGCCGTGTAGTTCCCAAGCAGCCCGGCGCTCAGAGGTGTAGGCAACGTGGAGCCTGTCAATCTCCACAGGGGCTGGGAGAAGCTGCCGTTCTCTGTCACCAATAAGTGGTCGTGAGGGCTCTCCAGATGGAAAGTGTGGAAGTTAAACTGTACACCTTAAAAGGCATGGGGGGGAAAGCTCAGTGGTATTATTATTAATTTTTTTTTTAATATTTCGTTAGTTTCGAAAGTTGATGATTCTTCAGTTGGTATACTCTCAGTTGTACAATTGTTTGGTGCTGTAGTTCAGACAAAAGTACAGTTTACTTAACATTCACATGGATGATTTTACCAGCAGACTAAGGCTGACTACAGCATGATATAGGTTGTCTCTATTTGTATAAAGTCACAATAAATGGAAAGCTTTTGTGATATATTCTGTTACATCTCCCAAACAAAATTTCTGCCTGTTGAGTTAAATTTGTAATTTTGCATTCTACCATTTCTACCAGCTGAGAAGTCACAAAAAATAATCTGAAATGCTAGCCGTATTGCAATGGTGACGTAAGTCTTCCCCTGGCACTGCAGCTCTAGGCCAACCTATCAGTGCTCCTCTCTTACATAATGACAGCTTGTTCGCCGATGCATAGAGGCCATTTAAGCTGGGCGGTAGATGACATTGTAAGGTAAATGGATTCTGACTGCGCTAACATGTCAACACAGAATTCGTCTTCTCACCTTTGCCATGGGAGGTCTCGATTATCCAAGTGCAGTTGAGGTTGTGCGGGTAAAAGTCTGGGAATCCAGGAGACAGGATGGTGCCGAAGTTGCCCTGGATGTAACCCCCGCACAGTGCTGGTGTCAAAGAGAAAATGGGAACAGTGCATGTGCATGAGAAGAGAAATGAAAAGAGCCAAGCGTTAAAAGGACAAACCAAAGTAGATGGACATTAAAAATTCTAACACTCCTAGGTGCATTTGTAAGAAAGTGAAAAAAGAATAAGACATAGTGCTATCATCAATGTGTGAAAAGAAAATCAATACTGTCCTGAAATATAAAAACATTTACAGCTGAGGAAAAGCTCACTGCTACCTGTATAAAACATGAATGACAAAATGAGATTGAACATTTTAAAATCTAAAACAAAACCAGATAGAAGTAATGCTGTTTTATATTGTATTCATCATAACGCTGACATATTTGGTGAGCTAAATATTATGAAATATCAAGCAAAGTTCTCAGAACTGTTCCGAATAGTTCATCTTTAAAACAACACAAACAACAAAATCTGGCACGCGACTCTTGATTTTTAGGTCAACAGTCTGGGGCGTACCATCGCAGCTCGGAAGCGAGCGGCTCCACTGAAAATTGGGTTCACATTCTAGAGGCTCCGGATCACTGAGTGTGTACCCCACGTCACAGCTAAATGTCACCAGAGCGCCCACGTAGAAGTCGTTGCCGTGTCGCAGTCCGTTGACAGGTATGCCTGGGTCCACGCAGTGATCTGACTGCAGCTGCAAAGCTGCAAGGAGAACAAGAAAAACATATTAAGAGACATGTAGAACAACCAGGAAAATAGCCTGACTTTCATTAGGTCTAGCAGGGGACAAAGAATATTTAAATACAGCTAAATCTTTTTTAAAGCAGCCCTGATTAATTATTTACTGCAGCATCCTTTTTCGACAACGAATGAGAAGTTTTAGTCCTCTTTCTCACTTCGCAATATTTTCGCTCGAGTGGGGCTCATAGTAAATTATTCATGCTTTGCAAAGATTTACCTATAGAAGAATTGCAAAGGGATACCACCGTGAGCAAAACAAGATGAAATTAAGAGAATCTGGTGACCAATTGTTTAAGTGTAAAAATGAATGTTTGATTGATTTATTGGTGTTCCGACAAGAACTTCTTACTTTATTTAGGAGACAGGGGACTTTACGTTCATGTCTTATTGCTGCTTGGATCGAATTTGGGTCTGTCGAAGGAAAATTAGCTCCTCTCAGAGTGCATGCTAGATTTAGGCTTCAACAATGCAAGTTCTTACTTTCATAACGTATTCGGAAGCCGATGTCAGAATGACTCTTGTCAGTGGAGAAAAGGAGATACAGGAAGCTGGAAGTGCTGATGACGAACTGAGGAACTTGAGTGCCCTGGTAACTTCCAATCAATGGTGAAGAGGGAAAACGGCCATCACGGACCTCAAGGACATCATAGTTGACCTCAGTGCGGAACCTGAGGGTGAGGAAATGGCTTTTAAAGTGGTTGGGAATGTTGTATTTTAGAAATGAGATTCACTATTACATATTCTTAAAATGCAATTAAAATAAGGTAAACCACTTCAAGAAACATTGAGGTTAGGACATTAAACTCCCAAGCTCGGCCAAACTTCACAACTTGTCGCAATAAAATATACTAATTGATCATTATTAATGGCCATAGATTTTTATTTTGAATTGTGGCAACTCAACTCTATCATCAATGACTCAATTTTAAGTTCTAAAACCGTACATAACTTGCATAGCAGTCATGAATTTAAACTGAGAGAGGACTGAGGGTTGGTGAGGAGTGGTAATGGCTTTGTGCTATATGTTATTACATGTTTTTATTTGTTTTATTTTTTTGTGAGAAATTTTAAATGAAATTGGGAATTGTTGATTGATATTGATATCTAATTTATAATACCTCTAAGAGATGAATTGAAAACGCATAAATTCCTTGTGTCAGAGCGCATTAGAGCGTAACAAGTGTAGAAGTGGACCAGATCCTATCATCCATCCATTCATTTTCCGAGCCGCTTCTACTCACTAGGGTCGCGGGTTTGCTGGAGCCTATCCCATCTATTATCGGGCAGGAGGCGGGGTACACCCTGAACTGGTTGCCAGCCAATCGCAGGGCACATACAAACAAACAACCATTCACACTCATATTCACACCTACGGGCAAATTAGAGTTGTCAGTTAACCTACCATGCATGTTTTTGGGATGTGGGAGGAAACCGGAGTGCCCGGAGAAAACCCACACAGGCACGGGAAGAACATGCAAACTCCACACAGGCGGGGCCGGGGATTGAATCCCGGTCCTCAGAACTGTGAGGAAGACGCTCTAACCAGTCGGCCACCGTGCTGCCTAAATTATTCACAATTTACAAATTTATTTTTAGGTATTTTGCATGCTTCCCTGAGTGTGTTTGTGCAACACTGCATGTGCACACTCCTCGTTTTTCACTGCCTTTTGTAAGTCGATGCACTTCATCTTCAAAAGCCCTGAATAAATCGCTCTGACTCAGAGCTCTGTTATCTAAATGAAGTGTTTTGTGATATTTTATTGATGCTACATAAAAGTGATAGAGGAATGAACATTTATGTTGGATTCATTTTTCATGGCGTGCTCTCAAGGCAAGGGATGAGGACATGAGGATGAGGCTCGGTGAAACGTTAATGTTGCGTTTGATCCGACAACTCTCATTCTCACACACTGTCTCGGTCTCTCACTCTAGCACAAAAGCATCGGAGCAGATTACATTCTCCCATCTTTCCAGTATTCCCTGACAGACACTAGCATAGAAAAAACAAAAAATACTTTTTGCATGTCTTGAAGGGCTTCTTTGTGTGCATTTGGATTCCTGTTAGTGTCAGGATGTGCAGATCCCCCAGGATTCGGGTATCATATCAAGGGATCAAATACTTATATGAGGACTTAATCAATAAAACATAGCATCCAAGTTGAGGAGGGTATGTTAATGTGCATTACACTGACTGCTTTGCTTCCAGAAAGGGGTAACATATGAACAAAATAATTCTACATGACTCAAAACGAAAAAAAAAAAAAAAAAAACATACAGGAAATAACATGTTAAGAATAAAATAAAAGTGGCAACATTTGCTCTCTGGGTGACTCACTTGTCGAAGATGATTTTGATGGGGTAGCCCGGAGGAGCTTCAATGATCCATTCACAGTTAAGTGCCTCCTTATAAAGTTCTGGCCAGCCAGGAGAGAGGATGATCCCACTGGGAGCCTTCAGATCTCCTCCACAGGGGGCTAAAAGAACGAAGGACAAGACAGAACACACTGAGATGGACTTGGGCATGTCTTCGCCAGATGATATATGATAGGATACATAAATGAGCCCATGCATCAGGCCCGGGCTCATCACATTTCTTTTACTGCAAATGTAAATTGGTGACAGTTCACTTCAAGGTTGACCATTTCTCCAAGGATCATGACCCTATCGCACGTGTCGTGTGCTTATAGCACAGGTGAATGCAATATACATCCTTGTGTTTGCATATATTCCCTTCATTAAATAAGTCTGCAAATGGTTTTCACCACCATCAATCTGAGAAAACAGAACATGTAATAACACACTGACTGATCAGCCCTCTTACTCCTTATTCTGAACACACATACAATGACACACACACACGTACACACACACACACACACACACACACACACAGGCTATACAAGGTACCAGATACCTGCTCCTTTAGAAGTAAAATTATTTAAACAGCCAGCCCATTATAGTGAAAGACATCTATACAAGAAAATAACACAAAAATGCATGGGTATGATCAATGTTCCCATGGGAATGTATAGCTGCTGTGGTACACAGAAGGGAAATGCCATGATTTAATAATGAACTGCCCATTGTGTGTCATGAATAGTGAACATTATCAGTCCCCCTCGAGTTTGTGACTCTTCTGTAATCCCAAGTTTTGCTGGTTAACACTCCAACCAACCTACAGTCAAAAAAAGCAAACAAGACAAAATAGCTTGTTCTAGTATTCCCCAAGATTTGCACATTAGCTTTGGAACATAACCTCAGTATATAAACCTGGAAATTGTATGTGAAAATGCATGAAACATGTTGTACAATGTGTATTCCTACTACATACCTTTGACAGTGAATAGTGTCATTCAATATCTCTTTCTCAATTCAAGCATTGTGACAATAGATTTCTCACCTTCACATCGTGGAACAGCATTGTCCCAAACCACATTGCCATCCTTGAGGATGCAGGATATGGTTTGCGAGCCATGGGTCTTAACAAATCCCTCCTCACACAGGAATGAGATGGAGTTTCCCAGCTGAAGGCTTTCACCAAACCGTTTCCCATTAACCGGGACTCCTGGGTCAGGGCACTCATTGTGGCGAAATGCTATAATATAATGTGCAGAGGAGAAGAGTGAAAGATACAAAAGACATGAATGGCATTTTTGGATGATGCCAGAACAACTTTATTTGGTTTCCTCTCAGTCTCATCTCAGTCGCTAGAGCCAAAACCCTGGAACAAAGGCAAATCAACCTACACATCACCTGCACTACTTTCTCATTCACTCTAAGACATACACGCACCTAGGTGACGTGTAGGTGTTGATGAATCGCCCGCGCGGATCCAGTGAACCCGAACAGAGTGTGAGCCACACATCATCTATCACGCTGTTATTTATTAACACACCCAAAATGGTCTCAATGCAGTTTGGCGCTTCCTTAATTAACATGAATGATGGGGGTGGGGGGGGGGGGTGAACTGTCTTGTAGTCAGACGACATTGTCTTCTGGAAATAAGCGGCACCTTCAATTGACAGCTCCTGTCACCAGGCCGTATTAGTTATATATTCACCGCTTGCAACTTTCTCATTAAAATGTATGAGCCGCCATGTTCTTTTCACAATGCGGTTTCACTGGGGAGTCCCTTTCTGGGCAGAGTGATTTGTGTTGCCTTTGTTAAGGTCAGAATTATTTTAAAAAAAATCTTACGAATATAACTTTGAATACATTAATTAACATCAACCAACACACCAGATGGTTAGCTTGTCAACCATTAGAAAGTGTTTGGGAAACGGAAGGTGAGGTGGAAAGTTGGTGACAAATTTGAAGGTGAATGGACAGGTGTTCCAGACCACTCAGATCAACAAAACGTGAAATCAAAGACGGGCTCACATTTCAAAGATAGCAGCACAGGAGTATGTAGATACATAGATTTGTAATTTGTTGTGCAATTCTGATAAAAATGCCAATTTTGCCCCATACTTGGTTTCTGGGGTGGCAAGTTGTTCCTTCTCAAATGAATCGATACCTGAGGTCCCAGCTGTCTTCCTTTCAAGACTTTTGCGTCAACATTCATATTTTGGGATGCAATGTTCAGGCGCATTACATACTTGTGCATTTGCAATGACTGCAACGATCCTGCAGAAAAAAAAAAAAAACCTCACTATAGTACAGTATATCCGTGAAACAGGTTTAGCAGCTTGCACAAACCCATCTGGATATTTCCTCAGACGTCAGCAGCAACTCAGAATAGAATATAATGAGCGCTGCCGCAATGTGCTTGTAAGCTAAGGATGGTTCCCTTTTGTTCTAGATTTATTTAGATGTCAAGCCTCTCTATAGATAAAAAAAAACACACCTTGTTTGTCATTTTCATGGAGCCACTTGCAGCGTGAGTGTGCGAAGACTATGTCGCATATAGGTAGAAGAGTTTGTGGGAGATAGGTGGCTCTTTGTTATAGTGCTTGATTTATGAGGTTCATTTGCATATGCATTGACAAGCGCACGGCCTAGAATATAAATCATTAATTCCAGCCAGGCTTCCTGGTAAACCGTTAATACGGTTCATCACCTGTACTTACTCGTAAAAGTGATGTTAAAGCCTCTGTTTGTGTAGGTGTGGTCAGTCAAGAACTCCAGGCGGGCAACGTGGGCACTGGTTGTTATGGGAGGAGGGAGAACATCACCGGAGAAGGTGCCCAGAATGGGAGACTCGGCCTGACAAAAGATCAACGAACATTGTCAGAATGGAACTTTAAATGTTGAGAATCAAGAGCCAAAGTACCTTTCCCCCATCCTTAATCGAGAGGAAGTCAAATTGTTTCTCCATGCTCAAGTCGTTGAAGGCCAAATTAATTCGGCTCTCCGGGTTCGTTATGATCAGCCAAACACAGTGCATGTTGTTGCCATACTCTTGCGGGTAGTTTGGGGACAGCAGCACCCCTGAGGGTGTGGTGAAGTTGAAGAAACAGGAAACTGTACAGAGGTAGGACAAAATATGCAGGAAAGAAAATGAAGAAGTGGGAAGAAAAATAATAAAATAAAAAAAAGATCTGAAATTGTATTATATTAAGTGTGTTACATTGTATTCAGTCCATAGTAGTCTTTGCAGCAAGAAAGGAACTGGACATGAATGAAAGAATATTCATAAGGGAGCCCAGTTTTCAATGAGCTGTTCACTTCAGATTTGTATACAGTGAGCGCAATGAAGCTCATGAGCTAAAATAGAAAATTTACTTTTTCAAATAGACATCATTTCTGTTCACTTCACAAACTATGGGCAGTAAACAAGATTTGGTAACACTCATTTTATTGACATTGTCGCTGCTCTGTGTCAATTACAAAAACATGTCTTTATTATTATCTAAATCGTATTTTTATTTACCAAAGTGAGGTTGCAAATGTTTATCTTGATAACACACATTACCAAACTATGATATTATCAGTGACAGAACAATGGAAATGATTTGCATGGTCAGCTCTTTGTTCCCCTTACCCTGACTCCCTCTGTTTGTCGTTCTTTGTGATAATTAGAAAATAAAGCTGCGTATTGTTTCAAAATTCACATTGGCTGTCTGCAAACGGTGGAGATTATCCGACCATTTATTATGCGACAACCATGTGCTCATCTGCACCCGTCATACATATTAATCCGCACTAATTAATTGAGTTCATGCATGAGTCAGGAACTTACAAACACAGCTGGGTTTCTTGGCGGACCACTGGTTGTTCTTCTGGCAGGTGATGTTCTTCTTTCCCACTAGCTCGAAGGCAGGCAAACACTCAAAATACAGCCTGTCCCCATGACGGAAACCTGTCCCCTCTCGTTTACCATAAGGCGGGATACCAGGGTCACCGCAGCTGCCTTGGTCAATTTCTATTGGAATAATTAAACACACAAGACAGATGAAAACTTCATGCGGTTCCTTACCTTGTGTAGCTAAATGAGAGGCAAAATTACTTTGCTGCACAATACACTGATTTCTAATCAATTGGTCACTGTGAACACAAGAATAAATGTATCATAAATAAATTTTCCTCTGACATTGTCGCTCATAGCCAAGCATTATGGTCTTTATGTAAACATACGTTTCCAAGAAGCTCATTGTACTGTGGTGACAAAAGTAATAGAGGTAAATAACTATTTGGCATCCATACTGCCTGACTCTACCTACCATGTGTATATTAAAAAGAAAAAATATTTGTTTATCTGGCATATGAGATGCGAAGAAAAGGTTACCACCATTTGTTGCCCTGAGCAGATTCTGACAAGATAACATCAATAAGTGATATAAAGATTCAATGCATCACGTTAAATTGCCATGTGATTGATTTTACTTTGAGGCAAACGTGTAGTAAGTGAGACATTCAACAGATGGCATGTATTTTGCAATCAATTGCAATCGTACTAAATTTGTTTTTTGTCACAGTTACCCTGCAGAAACATTATACTGCAACCTGCTTTCAACTAGCACAACCACCAGTTCAATCTGATCAGGTACCGTCAGGTATAGAGCAGGCCAAATTCAATGGAAACATTGTATCGTGGATTGAATACAGAATAGGCGATATCCTATATAAACTGCCTTGATCATTGAAGGAACACTCACATTTTGCTAATATGGACCACTGGATATGTTCAACTCCCTCAAAGATAGAAAATTAAGGATGTCGGTCCACCAGTTTTTCATTAGAAAGCTACAACATGTACTGTATGCAATGACTACAAGAAGACAAGCATCTTTTTAGAAGGGGTAGGAGGTTGTTTGTATGTGTTTACATCCTTTCTGTCCTCTACATAATTATCAAAGTAAATAAAATGCATGGTATTAAGCAAAAATCACATCCATTACGAGAAGGGCAGTAAAGTGCATGCCTGACAGTAAGAAGCCATACAAACAATTAATTAACTTTTTTATTAAATGTTGAGATGGCATACATGATGCACATGCTTCCTTTGTGGTACATCTTTTAATTTCCACAAACTGCTATCCATTATTATTGCCAACCTATTTTTCTCGCAACAATTTGTCAAATCTTAATTTACAAATAATTTTACTTGCATTGGAAGCTGAGGTCATTAAGATTGAGAATCAAACAAACATGCAGCCCTCTTCTTTCCTAATTGTCGCCATTGTAAAAAAAAAAAAAATTGTAAAATGTATACTTACCACCAGATTGCATATGGGAATGCTGGAATTATTTTCTGGCCTAAAATGATTGCAAAATGCACTAGGCGTGATGTTGGATCTAAAACCACACTCATACTAATGATGATAATCATTTACATACATTTCTAATGAATATGTGGAAATCAAGTGATATTGTGTTCTTGTTAAGATAGGTATATGTTCCCAATGAGGCTGCCTTCTTCACAAGACAACTGAGTGATCTTACATGGAAGTCACCTTAATGGGAGGAGAGGGGTTGCAGGGCATTTTGAGATGATGCTGAGACTGAAGAAAAAAGGCCGTGAAAGACAGTGTTGTATTTCATCTAGAGCCAAGCTAACTAAACCGTAGCAAAATCAATGGAATTTTCAACAAAAATATACTATAGCAATGCAAATAGTAATCCAAATATCCTCATTGACTCGGTGTTTGTCTATGATTATGCATGTTTCCAGGTATCTCTGTGTACATTGTGTCAAGTATAAACAGTATTTGCTTCCTATGAATAAGGGAAGGGCCTTAATGGCATGCTTGTTGCCCCTGTCTGTTTGGTTTTACAGAGCTACCCGAGCGTTCTAATGGGCTCTCAAAAACACATTACTGTCAACAACAAAACCGATGAGATCTCATAAGGCAGAAAATGACGAATGGGTTTTGCTTGCCAAATACCCAAATATAACCAAAGGTCTTAATGGGCACGGCCGCACAGAGCACTGTATAGGCGCTCTCACGCACTTCTGATCAGAACTGTAATAATGCATGCATATAGTTTAGTTGATTGCGATTGGCCGGCAACCAGTTCAGGGTGTACCCCGCCTCCTGCCCGATGATAGCTGGAATAGGCTCCAGCACGCCCGCGACCCTAGTGAGGAGAAGCGGCTCAGAAAATGGATGGAGGAATGGATAGTTTAGTTGAATCCAAATGAACACAAAAATCCATATCAGTATCAGAGGCAAAGAGAGACACATGTATTTC
Source organism: Phycodurus eques (assembly GCF_024500275.1). Classification (NCBI taxonomy): domain Eukaryota; kingdom Metazoa; phylum Chordata; class Actinopteri; order Syngnathiformes; family Syngnathidae; genus Phycodurus; species Phycodurus eques. The sequence goes on from NC_084544.1 coordinate 5,414,289, forward strand.
ACTAATTAACAGTGGGAACTGTAAAGCTTGCAAATGGTCCAAGCAATTTGTGAATGTTTTATTTATTTATTTATTTTAATGCAGTTTAGAGTTAAAAAAATATATATATTAAAAATCTGAGCCCTAATAATCTCATCAAGCAAGACCACAGCTCTTTGAGCATCATAAAAGTGAAAAAAAAAAGAAAATCCAAACAAATCATAACTCCCCTAGATTTGCAGCTTGTATTGTGTTCATTTTTATAGTGCCACAATATTTTGCATGAACTAATCTTTAATTTGAAACACTGAAGTCATTGCAGCACGTGGGTAACGTGTGTGGAAATGTGTACCGGAATGACTTTATTGGTAAATATTATTGATAGGGTTTTGAAAAAAAGTGAGGATGCAAATTAGACTTTGGAGTTGAAGGGATTCTAAGCCTATCTTCCCCTTCATTAAGTAGAGCTCATTGTTTTTAATTATTGCTTTCTGCATACTGTTCCACTTTCTGGGTTATTTTTACTGATGAAAAACAAGCATCTGTGGGCCAGGGAGACAACTTGCAATGCAGCTAAAGGTAAACAGATTCATATAGAAACAGACTCTTGCAAACTCGTACATCTTGACCTTGATCAGCCTACAGGAGGATGTCGAAATAAGAGCTCTTGCTACATTTACATTTGATAATGACAGTCAAAATATCCACTTTACAATGCAGACACCCACTCGCTGTAACAGATGTGCATCTTTCAAGCAGCCCTTACCTTCATAAGACACCTTGAAGCCCAGAGAGCCGCTGGTGTCGTCTGTTTTGAAATTGAGCCACATCTGGTGACTGGTACTGACCACGAGGTCCGGAGTGGTGGTACCTGACAGGCTAATAAAAACATTTCTTGATTTTCTTCTGAGACAAGATCAGAATATTTAGATATAAAGCAGCAAAACATAGCAATGTGACATTCTAAATCAAATTATAATACAGTATAATACATACAGTCTAGAAGGCAAACCCAGGCTTTGATGCAAGAAAGTAAAAAAAAAAAAAAACTCTAAACAGTTGGAGTCAAGTTAGTGGAAAACGGAGTCAAGATTAGTCAGTGGCACAGAAGTAATTTCCTCCAATCGGAAAAGTAATTTCACTCAATTCTAATTAGGAATTCCAACATGAAGAATAAGTGATTAACGGTTCTAATTTTAGTGATGGCACATGGAAGGTGGTTTGAATATAAAGGAGGCAGTGTTTGATGACTGTCTCTGGCAATTTAGAAAGTTCCAGTGGTTATATTTGACTAAATGGCTCTAATCTCCTTGAATACAACGTGGTGCTATGGCTACTTTACATGCACCATTGCATCAAGTGTTGGGGAAAACAGAAGGGAAAAATTTAAATAAATAAAAAAAAAAAAACTAATTAAATATAAAAAGCAGAGATTACAGAATCCAAGGGGCAACAATAAAACTGGATCTTGAATAAAATGGTATCAAGGGCAACACAATTTGTTTAAGGACATATGCAGAGATCTGAAGCAAAGAGAAGTTCAGAGGTATCACTCACACGTGAAAGATCGTCTTCTGGTCCCCCACCATGTCGCCATCCCCCACTGTCAGCGTGTCGTAGCCTCGCTCTAGGTCAAAATCCTCAAAAGTCAGCTTTATCACCTAGACAACGGGGACAGGGACGGGACCACTTTAAACAACAGATGCTGAAACAGATCTGACAGAGGCCTTTTTGTGTCTGTCTCTTTCTTCTGATACTGTAGCTCACGTCTTTAGAGGGCAGAGAGCATAGCCTAATGAAAAAGCTTATACTATATTCAGTAAATGCAAATTGCACTCAATACAATGTCAAACTCACTGCCCAATGAAAAATTACCATCATGAAGACACAACAGATCATGCAGAATTCAGATCCATCAAAATTCAGACCTAAGACTTAGTGTGAAATGACAGCCGAGAATAGCATAAGCAATAATGGGGTGTGGGGGGGAATACTCAATCACATGTAGTTAATGATGTTTGAAGTTTCTGATGGTTTAGCTATGATATTTAGGTTGTTTGGAAACAGAGAGACTCTTGATATTAACTTAACATTGGAAGCAACTTGCGATACAACATTACGTTTTGCTCATGAAGTGACAAGTTTGGATTTTGTTTGTGCAAAGTTGTTTGAAACCCATTAACTGTTTGTGCGCAAGTCTACTCACAGACGAAAGTTTCCTCACACAGCCATAATTGAATTAGGAACTGCCAGAAGCTCAATACATAGCACTGCTCAATAGACAACCTGTTTTTGTGTCCTCCACGGTGCAACCGTCACTGGCCTCAAATCCCCACGCCACCATCCTCACCAGTTGAGAGTTGAGTACACTAACCACTAGGCTAAACGTTGAGGCTGCCTGCCACTGACCAGCAAACCTTTGAGACATTGGGGGAGAGCGGTTCACCAACGTACTCGCACAGCACTCATTAGCCTTTGTTACACTTGCAGTACAAGGTAAGAAACAGTTCATCATTTTCCATGTGGTTCCATTAAATAACTGTTAGGCTGGGTGGCCTTCATGGTGGTTGTAAGACCTGATATCCTGAATACTTGCAAAACCTCCCCATCTCTTCTGCTTTAATATATATATCTTATATCTTCACCAAAAATGGCTCAAACAAGTCCATTTGTCTCTGACTGGCTCGTTTCCAGTGCAGCCTTATCCTCCGTTCTCATTTTCCTTATCACTAATCTTGTTCTACAAAAGAAGTGTGGTGAGTTGGGAAAGTCTCCAAATGTTATAGCAGGAACTGGCTCAAGCATGAAATGACTCAGATGTGTCAGGTAAGGGTTGCAGATGAAGCTCCTCTAAAGAAGTGCAGATAAATTGGGTAGAAGCATTGGGCGAGCATTGGGCGATAGAAGCATTCAAAATCACACTGCACAGTAATGCTTTTCATTGACTCCTACCTTAGATATGTCCGTCACAGTGATGACCCAAGTGCAGTTGGCATTGTTGTCATATTGAACCGGGTAGTTTGGGGATGTCAAGACACCAGTAGGTCCTCTTAATTGACCTCCACACACTGGGGCTAGAAGACGACGGATGAGGGAAAGACTTTGAATCACATTTTAGAGTTTATCACCGTGGAAACTGCAGTCATCAGCATTAGATCGGAAATCCCTAAAGTTTGTACTCCGATACTTCTTGGCCTAAGTGCAGCGTTGGATAAAGTTAATTGTTCACTTCCTCACTTCCTTCATTGGTGGTCAGGCCTTGGAGGCACATTTCTAAATTGGATTTCTTATAATCATATTAATACATCACTATCTGGTTCTCTTGGTGAAGTTGAATCAGCTCCATATGGACTCCCTCAGGGGTTAATTCTTAAACACATAATTCTTTAACGCACTATATATGATGGCGCAGCTTTACATTCTGTTTTTACTGATGTTAAATGTACGAAGGACAAAATCTGTAAACTACAGTAAAGCCAGTGTCTTTTTATCGGTCTCTTGTCTGTGTAAAGTCCTTGAAGCCATGCCAATGAGTCCACCGTGATTTATGATTACAATCATAACTTTGAGAAATAAAACTACGTGAAAGCTCTGAGACTCCCATTTATAATGTCAGACACAAGTAAGATGCTTCCCTTCACCATCAGGTTTCTAAATGGAGCTTCAAGGTTTTGCAACACCAGAAATACAATGTGAGCAGCTCACCGCATTAAATCATTCCTTTTCGGAGAAAAATAGTTGTTGTTTTGTTCTTTCTATGCGGCAGTTGTCTACAAAGAACCATAAACAGTAATAGCCTACCATACTTCTAAGAAGATAGTATGAACCTTGCTTTACAGAGAAAACATTTTTTGTTGGTAGATAAGATCTAGCTGTTGCAGCTGCCACAAATTATTGTCTGAATGGAAAGTTTTAAGTTGTATGTAGTACTGTAGTCCTATACTGTACTACAGGTGTTCGAGCGTTCACCGTGGGGTCGATAAAGTTGTAAAATAAACCAAATAAATGTATTGCTGTCTCACTGCCTATATAATTGAATTATTTGCAACATTAACAAAAACAATACTACTAATACTATTAATACAAGTATGGTAATAATAACGATAATTATTTGTGAATGACAATGTACGAGAAATACAGGCATTGCAAAGCACTGCTTGAAAATATACAGCTTTGGAAGGAAGGGGAGCTTTGACATTTAGACATTTCTGTATATGGAAGCCATTGATACAAACATTAAGAAGAAACCTTAACCCTAATGTGGAGACAACAAAGCAATCTGTTGGAACAACAATAGGTCCTCAGTGCAGAGGGACTGTGAAAACTTTGAAGCAACCCATCCTTCAAAGGACAATGTGACTTTTGTTATCAAGGCCTGCGGGGATCTGCATGGTAGAGCTGTTAAACATCCTTTCAAATTAAAGCAGAATTTCAATGAGTGCTTGAAGGGAATGGTGTGTGTATGTGCATGTGTGTGTGTACCTAGAGTGCCGACATTTATTGAAAAGGCCATGAACGTGAGTCCTGGTAAAACACTTACAATTAATGATAGTTGTTCTGACCTTGAAGGTGACCCTTACAAAAATAACACAGTGGAAAGGAAGTGCAACAGTTCATGGTAAAAAAAAAGACCATGTAAAATAATTAAGGACAGCACATTCTTTTGAAAAGTGAATACATTTTGATAATCCGAACCGCATGATAATGATGGTGCTTTCAATGTAACGGTGGCTAATGCTGATTTAGGATACAGATCTTCAATTATTCCTGGATGACGTTTAATCATCATTTAACCAAGTGAGGCAGAACAAAGCAGACGACCAAAGGTTAACTCAGGTAGATGGAAATGAATATGATTATAAAGCAATGTTGATATTGTTGGGTATGCACATTATTGCATTCGCATTTATATTTGTTTTCTATTAGTTGTAAGAAAAAAATAAAGAACCTGTAACAAAGAACTTGTGACTAAAAATATTTGTCAATAACACTTGCCTCTCATTAGATCACTGACTTAGTGCTTTGATTTAATTGGATCAGTCCAAGATAATGAATATGAAATTCCATTGGAGGGGTTGGTTCTCATATTTACAGAGCTGGTTTATTTTCCCAAAGGAACACAATTTTGGAATACTGAAAGAAGGGAGGCTTTGCCAAATCTTGTGTGTTATGTAAAATAAAATACAACATATGACAGCACGCCATCAAATTAAAATCATTCAACCTGAGTTATCAAGGTGACGTATAACATGGGGGCAAGTTGTGGTGACCTCCATTTCTCGTGCGCCAACATGGTTCCAGCACAGTGTCAACACTTGCCTCTGCAGATGGGCCGCTCGTCACTCCAGCCCACGTAGCTGTCAGTCACTCGCAGACAACTGATGCTCTTGGAGCCCTGCAGCTCGTAACCCTCGTCGCAGGAGAAATGCACGGTGGCTCCTCGCCTGCAATCGGGTCACACACTTTACATTCAGGGAGAATGCAGCGATGGCAAGAAAACGATGCTCTTGTTCAACTTTCTGACTAAATATTTGACAACTTGACACAATTCTTTGTTTTTACCTGAAGTCTGAGCCTTTTCTTTTTCCCCGATCTGGGATGCCAGGGTCTGGACACATATTGTGCCCTTGTGCCACACCCATCTGAGACACTGCATTAAAAAGACACATGTGGAAAAGGACAGCATTTTTTTTTTTTTTTTTTTACATGGAAAATGTATGATGCTACAAAGGTTTTTATATATGGCATATGGAAACCTCTCATTCTTTAGACTTACCAATCACAAATTATTGTTTTATTTTATTGGTTAAGAAACTCAGTTTTTGTATTTTTGTTGCTTATTATTAGTAATCAAAATATTTGCAAAGCCACCAATGATTACTTTATTGACTTACAGACTGATATCTTGTGGTAGTTGTCTTTGCTCGGTAACATCTTAACGCCTCGAGACTTCAGCTCAGTCATCTTCTTCACTGAAGAGGGAAAACAAATAATTTTTTTAAAAGCAATACTTTTATTGGCATTATTATTTACTGATTTGGAACAAAGGGTGTCAGAGGATAAATATAACACATGGTCTACACAATTAAATATGTGTAATATAAATTCCAGAGCTAGACAATCATGACATAGAAATTAAGAAAAATCAATGTTCATTATCTGTCAATGAATATTTATAGACCAATTTCAAAAACAACATCAAAACTATCTGCTTTCTTTTACACCAATTCAACTTGATTACTTTGTCACTTCCTGACAGTTAAAGTGTGTGCGTTTCTGATGACGCCGACTACAAACAAAAAAAGAGAATAAAGACAGTGTATTTATGAAACACCTTTTGCTGCTACCAGAGTCTCACAAAGTAAATGAATACTGAAAGCCAGACTTAATGAGCGCAAGCATTCTTTCAACAGTCCGATAATCTGTTCAGAAAGGTTTGCTGTGGATTTATGGGAATTGTCATGCGAATGGCAAAAGGTGGGTGGGGAAAGTGGGGACGGAACGTTTAATTTTAGTGAAGTGTGAAGTATTTATTTAGTTTGAATCTTAATATTTATAAGAGAACCTTTAATCCCAACCCTGCTTTCCCCCTGCGTTCTACATGATTCCGTCTCGCTTTGCTCCTTATTTGTCTGTCTTTTCCCATTGCCTCTGAAAGCCAAACATCTGTATAGAGCACCTTTTTTTTGAGGAGGAATAACCCATTTCTCCCAGCTCATCCTTTCTGAGAGTTGGCCCTTGAACCTCAAAGTATAATAGCATGAGAAATGGCAGTGGTGGAGGGAGGGATTGTATTTGGACATCAACATCTGTGGTTGTGCAATGTACGTACAGTGGCTATACAAAGTGAACACAACTGTGGTGAGGACGATATTGCAAATAAATCAAATATAGCAATAGCAATGTGACCTACGATGTGGTGTGTTCAGTTCAATCGAAATGGAAACATGTTTTAGAGGGAAAAGAATGCCTATATATATATATATATATGTACTGCCAATATCCTACTCCCTTTAAATCCTGTTTTCCGACCTGTGGGAAGTAAATGAGTTGTTTCCTTACAAGCACAATTTGAAACGCGTCAAACAATATAATTTTTTTTCTCATTTGCTCTAAAAACAACAAAACATCTTGTCATTCAAACTATCATCTTTTCATCCACTGGGCTTGACATCGTCTTCTCTGTTCAGCGTCGTCTTGAGAGTGGAACAAAATGAAAAGTAAGGTCATTAACATTTTATTTCCCTGGGAACACCAGTGCGCTCAGCAGAATTGTCCCTTTCTTATATTATGACTTATCTTTCAACAAGTTCACTGGTTCAGATTTTGTGCTTGAGGTGCACTCAATAGGCGAGGAGTGTCTAAAACTAGAAAAATGTTCTCTCTCTGGAGTTTAACAGTTGTAAATTGCACTGCAGTCTGTAATGACTTTAACCTGCTTTTAATTTCCTCCACAGTGTAATGTTTTGGGCAGATTTTAAACTCTTCCTTGGTCATAAATATGAATGTGTTCATTTTGAAGGATTTGAATGAAATAAATGTTCATACTATACAGTACAGTATATTTACATAGAGAGGCTTTTGACAACATCCTATACCTTGGTATTGAGCACTGAAACCTTTCAGCTTGTGGTTGCCATCAGATGTAAAATGCAGACGAAGCCAGTTCTTGCTGCTAATTATTGGGGAAGGCAGGTTAGGGCCAGTGAACCTGTGAGCACAAAAGGACGGAGTGGACATTAGTACCTTCGATTACTAGGACCGGAGCATTTCTCGCATGCAAATACTCTATGAATTGAACACATTGCACACAGCAGAAACATTAGTTTGCACTTCCTGTGCACCTGAATGCATTGGCAGAAAAGGCTCAGTGCTTACATACACTAGCATATAATTACAAGCACTTAACGTGTGACTGGAAATCTGAGAGACTTTTTTTAAGCTTTTTTATTTTTATCCATCCATTGTCAACACCGCTTATCCTGGTTAGGGTCGCGGGGCGCTGGAGCCTATCCCAGCTGACTTCGGGCGAAAGGCGGACTACACCCTGAACTGGTCGCCAGTCAGTCGCAGGGCACATATAGACACGGACAACCATTCGCACTCACATTCACACCGTCACTGAGTGGGAACTGATCCCACGCTGCCCGCACCAAAGTCAGGCGAGTGCACCACTACACTATCAGTGACTTTTTTATTTTTATTTTTAAACAATTTATATTACTTATTCCTTTGGCTAAGTATTCTCTAAAAACAAAGATGCCCATATTTTATTCAGTCTATTCTTTTAAGTGGCTTTACTGCAGTCCATCAAAATTCTAATTTAGTCAAGCATTGATTATACCCTATCTTAAATGGTGGCAGAACGTGTCAGTGCCCTATATTCTTGTTTTGCTTGGCTTTTGTTTATACAAATATTTCACATTTAATGAGAGCGTGTGATGGCGATTTTGAAGTGCTACATATCAAAGGAAGGCTTCCAAGAGGATATTAATGTGAACAGCATTTCGCCATACTATTGACCAATAAAAATGTAAACAGTATTGGTATTTGCAGGAAAAATGCACTTTATTTCCGGGCTTTGGAAGAAAAGAATTGCGTACCGTACTTCACAAACATTTAAAGTGTCCTCTGATCTGTATAATAATGAGGCTTCTTGCTTACCAGGCACTTCTGTCCTTGTTAAAAAGAAAGTCACTTGGGAGCACATGATTTTATCATAGGACAACTCAAGGGCGGCTTTTCTGCCAAATTACCTACTAAAATTGATAAGGTGTGATATACTTTGTGTTATATGCATATCTAAATGTTAGTCTAAGATTTTGGTATAAATGAAAACAACTGCCAAAACATTAATTGAACTCCAATATATGCTTCACATTAATCATAGTCTAAAATATATCATAAGAACAAATATAACAGTTACAATCGTTGACTCAAATAAGCAGTAGTAAATGAAAGTAGTGATTGTTACAATTCTTACCAAAACCAACCAAAAAGTGCGCTTAAATTTAACATACTGTACCTTATGTCACATACAAAACATATTTTATTTCTATAGCTAATAATCTAACACAGATCTACAGTGAAATCTAATCTAACACAGATCTACAGTGAGTCATTAATTTGCTTGAGCTAAATCTCTTGTTTTACTTTGACCTGCAGGCTGCATGATGAAATTGAAGTCAGCTGCATGCATGTCATATGACAGTAGACTTGATAGATGATGCTACTTTATGTCCAACACCGATGGGGTCAGCCATATTTAGTTAGGTGTGATATGTTAGATCACTTAAGAGAATAGAAAAGAGTGATATCATGAGCACACTAATCAATGACAGTAAATGATCCCCACAGATCACCTCCACACTCCAAGATACCAACATATTAATCGATGTATATTTTTATGTAAAAATGTAATACCATAGGAAGGAATGAAAAGTTGTATTTGTCTCCCATGGCAGCTTGAGCAAAAAACTACATTTCACTAAGAAAGACACTGGTGACAAAAAAAAAGGTTATGCAAACCATAAACTATGCCAGTGATGATTAATTGTTTAACTGTTCATCCCACCATAACAGAGAACACATTTGGCAGGTTCTCTTTGGATTTCACCACCTTTTCTCCACGTGACATAAGTTTAAAAATGAAGAGGACGACAGGGAGCAACACAGTTGGATTTGGAGCAGACTGTTGGAGGTCTTCTGAAGGATGATGTGCTTTTTTTTTTTTTTTTTGTGCTTTCAATGGTTCCTTTGCACCTGCCTGTATTAGTTTATTATTGTCTTGAGAGCACCGCCCTAAATCAGTTTTCTTTTGCTTGGGCCCAGAGCTCCACTGTCTGAGACTTTTTTTTTTTTATGATTGCTAGTCCAATAAAATGTGTTTTGGCCAGGGCAAGGTGAAAGAGGAGGATGGTTGTGATTGAAGGCTGAAACTGTACGCATTCCATGATGCATTGTAACATGCTAAAGGTGATTTCAAAACTTTAGCCTACTTTCTCTGGTCTGAAGGTTTATGGTTTGATAATATGTTTAGTTCCATAAACATGAACAAAGATTGTTGAAAAGAAAAGTGAATGTAACACCACTAATGAACACAATATAGACCTTTTATAACTTTAATAAGTATACGAATGGAATGCTGGCAAAAAGACAAGTAGATTTTCAAAGAAAACTGGAGTCACCTTAAATATGAGAATATGCTAACCGTATGAACAAAGAACACTTGATCAATTAGTCATAACTTTTGTAGTTTGATCACATCAATGAGAACCTTTCGTTCTTCTGACCTTTGGGCCATTCCTTGCAATGGAAGTGGTAAATCTACCAAGGCAACCTCTTAGATGTTTATCGACCGCTTGATTGGGTTATTAAAAATGACGAAAGGGTGAAACACCCGAAATGGTAAATACCTTTCATCTGCCACCTTTGTCAAATGTCCTTTTCCCTGCTTTACATTATATATATATATATATATATATATATATATATATATATATGTATATATATAAAATTCTTTATTTTTTTTAAATCATCTTCTCCCTGTTCTAGGCAATCACTATGCATACAAAGAAATGGCTGGAGTTTATGTGTCAGAGGTGACTGGCTTCACAGCTGGATCAAACGTGTTAAATCACAGTTTTAGGGCATGAGTGCATCTAATGAACATCGGTCATGTTCACATGTGGGTGTTTCCATGGTTAGCTCGAGGGCCATTTCGGGACGACGTAGATGTCGCTGGGATTTGGGGATACTTTAGAAGATCAATCAGAAGTCTGCTCTCTATGCAAGTCCGTGCAGTGGCGTGAGGGTCACGGTGACTTTAAAGCACCAAACTAAACTTTCAGCATTTTAATGATGTGCATTATAGCACAGGACAGGCTAATCCAGATAAAGTACACAGTATCGTGCAAGCAGACACACTGACATGGCCATGCACTACCGGTAGGCACACAAAATCCCCTCTGAAGTGAAAGTAATCAGTGTGGCAGTTTTAGAGTGTCGGCTGTGACCTTCAGATGTAGCAGAAATGGGCCAAACACTGGGGGTTTTAATAAACCCTTCCAAACATTACTGAACTGCCAATTCAATTCTAGAAACAACCAGCTCTCGGGAAACAAAAACCATCAACCGATAACAAAGTTTTGTGCAAAACCTTCAGGGCAGTAACATCTCATGTAAGGGAGTTTGAAACTTCATCATGCCAACATGCTCTCCTTTCTTATATGTACCTCCCGGAAAACAGAATCTGCTTTATTCTATTTCAGCTATTCCTGTATAATTTAAAGGCAGACCTTTGGTCTTAGCAGGGATTCTTGTTAAATCTTCAGAGGGATTCCTGTCTTCCTCTTCTTGCCTAATTTTCTGTCTTCACTGAACATACAATATGGAGACTGATTAAAAGAAATTTCCTTCTGGGATGAACAACACGTCACAAGTCATCTCCCTTTCTTTCATTTTTTTCCCTTTCTTTCTATCCACTCTTCTTCAAATATATATATATATATATATATATATATATATATATATATATATATATATATATATACACACACATACATTTAAACTTAAATATATATACAGCGAGTGTTAAAACACAACTCCAACTGGAGGAATACATACATTGTCATGTATAACCAGTAAACAAATACCACATCCTTCCTATGTAAAACCCAGCAAAAATGGGGCAGAGACATAAACCATATCATCTCAATTCGCAAAAGTAGATAATTATTTCATCCATCCATCCATTTTCTGAGGCGCTTCTCCTCACTAGGGTCGTGGGCGTGCTGGAGCCTATCCCAGCTATCATCGGGCAGGAGGCGGGCTACACCCTGAACTGGTTGCCAGCCAATAGCAGGGCTCATACAAACAAAAAACCATTCGCACCTACGGGCAATTTAGACCTACAATGCATGTTTTTGGGATGTGGGAGTGCCCGGAGAAAACACACGCAGGGACGGGGAGAACATGCAAACTCCACACAGGCGGGGCTGGGGATTGAACTGTGAGGCAGACGCTCCAACCAAAAATCTTCGGGTGTTATCAGATTCCATGATGTGTTTCAGCCCAGTTGGCATCTTCAATAATTTTGCACGAGTGCGCTGATGCATGCTCAAGTGTGGGACACTTCCCCTCCTCTCGTGTGCTTGGAAGAGGTGGGCCTGCACAATTGGTCATTAATTAAAATGTATCCCTTGACAGGTTTTAATAACTGCAACCTTGCGTAAAATAAATGCATCAACAGAATATAAATATGCAGGGTCACACACAGCTACATATCCATGACCGCAACATATACTTGTCGTACAGTTAATGTCACGCGCTAATTCCTCGCAAGTTAATGATGATAATCCCCATCTTGTCTTAAGTACAATGACAAAAAAATATGCATGGCTTTTCCTAGAATTACTTTGATCACTTGTCTACCATTTGTTCATGATAAGCGCCACTGTGCACAACTGTAACGAACAGAATGACTAAAATTCAATAAAATTCAGTCAAAAGGTCCACTGCATGTTCAGTCATACAGGAACACTTACATGTGTGCATATCATTAATACAATTGTTCCAAATCATACAAATAAAATTCAGAGGGTATACAATTATGAAATACCCAGTCAGTTTCAGTCACACAATCACATCACACAAATCAAGAGAAGACTGAACCAGTCCTCAGTGTAAGTGTTTGATAGAGGAACTTAAACAAATCAGTTTTGTTTAATTTAATTTAAATTCACACGTAAAGGTGAAACAATCACTAATCCTTTCAATAGCACAGAATAGAATCATTATTTTTTTTTTTTTTGTCTACCGAGGTGGAAAATTGTCTTTGGCTCACCAACAAACAGACAGTATTAAAATACAGATAGTAAAAACAAAGCAGAACATAATGAGCACATTTAAAAACAGCGGTAAGATGTGTTGAGGATAAAAAAAACAAAAAAGGTTAATAAGGTCTACTAGTGATAAATACCATAAAACATAACCCGTCTTGTAATGTAACAAAGTACAAGTACTTCGCTCATTAGCCAACACGCAGATATTTAAATACACTATTGATGGAAACTAAATTAAAAAAAAAATAAAAATACTCGAGAACATTTACTATCAGAATTTTTTTTTTTTTATTCTTAAATACAGCAAAACGTCAGATACTTTTAGATTTTCACTCAAGTAATAATATACAAGGTGACTTTAACTTCAACTGAAGTTATTTTCTGTTAACATATTTGTACTTTACCCAAGTGTCACTTTCAGGTACTTTATACAAGAACAAACATAACTCTAGATGAATGTCCTTTTTAAGGACTTATTGCAGCACCCTCATCCTTGTATTTAACTGACAGCTTATCAAAAACAAACAAATACACAACGTGGCATGCAACGAAAACATATGCAGAGAAGCAACGCAAACAAAGGAGAACACATTGCAGAGATCAAAGCGACTATTAAAATGGTTCAAGGTTAATGATGTATTTAAAGTCTGTCGATAATGCGTTGTAAGACTGCACGATAACCTGACTTTTATATTTGATATCCACCGATGCATGTGTGGCTGTCAGGAAGTGTTTTGCCGTTATATCATGAAAACATGTCCGTGTCAACAAGAGTCTATGGGGCTTTTTATTGTTTGCTTTAAAATGGACGGGACGATTTGATGGAACCGAGGATGTATTCGTAAGTGTCAAAATATCTTTATTGCTCCAACGAAAGAGGAACAAGTCACCTCGATGTCAATCTTTTTTGGTATTGTTTTTTTGGTGTCCACCAGGGAAGGATCCAAGCTTTGTTAATGCTCTATCCCAATTCTAAGGTAATCACCTCTTGAATACCCCTCCTACTATCAGTTTTATTCTAAATGGAAGCATTATTTATGAAATAAATAACTTGTTGCATTAACAAACAGATTTAACATAAAGTAATTGAGACATAAACCCATTAGGAAAATGTTTATTAAGGTAACAAATCAAGTGAGAAGTTGGGTTACTCTCTTTCAAACTTGTAAAACCGCAGTAAGATAAATACTAATGTGGGTGTATACTGATAATGGACAACTGCAACTAATGCTGGGATTGGCTGCTGTTAAATTCTGCGACTGCTAGAAATATGACAGAATCTTTTAAAACATATTTTCTGAGGTTGCTGTGATCATTAAATGTGTTCCTGATTTTAACAACCTCCCATTAGCAACAGTAACCTACTGACATTCATAAAATTATATGGCATACAAAACTGTTGCCATACAATCTGCTCATGTGCACTTCTTATAATGGACAAATAGTGCAGAGTCAGAACTTTCCCTTTTAAAGAATAAGCCATGACAAGGAAGCCAACGTATTAAACGGTAATACAATATATAAAAGGTCAATATAATGCATGAAGAAAGCTAATTAACTTTGGGTGTGAGCGTTCTAAAAAGTAATGGTGACCAGTTAAACCACCAAAAATTATTTTCAAGGGCTATTATTCTTACTGTGTTTTCCATCAATGAAATAAGATGATCTTCATTTCCCGACGACAGTTGGGCTCAATCTGCAAGGTGTGGGAAACTAAGTGAGGCCGTAATCAATTTCAGACACTTTTATCCCCCGAAAGTGCTTACACTGGAATGATTTCATTCTCGAAAGTCAGATAATTTGGTGATTTATCTCGGATACAACCCACAAGCTTTAGTTGTATTCTAAATCACACACACATACTTAACAGCTATTATAACTCAAATATCCCCGCGGTGTTCTCCATAGTCCCTTTAATATTTCCATCTCTTGCAATGACACGTTCAAAGACTGCCTAGTGGGTGGAATACAACAACAGACTTGTAGTTATTGCATATAAAGAGCAAGTTTGAAACACACTCAGTCAATACATTATGCCAACATGTCCACCAAATTCTAACTACAATGTCCAATGCATTTAAGTTTATTAGTATGGCATTCACCAACTGCCTTCTTCACAGGGACACAAAGGGAACATTTCCACTCTTTAAACTAAATCAGGAGCTTATAATTGTCCCTCATGAGTGTGGATTCAAAGACAACAACTTGCTCAGAGGAACTGATGTGATTTTAGGCCGGCTCCCACTCAAGCTCTTTTCACCTACGCCGAGGAGACTGTGTGCTTTTGCTGGCCTATTTTTTGATTTTCCGCTTGACTGCCTGTCAACCAACTGTTAGCAGGATTAGGCAAGAACCAGTAAACTGATTTTCAACAAACGTTGAGGATGGGTGTAATTGTTCAAAGTGAACCAATACTTTACATTTCCACTTCACAGTTGCCTGTCCCTATCATTTCATTGAAATTAATCTGACTTTACTTTCTCGAAGCAGGTCATTTCATGCATTTTAGTTTCTACTGATCTCAGGGAAAGTTTGAGGACAGATCTGACAAGAAGCCCCGTGCAACACAGATGGCACCGACAGAAGAGAAACCATACAAGATGTGGGACTCCGTGGCAACTGCGACAACCAGGTATTGAGAACTGCCAAAGATTAATCGTCCACTTTTAACACTTCATCATCTGTGTGATCCCCTGTTGTCCACCCACTTCCGTGGGAGCACCGTGTAGTTTCAGTTTAATTGGTTAGAGGCCATGCTATTGTTCATGAGTTCACTTTCATCCTGAGGCATTAACAGAAATGTATGTAGTGCACAAAAGATAGACAATCCCTCGGTTCTGTTCTTTTGTGTACACTGGCCTTTGTCTGACTTTCACAGTTAGTTTTAATGAGATTGACTTCTCCTTTTGCATCTTGCCAATATTCTCCACAATCCATTTCTATTATTTTTCTGATCCACACATTCTTTCTCTGTTATGCAGGGACATTTTCATAGGGATCAGATTTTTTGTTCTCCTCACTGTAGAAATTATATATAACACTGGCCTAAATTAGCATGCCCAAAATTCTAAACATAATATTACATAAACCTTTATTTACAGTAACTACCTACATATTTACACAGGACTGAGAACATAGTGGACATATACCATTAGTGGTTTTTTAAGTACTATATTGACTAATACTAGTCCAGACAGTCTATAAATCTAACTTCCAATTAATGTTCACCACATTTAAAAGTATACAGAGAAAGCTTTAACATGCTTACTTGTGGGGTCAGTAAATATTTACTCTCAATATGTTAAAACAAACACTTTTAAGATGTTGCATAAAACCTGACATAGGCCGAGTGGAATTAAACCTTGAAGTCTTTACAAAGTGTAAATGGCCGATTCTTTTTTTTTTTTTTTCATTACTGAGTGTGAACTTTCACCCTTGCCCTAAAGACCCCAATTCTTGTTCCATTAACCTTCAATTCTGCCAGGGTTAGGGTAAAACATTATTCGAGAGAGAGATATTGTTTCCATCCAATTAAATTAACAAAAAAATTAAGACAAAATTAACAATTGAATTACAAAAAAAAACAAAAAAAAACATTACAAGTGGTACAATGAACAGCGGAAAAGATACAGGTATGTCTTTTTCACAACACCCATGATTCTGACCAATTTGTCATGAGCAAAAAAAAAAACATCCAATTAGAAGGAGTCTGTGCCTGAGTCAGCACTGACCTTTCACTTCACCCCCTTAACAATGATGTACTCACTTTTTGTGCTCACTTCAGGTGTGTGTTTATACAAATGATAAGAAACCTTATTACTTCGACGTCTTAGATCTTTGTGTCAGGAGGAATTGTTAGTTTGCACTACTATACTGCCTCAGAATAAATAGATTATCACGCAACATCAAACCAGGCACTATTCTTTCTATATGTAGACTAATGATGGCATATTGTTGCATGTCATTAGGATGGGTGGCTACAAACTATCGGCGGCAAAACCCTCAAAATTAAGACGTAGTCATATATGATTCTAGGAGAGGTTCTTAAAATGATTGATTTGCTTTGTTCTTGTTCCCAGTATAATTGGAAAGAAACCTGTCAAGTGAAAAGATATTTAGTATAAAAAAAACAACAGTTCTCACACATCAATTATATTAATGTGCCATTGATGGGACGACCCAATAGTTAAAAATGCAGTATTTTACTTTAACATCAAGTATATTGTCTTGTGAAGCTGTTATATGAAAGTAGAGTTTTAATTTAAGAGGCCAAGTGTGATTTTCTTTCCTTTTTTTTCCATTCTGGACACAATTTAAACAGAAATTTGCAATGATATGCTTCTTAATTCTATGCCCACAGGATGTAAGGCAAACCCAGTTGCATAATTCTTTCTAAAACATATGTTTTGTTCCAGAGGCAGAAACATACTGTACGGGGCATGGGATCTTAGGTGTTCAGTTTAATAGACCTATAAGCATCTGTCTGTAAATTACACTTCAATGAAGCACCCAAAAGTGGAATATTTGACCAAAGCAGCTCGTTTTAGGTGAATTATGTCTTAAAATAAGGACATTTACACTGTGTGTAGTTTCCTAATTTCATGGTGTATGATTCCTGAGTGCAAAAACAGTTTTGTTCATCAAGTCTACTTTGCTACTAGCAGGTTTATTGCAATGCAAGTACACGTAAAGTGCTATTACAGAGTTTGGCCACTTTATTAAACCAAACACCTGTTTTTTTTTTTTTTCTCTGCTGCTCTTTTACCCCCCAGTGACTTGAATTTCTTCAGAATATATTTTAATTAAATTTGTTGAATCCCAATGAAGCCACAAAGACCATATCTTTCACAGGGCACAATTCTGCTTCTGGAATTATATTTGCATCAAAATGACTCAGTCCGTGATCATTCTATTACCATATCGGACATTTTATGGTCTGAACAAGAAAACCAGCAGTTTTAATGTAATGTAAGTAAAGTCCCGATGTACCTCTTTATATATAAATACATTTTAAAAAGCTGTAGTTGTGCTATCCTATTGTATTTAATACATTATGTGTTTTTTGGCAACAAAACAATTGGCAAAACAAATCTCTTAATGGGAACATTGTTTTTACCAGGGACATTATTTGCTTGACACATTTAGTAGCTTAATGTTACCGTGTATAGCCCACAAGTGTGTTGTTAAAATGTCAATAATTAATAGACTCTTACTTGAATAACCATGTTGTACACTTTTGCACTCTGGGACTAACTAGCAAGATGGTGAAAAAAAAAAAAAAAAAAACATTTGCTAAACCATTTTTCAGTTACCTTTCCGTCAGCCAAATCCTCAACCGATGTCATCAGATTTTGACAGTATGTCGATGCAGGGTAATGAGATGTTGCTGCACAAACACTAATTGACCTTGCTGGAATCTTAACACAGGATAGACATTCATTTGCTCCCTCATTTTAATCATGTTTTTAACTCTGTCCTGCTGTTTCAGTTACCCTATTGCCTCTTATTAGAAGTGAGGGAAACAATTTAAAAGTTGCAGTAGAGCTGACAAACAACGTTATCTTTGATTGGATCCTACCATTACAATGTTTATTTTGGCGATGACAACTACTGCACAAATGGCTGTAGAGATTCGGTAAGAATTGTAGACAGCGAGAGAGCTGAAATGGAAAGAAATGTGGATAATTTCTACATTACTATAACTAGTCTTGTGTTTTCATGAGAACGTAGTAGAACTTTGTGCATATAATAATGTAATCGGTAGAGAACTGGCACTTCTGAGTGTCGAAGTCTAAAGATTATGAACTAACCCTAACCACCTTTACATTATGGTTGAATATACAGTTCGAAATCCTGCCCCTCTTTGCTGCAGTGGAAATTGCAACAAGCTGGGAAATAGAAGACATAAGCAAGAGAAAGTCCAAAGTAAAAGACTGTGTCAGCAGATTGTATGCAAAAAGGAAGGATGACACAGATGAACTAAAGGTATTAGCTTTGGTGCAGCAAAAGCCATCCTTCCCACTCACTTGCCATGGCTTCGACATCAAGGGAGGAAAAAAAAAAAAAAAAAAAAAAGAAAGAATAATCCCAAAGTAGTTTTTTCTTCCTCACTCTGTTGCTGCTAGTTATAGCACATAGAGGTTGATTACAAAAAAAAAAAAAAAAAAAAAACACTTTGCCCTATGTATAAAACAAAAATACCTGTTTCACTTAAAATTGAAAGGATCAATAGCTGTATAAAGGGATTACTTTACTGTCTTTCTAATAACACTGTGTAATTTTTACAACTTTGTGCAATTCAGTGTAGAACATGTTTTTGTGTTTCCATTAAAAAGGGTCCCAAAATATAATATATCATTATATTGATCCTGTAGATATGACCGACCTCCCCCCACTACTAGTACAAAAAAAAAAAAAAAAAGATAATAACAGTTCACATGTGCAACTCAACAGTTACATGCTTGGACATGTCCTTCTCTGTCCTCTGCTGGCTGTCACCCTTGGGCTTCCCACCTTTATTGATGGAAAAAGTTTTTATTGGAGGCACATTGCCGTGCAGCGCTGGTAATTGCTGGTCATGGCGCGTTCACCCGAGTTCATAGAGGTTCCTCTGTAAATATATTCAGGTTGCCCTGAATGTCATTTCAAATAAAAAAAGTGATGAGTGGGAAGAGTTCACACACAATTCTCACATGATACCCAACTAACATCCAGTCCTGTTGATCTGAAGAATATTCAGATTGAAAAAAAATAAAAACAAAAGCAGCAAAGGACATCTTTTGGTAATATTTAATAAATCATAACAGGCGAGTGCTTGTGTAGGAGGATCCACTCAGTGTGAGTCATCTAGACCCAAAAGGTACATGACTCATTTTCTGTCCACTCAAGAGTGTGTCATTAATAAATTTGAAGCAAAACTAGTTTGAGATCGATAAGATGGTTATAGTTTAACTGAGCACAAACTATATTTTCCATGAACAGCAGACCTCTCTACTAATATCCCAATGCATATTAATTTAACTCAAGAACGTGATTGGAGTTGGCATGAAGGTAGTACGTCTGACGCTCTTGGCTGCTGTTGTCAAGTTAAATTACTTACCAAGATGGTTATTTTTGCTAAAGAAGTGACTTTGCATGCACTGTACATGGCTTTGTGCTCATAGTACATGTTTTTGTGATGTGTTTCGATTGTCCTGTGAAAAGTGGAGGATAACAATATTGGGGCGATTTGTTGTGGCTGAGCAGTGACCTGGATCAGACAATGACATCTTGTTCTCTCGTGGGTGGGAAGTGGCAAGATGATGTTTCGTTGTTACTGCAGCATGGACACAAATCCATGTTTATTTGAACACATCTTTGTCTGCTCTGAAAGACCGATGGGATATTTTCATTGTGCTGTTTTTCATTTTTGCCACACACAAAAAATACGATCGACAGAACGTATAACAATGGAAGGTAGGTTCAGCTTGTCTGCTTCTCAATTGAGTCCTTTTAACTATTGTATTCCTGCACTCATCATCTGTGAGAGACAGTTACTGTATTCTTCACTTCAGTGTATTTGTTCCTCAACCTTCTCCTACCTTTTGTTCCATATATGTCAAAAAGCAGTACAAAACAGTTTTTTGGAGCTCAAGTTAGCTCTCGGTGATGAGCTCATGTACAGTAAGTGGATTATGTGTCACAGCTACTGTAAATGACCACTAATTTAAACATCGTTTTAAAATTAAAGTGAACATTAAGAGGTATGTGACAAAATCACGACGCACGTACGGTGATAGGAGCACAAGAAAACAACTGGCCTTCAAGCACTTGTGCTTTTAAATTGTATTTATATTGTAATTGTAGGATTTCAGGAATCTGGCAGTGAAGATGGCCTTACGACTGCTTAACTTTGCATTTCATTTACAACTACATTCTTGAGATTATGTTGAGTTTGTGCACACAAATCCAAAGAAAATCCCAAAAGCAATCGTTTCCCAGGCATCAGTGTGTATACTTTAAATATATTTGTGTGTACAGCTCATAAGCTCATAGTGCATCGAAGGGACTGTTGAAAGTGACAGATTGGATTCCAGCGGTGCCGTGTAAACACAACTAAAAAGACACCCAGTCAGGGTGCAGCGATGTGGTCCATTGCCTTTAACCTCTGTGTGTTCTGTCGCTCTCGCTGGAATAAGGTGCGTGGTACCACATGGCTAGACATGCTTACACAGACACACTGCTTTCCAGGCTGCCCGCCTCCGGGGAGCTAGTTTGCCCGTTAGACTAAACATTGCAGACTAAATTGCCGCTCCTGCTGTTTCTCCTTAACAAAACACAGATGATCAACAGTTAATTAGTGATAGATGCTAATCAGGAGTTCCGTGCCTGCCCATCCGTTGTGGCCTACATAAGGCCTCGCCTTGAGAAACAAGCACTACAGACTTCAAAGTTGATGGAATACTAACCTTGATCTCTATCCACCACTTCACTACTGTACATCACCTTGCAGTTTTAGAATGAGCAATGAGACAGAGGGAGGATGGATTAATGCTTTGGAGGTCTAAGATGAGCCGATCTGCAACAAGGCACAAGGTTTTGGAGATAACATTGTTGACTGATGACACATTGCAGATTGAGTCTTCAAGCAAGAGCTGCTGTTAATAAATCTTTAATCAGACAAGTGGGCTTGGAGGGGCATTGGTTGGCAGACTGGCGACAACAGCTATTGATCCATTGCGCGGACCCATACTGAACTATAGAACTATAACACAGCAAAGGCCTGTTACTTTTTTGAAGAAGAATGATTTTATTCACGATGAATATCAATGCAGTTGATTCGTTTGAGCTCAACTGTATAGAAACATGAGTTGTATGGGATTACTTTGATGGTTATTATATCAAAGTCGGCAGCGAATCAAACATTTGACTTTCAAACACCTCTGCAAGGGCCAAAGTCATCTATTCAGTTTGTAAGAGTCTGTCGAGGTAGGCGATGAAAAAGATAATTGTATGATAACACGGAAGAGAAAGGGATTCAGATGCAGTGAGATGAGATCCGTGATAGTTCGTGTATATATAACCCGGCACAATCTGGAGGTTGTTTGACGCGATGATCCTTGACATCCCCCGCATTATCTGTCACATCAGCTTTCTTCATATCATGCATGCAAAATTGAAAGTAGTATAGTTGAAAGGGCAGAGCTAGGGAAACTGAAATTATCTGATGGCTTGTTCTTTGAAGTACTTCACAAATCAATGTGAGAAAGATTTGACAGCAAATGTTTACAAATATTACTGGAAGAACATTAGATCACATCCATGATGGCTGACCAGATAGAAAATGGGATAGAAAATGGCTCCTACATAGCATTCATGCTAGTCTCTGTAGTATTTCATAACAAGCATATATATCGCTATTGGGATTAAGCATGAAAAATGAACTAGTGAAACAAAATTTTAAAAGAAAACAGCATGAGAGTAAAAATATTTAAAATATATAAGACGACGACTGCAGTCAGCAAAACCTTACCAAATGCAATGAATACAACTCACTATTTGTTTGTTTTTTGCCCTCGGATGATTCGTTTGCTTTTATGATGAGAGAACCACTTAGACTAAAGGCCTATAGAATATGTAATTAAAGTGTATAGACCTTCATTAGACAATCAGACAAAACGATCCGCTCAAATGTTTTATGACTCGCGCATGCTGGAGAGAGCGCGGTAGCAGCAGTAATGCCACAGTCGAGCCCAAAGAGACGTGACCGGACTCGTGATGCTGCAGTGAATTACCAGCAAAGCTCTGAAGCAAAGTGCTTCCGATACTGCCAGTCGGCGTTATGAGAAACAGGTCACAGCATAACAAACATTAACCCGAAGAGTACGCACCCAATTCACTACCACACAGAAGAAGCCTCCATTTAAACACATCTGCGGAAAGTATCCGCTGCCTGCTACGCCAACACTCAGTCGTCTTATGCTGAAAATAACTGCCTTTGTGCCCTTTTTTTTTTTTTTTTTTTTTTTTACGCAGGGAATACTAACAAGGAGAGTGAGGGACTATTACAGTAGCTTTGCACCATGGACACTACAAGAATATGAGGCAGGAAAGTAGTATTAATTTTGGGCAAGAATGTTTGCTGAATTTTAATGTAAAAGCTTGAAAGTGAATACACAACTCATGAGAGCAGAGCCGTAGTAAAACGTAAGACCCATGAGCCTCGAAAAAATATGTGCAGTGCAAAAACTAAAACTGAGACACATTACTGCCACAAAAACGTATTGATGAATAAAAACAATTGACTGAGAGAGAGCTAGAGAGAGAGAGAGATAGGGTGAGTGAGAGAGAGAGAGAGAGAGAGAGAGAGAGAGAGAGAGAGAGAGAGAGAGAGGAAATAATACAAGAGAAGTAAAAAGCCTGTTTTGGAGACTGATCTGTCACAAGGAAAATTGTCAGCAAAACAAGTTAAATTATGAACACACTTACCGTAAATGTCCATCCCTCAATTTTATATACCACCTTTACTCATTGGATGGATGGATGGATGGATGAATATTCTGCAATATCTCAAATGTAAATGTTCAAGCAGACTGTACTGACGGGCTGTAACTAATTTCTTGTTCTATTGTTGTTTTGAGTAGCAGCAGGAGATTTAAAGACATCAAACGCTGTCGTCTCTCAGATCAACGCTGTGCTGTGTTCACTGTTTGATCACGTTTGACACACAGTTTAATTAACTTCCTGCGCAAGGCACCTTTGCACCATGTAGTGATTTTCTCTTCTGCATTTAAACCTCATGTTTGAGGATTTTCTATCCAGACGTTAGGCATACATGCTTTCTTATGTTTGGCATCATCAGTGGATATCTCACTAGTATGTTGTGTTTCTCGGCCACATTGTCATGTAAGAAGTGTAGTTCTAACGTCCGACTCAAGCGCATTCTTATCGCTGTTTATGGGACTAAGACTATGACGGGACTTAGATTTAACATCTCAAGCGCTGCTGGGAGATGAGAGCGCATGAGAGGGACTTTCAGAACCAAAGAAAAATAATCAAATATTTATGAGTTACACTTAGTGGCAAATGGTCGAATTGCTGGGTGTTGGGTGTTTACATTACCATCACACGCCCTGTGATGGGGAGGGAAAATCAATGTGGATGCAAACAATGAAAATGTTAAGATACGTGTTTCTTTAGGCACGTAGCAGACACCAAGACCTATTAGGGTAATTCCTAGCGGAGAATTTCTTTTTTCGCTAGACCATTGCATTGAGACATTTAATCAGCATGCACATCTCTGCTCTGGAAGGCAGCTCTCAAGGTTGTACTTTCTATCCTGCCTTCTCAGAATCCTAACTCTGCTGGGCTGTCAATCAACGTATGGGTTTGTGCGCTATAAACAACAATGTAAGAGGACACGTTACGATTCTCACCTAATTACAGTCATGATCTTGATGGTAATTGTCTGTGATAGAGGGTTTTCCTGCCACAGGTTAGCATTGCGCCGTATAGGTTGGAGACAAAAATAACTTATATGATGTCGGTCACTATAAAAAGGGGAACTTAGGACCCCAATGCATTTCCCAGGAGCTTGCTCTTTTATATACCATATTTAGCAAGTGACAACAATACATACAGTATAATACAGGATCGGGTAGAGTTCCTTGTAGTCTTAAGAAGGCTGTGGTGGTCAGGAGGAAAAAAAATAATCCTCGGGAAACCTGTACCAGAGTACTTTTTTTGCATTAGAAACACACGGGGAACTCAAATTACCAGGTTAAATAGGTAAGTTCCTAAAAAGTTTCCTGCAGTAAAAAAGGGACTAACATGAGGCCACTATCACTGCCAGATATTAGTGATTAACAAATATAGGAGTAAATGTTCCACTGGCACGCCTATTGAATGGAACAAAAGAGACAAGGAGATACGTATGCTTTGTGCCCTGTGTTACAATTTCCTTAATTTTCTCCCACTCGTTTCCATTTAAGACATTGAAGATGTACTACTACAACAACCGTCACAGAGATTCTGTCGAGATTTTTGTGCCCCGCCCCGCAGCAACAACAGAGAGCAAATCAAAGTCTTGGACAAGAGGGAAATGACATTGTAGGATGTGCAAAAGAAGCGCTTCTTTTGCACATCCACTTCTGGGACTCTGCGAAGTGCTCAACTCTCAGTCAAACAGTCAGTCTGATCCAAAGTGACTTTAATATCGAGCAGCTCTCCTTTGTTGGACAGTCGACGCACTTATATCCAGGAAGTGCTTATGCTGAATGACTTAATGTGTTTACTGGGTGGATATCATTCTTCCTTTTGTTTCCAAATAATGCTCTTAGTTCAAAGTATTCCCTTGTTTAAAAGAATAGGTGATCCCTTATATAATCCTTGACGCATACCTGCTCTTATTATAACACACATTGCGCATGGTTTGATGGTCGCGTCCGTGTATACATCTCCGGCATACGTTTGTGTGTCGAGCTGACTAATTACTTCCTGTGCTGAGAGAGTTGTCATCACAAGTGGAAGCTGCCACAGATGGCAAGAGGACTACGCTGACATCATGATGTCCTACGTCTTCATCGTTAGACTTGAGCATGTGAATTATCATAGACTGACTAATTGAAAGGATACCAGAGTGTGTGTGTGTGTGTGACTGAGACTTAAACCACTGTCACATGCAACACACCAATGGGAGAAAGCTGTGAATGCCATATAGAAGGATTCATATATAATTTTCATTGATATCACCCCATATGAATGATATCTCAATGATTATTCGCAAGATGGCTCCAATGATTATTCGCAAGATGGCTCCATTCCACTCAGTCTACAGAATTTCACCCCTGCCCACTTAAAAATCACACAGCGTCCTATATCCCAAGTTCTACACACAAAATGCTGACTACTCACCACTGCGACGAGCCCTCTGTACCGCTGACCTCCAGCAGGTCGTAGTCATCCTCCACAAGAAAGTCAGAGAACACCAGGGCAATGGTGTCTCCCGGCTCGGCCAGGACAGTCCATGTGCAGTCAGCATTATTGTTGTACTCAGCAGGGTAATTGGGAGTGGTGATCACGCCGCTCTGGCCGCGAAGTGTCCCGCCACACCCGTCGTCTGCTGCAGGGAAATAAATAAAATACAATAAACTTTCATTGGCATACACACATAACGGACTGTTTCAAAGTAAAAAAAACATTGACGTAAGATGGTTGCATCTATCCATCCATCCATTTTCTGAGCCGCTTCTCCTCACTAAGATCACGGGTGTGCTGGAGCCTATCCCAGCTGTCATCGGACAACAGGAGGCAGGGTACACCCTGAACTGGTTGCCAGCCAATCGCAGGGCACATACAAACAAACAACCATTCGCACTCACAGTCACACCTATAGGCAATTTAGAGTCTCCAATTAATGCATGTTTTTGGGATGTGGGAGGAAACCGGAGTGCCCGGAGAAAACCCACGCAGGCATGGGGAGCACATGCAAACTCCACACTGGCGGGGCCGGGGATTGAACCCAGGTCCTCAGAACTGTGAGGCTGACGCTCTAACCAGTCGTCCACCGTTCCGCCATGGCTGCATTTAACAGAATTCAATTATGCAAGTATGGACCATTTTTGGACCATTGGACCATTGTATCATTTGTAACCTACATATTTGGGCTATATTTTGGTTGCACACACTGAACAAATAAAACAGTGACCTGTAAAGATTGTTTCTGTGCACGGTATATGACTTTGGATGCTACGAACGACAGTCATGTTCTTCAGGCACAGTCACGATTATTTTTACTTGGGACACATAAATTACAGGTACTTAAATTTCAATATAGTTTCTGAGGGGAAAAATCTGCCAAATATGACTTTTTTAAATTTTATTTTTGGGGCAAACAAATCATCTCTCTATTGACCAGTCAGCATTTGAGCAGTATTGTAAACATTCCCACATGGCACCATGCGGAATTACAGAGCCAAGTTTCAGTTTGCGGTTTAAAAGACAAATATTTTACAATGATGAATAACTTTTGACAGTCATGCAGAGCAAATAATATTTTCAGGATGTAAGTGACAAAGGTTGAATAAAGAGAACCATCAAGAAATTTGGGCAATCGCATGGCATATGGATAACAGCAGGGTGTGTATTGAGTGCTTTGAATTTATTTTCTTCCAAATCTAGTCTTTAAAGTCTCGATATTCAGCTTATGATTATATCATCTCGCTTCATTCTTGTTCACTCACTCCATTCCGTGCTGTTTTAGTTATTCAAAGCAGGTTTCAAGAATCAGCAAGAGTCCACACTCAACAGTCAACACTGTGTTTTTGTTGCCTCGTTTCCCAGTTTGGTGCTTGCTCACGTGGGGTTCAATTGGTTTTCTTGTGTGAGGGCCGTGTATCTGGACCAGCTTCATATGTAAAGTGCCTTTAGGTAATTGTGCCTTTGTTCTATTTTTCCGTATCAAAAAAATTGACCTGGCACAACTGTACCCTGAATGACTACATTATGCTTTGATTACAGTATATGGTTTAGCAAACTCAATATTTTAATTAATACTGTTATACTCCAGGAATCCGCTGCAAAAATATTGGCATGATCTGTGTTTTTAGATTTAGTTTTGTATCACAGTTAGGTCTTTTTTTTTTCTGTGTTCCTTGTTCATGTCTTGTCTCGTTAGGTTTTCGTTTCCACCTGGTATCGTCAGCAGTGTTCGTTGTTCGTTCAATCACCTCCTTCCAGCCGCTCGTCTTCTCCAGGTGTGCCTAACTGACTAGCTACTGGTCTAACTAACTACTTTAGTTCCCTGGTCAGTTTGTTTTTGTTGCTGTCATAAGTCACATAGCTTTTGTTGTCATGTGTTCCCGATAGTCTTCGGTCTTGAGTGTTTTGTGTCTTTGTTTAATGATTTTGGGAATTTTATTCAGTGTTTTGAGCTTTCACTGTAGTACATTCTGTTTGCCCTTTTTTGTAAGAAATCTTTTGAGTACATCCTGCACTCCGTTCCTCCAACTTTTGCCACCAACTCTACCATGCAAACCCACTTATTTAACACATGTGTAATCCAGTATATGAATTTTACAAATGACATTATTTAATTTTCATTTTAAGAATTTTTTTGTGTGTAAAATTTGTAAAATGAATCAAAATGGATTCATAGTATACTGGAACAAAGCTCTTCAAATACTTCTGGAGCTAATCTATGTATGGGCCATGATGAGTTTATGTTTTATGACTATGACTTTGTCAGTGTGTGACTTTTTTAAGAGCTTAAAAAGAGAAAACACTTCTCAAGTCAGCAATTGTATGAAAAATACAGTCTATCTGATTATTAAGTAGCTTGAGTTTTTTTTTAAAATGTGTTCCCTGCTCGGATATGATACTATTGGAACACAAAGGTGCACAGCCTCAATAGCATCAATGATCTATGTTAGGTCAGAGAAGATTAAAATTATTTTAAAATGTGCAAGTGGGGGTAGATTGCATGATGCAACACGATTCCACTCGGGGAGACATAATTACATCCTGATTAATTCATATTTATGTTAATCAAAGCAGGTCTTGTCACTGAGTTTTGAGACCAGTGGATAATAGAGAATGCATTAAATATTACTCCCCGCCTAGCTACTGATGTGTTCATCACGTCTCGCAACATATAGAGTGAAAATAATGATACACTGTGTGCATATTACATGTGCAAGATGTGAAGGTAACAATTGTGCATTTGTCTCAGTCTGGTATGGGACTCATCAATGGGTGGCCAGCTAGAGCTGTCTGTCATCCATCCTACTTGTCACAACGGCAGCCCCCCTGAGGGAGGGCAAGAGTGTGTACAGACAAGCGGAAACCTGTGAGGTGTGAACTTAAATAGGAGGGAAACCAAGACAGAAGGGCGCCGAGAAGCAGAAGACAGGTGACGGAGAGAGAAGTGAAGGCTTGGGGGTTGAAGAAAGGCAGATATGGCGGGAGGGGTGATGAGTGATCGTTGCAGTGGGAGTGACAGTAGATGAGGGAGAGCATTGAAATTCAACGCAAGCTACTTTCTCCACACTTGAAGGGCACTATCTGGCTCCAAACTTCACCTCTGTATTGTTTGCTCCGTTCTGCATCTGCCTCTCGCGAATGCAAACTGTGGAAAACTAACAGAGACACTGTGGGCCTCATGATACCCAGGAAATCATTTCAACTGGGCATAAATATTCTTATTTTCTATTGTAGAGGCCAGAATGGTTCCTATGGTTGCATATTTTCAAGCACTCAATAAAGATTGCATGCTTTTTGATGAAGGGGGAAAAAGCTACTTCAGTTACATAGAGTGTATGGATATGGAGGCAAAGGAAATGTCTGCTTTTGTTAAATACAAGCCACAAAATTAGGAACACATCTTCCCTGAGAAAAGCTATATCAAAAATTCTGTCTGTACAAAGACAAGAAAGGACTGATTTCAAAACTGTGGTTGATGTTTTGCCGTGCATGGTGAATAGCTGCACTACCGAATATCTTTCTTTAAAACTATTTACAAAAAAAAAAAAAAATGGGTACAAATGGTAAATGGGATTTCCCTTGTTTAGTATTTTTCAACCTTTGAGGTTTTCAAAGTGCTTTAAGACTGTATCCTCATTCATATCCTGATGACACAACATCAGCAACTGGGTGTTTACGATATTGTTCAAGGACTTCGACATGGTCACAGGGGCTCAGAATTGAACCAACAACCTTCAGGTTGGGAGACAAACACTCTACCAGCAGAGTGATGCCTCTCAGGAGATACAATACAATAAATATTGTCACTAAAAACTGTTAAACTAGAAATTGGTGTTCTGAGAGGATTCTGCAAATTTCTCCATAGTTAAATCAAGAACATTTGGTCAAATGTCCATCCCAAACTTCAGCAATCATAAGGTTCTGAGAAATATTTTGGAATTGTTATGTGTTTAACTTAGCAAATCTATGAACACGGCAATCAAAACTTTTAACTATTTTAACACGTCTTTCATGTAGGATCTCATAGAACTCAGCAGCCATATGTAATGAGGTGTCCAGTGAGTGTACGTGACAAATGGACACAAAATAAAAGCTATAAAACACAGAATTAGTCATTAAATGCCAAGAATGGCTTACCCTCAATTATAGGTCAATTGTCCGAATCGGGCAAGAAGCATTTGGCAGCTGCTACAAACAGCAGATTGTGAATTCTGCACCAACACAAATGGGCAGCCATTGCATGTAACTGGAGTGTCATTAAAAATTCTCTTATGCGTTGTGAAGACTCCCGCAGGCGTACATGTTGAATTTCATGTGCTACTGGGAAACTCAAATTAATCACCAGGGAAATTGCCAGCCTCAACAACTTGTATGTAATTTTGGTTGAGTAGCTGACAGAATTGCATCCTTGAGTGCCTGAGGAGTCTGGGGTGAGCATTGTTGAGGAAAATGAAATCGCAGATTTGGGTTCTAAAACGGCAAGTTGGTGGTGAATAATAAACAGAACCATTTAGAAATAAAAATGAATTCATTTTGATGAATGTCTATTAAAATTGCATGCATCCTAATTTTGCATTGTCCAGGCATGTGTCTGCATGTTCTGGCGTGTGTACGTGCCCAGCCATGTGTGCTCTCGTGTGGACTTCCTGACTCCTGGCCTGGATGCAGATGGCTCACTGTCTCTGCTCCCCGCTCGGCAGGCGCGCCGACATAAGCCGCATATTCAGGTGCAGCAAATGTGCAAGCTGAATGCGCATACTGTACATGCAAATGTGGATGCATACAGAGTGACCGCCTTTTAAAACGATGACTGATAGCAGCATAATCACCCGCAGTGAACTATTTCACAAAAAAAACAAAACTGTCAACTTGGCTCAGGCAGTCCAAACTGGCAGGTGTAGCTGCAGGGGCACTGCCTGACTTTGAGTAGGGGCAACGTGGATGTGTGCCTGACTGGGAGCGAACATATGAGGTCCTGTCATGCTAAATAAGATATCAGTATGAGCACAGTGCGGAAACTAAGCAGAATAGAATGACAATCAGTATAGTGTACACCTCTCACCGTTTATCATAATTATCATACTATTTCTGGGCTACCTACCTCTGCAGTAGGGCAGGGGGAAATCCCATGCAGCAGTGCCCGCTGAAGTGGCAAGACAAGACAACGTTGTGTGACCCTCCAGCACATAACCCGGGTTGCAGCTGTACCGGATTTTGTCTCCGATGTTGAACGTGGTCCCTTGCTGCTGACCGTTGAGGAGCAGCCCGGGATTACCACAGTTGTAGCTGGGCAAAGCTGGAAGAAAAATAGGAGCCATTTTTAGTTAACAGATTTTAACGATGTTTTATGTAAAGAATATCATATACATAATTTAAAAAAGTAAAACATAATTAAATCAAACAAATTGCAGTGCTACACATTACCATAACTCAGTCATTCATTCGTGCAAAATTGACTCTCTTTCAATCGTTCTCACATGTGAGTTATTTCATAGTAGACCTTGTTTCTTTTAATGCAAATTGTGGTAATAAGGAAATTTATGGTTCAGCCAAACTGTACTTCCTGGATCTCTCTTGGCTTCAGCTGTTATATTATAGTAAAAAACAAAAAAATATATTTCAGCTTTCTAAGCACCATTCAGTGGCTATATAATAGCAAAGTGGATGTGCCTACAGTAAACAGGCTATTTTAGTAGGAAGATGGTGTCTTAGCTTGCTGAGTCTTGAACAATAGGTCTTTGGAGTGTGTGGATAAATCACTGTGCACATAAGCGCGTATTGTGACTTTCCGCTTTAAAGTCCTGCGCAGTTCCACACAAAGCGAGCGAGCTGGCCAGAGCATGTGCTGGACTTTGGATGCAACTCAGTGTCTCTGCAGGGACTCAGTAGTGGACAGAATGGCTTTCATGCAGCTACACAGTTTATTGGCATCTCTCCATCATCATATTATTTTCACTTCCATTTCAATGCATTTGAATACTTTTGTACAATTATGCTTAAATTCCTTTATTTTGCTATCCTCAATGGGTCTGTCTATGATTGGTTTCTGAGAAGCATTTTGGTGATTCTTGACATGCTTGCTTTCACATTATTTATTCCCATTTACCACAGAGAAAAGCTTTCAAAGTGACGATTATGGGGAGCTAATTCCAAATTTGCCTCATTTTATTTGTGTGTTGAGCATTTGTCCTCCAGCAGTATCAAAACTGCATCTCACTGGGATTATGCAGTGTAAGTAAGACACTTGCAAATACTAATTGTCTAATTCACGATTATGAAATGAAATATGCAAACTGATTAGTCTAAAAAAGTTAGAATGGTCAATGTCAGTGCAGTTCATTAATAAGGCTAGCTAAAATCTGAGCTATATTTTAATATGAAATATATTTAAAAATACATACAAATAAATACTATAAATGGTGTATTTGATATGAACTCACTGAATTGATTTGATATGAATTATCTATACACAGCAGTTCTATTTGCATACCCCACATTTCTTTTCTTGCCAACATGTATCCAGTTTGGTTCTTGTGTGATGTAATGCAAGCAATGTATATATATATATATATATATATATATATATATATATATATATATATATATATATATATATATAAAGAATACAGAGTAAATATGTGAGTCAAAATTAATAGAGTACATTCCCATTGACATTAAAATAGGAATATTAAAATCAATCAGAGACAGAGCAAATGCTAGCAAAAAATAATATAAGCATTCGAGTTGCCCTGAAGAAGAAATAAGCCAGTTACTAAGCAACCAACAACAGATGGGTAGAATTAGGAAACGACAGCTGTGGGGAACCCTAAAACAACATTTTTGACATCTGCAACAACCTCCAAAGGGCCATGAACATGAACAAAAGTACAGCTGCTACACTGGAAGATGTGAACCACTCATTTGCAAGAAGAACAGGAAGGCTTAGGCTGGAAACAAGCCCCCAAAAATTCTGGGACAAAGTCTTATGGACTGATGAGACAAAGATGAACTGATATCAAAGTGAGAAAATGGAAAAATAAAAAGTTGTTGGGAAGGATTACACAGAAAACAAAATAGGCCTTGTGGAGTGGCCCAATCGGTGTGCTGACTTAAACCTGATTGATAACGATGGTAAGACCTTAAGAGAGTTATTCACATCAGATATTCCAAGACTACTGCTGAATTTAAACAGTTTTGTAAAAAGTAATGCTCCAAAATTCCTGCGGAGCATTGTGTCCGTTAGATCTGCAATTACAAAAAACATTTGGTTAAGGTTTTTGCTCCCCAAAACAGGCTCATCTAGTTATTAAGAAAACATAATGACCAAACAAGTTCTTATTATCACAGCCTCCCAACCATGATAACAAGATTATTATTTACACAAGGACGCTGTACGGTAAGCATATGAACTACGTGGCATGATGTAGTGCAACATATCATGCAGCTTTAACCATATTTATTAGTTTTATGAATAATTGCTGAACCAATAAGACTAACTTAAAGCAAGTAAGAAAAAAACCAAACAAAAAAAACAGAAACACTAAGAAGAAAAAGTGACAATTTACATAATGAGCCCACCTTATTCATCATTAATCATTTTCCTGCACACGATCTTATGTTACAAACCATACGAGCAGCTCAACTTTGACTAAATTTATCCAAAAGGTCTAGCTCCATGAAGTTTTAGATTCTAACCCTCAAGAAACCCCAACCCCCCCAAGTACTTTCCCCCTTGGGGAAGTGCGTTGTCATGACAGCTCAATAATTCACCAGGATGGGAGACAGTGACACGTCTCGTCCTCGGGGTCAAGACGCTTTACACGCTTCTTCTTGCTGAGACGGCAAAGGATGCTCCTCGCCCATCAACGCATCCCTGTCATTAGAGCACGGAGCGGCCATGCAAAGGTGATCAAGTGCCCACAAACCTGTAACACACACCTGTGCACACGCATGCACACTTATCCACGCACACACAGAGGAACCTTGCCATCCATCACAGCCTCTGCACTTCTTTATCCCTTTTCCTTCCCATTTTCCTCTTATTTCTGGTGACTTGGACAGCATGAAACCGATCTCACAGGAGGACCTCTGGACTTTAGAGTGATGGTCTATTCCTGAATGTCTTTGAAAGGTTTCCCTCACTAAGCAATATTGATATTGGAATCGGAACATCCAAATATATATCAATTCCCGTCCCTAAATACAGTATACCAGCATTAAAATGTAAGGTGCTGTATGTAATACCCTAACCCTCCAAATGTAACCTTGCATAACTAATGCCAATCTAATCAGCCAAAGCCATTAAAGCTAATTTTCTTATGCAAATAAGTTTGTGTGGACCACAAAGTTGCATCAAAAATCGCTATTCTGTTAAACTAAATACCAGTGGTGGGTGGGCTCTATAAATAAATGCTGTGACTTTCTTTCCTCTCCTATAACAATGCGTTCTGAATGACATTGCGAGATTGATCGCAACACAGGTGCATTAACTCAATAGGCAGATTTTGCCTTGACAAGCAGTAATTCAATCAATTCCTCCTGTTTCTCCACATGAGGTGGACAAAGGCTGGTGATTCGCATTATTTGAGCAACGCAGAAATTAACTGGCACCGTAGCGCTTGAAATCCTAACCATAGCGAACAATACATATTTAAAAATAAATCCTACAATGAACTATAGTTGATATCATATACATTTAAATGTGTTGTTTTATTCTTGTTTTTAGAGTCTCTTCTATTTCAGTATTTGATGACAGTATTTGTAAGGTGTCTTTAAATACTCTGTAAAACCACTGTATAAAAATGAATGTAACATTGTATTATATATACAGGCTTATAAGTAAATGTCAATGGATGATGAGTATGCATGTTACAAGTGTTTCATGTTTAAGTTATTGTGACCACAGTATACAGATTATTTATCTTCTTCCAATTTGCGATGGCACACACACACACACACACACACACACACACACATAGACACACACACACACACGCGCACGCACACACATACACACACACAAACTCTAAAATGTATGCCAGATACCTTTATTTGCCATATATTTGATATCAAATTTAATAAAAGAGCGGGTTGCTATGTCAGGCTGCTGGGGTGAAATGTTGAGATCATGCAGATATGATGTTTGTACAAGGGAAAATCCAATCCAATATGTGCTACAACTGATAGGGAAGCAAGGGAAGCCTCAAGGAAGGCCACAATCATCACACCATCTGTGTTGCATGGACTCATGTAATTAAAACAAACAAACAAACAAACAACATAGATCTCATGTTATTTGCTGGCTGAATATAGCAGTATACGTTCGCTTAATTGGTGCTGTTCAGAAAGAAAATGTTCTCTCATGATCCAGAATGAGATGAGGAAAAAAGACCCCCAAAAATGTTTTTGCTGGTAAAACAGAAGTACCAAAATACAAATGCATCACATCACATTAAGAGGGAGTCTGATCAATTGTTGTACTGCTTTGTTTTCTTACATATTGTCTTGCTTTGCCCTTCCTTCTCTCGGCAGGTTGCCTTGGAAACAAGTCGAGGCACACCGGAGAGGAATATGTGAACAGGACGTACCAGACCATAAACGTGCCGAGGAATATAAAGCAAATAGAAATGCACCTATCTGCTCAAGATGCAGTAAACCTGGAAACTCTCCAACATCTAGAATATTCTAAGGCACTCAACAAAAGCAATCATCATTCAAAGTGTTCTTCGATTGAATTTCTCCCACCTGTAATAAAACTATGCAGTTGAGGCCTTCAAATGAAGAGACATCTTCCTTCCAGTTATACAGACTTATTCCTGCCTTTGCCACGTTAACAAACACAGGAATGTCAATAGACAGCGTATTAACTATCTCTCCCTAATTAAATTAAAAGCAGCACTGGCTTGAGGTAGAAAAAAGGTGCACTGGAACAACTGATCAATGCCTTCAGTCAACCTCGTCCACTCCCCAAAATTCCACACTTCCCTGCTTCCCTTTCAACTCTTTTCTAACCCCCAGTGTGGCTAAGTAGAGTGAATTTCTGGGTCCGGAGTATGCGCTTAAATCTTGTTGATTTGTGCTGGCATATGTTATTAGGGCGATGTTACGGCAAATTATTGCTGATTAGCAAGCGTCACAGTGCTAAATTTGTATTGGATCTTGGATCCGTAATAAGCAATAAAATGTGATGTTGTTTATGACCATGTGAGTGCTATTCAGAGTTTAAAGTGAAGATGAGGTGACAAAGAGAACATTTCAGATTTGCATTTGTGTTTATTTCATAAATAACTAAATATTTTGGGCGTGATGGTAAGATAAGAGAATAGAGGTAAGGGAAACCATTCGAAATGCAAGATTTGATCACATTGCTGATGCCAACTTTACTGTTCTTCAGCTCGACTGGTTTGTTAGACTTGGGATATATTTCTCTTTTAAACTTGGTCATATGACCAGGTATTGGCTGACAAGGAATTAATACCTCATCGTCCTTAAAACACCTGGCACTATTATCAAAATTAATCCACCATATGAGCCAATAAAAAAACTATCTTACTGGTCTTACAATTACCAACCATATTTAAACCATTATTGCTCAATATTCATGCATTTGCTCAGTGATTAATCTGTAGTTAGAAGGGGTTAGGTAATCAATCATGAAATCATTCATGGCTTTTGCTTTGTGATATTCTCGCTTTCTCCAGTTTGATCAGAATCTCGAACTATTTCCGTCCCTCCCCTTTTGCTGGTGGCATTTGAACACCTCTGGCCTTCCCAAATGCACACCATCCAAAAAAGTTGTAGCCTAATTGATAAAACGAGGTAGTTTGCTGGCATTGCTGCTTTCGTCTAGTTTTTCAAATTCTGTGTGTGTTCTCCAAGATGTGATGCCAGATCTACTATAAAGCCTTGGAGAGTTAGCAGGGACTGTCTCCTTTAATACACTGCTTCCATTTGATGCCCTTCAGCTCACTTAGATCTGTTTGTCTGCATGCCACACATTTATTTACTTCAACTCAATATGGAGAATGTAACAACAACAATCTAGTCGGAGAAATCAACTCAATCGGCAGGATATACTGTCGTATATTATATTGGTTGTGGAAAAACCAAAGCAAATTCCACTGACCTCATGACTGACCTTTGATATTTAGGTGCTAACAAGTGACTATCCTCGAGGCAATAAGGTCCTAAACGGACCAGAAGAAGGTAGAGGCGATGCTTGATCGATAACTCTTTCCTGATGAATGACTACACATTAGAGTAGAGCTTGTATGCGGATAAATGATTAAACACTGCAGCCGAGTAGGAGCTCGGTTGTTTGATATCAATTATAGTCCGGGTTGAATATGCACTCATTCCTGTTCATAACCATCTGGGTATTTAATCACAGAAGATAACACGGCTGAAATTTTAATTGGATTTGTTGTGCAGCTGCTTAATTATAAACAGGGGTTTACCAAAGCTGCCTTTGCTGCTGTCCCCTTATAGAGTTGATGGGTATGGATCCCAATCAGTTAAACTGAGGAAGTGAGCACTCACTACAATATCAAGAAGCAAGGCATTTGAGAGTGAAAAATAGAGATTTGATCGAAACCGGTACCCGGGAAACTCAGGAGGGGAGCCTAAAGCAGCGGTGAAGTGAGAATGCTACAAAATTTATTTTCACTTCCCATAAGATGCCTTCAAAATACCATCAAATTAGTCATTAGGCATAAAACAACATGATAAATGAACACAGACGGATACTGAAGGAGGAATTCCCACTCTTTTTGGTTACACGGATAATGGGTTGGAGTTGGAAGGGATTATATGAATGCCCTATAGAAAGAAAAAGAAAATCAAAAGAAGAAAATATTTATAGCAGCAAAAAATATAGTCGTGGGTGATAATTTACAATAAAACAATACTTCTGCCTGAGCATGGGTATGGATGGCAGAGTGGTTTGCACGGCTGCCCAATAGCAAGAACGTCGCCAGTTCATTTCCAGGTTGGACTGCTCTTAACACCGGATTTCAGGGCTTTTCAGTGTGGCGTCTATATGTTTTCTGCATGCATGCATGGGATTTCTCACGTCGGGCTGACAGCTCTGAGGATACATGTTAGATTCATTGAAGATTGAAGTGGTCCTTCGGTGTGAATCTGAGTTGATATTGTTCATCTGTATGCTCTCCTGTGATTGGCCGGGAACTGGTTCAAAATGGACGCATGAACATTTCAACAAGCATATTGCATCAACTCAATCACTTAATCATCCAATTTATCAATCAGGGATTTGCCGTAGCCCTTCAACATACCAGGACAGTTGATTGACACTGTTAGTGATGTATTAATTTAGTAATGGTTCTACTTTGCAGTGGTACAAAAATTTCACCCATAGTCTAAGGCATTTCTAATATATAACCCCTGAAAAAATGTTGCGGGAGTTTATATACAGTGGGAAGTTCTTACCTTATCCCAGCCCTAAACAATGACAACCTAATCTGAAGACAATACAGCCACAAATCCACACAAAACAGGGATTGTGCAGAGAGGGACGAAGTGGAAACGTGGGAGAAAAGGGCTTGTGTGCTAACAAGCAAAGGCGGCTAATCCTGAGGAGAGAGACAGGCTGGATGAGAAAGGATGAAATTACTTTTAAGAGGAGTAAAAGTGGGATACAGAAAAAGCACAAAACGTGAAAGAAATGGGTCAGAGAACGACGGTATTTTTAAAAGAAAATTAGCATCATGATGCTTGACAATAAAGAATATAAACTACATTGTGCTGTCATTTTTAGTCTGATTGGGTGCTGAAAAAAAAAAAACATCATTATCGTCATTAGCAAAGTTATTTATAAAACTTCAACCCATCCAAATGTGAGCCTACGACTTACGATGCTATCCAAAGCCCACTGCTCATTTTTCATATACTGCAACTGTGCAAGTCGTCCATCAAACTACTTCATAGTCCTCAAAACAACAATTGAAAAGATGTGGCGGTTTCTCTCCTAATCACAGCTGATGAAGGGTGTTGAATGGGCGGGGGTAAGAGAATCTGTGGGCGAGGGCTGCAATTACATCAAAGCCTACAATCCTGAGGGGAGGGAAGCTGGCATTTACAAGAGGCCAAGCAAGACTGTTAATTACACACTTATGTAAAGTTGCAGATTTTATATTGTAGAATGCTGCCACATAGAACAACTGATGAATAAATCCACATGAAACGTTTTAGAGAGATCAACATAAGGTAGAGTGCGGGTGTGAAGTGTGTTGGATGAGATGTTCTAAAATAAAATGACACCTTGGAGAGCTTTTATGTCCATTTGTACACGAGCGGGTCACTTCCTTGTTCATACAGTTGTAAATTACTCCCTGGTTTATGGCTAATGTACACCATTCTTGGTGATCCCAAAAAACACTCGGAATTAACAGAATTAACAGACGAGACTCCACCAGTAAAAAGCCTCAATTGTGACTAAAACAGGACCTCAGTTTCATAGCAATGTGTTACATACTTTCTGCTTAACTGTGCTACCCAACTCAAAAATAGTGATTACTTCTGAACTTGTACCATTTGGTGCTTGCTAGAGGTAATGAACTGCTATGAGGGAATGAGAGCATTCTTTGAGTATTTGTTTTGGAGACGGTGGGAGACGAACAAGTAAAAAATGCATGGCTCCGGTGGATGGTGAGCGAGCGCTGCGCAGGAATAATGATGCGGGAACAGTGCCGCTGGGCTTCAAACCAGCTCTTCGCACAGCTGCATTGCCTCGCAACTGTGAGTCACCCTTGTCTACCTTTCGGTAAGCTTTTCACACCTCTCTTATTTTAACTATTATTCGCCCTTCTTTTTCAGTGGGCTTTATGGTGCAGTTTTCATGCCATTTGATGCGCTCTCACCTCTCCCCTCTTTGTCAGGATACAAGGAGGGTAGGTGCTCCCGGTGTCGTCAATCATTATGGAAACAGTAGCCGGCACATTGCGCCTTTCAGTGAAGCAAAAATAAATACGTGGCATTGACGAAACTACATCGTTGTCAGTTTGGCTTTCACACGTGTCACGCTTGGCTAACGCATACCTCTTGGTTGTCACTCACAAATTTAAACCTCATGCCACAACCACCAGCATGTTTTCACCCACTCTTTCTTGCATGTGTCAGAATTGTAGGGAAGAAAATAGGATGTGTGTGGGATTGTTACTGCGTGATCTTGAATCCAGTGTAAGCGATCTATGTCATAGGTACTGACATTAAGTACTCGCAGATCCCGACTGCTGTTCACATTTCTGACTTGGACAGTTTTATGCATTTGACCCCTTGGCACTGTAAACTAGATCATGTAAAGTCACACATCAAAAGATGACCTTTCTGTTCTTGCGCCACATGACACCAAGCAATCACTTATTTGAACGTGTGCGCTTGAACATCTGCCTGGGTGCAACTACAGTGTGGAAATGTACTTAGCAACAGAGTGGAACAAACACTCGTCTCTACCTCGCTGTTCACCAACCCAGAAAACAAACAAAATGTCCAGAAGGAAGGGTAAAAGAGTGCACAAACCCAAAATAAAGAATGACATCATACTTTCTACCACAACATTTTAGTTTGTAACAATATAAATGCTTCATTACACTTGAAGCATGTCAGAGGATGAGGCGTTCGGCTTCACTTCACATCACATAACATTTTTATTTTTTTCTGAGTATTATCATGGGAAACTGTTGGCTATGTTGCAGTTTCATCAAACATGCAGACCCAGAATGTGACAAATTTGAGTGAGCGTTAACAGCCACAAGAATAAAATGAAAATATCTATCCTCCACAGGAGATGTTGCCGCTGAATGACATTAAGCCTTCAGAACAAACATGCATGTACATTGTTACACAAAGAAAAGGCGCATATGGCTGCTGGGTTGTCACTGACCTTTTGGGATGTATTATGTTCATTTGTTCATTGTTTCTGTTTATTATTAACTAATATTTCATGCTGCAGGGTAATAGTCACATTTGATCTTGGTGGACTACAGTGTTTTAAGCGAATATATAGTACTCATTTATGAGAAAGCGATTATTTTTTGAACACTTTTCCTGAAACTCGAAAGTACCATCTCTCATGTATTCCTTCTTAATAAAGATTTGGCTTCCTTAATAATCTGTGCATACGTCCCTATGGATTGGACATAGAAGATTAAGATGGCATGATTTGAGTGATAATTTAACCGCTGTCCGGGTCATCACACATTCATTTGGAAAATGACTTAAAAGGAGTGAAATATTTTCATCATGGGGATAACCTGGACCAGCCTTGACTTTCTCTCACACCACTGCTCTCCTCTGAATATCACTCCAAAATATCATTAATAAGATAATGCATGCTCAAGAAAAAAAATTAAAAATCAAAATTAGAGATATAAAAATATGAAATGACTTCATTATACAGTAGACTGCTTCAGTCGTGCAGCAATGTTTGTTTATTTATGCATTTCCTCTTTGGCTGACCCAGTTGGGAGGCGCATTGTCTATGCAGCTGACGAAAGACAACGTCTGGAACACACAACTCGATAATCATCACCTCACTTCGGGGAGCGCTATT
Source organism: Phycodurus eques (assembly GCF_024500275.1). Taxonomy (NCBI): domain Eukaryota; kingdom Metazoa; phylum Chordata; class Actinopteri; order Syngnathiformes; family Syngnathidae; genus Phycodurus; species Phycodurus eques. Next base: position 5,455,635 of record NC_084544.1, read on the forward strand.
TAGGAAAGAGTAATCTTGTATCCGAGCCCCACAAGATGAGAGGGGAATCAGGAGGGAAAAGAAAAAGAAATGGAGTGTACTTGGACAAAAAGTAATAAACAGTACCCAAAAGATATCAAAAGAAACTTCAAAATTCCCCTCTGTCCATTATCCACTTAAACATGAGTAAATAGTTTATAAAGAGATGGAAGAGGGAGATGTCAAGAAATATGAAGGTTGTCATGGTGATCAGAGATTCTTGAGTGGTCTCAGCCATTACAGAGGATTGGGGGCTAGTTTACCACATATTACTTGGTCTTTTTGATGTGTTGGCTGAAAATAACGGGTATATAATACAGACTAGATAAGCTTAGACCTAAATCGTGGTTGGGAAGCAGACACCCAAAGAGACAGCTCGCCAGACAAGACAGACAATCACATTTATTGTGAAAATGAGGCGCATACAGTGAGTGAACACATGTGCATGTGCGCACAAATGTGAGTCAACACAACACATGCTCCTCTAAAAGATACACACATATGTGTAAAAGTATAACCAGACTTGCAACCCAAAATGAGTTTCAATATGTACTAGTGGGCCAAATATAATGAGCTGGTGCTACAAATGCTCAAAAACAAGCATGGCTTTTGTTTTGTAATCCAATCAGAGTTGTCAATTTAAGACCATTTTCTCTTGTACTGCAAAAGCGCAAGTGATATTATTGGACATAATCAGAAACGGAAGTGAAAACACCATAACCCTTGGAAATAACCTTGCATGGAGAAAAGTTATATAAAACCGTAATGCATTATGGATAATGCCCACTTATACAAATTAGCCATTCTTTACTTTTCTTGACATACATTATGCAAATATTACGTCGCCGTTAAGTAAATATAACATACAGAATGTCATAGTTATCCCTGCTTCCAGACGGAGTGGAGGAGGGGAAATGAACTTCAGCACAGTCTAAACAGCCCTTTCATGAACCTGCGCTAACACTTTGCTAATGACGACTGTTTACCATACAATTATTTATTCCAAGTGAGCAACACTGACCTGCAAAATGTTATTTTATTGTTTTAATATATTTATACATCACTACTCAAGTAATTGTGAACCACAGAACAGGAACCAGAAATGTTTAGTCATCCTCACATATTTTTTAATCCCTCGTTTATTGCGGGGTTTTTTGTTCCAGACCAATTAGTGATACCACAGTTACGACCACATTTTTTCCAATTACTATATACACTGATATATAATAATAATATATATTTTAAATATAAAATACATATTTTAAAGCTGCATGAACCTTTACAGGCTCTTATTAATCTTCTTCACACTCCTAATAACCTCTACCATACTCTTATAAACACTTTCTATACTCTTAAACGCCTTTTAAAAACTTAAACATACATGAATGAATATTCGTACAGTTACTGTACACGATGTGTACAGTAACTTTTTATTCCTTGTAATATGTGTTGCGAGTTGAATATGAAAAAAAACAAAAAACGTCCACATTGCACTGAATCACAGTAGGTGAACCGGGATATAGCGATGGATTACTGTACCTAAATAATGTATACTTTACCTTCGACTTAACTTGACAGGCTGGTTGTGGTATAACCAATTCAGTGATGTACTGTTGCTTGTCAGAATAAATAATCAATTTAAGGGTTGCAAACTAATAATGAATTTTTTGATTTTATTATAGAGCTGGATGAATGCCAATTATGTCCTGAATGAAATGTTGAAGAAAAATGACACAAACTCATTCATAGTTTAACACTATAACTCGACAAACTATCGACAGTCGATGACTCATGATAGATGAAACTTTTGGTTGCTGCCTCTTTGCCTCTGAAATACACCTCTTGGAACTGGGAACTAATCATCGAAGCAGAAAAGAGGCTCAAATCCAGTGTCCTCTGGTCAAGCTGGCTTCTTGGTACTAGAGACACAAAGCGACATTTCAACAACTCACTTCTTATGGTCTTAAGCGGGATTTACACTGCAGGTCCAAGTGCCCACTTCCAATGCTAGTACTATATCAATTTAACTCTTTATTTACACATTCATTTCAAGCGACACATATTCAATATAACTGTGTTTACATTCACAGAACAAATGCAACATCCCACATACACACCCGCTCAAATTTTATGAAAATATCTACACAAACGTCAACACCGTCAACATGGAAGTAACCAATAATGAAAAACTCATACAAATATTAAACATTACATATGATTACATACGATTTGCTTAAATGATGTTAACCTAACCATTACTCCCCCAGCTACCGATAATTACACCACTATTGCACAGTGCCATATTTAGAACATTAAATATGGTCTCTACCTTTGTTGTTGTTGTTTACTGTGGATTTACAGCTAGTGTATTTTTATGTGTTCTTTTCTGTAATTTGGCAAGACATAGTGGTGTATACGTGTCAGATGGGTTATGTTGATGACGACATGCCACATTTGGAAAAAGGCGACAATCTGCAGATAGCCGTTTCCATGTGGTTTATTTTTGTTCTCTTTAACAAAATGTAATTGTGTCGCTTGAGCCATGCATCGCAGCTCCAGCCTTAGTGCACGGTAGCGTTGTCTAATAGTGAACTTGCTGAAATCAAGTCAAATGTCACATACAATAACTGCAAACAAATGAAAGAAAGATAACTGGAGATATCTTTTGTGGATATCAACAGGGAAAACTTCAGAAAAGACGAAGCTGTAAATTGTTAAATTAGCCATATACCTGGATACACAACTCACAAAAATAGGCTCAAAGGGTAAATGGGCACATTAATACGCACATTATTTTAGCCCTAACCCTAACCCTTTGCATATGCATTACATGTTAAAACGCTATAAACATGTTTGTTGTAAGATTTTGTAAGATCAGATACGAGAAAAATGTGGCTATTCTGTTCCGGTCTTTGTTGAAAGCAAACATGAGACCAGTTGCACCCCAACGGAATAAACATTTTCTTTGCTCCTCAGTTTCACGCAGTCACGCAATGTGGTCTCAAAGCCTCCTCTGCGGATTGACACTGCTCCATTGAGCCACATCCCGATATTGTGTTCACGGTACCTCAAAAAGACTGACAATCCTTCTGTCAGGTAATTAGCCTAATTAGTCGACTCACTCATCTTCCCCTCCCCTCCCTGGGTTCGCTGTTGCATCGGCACAGGCCTGAGGTGTGCATTCATTAATATTATTAGAACATGGGTCATAAAGTATCCCGTGTCACCGTGATGAAGCCTCACATCCTGTTCTGTGAAGGAAGCGATAATAACCCGGCGAGATCGAATGGTTTTGAATGAAAGTACGCAACAACCCGGGTACTTTATTGCACACTGCTAATCAGTCATGTCTGAAGATTCTCAGTCACGTCGGTCGTCCTCGAAGGGGGCTTCAACAAAGGACATCTCATCCTAATGTTTTCCTTGACAAGCCATCCTCAGATAATCTTTTTCCGCCCTTGGAGAGAGTATTTTCTCCCTTTTAGCACCATCTCTTACGAGCGGTCACCTGGATGATATATGGCATCGTTTTGTGTTCTAATGGGAACATATGAAAGAACGTTACCTTCATAGGATGCTTTAAATCCCTGGCCGCTCACTGCGTAGTCAGATAGCAGCCACAAAGTGAGTCTGCAGCCTGTGCTTACAATGGGTGATGGCAGCTGGAACCCAGTTAACCTGCAAACAAATGAACAGAGGAGGACACTAACAATCAGACGCAAAAAATCAACAACAGGGTTGGCTGCAAGGTCACGTATTTGGCCAGCTGCTTCATGACAGCATTCAGGGCTAACTCCTTTTTTTTTCTTTGTGTCTGTTTTTAATGAGGTCCTGAATCATCGAGAAGCAATTTCAAATGACAACTCCTCAAGACAGAGGAGCTCTATAGATTTTTCTCCATCTGCACAGACTGAGGAACCGCAATCGTGCAGTAAATCAAACACCGTGTAAGAATGAGCAAACAGTTGAGTAGACAAACATAAAACTGCCAGGCCCTGAGTCAACAAACATCCCTAATAACCACGCAGAACATTTTAGATGTGGGAGTTAACTGGAAAAGAAAATATGTTTGCAATATAGGGAGAGAAGCAGAGTACATATACAGGAACATGGTTGGGAAAATGGAAAATACTGCATGCATGTGAAAAAAGGGGACATTTCCTCCATTGGAGTGTGACAGTTTCAACACAGACCGGCGATATGCATTACATATCAAGTTGAGCAGGGGAAAGTTGAGAAAATACACTAATGCGTAAAGGTGAGGACACAATTATGTATTTGTTTGGTTGGTTGAACTTTGTACTCAGTAAATAAGAATTATTAACAAATGGATCATTAATATCATGACATGGTGAGTGAAGCTATCACACAAGGTGAAACGTAAAGAAACATTGCTCATAATTTTTGCTTCATCTCAAAGGAGATGTATAATACTATGATAAGTAATATAACGTCTGAAGTGGCAAAACTAAAATGTGGCTGCTGCAACAACAATAGATGTATAATTACTGTGTTAATATGTTCTGTGTATTGCTTGTATTCTTTCTTTTTACTTGTTTTGCTTGAGTTCCTAGAATAAATATATAACGTTTATGAGTCCTTTATGACGTCTTGTGATTTTATTGAATTGTGCATTGCTTTGCTGTGCTAAAAGTCCGCTGTGTGAAATTTAGGAAACAGAAATTGAATATTATATTTCAATAATTAGTTTTAATTAGTGTGCATTGTCGTGGAAAAGCCAATTGGTGTGTTTTTACTTAGACTATTCCCTTTATAGCAACTTAGAGGGCAGATTCCTAGTCTCTTTAGGTTTAGGCTAGACTGTATATGATGATGATATGGTTATAATTGTTTAATGCAGATGCTATTTTGAAGCTTGGTTATCAAAATGTATGTACACATACAGTGCTGACATAACATGGGCATTGTTATCCTGATTACACAGATAGTATGCGGAAGGAGGCTGGAGCAGCATCTGTGCCAGTCACGCTAGATACATTAATAAAAATCATTCACAAGGTCGAAATGCGGACACCTTTTATTCAGGGAGGAGCAGGCGCTCACCGAAACAAACCGGCCTCCATCTTGGGCAATCCATCCCAAAGCTCTCCGCAGGAAGGCAGATCTCAATTTCCAACACAGTCATCCAGCTCTGCTGTCATAAATAGCAGCGGGGGACATCATTCTTACCCTTTCACCATAAACCACGCACCTTTGTATGACAGGTGGACCCATCATGGCGCACGCACACCCTGTTTATCATACATGAAATATCAAATATTCATTTATTTGTGTAGTTTTCATATTTTCATGGGCTTACTCGAGATACGGTAGGCTACTACCTTTTTATTGCTGTGTCTTTGTTATTGTCTTATATAGCAATCCATCCTTCTGTTGTTAATAAGGACACGATTCACGATCTAGGCTAATAATACAAATTCACAAACATAATTTGTAATCTAAATCCAATGCAACGTTATCATAAAACTACTGCACAACACCGACACCGAGCCCAAGCAGTGAAGCATAATGGTGGCAGCCTCATTGTTCCGGGTTCTTTTTCCTCCAGACTTCTCCAGACATTTTATTTATTTATTTATTTTTTTATACATAAAACACACTTGAACTTGTTTTTCATCAAACCACATCTTGCTGTGAAAACCATTGACCAGCCTGATCCCTTTCTGCATAAAAAAGTCTTTGTTTTAGCCAACCCCCCCTGCCCCCTCCGCACCCCATTTTTTGGGGTGTTTACTTTAATTAGCATTTTTATCGTTGCATGTATACATTTCCCTCAAAATCTCTTAGCACCCCAATGTTTTATGTCTTGCTGAGAGGTTCCCCAGTGTTTCACTTAGTAGCACTTTGGATATGAGGAAGAACACTAGAAGTAAGAGGAAGATGAATCAGTACCAAAAAGACATAAAGATGCATAATTTTGCTCCTCACGGTAGGGTGTAGCAGCTATATAATGGGACATGTGTTCATGCAAATAGCCCTTTTGCTGACCACAAATTGAATTGGAAGGCAGCCATCTTAGTTCAGCAGCGCACTGCGGGGTAAGAGGGGGATGATACGGAGCATGGTGGAGGTAACTAAAAGGGAGCGGATTGCTGATGCATCAAAGTCAAGATCAATCTGGCACGAGCCGGACACCGCCCCCGAATCATTTACGGCCGACAAAACAAAAGTGGACACCATGTAAAAACACAAAGAAGCTGGCTCGACAAGAGAAAGGAGATTAAAGACTGCGATGTGATTATGGATTGTGGACATATGGGGCGTGCTGACTGCATGGTTGCAGATTGCCCGCCACCGAGGTGGAGATGTGCGGCATGATTGCAACTGAGAGGCACAAAACATCGGCCCTAAATCACAGCTATCGCAAGTGTGTGGCGAATAGATGGCTGCAGGATGAAAGATGGCAAGAAGGGAGAGGAAGTATTTCGTTCGGAAAAGCGAATGACATCCTGCTTGCACAAAATTGAGACCCAGGCCTGGGACAATACAATACGGTTTGTACTGTACCTCGTTTTTTGGGCCACGGTTCGGTACATTTACAGTACGTGTTTTGTGCATGGAGAGAACTTTTTTTCTCTCTCAAAATGATCTCTTACTTATCTGTACAATATGTAGTATACTGAATAATATAACTTATTTCAAGTTAACCGTTATTTAAAGACAACAGTTTCAGATGGTAAACTTCCTCCTATTCCTGGTTTGTGCTTGTTTTTTCTTTCGGGACATGTTTTATCAAGCAAGAAAATAACAGTCAGTAGTTTTCACACCCTCATCTTGCATTCAACGGTGAAACCGTAATAAATTCACAAAGGAGATTTGAATGAAGTCAGTATGTGCTTCTTCAAATTTTCATCTCTCAAATCCTAAACTCATGCCATTGGTTTTGCGTTCTTAACCGTGTCCGGGAGCTGCCTTTTGAAGCCGGATAAAGGTTATAATGCAAAGTGTACTCCAAAGCAGAAAAAACGCAATCTACAAGTATCAGGATGTAGTCCCGTGCTGAGCGCACCCAACGGTACTCAGTTTTACCAAAATAATTCGACCCCCCATAGTAAATTACAGAAGAAGAGAAGAGAACGTGCTGTTGATATAATGAGTTGTATCAGAATTACAAGTTGTTGTTTTTTTTTGTTTTTTTTTTAGGCCAAATAAAAACATATAATGTTGCTTGAGGTCAACATATGTAAAATTTGAATTGAGGTCAACATATATAAAACCAGATGTTTCTATTGAATGCAAGTGCATGCACATTCAGCAACATATGATTCAAATGCATGCGTGTGTGTGTGTAAGTGTGTGTGTGTGTGTGTGTGTGTGTGTGTGTGTGTGTGTGTGTGTGTGTAAGGATAGAGTCTATTAAGAGAAAGTTTCCACCTGACTGGCTTCGGCTTCATCTCAACGAGAAGCCTCTGCTTCCAATTATCCCGCCGCCACCCATGGGATGGAGGAAAGACAGACGGACCGAGAGGACAGATGATGATAGCGGCGGAGGAAGAAACACCGGAGAAATGGTAATAATGAGGGCATAGCGACGTTGTGCTACAGCTATTTGGAGGACAGGAATGTCGAGGGTCCAACCATGAGGAGATGAATCTTGATTTCCTTCATTAAGCACCGCAGCTACTTTGGATTTGAACACCTTCTCTCGTGCATGCACGCAATGGCACAGTTTGACTCATTTGAACGCCTCAGTGTGAGCATGTTTGTGATCTACCTTGTAAATATTTACACTTTGACGGTTGTAAACAGACAAAGACTGAAGGGGGTCATCTATCCTTTAATGTCTTTGCTCAACCTGTGTGTGTGTGTGTGTGTGTGTGTGTGTGTGTGTGTGCTCTCTGGATGGAAAGAACAGAGTGCTGAAACAGCTGATTTTCTAGCAACGAGAGCGGTATAGCAGAGGAAAAATAGAAAAATACATAGAGCGACAGGATTTTGATGGCCAAGTGGAAAGGAAGGTATTAGCCAATAAATGATCAGTGAGATGAGACACAGGGATACAGAGTGATAAGTGTGTATTTTCTGTGGATCTGTGTTTGTGCGCAGTTATAGATTTGGGGTGGTCTGGGAGAGAGTGTAGTCCATTGTGCTGTGCACAAACTCTCAGTAGAAGAGCTTCCAAAAAAAATAGATGGATCGGTTGATGCTTCACTCATCCAGTGAGGGAAATTAAATTTCATATTTGATACCCTGAACGTCTGACTGTAAGGCAGTAACCTGTAGTTTCTCCCAGCCAATGGTTTGGTTTCCTCCGGACAACTTTGGGGCCAGGCGCAGCAAGTTTAGGAAAAACGTTTACTGATAAAATTGTGTGCGCTATTATTCGCATGCAACAACGAATTCCCGCGTTATAAAATGAAAATAATACATATTTATTTTTAAAGGCGTGAGGTACGTAAAAAAAAAATAAAGTAAAAAAAAATAAAAGATGAAGCTGAAGTTCAGTTTGAGTGCACTTGACTGCAACTGTTGGAGGTTAGACTTAATTCACGCAAGCTAATTACTGCAGTATATAGGAAGAAATTCACAACCAATTAGTCTGGCTTTCTTTTGGCCCTTCTTTATCCTCTCACGTCAGGGCAACTGTAATATATCAAGTCACTATGCCCAAGGCTGGGATCTTATTCAATGAAAATTCTTTCTATTGAATAACAAAACTTAAGCAAATATGTTGAGACTAATCTTTTATGGTCCTGTAGGGCGTTAATGAGTTTCCATTGTTGAAATTGTTAATTTCTTTTTATTTTGGTGCCGCTCGTGATCAAACTCGAGAAGTCCGGAGGGCACGCGGATCAGACAACAAAGGGGAATTTTATCATAGCTGGAGGCAAGTGGAATTTGTAAACCTCATGCACAGCTCCCTAGCCATTCCACAACTCATCAATGTTTCAAACAACTTTTCCCAAACAGATTGGGCTTTCTTTCTCTCTCCATCAAGAGCGGCATTGCACGCAGAAGCTCGTAAATATTCATAACTGCGTGACATCACAAGGTGTTTGCGCCGAGCGGCAAGCGCCTGGTGAGTCTCTCCGATGTCACTGATGCGCAGTGCCGATGGTGAGATAATCAACTGCAGTCAGCGCCCACTGAGAGACGAACCGCTGTGAAAGTCATTAACGAACTGGTTTCTCCAGAGTGAAGAAGGGAGGGGGGATGTCAGGGATCGAAGTTGGGGGAAAAAAAGCAAAGTGAAGGCAAATGTGAGACAAAGCGAGTCAAGGTGTGACATTACAGCTGGTGTAGTTTTCCAACAAGTGAATTGTTTGCAAAAGACTTTGTTCATCTATGTGGAAACACACTACGGAGTATTCGCCATTTGCTCAGCAGAATGGTTAAAGTCATCAGCGGGTGAATTAATGGACTCATAACGCGCATACCAGTGAGTGGAAGGGTTACAGACGACTGCACACAAATGGCACAGCTCCACCAGAGATAACTTCTCCATGGAGTCTTTAATTAGATGCCTCCCTCCATCTCATCATAATTCTTCTAAATTAAAGTTGCAATTATGGACAGTTTTCATCATCATGCCATTCATATTCATTTCCTGCAGAATTATGCAGCATCTTGAACTTGAATTTCCCTTGGGATTAAAAGGAGTGACCCGTCTGTCCGTCTGTCCATCATCCATCCTGTCTACTCACCCATCCATCCATCTATTCAGCTATTCATCTGTCCATCCAATCCTCCATCATTCATCCATTCCTCCATCCATCCATCTTTTCATCCATCCATCAATTCATCCATCCATCCATTATCCTTTCAACTGTCCATCCATTTTGTCATCTATCCATCCTTTATAACAGGTATCAATGCCCAGAATTAATGATTTATCTGAAGAATAAATGACGCACGCACGTACCCACACACACAAACCAGAGAATCAGCTGATCAGTGGCGTGTGGTTTCCTCACAGGGTATCTGCATTCCATTCTGTATTTGTTCAGCACAACACGTGCCTTTAAGGTAACATCTACAGCATATGGTCGAAGTTTACGTGAGACTATTAAATGAGACATGCTGTGCTTTTGTCTTGATAACATGCCTGTGACAGGCTTTCATCAAAATACTCCAAAGATTTTTAAGTACAGTACTTTACACTATCACAATCTATCTTTACAGACTCGCTGAAGTCAGCCTGTTTTAGAAAGGCCATCCTGTCTCGTGCAAATATGCCACTGCTCACCCTGCCGGCTACCACTGGTCAACGCCAGAACACTTTTGTTACCAAGGCAACGGGGTTGGAGATAGGGGTAGCTATTTGTTAAGCCTAAAAAAGGAAATGTGAACCATGTGGTAGCCCCAATAAGGACAGGACTTTGTCACCAAATGGCCAATTTACACTTGTCCAATTAATGCAGCGGACATATTATTTCTTATTTAGTTTTGGTATTTTTAGGTTTACACTTGTTTTACAATTAAGAATGTTAGCATGTTATAAAGAAATGCCTGTAGAGTGAATAAAGGTTTTATGATGGTGACAGTTTGGCCCTGGAATAAATCATTTACAGCTACATTATTTCCCAGTGCATTTCTCAGATCTTAGATGTTGGTTAATTATCTACATAGTTTAAGTGCATTACTGTGCACATGAAAGCCTATTAATTTCTTGTAAGAACATGCTCAAATAACACAACAATCATGTGAAAAAGGCATATGCCTTGACAGTATGCATTATCTGGAATTTAAAAAAAAAACGGAAAAAAAAAACATCAGTACAGAATCAATAAACATGCAGACTAAACATTTCATTTCATCTTCCGTTCCACTTATCGTCACTAGGGTCGTAGGCAAATGAAATGAGATGACGTTCACATGTATGGAGCTTTTTTTCCCCCACACCAATCACCTTGCAATAATCCTCTGGGGAAAAACAATTTAGGGGGAAGTAACATTGATTGTCGCATGACTCGTATCAGCAGGTAAATGACGAAGCTCACGATAGAGATATGCCGAGAGATATGCCATCTGTTTTTTTCAGTATTGCCTGGGCGTCAGTCAGTGCATCAGTGGAGAGCGAATATATTATATGATGATTCATCAAGTGAACAAGGTGGGAAAATGAAGACAATACAGAGTCAACTAAAAGTAAAGAGACAACAGGGAAGAAGCATGGATGAAGAACAGCTGTTGTGCATTCAAACTAATAAGTAAATTATGTTGGGCTTTTTATCATATGTATTTAACACAAAATGATGCAATACAACTGCCACATGTTGCACTTGGACCCAATGCAAAAAATATCCCACTGATGATATGATGGTGTGTGTAGCGTGATAAGGTTTTGTGAACGATTTGGAATAGACTTAAAGATGTTTTTTGTTGTTGTTGGTTCAAATATTTATTTTGTTAACAGATGTGATCAAACATACTGTAGGTATTAGATAAGGATAGTGGGGGCGACCTCTTGCTTTCCAAATAGTGAGCCACATTATGAAAACTGTATGATTTACTGATTTCAAATGCTTGAAAATCACTCATGCCATTGACTACTGTGTATTACTTAAGCGAAACGTGCAAATTTCTTTCTCAACATGGACCTGATTTAAGAACAAAGCAGGCTTTATTGCCACATACTAGTTTGTCATCAAATCACAAACGTAATGGAGCCTTTTGGCTTTTGAGCTGATGAATGTGTGAACCCCATGTCTTTCAAGTCTCCAACTCAGCACGATGCCACAAATCCATATTTTGAATTCCACAGTTAGGATCCTGCACGCTGTGATGTTCAGTTTCACGTCACAGGGGGACGCCAATAATAGACTCCAAACAAGGTTGGACATAAAATCTGATTATCCAGCAGGGATAAGAGGGACACAGTGACCGATGGGGTGCCCGAGCAATGCTATTTACTTTTGGAACAGGGCACTTCTTTGGTTCCACGGGCGTCGCCGATCAAACAGCAGAAGAAGAAAGGAGACAGCAAATTAAATGAGGATGAGAAAGGGGAGCTGAGCATACTTACGTACGCCATGAAACCAAAAACTGGTGCTGACCTTTAATTTGGTAAAGGTGCTCCCCCCCAAAAAAACAAAAGAAAATCCAAGGTTTGATTAACAAGTCTCTCCTTTAGAGCTCTAAACTTCTTCATCGCGTCGCAATGCATCTTTTGTGGCTCAGTCGAGATAATCTGATCCATTTTAGTCCTCAACTTCTCCACGTGCTGCTTTTCGGAATGCAAATAGAGCTCTTGGAATTATTTGTTGTAGAGTTTTTCAAAATCCTTGCTATGTTTGCTACAGAATATGCTGTATTAATCTTGACCTCGGTCTCCCCAAAAGTGTCTTAATTACATGCCAGACATAACCTTTGGACACAGTTTAGCCAAATGGGTGTATTGGCAGAGTCAGTATACTTGAACCATTATCACATTTCACAAGGTGTTTGGATCACTAATTAGGAGGATATGCTCGATGTTTCAGAGAGCAGAGAAAGGCAAAAGGATGAAATCAAACGGAAAAAAGTGAATGCTACACTGAAAAGGGTGGGTGGCAGGGACACAAGACATGCTAGAAAATATGAAAAGGTTTTGCAAAAGCAGTGAAACAAATGGTTCACCCACTCATCCCAGAGACAAGAGCTTATCGAGATACGTTTAAAATAATGTTTTATTATTGTATATAATAAGAATGGCTGTAAACCGGATTACATACAGTACAGTCAAGCTTTTAATAAACATCCTATTGATTGTATTCTATTATAATTGAGACATTCCCACATATATTAGTGATGGGAACAATAATTCATGAATCGATTACTCGATACTTCAAGTGTGTGGTGAATTGTGTGGAACTGACTTTTGATTAATCGTGTCTTGAAGCAATTGACTGCTCTACTCGGCTGCAACTGGCAGATCTCCCTGGTGTGAAAACGAACAACATGGCATCAACTATGCACTAAATCCATGCAGACCTCTGTAATGAATTCGTTGGTAGCCACAGTTTATAAAAGTAACGTGTAACCAAATGTTCATCCCTGCTAACAATAATGGGAAAAACAATGAAGTGACGACTGTGGGCATTAGTTTTTCAAAATCTGGATCACATGCAAATATAGCATGAGAATAATTTATGTATGTATTACATTGGTTTATGGCTCCGATTACCATGTACCGTGTGCCATGCCATGTTATTCACTAGTAGTACAACCTTGTTCTTTATTTGCTAAATTACTGCAATTGTTTTTATTTTAATATCCAAGCTGTGAACCATTCTCAATTTTTCTTTCAAAATAAACATTAGTTGCAAACATTTTTTTCTCTGAAAAGAGTTGGTCTTTACTGGATACAGCTTGAATACCAAATCACATATGTAGTTAAGTCAAAGAAGTAAATATGCTCTAACCTTTTACGATTAGTTGCAGAAAGAATTGCATGAATCATTCTTGCATTATTAAATGGGATTACAAGGGGTAAAATGCTAAGTAAAGTTACTTGGAGATTGTATTTTGTTTTGTTTGTAAAGCGTTTTCGCGTTTTCAGGGTTGAGGGTTTTGAGGCTTACTGTATAATTCACAATGGCACCTTCCTTTAACTTATTGTTGGATTTATCTCACCAAACATTATAATGAATAAACACAAAAGGAATGAAGACGTTGGTCATTTTACTCATGAGGAGGGCGCATGGGAGATTGTTCAGGTTACAGCCTCTCAACACGCTCTAAACAATCTCCCCCGTCGCTCCTACATTTATTTGAAAATAGGAGGGTCCTACAAGACATAATGTTCTAAGCATTAAGACACAACACAAAACATAGGACCAGACGACACCTGTCCCGTCCCCGACCACATCCGATCACGTCCTTGGTCAAGGCGCCCTTCCATCAAATGTTGCTGAGTCATCTTCTTGAAGGCGAGACATCTTTCTATCTAAATATTGTCCATAATACTAATGCAAGCTACTAATACAAAATACTAATGCAAGCTACTAATGCAAAATACTAATGCAAGCTAAGCAAATAAATGATAACTACTAAAATATATCTAACACTTATGAAAGTGGACCCCTTAGGTCGCAGATAATGATTTATCCTTAAAGGGTAATACAGCATGTTCGTTCTTTAATCGTCGCAAGAAAACATTTTCTTTCTTGCTGCAGCTGAAGTGCATCCCGTGATAACGCTTAATAGGCCCGGGGACAGGAAGACGTCAATAGCAATACGCACAATGAGGCGCGCACGGGATGTGGCGTGTAAATTCACAGCCATCTATCTGATTATTTCTGTAATCTGAGCCCAGTAATTCTGTCTCACAAGTGAGCTGACACCGATAAATCTCTACATCATCTCGTTTTTCTTCCCTGCTGTGAGAAGATGAAAAACAAACTATCACTCTTACCCCACCCCTCTGTTTTCAGCGGCCTGCCGCTAAAGCTGGCGTTGATAAGTGGTAGCATTTCCATTAACATCCCAAGCTCAAAGGAACCATAAAAATCCAATAGTCTGTGTTTGTGTGTGTGTGTGTGTGTGTGTGTTAATGTTCTGTGACTGGTTATACGAGCTGCTGTTTTTGTATGGGTGTGTGTGTGTGTATGGAAAAAAAAAAATATTTATATACAATTAGTGATTCATCAATACCGATATTGGTATCTCCAGGACGTGAACACAAATACCACTTCTGCCTGACAAAAAACTTTTAGGGATAGAATCCATACCAGCCGTGTGAAAAAATTAAAGGTAAACACAAATGGCAACATTTTTAGCCGAGTGAGGCGGCCACCCCACAAACTGTCGCCTGTTCCCCTTCGCGCTGGTGGGCCCTGACCGAACCAGCTGCGCTCCCCTCACCAAGCGGTGACAGAGACAGCCGGGCCAATCGGGCGGGGCGCTGTAGCGTGACGCCTCGAGTAACGTAAACAGAGTAAAATTACAAAAATGGTCCTGCGAGTTTGAATCTATAACTTGTGATATTCTCAAGAAGCAGTCATTTATTTTTACTCAATTTATTTTGTAGTCAACGCACTGAGATTATATGGAATCCTTGGTGTATATCCACCAGACTACGTTCTTCGTCTTTTGTTTCGTCTTTGTCTCTTATCTCCTGGATGTGCTCATCTTATATAGTGTTCAGAACGAGACACCGCATAACAGAATGGCCTTGTTTTATGTGAAATGTGAGGAAATACTGTTAGAAAAATAAGCAGTCGGATGTTGAAATATCAGTCATGACAGGCTGTTGCTCATTTTACAATTGCAAGACGTAATGGGATTTGGTACACAAATGTAAGTGCTTGTACTCAGTCTAGAAAAAAAAGGTATTGGTGCATCCTACGTACAATACATGTAATCAGGCAAAAACATGTATGGATGCAGAAAGATTGTACCTCAGACACAGACATACACACGATAGCTCTTCATGTAATTTAAAATACAGTTTGTACCCACTTCTGGAAAAGGCTCATGCAGCGTGCGATGCAGACTCACAATGCCAAGGCGCACATGCAAACACACGTTCAGCACCTGTGCATCAGTGTTTATATACGGAGGTCGTTTTCCAAAGTGTGTGCCGTGAGAGATTAATGGCCAAGGCCTTTGCCAGGGTATAATTATAGCTCAGGCAAGTCTTCAGGCAGCAAGTGTAGTACGTCACCCCGCTTCTTCACCCTGATCTGTCGACACAGGCTCTTTATAAGCTGGCATCATCGAGTGACATTGCATCCCCAGGAACGTAGTCGTGTATTAAAGAACACAATTACATTAAGTTCCACAGGAGAAAAGAAAGAGGAAGCCATGTCATCGTTATCATTGAGACACTATTGACTTTACCTCTTTAGTCATTAACACAATCATCAAAAATATTAATAAAGAGTGCTGGAGGAGTGTGGTTAAAAAAGAAAAGTAATTTCACTGATGGCGGTAGGTAATGCATGTGTACGTTGAGGCTGTTTCCATGAAAATCTGCAGAATTGTATATATTGGGCCCACGCTGTGAAAATTTTGTTTTTATTCCAATAACCGATACATTTCTTCAGTTTGTCAGCTGGCTGGGATGGCCCACAACCTCGCCGGCATCCCCTATGACAAACACACCAAGTATCTATTTCTCCCACATGCTCACACAAGCTCTTATTTTGACAGGCTGCACTCAAAAAGCTGAAGGTTGACTGGCGTGTCGATGCTGCTCCCAGCACCATGCGCGAGTCATCCTTATTTAGGTCCACTCCAGTCTGTGGGCTAAAAATATGTCACTTCCAATGACACCGCTGCCTCCTCTTTGCCACTCCACACCCAGACCAGGACCTTCCACTTAGTCACTCATCTCCAAGAGGAACACGTGTGGCTTTGCCATTGTTATGGACATTGTCAACAATCCAAACAAGCACTAATAGATAGATAAGAGATTTTCTATTCCCTTATGATTTTTTATACACAATCCAGAACACCTAACCATCTACAGTATATCAAGCGCAATGAAAATAAGTCTGCAATTACAAAGATAATAATTCATTTTGAATAAACAAAACTAAAACAATGGAAACATTTCTTTCATGTATGAAGGGAAATGGAAATATCATTTGGCATCTTCTACTTCTGTTCGCTGCATAGTATTTATTTCTAAATTTCCAACTTCTAACAACTATCTGCTTCCATGATGTCTGTTTTCAGCAGCAGTTGGATGAAGTGCTTCTGCTGCAGACTGACTCATGTGTTTTCTGAGGTGGCACTGTGACTCACAATGCCATTGCTGCAGGAGAAAACCCACGCCAGGGAGTACGAGCAGGAGCACAAACATTCATATCTCACTTCCCTAAGAAGGCAACATGGCAGACGTTTCAGCACGTCAGTTGTAAGTGACTACTGTTCTGGGGTCATGTGAGCACTTATGGGGACAAATGTCAAATGTGAGTCATTGTCTCGGTTTGCCACGATGCGAGACATCAGGGTCACAGTAGCCAAAGTGTGTCTGTGTGTGTAGTCGCCATGGGGACAAGACCTCTGATGTTGTAGTCCAAGCGACAGATAAAAGGTGTCGGAGACCTTCTTGTCTATTTAGTGACAGTCGCTTTAGTGTGACTGTGGTAGCTTCTGTCACTCCAGCCTTTTCACGGGCCTACTCTGCTGTACACTGCAATAATTTCCTGGACTGCGTTTTCCCAGTAAGATCAATATTGCTGTGACTTTAAAGTCACAACATTTATGCAATTGCTCCAATTGCTTAATATTAATTAATTCATCCATCCATCCATTTTCTGAGCCGCTTCTCCTCACTAGGGTCGCGGGCGTGCTGGAGCCTATCCCAGCTGTCATCGGGCAGGAGGCGGGGTACACCCTGAACTGGTTGCCAGCCAATCGCAGGGCACATACAAACAAACAACCAGTCGCACTCACAGTCACAGTCACACCTACAGGCAATTTAGAGTCTCCAATCAATGCATGTTTTTGGGATGTGGGAGGAAACCGGAGTGCCCGGAGAAAACCCACGCAGACACGGGGAGAACATGCAAACTCCACACAGGCGGGACCGGGGATTGAACCCGGGTCCTCAGAACTGTGAGGCTGACACGCTAACCAGTCGGCCACCGTGCCGCTAATGAATTCATATTCATCTGAATTGATATGTACGTCAAGTACGTTTCTCAAGGGGTCTTGCCCAGCTTGTCTGTCCAATTTGGGTTTGTAAACCACCGTAATGATTAACAGATCATTGCAGAGGGCAGTGTTGCATCACTTAGGATTTGAGATCTTTTTAGCTTTTAGGTTGAAGATAAAGATCAGGGGGTGAATTTGGTCTTGTCACGTCAATTATGATGGACAGAAATGTCAACACTTTGGAAGTCGGTCAAGTTTAGACACCTCACACTGGAACAGATTAAGTATACGTATGGTATAACTGAGTATTTGTCGCTGTAAGTAGTTAAAAGTGTGTGTTGTGATTGTGAGAAAAGATGACGCAGTTCATTGAGTGACTGACAAACGGCATGTAAAAAACTAATGTTCAACGTTCAACTCCAGCCATGCGGTGGAGCAGAGTTTCTCACTATCATTCTCTCTTATTTCTTAATACATTATTATTTTACTATCCATAGCCCTTTCTCAGTCTTGTTGTTGTTGTTTTATAGTTTGAGGTGTCACAAAAAATGGCGACAAAATCAACATTCCGCTTGCCATCTTTCTTTTTAAACGAAAAGCTAATTTTCTCCGCTTTTTTTGTCCAAAAACTCTGTTTTTGGTGAAACCAACCCATGTTCTTCTACTAAGTATGAGGAAGGTAGAAACAGACTTTTTTTCCAGGTAAAAGAAGAGTAATTTTTTCAGCAGGATCAGTGCTTACGTTGTCGTAGAACTCTCTTTTTCTTGAGACATCAGGCAAAATGATGTTAAAAAACTGCTGTCAATGTGGGGAACTCAGCAGGCTCGTTAGTTAAGCATGTTAAATAGTATACCCAAATTGCTCTGTTGTCATCTCTTTGCTGCTCACAGCCCCAAGGGGACATATTAGCATCTGGTCACCGCTATGATATTCTGCGATTTATGACCGAGCATTGCAGTCTTTACTTCTGACAGGGTCTCTCAGCATTCACAGGGAATGTCTACGTAAATTTAAAATTTCTATAATTTTAATACGAGGGATGCAATACAATACTAATTGTCAACTACTTTCAATTTTAACAAATGTGTGTGTAAACTTAATCCAAACCAACAAACAGCACGCAGAACACTCGCAAAGGCTTTAAAAGAGCTTTAGGGATACGGCGCAGATTGGATTGAGAGCGTGACAGACAATTTACAGAAAAGGACACATGAGAGATGGAAAGAAAATTCAATGTGGCACCTATAGGAAATGAGAGGCACAAGAAGGGCAGCGAAATTATCCTACTTGAATGTTTTGATTGTATGGAAGTATAATGGCAGGGTGTGAAGGTGAAATAAATAATTTGGATGTAACGCCACTTGAGTGGGTTAGTGCAAAGCCCTAAACAAATTGGCTATTTGCTCACTGCACCATGACGCTTGCGAAAAGCAAATGTTCTCACGCTCCTCATTCAGGAATCACCATTTTGCTCTCCTTTTGAAATTCACAATAAATTACCTCATTCACACAGACCTGCAAAAACTGAAAACCAATAACTTATAGCTGACCGTGAAACTTCACACAGAAACACTTCATGCATGGCATTTACACCAACGTTTGTCCTCATGCAATCATCTTTTAAAATACCCTTCCAAGGTGCGGATATACTATTTTACAGTAGTTTCCGCAATGCCTCAATAGATAATCCACCTGGATATCTATGAAGGTTTCTATCTATTCGGTTTGCGCGCTGCTTAGTGTGATTCTTGCTTGGAAAGTTGCCAGCAGAACCCATGATTCTGCTCTGATATGAACCTAACCAAAAGCTTCCGTGATTTACTTGCAGACTAAAACAAATGTGATGGTTTGGCACAAATGACAATATGTATGTATAAAGACCCAGTGTGCCCTATAAGCTGCACAGTTCAGCAAAAAGCATGACTTGGGAGACAAACCGGGCAGCCATACAGCTGAGTGACTACTGCTTCAATGCAGGGGGAAAAAAAGGCCAACAATTCCGAAGTCTCTGCGCACCAAATCGATGTGTAGAGGGCCTCAATCTGCAAACCGTTCAAAGATGTTTAGACTGAGACTGCGGAACACTTTCTCCCACTGGAGTTTCCATCCATAACAAACTGAAGAGGTCGAAACAGGAAAGGTGCTAAGGACAAAAGCATGGCACAAATCCATAATGTCTTTCTTCTCAAATTCCTTGGGTTCCAGCAGAGCCAACCAGCAAACACAACAGTGGCACAGAGTGAGAGGAGGAAGGCGAAAGAGAGCAGGGAAACACTGAGTTCCACTGTGAACCAAAGCATTGTTAGAACTGAGAAGATAAATTTTTCCTTGCAGGTTTTCTAGATGGCTCGAATAACATGTAACGTTTCGAGCCACTGTGGTGGAGATAAAAAAAAAAAAACATCCACATTATTGTTTTCATGGCCCTGATCAGGTGAGGAAATGGACTCCCATTCGAAATAATGCATGTACATCATGTACTGTCAGGTCTGCAGGCAATAATACCGCAAATAGCAGTAGTATGTCAGTGAATAGTAGGTCTGTGGGTGCATCTCATAATTGCAGCTAATACGGGTAAAATACAGGTAATGCAGCATAGGGCTTTTGTCAGCTTTTGAATTTGTGGGTGTAATGATGTTTCAAATGTGATCCTACATACAGCAGTTTGGCACCAAGCTTTTAGTGCTTTCACACATTTTAGTCTTTTCACCTAATCAGCTCTGCAAGTCGCAGTTACGAACCTTCGAATTTGGGAGGACGAGATGAAAATGGAGAGGTGTGCATATGTGGGTCGAAACATGAATAATGCGACATATGTTTATTCATCTGGACAAGGATTTTTTTTGTTTTCTTTTGCAAAAATAATGCATTAACAAAAATGCTGAAAAGCTTTAAGTTTGTGTGCCTCATGCAAGCATCTTTTTTAAATTAAATGATCTTAATCAAATGTTTACAAGGTGATCTTTTATTATCGTTTTCACGCTGTAAAAAAATATTCTAGCTTTGGCAGTATGAATTGATCTTGGCATCCAGTTTCAAACTAATTACATTTTCAAATGAATGAAATGACAAATGAGGGTGCAAAAACAAAACAATGGTAACAGATAATTGGGTCAACATAATTCAATTTGGGATAGGTTTACCTCAGTTTGTTTTTGTTCCTCTTCTTTTTTGTGTCCTTTTTGTGTTTGTTTTTGTTCAGGATCGAATACCAGAGGGTCAAGGGCAAAGCCTGCAGATACAGTATCTACTCCTCCCACTCCTCGGATTTCAGTCATCCCTTCCCTAATCCCACAACCCTTTCCTTCCTCTCAATATCGACGCTATTTATTCTCTTTAGTAAACAACCATAATTTTGCAGTGGACCTTTTAAGTGAACCAATTATAGTTACTTATGAAAGAATACATTAATGTATTGTTTTTCTCTACATGCACCCATGGTCAGTAGCAATTAAGGGTCTTAATTTAGTCATCTTCAAATATGACGAATGGATCCCCCTGCTTTTTACATCTGTTAAAAGTGTTTTTTATTAGGTTTGCATCAGTATCAGATCTCAGCAACTAAGCAGGTCATCATCCAACCATAACCTGGAAAATAAGTCACCTTAAAGTCTCAAACATCTCACGTCACTGACTTAGAATAAAGAATTATTTATAATGGTAATAACTTCAATTGTAGCTACCTTGTCCGCAGGTTCCCGGGACTGGATGGCCCGTCATAAATGGACAAGATGTCAAAGTCTTCCTCCAGGGCAAAGCCTTGAAACACCAGCTGTATCCGGTTGTGCTCAGCTGCCACAATCACCCACGTGCAGTTGGCATAGTTGGGATAACCGTAAGGGTAGCCGGGGCTCTCTATCGTCCCATTGGAACTGTGTAGTGTATAGCTACAGTTCTGAGCTGGAAAGAGAAAAAGGACAGGTTTTAAAAAGTGTATTACACAAGTGTAGACAGCTAGCATCATATGCAGCAACTATCATTATTCTGATCTGAGAAAAAGGCCTCCACTTTATTAACAAAGCAATAGCACTTCCATTATGTCAAAGTTTCACTTTCTCAATTAGTAGTAGATTTACACATAAATGCATGACATGTCTCGAGGAGGGTACCGGTACATACATAATGTACACAATGTAGTACAAGAAATAAATAAACTGAAAAGAAATGTAGAGATTGGGTTTTCATCAAGTCCAATTGGGAAAATATTGCAACTATATTTTCCGCAGCTTCCATTCACTGAGTTGTAATTTGTGTCTAAATGCATTCATGTGAACATTTTTATTTTAATTTTTACCATATTGATAATGACCACTTTGTCATTAAGTTGGTCAAGTTTACAGTATCTTTTGTAAAATAACATACACGTTATGTTTAAACATGAAGTGTTTGTAGCTTTAAAAAAGTCCTAATATGATTATATTTTGCATGCAAAGCATGTTAACGTGTGGTCATGGGTGCACAGTGGACGCTGCAGTCAGTAGATATCATCCCTGATGCATGAAGAAGCATGCTATTAAGAAGAAGCATGCTATTAATAAATATTAAATCTCTCTCTTTTTGTTTGCTGAAGCCACATCCCTAAATCATTATGCAGACTGCATACAATGGAATTAGAAGAGAATAATTGGAGGGCATCTGTTATCTGTAGAGCTGACATTATTCAAATGGAACAAGCAAACACAAAATACGGATTTGATCTTTGTTTTGTTTCTCCTGAAGATCCACCAAAACCTGCATTCTTGTTTGCTGCAAACTAATGCACATACAAATCAAAACCATTTGACAGCCAAGACAAAAAAAATATCAAGAAACTACACTTTGATTTAAACCAATAATATATATACTATAATTACTGTTTATCCAAGTGGTGGATTTACAGTGGACATGCAAGCTACGGAATTCTGTTCTGTGATATTGTTTGCTTGTAGTGTATTTGACAGAACTTTCCAAAAGTTTAGAAATTTTGAATTTTTAAAACTTTGTTCTGTAGAATAGAAAGCACATAAACACACACACCCATGCGAAAGCAGTGCAGAAAGGTTTGATGGACATCAGCAGCTCATGCAATACAGTAGCACATCGGCGCCACAGTTTGTGTATCATGCCACCGTTGAATTCCCAGGGAAAGCCCCTGGGAATTAAAGGGTGGCTTGCGAAAAGAACAAGCAGGAGACAATCAGACATCCTCTTTTGAGGCGCTGCGCATGTGCCTGACCCCATCCAAAAACTGCCTAATGTGTGTGAAATGCATTTTAAGTGTAGAAAGCTGCACCCAACTGCTGGAATCTGCTGCCGTTTTAATTCTTTCTTCAGAAAGCCTCTTTATTAATATAAAATGTAATTAAAAATAACCAATTTGAGTTCGGTTATTGTGAGATAACCGTGCAACGGTATTTCTATTCATATAACCGCCTCTCATTTAACCAGAAAAAAAAGACCAAAGAAATCACCATTTTTTTTTTCATTAAAGCTTTGAAATGGGCCCAGCAAGTCAGAAGCTACCCTCCCATTAGCATCAGGTCAATACTAATATCCACGTAAAACCTCCACATCCACCTCTACCTTATTTTTATACACCCAGTTAGGTCAGTAAGCTCCCTTCATTACAAGCTTCCATCAGGCCAATCCATTGCGCATTCAAGCAGCCTGATGGAGGATCGAATAGGGTCAGATTAGGCAGAGAACCTCTTGTAAACAGTCCATAGGAGATTCAGGTGCGAATGACAAAACATAACCTGTGAACTGAAGGCAAACGCATTTCTAATCATCTGTTATAATAAAGATATGAATATTATGTTGTGGTAAAAATTCCAAGGCGTAGAGGGGGTCCGGTTTGGTGGCCTCAGTATTGGATCTCTGCTTTTTTGCAGATGATGTGGTTCTGTTAGCTTCATCAAGCCGTGACCTCCAACTCTCATTGGAGCAGTTCGCAGCCGAGTGTGAAGCGGCTGGGATGAGAATCAGCACCTCCAAATCTGAGACCATGGTCCTCAGTCGGAAAAGAGTGGCGTGCCCTCTCCAGGTCGGGGATGAGATCCTGCCCCAAGTGAAGGAGTTCAAGTATCTTGGGGTCTTGTTCACGAGTGAGGGAAGAATGGAACGGGAGATCGACAGGCGGATCGGTGCAGCGTCTGCAGTGATGCGGACTTTGTATCGATCCGTTGTGGTAAAGAAGGAGCTAAGCCGAAAGGCGAAACTCTCGATTTACCGGTCGATCTACGTTCCTACCCTCAGCTATGGTCACGAGCTGTGGGTCGTGACCGAAAGAACGAGATCCCGGACACAAGCGGCCGAAATGAGTTTCCTCCGCAGGGTGTCCGGGCTCTCCCTTAGAGATAGGGTGAGAAGCTTGCTTATCCGGGAGGATCTCAGAGTAGAGCCATTGCTCCTTCACATCGAGAGGAGCCAGATGAGGTGGCTGGGGCATCTGATTCTGATGCCTCCCGGATGCCTCCCCAGTGAGGTGTTCCGGGCACGTCGCACCGGGAGGAGACCCCGGGGACGACCCAGGACACGCTGGAGAGACTACATCTCTCGGCTGGCCTGGGAACGCCTCGGGATCCCCCCGGAAGAGATAGATGAAGTGGCTGAGGAAAGGGAAGTCTGGGCGTCCCTGCTAAAGCTACTGCCCCCGCAACCCAACCTCGGATAAGCGGTAGAAGATGGATGGATGGATGGATAAAAATTCCAGTGAGAAGAGTGTAACAGAAATCCAATTTGGGTATATATGACAATGGCGTGTAATTGTAAGCACGAGATTGGTTAGGCTGCATGTGTTCTCACAGGTTTCAGAAAAATGAAAAAACATCATAAAGATATTTCAAAGCATGATGATTCATGCGGCGGCGCGGTGGTCGACTGGTTAGCACATCTGCCTCACAGTTCTGGGGACCGGGTTTCAAATCCCGGCCCCGCCTGTGTGCACGTTTGCATGTTCTCCCGTACCTGGGTGGGTTTTCTCTGGACACTCCGGTTTCGTCCCACATCCCAAAAACATCCATGGTGGTAGATTGATTGAGGTCTCTAAATTGCCCGTAGGTGTGAACGTGAGTGCGAATGGTTGTTTGTTTCTATGTGCCCTGCGATTGGTTGGTGACCAGTTCGGGGTGTACTCCGTCTCCCGCCTGAAGATAGCTGGGATAGGCTCCAGCAGCCCGCGACCCTAGTGAGGTTAAGCGGTAAAGAAAATGGATGGATGGATGATTCATGCCAAGTGGCCAATGTTAGAATCAATGCTGACACACAATGTTGGCTTAAAGAGGAGGTAAGTGCTTTTAAAGTGGTTGCTTGCTCACTTATTTGAAGTCAAGAACTTTTCTTTTCTGCTGAGAAGTCAACACTTGATGAACGACTTCATACGGTGAATAGAACTATTTTGAATAATATACAACACCGATTACTTGCAAGAGTTCTATTGTTGACATGGAGAGCTATGTGGCTAGTACATCTGCCACAGAGTCAAGAAGTTCTGGGTTTGAATCTGGGTTCGGATCATTTCTGTAGTGTTTGCACGCTCTCCCCCACAGATTGTGACCCTGAAGAGGATTGCAATTTGGAATTAATAAACACATATTTGCAAAGTCCTTTTTTCCATTTCTTGTCCCATTGATTATCATTTAATTTATACAAATCCTCTTTAAGTCAAAATTCGTCCAGGGTATAATTTTAGGTATATGTAGACTGTAATTATCCTCACTATGAGTCAGCTTGAGAGGAACAGCATCCGTGACTGTTTTCTGGTTTAGTGTGTAATTAATATATTTTAGAAAATGTTTTTTTTTTCTGTGTTAAATGTAAACTGAGGCATTGCAATGCTACTCTGTGTTGCTTTGAAAGCTTAGAGGCTTTGATTAACAGGACCAGTTCTCGGGGCATCCATGAATAATTGAAACTTCACCTGTGGTGCATTATGAAATTAGCTGTTGGGGGCTGGTGACCTACACTGAAGCTCCTCAGTGTAGATTCAAAGGGAAGCGCCTGGCCGCCAGTCAGCCCTCGTAATATGCCAGTAAGCGAAGTCTGGCTGCGTTGCAGAGTAAAATGTCATCGTTTCTCGAGTTGCAAAAACGCTGCTTCAGCGACTGGTGCTAGGGGAACAATGTGTTTGGATTGTTCACATTGTAGTGCGAATGTGAACTTTCAACAGATAGCGAGCGGTGTTTATCATTCACAGTGTTGGTCTCTGCGCCGCAGGCTACTCCGCAGCTGGCACTAAACTTCTCCAGTCTGCACGCTGCCAAATGGGCGCACAGGGAGAGGTGTGACCTTGCCTGAGAAGCACTCCGGGCCTTTACTTGTATGTTTATTATGTGTGCGAGAAGAGCTATAGTGTTTGCTTGACAGCGTGCTGCGACACTTTGAGGAATTTACGTGCCCTGTGCTGCACTACTGTACGTGAGGACACAGTGAAGGAGAGAGGGAACAGAGGAGAGCGAGGGTGTGATGGCAGGCAAAAGGTCTACAAAATCATAGAATTTTGCGGACATGGAAGCGGGATCTTGTATGAAGAGACAAATCTGTAGGCAATAAAAAAAGTGGCAGACTGGAAGAAATGAAAGTGGAAGGACAGCGTTTGTGTGTGTGTGTGTGTGAAGGTCAGCAGGGGGAAGAACAATGTCCAGCAAGAAAGAGTATATAGAAAAAGAGGAAAACACAGACAAGGGTATTTTCTGTGTTGTGCTGCTAATGAGGTCACAGGTGAGCAGTGTGATATTTGCAGCAAGACTGCAGTTTGAGAGCGGATCTTAGAGGACTATCGGAAGGTATTGGAAGACGATGGCACGTGATATAACTGTCCTGTCTCTTTGTTGATGTTACATGGAAAAAAAAAAAAAACTTACGACAGCATGCACACACCTACATGAGCTTTTATGACATCCTGGTCAAGATCCATTGGCGTTTACAATGGCGCCGTGATTTATAAATTTAATTCGTTCTGGGACCACGCAAGTTAGGGAAACACCGTTAATCCATTCCAGCACTTGTGCTCCCTCTTGGGCAGTATAATACATTCATCCAGACACAACGAAAAAGAGTTTCATAACTGAGTGACTCAGCGGGGTGCAGTAACAGTAGTCGTTTTCGCAGAGGATAAAGAATATATTCCTGCCGTTCATGCACCGTTTATGTTCAAATATCCATTGTTTAAAGTATTATAACATCACCACATAGATGCTATTTGCCGGTCCGTCTACGTCGTTTTACATTGTGTGTTAGGATTAAGCTAGCGGACATTCAAACTGATGTGGTTGCACATCGAACTCATTCAAGCATGCCTTTATAAGCCTTGCTTTGTGCACTGGAGCCCAGTTGCACTGGAACAGAAAGCAGCCTCACTCACTCAAAAGTGCAAAAAATAAAGCATTAAATTGTACAAAAGTGTCTTCAGGAGAGTTCCCTTCACTGGATCGAAGTGGGAACCCCACAAAAACAGCCATTTATCTCCACACTAAACTTAATGGGCACAATGCAGTCAGGCAGGTTACATTCTCCTGGTCAAGGACAAAATTTGTCTATTAGACTGCCAAATAGAGATGCATAATTTGTCACTCTACAGAACACATTTTCACTGCTATGGAGTCCAGTGATAGCGAGCATCCAACACTTGGAATTGTGCTTGAAAAAGCAATAATGCTCCCAGAGCACACTGTTTATGCCACGTAAGGATGGAAGTGTTGCATTTTCTAACCACATTCACTTTGCAATAACAGCTGATTTGGGGTTTATTTGACAGAAGAAATTTCACACACTGACTTGTTGCAAACAGAAGACTTCTGTTACTGTGCCACACCATGTTCTTTTTCAATATTTTTGAAGTGAAATTGCATAACTGGACCTGATGAATTGTAGAAAGCAATAGTGTGGTAATGGGAGGGAATAAAAAACTTGTATATATAACTCACAAGATTCCCTGACACACATGATGACAGGTCAACTGTTTTTGTTCTACAACACAGTATCTACTGTTAGGGTGCTGATTAAAGTCAATGTTTACCAATTTGATACACATTTCTGACTAACCAAAAAACACCCAAGAATTAGCAACCTGCTGATGAGAAGAAGCAAAGAAAATATTCAATTTGTAGCTTGTTTTCCTAGGTTTGCAGTGATTCATAGCCTCTAAACAAATGTATTTAACAAACCAAACAAGCACACATTTAAAGAAAAGTCTTTTGAAGAGGTGCACATTAATTGCTGACATGAGAGCTTGCACAAATTCCTGCCTGTTGTCCGGCCTGGTAAAAATAAATCACAATGGAGCTGGTGTTCTCTCAAACACAGAGAGAAACAGACATGCAGGCGGTGCAGGCTGGTGGCCTCTTCCAGCTGGGTCATTTTTAACTAGCAGTACCAGCCAAGAAGCCCATTTCTCAATTTACTGAAGCATTCTACTAAGTAGAGAAAGAGAGTCAATAGAGATATTATTTCTCCTCATTATCCCACTCGAACAGCACCATGTTTATTCTTTGCAGCAATGAAGAACGCCACTCCTCAGCAGCCCACACGCAAAGCTTAAAGATGATGAACAGAAAAATACCCCTTTCACAGTCAAAGGCATGTTATACTTGATGATCCCCACTTTCACAAAGACTCCTGTTTCTGTGGGAGTGTTTCTATCACTTTTGCACAGTATAAACCCAATTGAAAAAAGAAAAAAAAGATACAAGCTCAATGCATGGTGCTGTTCAAGAAGCCTCATTAACGGCTCGCCTTATTGAAGAGGCGTGTTGTTGCCCTGGCAATGACACCAAATAGCAGGAAAACATGAAGACAAATCCCTATCTTTCAATTATTTATTATTGCTGCAGTCCGCCTCAACACTTAATGTGGCACACTCACACATTTGTGCAACCAAGTGCACATTCCAGTCTGAATTCCATCCATTTGTTTTCCCCTCTACTCCCTGGCACAATTTTGTGTGACACCTAACTTAACAGTGGAAGTCAATTAGCAGCTCATTTTCCCTATTCACACATTTAGTATAATCACTGTGGTGCTAATGCAATATGGGATATAAAAAAAAAAAAAAAAACATTGCAAAAGAAGAATATTCTCAATGAAGGCTATGTGAGCACTTAAGACATTGTTGGTCTTGAACTAATACTCTACAGTTCATTTAGAGGGATCTTTGTCTGCTCTCCTCAGTTGTTTTGCACAGCGCTCTGCATCCTGCTTGATGGGGAAAAAGGACACCTTCTTGTGGGTAATCCGTAGATTGTAGGTATAGATTGCTTTCAAAGCAGCACTCTTTCCGTGCAGTCTAATTGTGTAGAAGTCGAAAGAGGAACTGACCACACAGCTCAACTGATTTGTTGGTGCAGTAAACATTTTCCTATCAGAGTTTACAGTCTAAGTCATTACTATCAAGTCTTAGTTTGGGACGTCATTAAATTTATGTTTTAGAATTATGGCTTCATTTAGAGGGGGATCGCTCTATATAATGCTGGAAATGCTTGAGGTGGCCATGATAAAGTGATGCCCAATGTGGACTGAATCAGGACAAACGTCTCCTATAATAATTAATTTATGGTCAACATGTGGCAGGTTTCATTTTTAATTTTGCATCAATACAAAAAAAAATAATAAAAATTGGAAACTTATTGGCTTGGGTACAACTGCACAAAATAAAATAAAGAATTGCGATTTTTCAGAAATTGTGCATGGATGTTTTTGTTTTTTTTTTCCCCAGGGTAAAAATGACAAAGAATTAGTTATGTGTAACACTGTTTAATACATCATAAGATCTTATAGCAATGTATATACTGTATGTAATTATGCCCCATGAGCAGGCTGTGACAATAGAGGGAGCAATTTGACTGAACCTGAGTGCTATGTTCTTCTGATTGTTCTTCTTTTTTTTAGCAATTGCAAAAAAGACAATCATACATATGACAATCTTTTGGCAAATCATCAAAACAAGGATGATATGAAACATATATAATAATAAAAACACAATAAATTATAATAGAGTACTTTGACCCAGTTCAATATTAACACAATATTTTTGTTCTTTAATAATTATTCTCCATTGAGGATATGCTGAAGGTCCAAACTCACAAATTGCTGAGTAAAGATTAATCGAGAATGGCCTGTTCTGCCCTCCACAAGAATTCAAATTAACGTATAGACGTGTTAAGTACAACATGATCCCGTTTTTCAAGCAGAGTCGCGTACACAATACTGTAAGCAGGGAGATTCTTGTAACTGTTATATATTAAACCCAAGAGGGAGATGTGAGCCAAAGGCCAGTTCGTTAGAGCCCCAGTAGGACTATTTCATCTACCACCAGGCGATGGCTGGAAAGCACATGATCAATCAGCTCATTTTAACTGAGTGTGGAACGCGTTAACCTTTCGATTCTGATGCAAAGTGCCCCCCACGAAGGCTTGTGTGTGTGTGTGTGTGTGTGTGAGTGGGTGGGTGTCTGTCAGGAGTAGATAACAATCATCATGAATCAGCTGCATCAGCCCACACACACTCTTCTTTTGGTTTGGATTTAGTTACGATGAAAAGCTTTTTTTGTAATTACAATGAACTTCATTTACTTGTATGTAAATTATGGCAGTTTTAAATATTCATTTAGATTTTTTTTTCTAAAGGAACAACTGTTGTTGTTTCTTTGTGCAGGTAATAGAATTACACCCTATTTCACCTAAAGTACTGCAACTACAGGTAACCAACACATGCAGCAATAGTTTTCTCTACACAATTCCACTGCACCATTCCAAAATAAAATTCAAAAATACCTCAGGCAGATTGTGTCTAGCTTGGCTATAAAGTGAAATGAAGAAGGGAAAGTAACATGACAAAGACAAGGACAAGTTAGCTGCTCTAAATCTAATCTCCAATCTCCTGGATCATTGCAGTCAGATAAGACCAGCTAACGTCAGAAAGCCAATGAAAGCCTTTCCCTGATCTTTGCGTCTTTACAAGACAGCCAGGGCATCTACATCAGTCCCTTTCTATGGGAGGATTTAGACAAAATTCCCTTGTCTGACAGTGACAGTAGCATAGGGAGAGTAGAAAAAAAAAACTCAAAATCATGTCTTTGGCAGCTTTCTCTTCCATATATGGGGATGCAAGGTACGTGTTGATTTATTTTTACCTTAAGATAGAGAATTAATTTTCTGAAGTGTGATAGCAGTGGAGTTGCAGCGGTTGCAACTGTAACACATGCTGACATCAGCCAGCTGCCCGCAGCAACCAAACATCTCCACTGGGAGATTGTGGTAGGAAAGGTGAACATGGTATTCCAGTACGAATGCATACAGAACACAGTGGTGATTGCACTGAACTCATGTAATACAATGCAATACTGTATATGAATCTTTTGCTCCACAGTAGGATTGGGGGAAAAACTACCATCAATCGAAGTGTGGGGCATAGACAAAAGACAAAACTCCAGTATGCAGCCTTCTACGGAGTGACCTCATTTAGGATTTGTTTGCGATATGAGCAGTCATTCAGCCATTTTTTTTTGCTTTGCTGTTTTTGCAAGTCTTCCCAAAAGAGGCTTCAAGCTGTTTATTGTCAATCACGATTCAATTTTTAGCTAAAATAAAAATAAAACCAAGAAAATTACACATTGTGTGTTAAAAAAACAACAACATAACTTTACCTTACAGTCCACTAGCTTTATGCCAACACATATTGGGAAATTCCATAGACAGGCTAACTAATAGCATCGGTGTCGCAGCAACTGATATTTGAACACAAATGGTTGAGCAACACATTTTGAAAGATAATATAACAATAGTCACAGGAATATATTACCAATAGCAATATTACTGTGGCTTACTAAAATTAGTTGTGACATCTCTATGTACCGAATGTCCGTATGTCTGCAACACATCAGGGAAAAGCTTATATGTCATTTGTTTTTCATCACTAAACTTCCGACTTGCTTCCAGTCAGAAAAATTATTGCTTTGACTGTACTGTGCATATTGTTCAATAATAATACAAAGTTTTACGGCAAATACCATTAAAGTCCTATTCCATTGTTTCGTGCTTAATAGGGGAAACGTCTGATAGAACAATTGTATGTACTGTTCCTCCATCTCAGTAAGTGCCACTTTAATCAGTCAATTGCAAAAGGACATCAGACTTTTGAGTTCAGAAGCTTGAACTTTGTCTGTGCGTGTGTGCACGTGTACATGTGTGTTTGTGAGTGTGTGTGTGTGTGTAAAAGTCAATGAGCCACTGCATACTAGCAAATGGCTGCATGTATGCATTTATGACTATTTTGGGGAAAGTCTGCCAGCGTGCATGAATTAGTAAGCGAGCGAGAGAGTATGAGTCACCGTTGTGGCTGAGATTAGCGCGCGGCGACAGAGCTGAAGCCATCTGGAAACGGATGACAGCGCGATTGGGAGGAGCGAGAGAGGGCGGTGACGAAGGGAGACGACAGAAACATCAGCAGGTGGTATTAGGACTTCCAAAACAGCACGACTCCAGGAAACACTCACGGCCTCTTTTACACTAGCCGATGACCTGCTTGTCAACACTTTCATCATGTGAGATTGAAATACGGTGACAGCTCACTACAAAAACATGAATAAGCACACACTCACTTAGCACGCACTGCTATTTGTCCAAACAGGAGTCTCCTTAATGACTGATAAGAAAACGAGCTCTCCAAATTGATCATTTACTATACGGCGGAAAATCACCCGACACTCCAAAGGCACATAAACCCAAAGCTCCTCTTAATAGTTATTTCCCATCTTTGCATTGTCTTTTCCTGCTTCTTGGCACAATCTTCCTCACGACCGTCGCTCAACACCTTCGCAGTCTCTCCCTCTCTTGACCGCACAGATATTATGTATTCCACACACTCGCTGGTTTGGAATAAATATGCTACCTTATGTGTTTCCTTTCTCCATTTATTGCGCACCGGTGAATGTGGATAGCAGATGGGAGATAGGAGGCAACAGAGCATGCGGCAGATTAGAGATAGAATGTAGCAGGAGGACAGGTGGGAGAGAGGTTAGATGAAGCAATGGCAACGTTAATTGCATCGGACATATGGGAGTGGTTGGCCAACGTTTGGGCCAATATGTCTTCCAGGAAGTCAATAGTACATTATTTTAGGGGCCTGGTCCCGTGAGAATATTCTAGATGTAAAGCAAACACTAATATTTTTAGTTTTAATTGAAGTGCAGAAGACTCAGACCGAAATTTCTGACTTTCGATTCCGGGGGAAAAAAAATAGAACTCTGTTTTGGGCAAATTGGATGTTCCCTGATTTCTGCACAATTACCTGAATCTGATGTCAGTTGTACTTTATACCATCATTTAACACTAGGTGGTTCGACATCAAAAATGGTGTATTTCATTTAGTAAATTGGATGTGGAAAAAAAAAGCTCACAAATTTTGCGCTATTCGCATTGGGATTCAGCCCTTTTCCCCCACCAATAGCAAATATTTGCAAGCAATGGTGACGCCTCCCAATTTTGTTTTCATAGTTTAAACCAATAGACCCCAACCTCATCTTATAACACTATTCTTTTAAATAAATGGCCTACAGATTATTTAATTGAGAAAAAAATGCACCAAAATTTAGAGGACACTGGCACTTTGCACCCTGTAAAAATAACAATGATCATTTCCTATCAACCATGTCATTGTGTTTTGACTCGGTGAAACTCCTGATACCCCAACTAAGATTAATAAAAGTAAGACTAAAAGTAGTTTATGATAATAGTAAAAAAAAAAAAAAAAGTATTGCATGTCAGTAAGTCTGACCGGGATTTGCCTTCAGTTCACTTCCGCTCACACATTCCCTTCATTTAAAAATGACTCGCATTTGCCTAATTTAGTATGAAATTAGAAGCAGAAATCTGATCAGATCTTGTTAGATAGGCTCCTAAAGTGTGACTGTGTCTAATTGGGGGTGCAAAGCCATGAAAACATTGGAGAAATCCCAATTTCAAGAGCCAGCTTGCGATCCAGCGAGAAGCAGCTGCTTGCTGGGGTCGTTGGCTGCTAGAGCTGTCTATGGTCCTGAAATCAGACTGAGTACATTTGCACTTGCAATATGGAAATGCAAGATGCATCAAAATTTGCAACATGCCGTGGAACCTCGACTTTCCCGGTTAATCCATTCAAAAAGTCTGACGAAAACTGAAGCAATATTTCCTATTGGAAACAATTTGTGAAAATTGAACTTTCTTTGGTCCCATGGGGGCTTGTTAGGCAGTCACACTCAATAAATGAGCATTAAAAAAAAAGTTACAAATGCTCCCCTTGGACGCGCAAGGTGATGCTTACTCAAAAAGAAAACACTCAATAAAGTTGCGCAAACTACATGGGATGCTTTGTGCGGGCGCTCTATCCCAGGAAATGAGTGGCTCAAATGAGTCACAAAGGCAAGCAAATGTTTGGTACAGACTGTTTTCAACTGTTTGAAAACCAATGGGATGTACGAAAACTGGGACAAAAGTTCGCCCCCCGCCCCCCAAAAAAATCATCCAAAAAAATCACAGAAACTAGGGCCTACGAAAACCGAGATTCCATTTCACATCGATGTTGGATACCTTATAGCTCTGCATGAGTGATTCAGTATATTACACATAATTTTTAGTATGACGCAGACTCCAAACTAAACAACAAAAATGAGTCATTGTTATCCTCATAAAGGCACAATCAGAACCTTCTCATCTAATGTCTGGATTATGTGAGTGCATTTAATTCCTTTCTGTGGATAATTGGAGCACAATGCAATTAACTACTAGACACACACACACAAAAAAAAGATTGCATCTGTTCAGAATCAGAATCAGAATCAGAATCAGAATCATCTTTATTTGCCAAGTATGTCCAAATAAAGATGATTCTGATCATCTTTATTTGATCATGATTCTATGACTGTGTAAATGCAAGGCGATGCTATGAAGTTAAAGCAAACTCTTTTAGATTGTATAGCATTACTGTGGGTTGCATCATCATCATCATCATAGCAAAAAAAAAAACAGATATGCAGCAGAAGATGAAGCCTGATCAGACACTTCTGGAGCCAGAACCAGTCTGCAGACGTCATCCTCTCTCAACCACCCTCAGGTTCTTTCCTCCGTGGGTTTGAGCTTGATTACCGCTTATTGAGCGACAGGTCCTCCGGGAATGTTGTTTTTGATCACTCGGAGCTCTCTTTGACACGTCTCTCGACACCTCTCGGGAGACACCGTGAGAGTGCACAGAGAGGTTACAATGTTGTTTTAAAGTCAGGCGCTGTTGGGCAAATGAATACCTCTTATGCACCCGAGGCGAGTTGACTGCCGCTTGTCAAACACAGCCTACAGATGAAGAACATTTGTATGGTTTGAATCGTTATGTTCAATCCATCTTGGGACAGGATACATGAGCTACAGGCCTCATTTCTTGAATCAATCCACCTCTCATCTTAGTGTGGGGCTCTGGTGCCCCTTAATGGGGGGATGGGGCAACTGCTGGTGACTCCCGTGCAGGAACGCACAAATCGCAATCGTCCACTGACCTCCAAGAGAGGTGGGACACTTTCAGTAAATAAGAGCTCCCTGGATTCAGATTAAACACCCTGATGAGCATTTCTCCATTGAATAATACTGAACACTTGAGAGTAAAAACAAAATTGCTTGATGACACAAGTTTGGTCATCTGGTGGGTGGAAGAACATTTTAATAAGAGAATATCGCTGAAGCTGAAAAGCACATTCCCACTCACTTGTGGATTATGTGCCAAAAATTGGAGTGGGCGAGAGCCACAATGTACTGCCGTCAAATCCACTGTGGCCTCGTCACTACACGGACTAAGCTAAATATATAAAGTCCAATATATGATCTACGGAGCCAAGACACTGATGTAAACAAAGAAAAGGTTATCGTCACTTCGTCAAAGATTTTAAATTATCTGTTGAATGCTCGACTGCAAGAGTGCGTTGGTCATTAATGCGCGAGAGAGAGAAAAAAGTGGGGGATCTTCTGACGTCTGAAGGCAAAGGAGGATTCAAAAGAAAGACACCCCCACCCCCTCTCTGCGCACACATGAAGACGCATTATGGATGCTGAACGCCTGCTTGCACTTTTTTTTTTTTTTTAGATTTCCCCCTCTTTAACTCTTTCGAATTGGGGGGCACAATTAGCCTAAGACCACCAACAACACCAGCCATGAACACAACTCCTTTGTAAGTCCCCCCTCTCCACTTCTCTCTGTTGGTAGAGGGAGGGGAGGGGGGGGGTGTTCCCCAATTCCACATCAGTTTCCACAATACGCAAGGCATCAGCCATCTTATTTACATAAATGCATTTTTTTTTTAAAAAGCTTTCTAATCTATAACATTGCTGCTGCTTTACATTTCACAAAAGACTTCTATAGTTAGAAGCTCTTGACGCAGCTGCCACCTCTTCCATGTTAAGGTGCAACATCACAAGGCGCATCCTTATGCGTCTAATGAATATGTGTGTGCGTGCGTGTGGTGCCGATTTGCATTCAGCCAGTGGTTGCGGGGTGATAGTGGGTGGTGTCATTGTTAGAGTAGGATGGAAGATGGGGGGGAGCCTGCCGCATTTTACATGACTTCAGCTCTTTTACGGGGACTCACCCTTTACCGATGCGCTGAGAAGCCCCACATAGAGCACAAGCATCACCCGGCTCCACTGACGCGTTCCCCCTCTCATCACAGCAAAAATCCCAATCCTGTCCCCTCTCTGGCGTGCGCATTCCGGTCCCCTCTCGGGTCCGGTTGCCTCGTCCTGACTCGAAGCGGTGTCCATGGCAAAAGCTTCCTCTCCGGGTCTACGCTACAGTGATAGTTCTCAGATGGTTAGAAAAGAGCTATTCACTCGGTGTCGGTGCTGAGAAAAATCCCAATGCATGGAGGAGGCTCGGAGCGAGCAACTGGCTTGAAGCATGTCTTGCAGGCGCCGAACGGCTCAGAGTCTGTTTGAATGGGGGATATATTTCACACCTGGGGAAAAGAGAGCGGGGAGGGATGGGGGGGATCAGCAAACCCAAATGAAACGCTTCAAGTGGAAGCTGGTCGACTCCACGCGGGTAAAAAATCACGGCGATCGCTCGTCTGCTGCTCCACGTATAGGCACGAACCGCGTCAAAACCAAAACGTTCCCCTTCCGACTTGCCGCGCAGCTAAATATCGATCCAGACAGTCACCATTTGCAGGCATGATAATCCCCTTGAAACTAGGATCACGTAAAAATGAGTGGACACCGGTGGAGGAGGGTTGTGATCCGGGAACGGCGGAATAAAACCCCTTTTGGAAAGTTCTCGACCCAGCATCTGTGTGCAAAAAAAAAAAAAAAAAAAAAAAGAATAAAAAAAGAAAAATGTCGGGATCTCGATGTGCGGAGAAAAAGATGCAGTTTGTAGTTATTCCCAGATGTCAACGTGGCGTCTGACAGCGTCGTCTCGGTTCTGTGTGACGACAAGATCAGAATGCGCAGACCTTCTCTCTCCTCTAGCGCTCTCTCTCTCTCTCTCTCTCTCTCTCTCTCTCTCTCTCTCTCTCTCTCTCTCTCTCTCTCTCGCCACCTGCGCCTCTCAGTGAGAATCCACGTGGCCACCCCATTCCAATATCATAAAATCGTTTTTTTTAATGGCAGTAATAAAATTAAATGACCATTCCACTAGGCATTTTTTTTCATGTAAATGATGAGTGATGCGGCAGAAATGACCCCTACCTGAAAAAATAAAATAAAATAAAATAAAAAAAATAAAGAAATGGTGAGTTCATCACTATATGCCATAGCAATCTAAAGCTTCCATGCAAATATATGTAGATGCTGAGTAAAGCCATGGCTTAATCAGGACAACAATCATTCTTAATATCAATACATAATTGTATAATATATATTATTGTATATACAGTATGTACATACATTCGGTTTGATGTGGTATAGGCACGCCCGCCCCATTACTCTGCAAACATCACTGCAATAATCTAGCTCTGCAGCATATCTGGAGCGGACATGCATATTGCTTTAGTGGTCTAATTTTATTATTATTATTTTGTTCAGCTCATCCAAGTTTGCAGGAAAATCAGTACATAAACAGTGTTCTATAAAGAAAGAAGTCTAAAGCAATTAGTCTGGTGACGTTGCTGGCCACTTGCAGAATATCCGATCATATCACCCAGCACGGAACATAAATCTGTTTTTACAAAATCTCCTGACATCAAGTAACAATGTTGAAGTGCACCATCTTACTGAGAACAGTAGCAACCGTGATCAGCAGCTTGTTGTGGAAATATGATTTTTTTATCATCTCCAGATAACTTTGACCAGTAACAGGTTATCCCTCAAAGAAGAAGCGGCCATAAAGTGTATTAAGGTATTAAGGGCTTTAACACTGAATATAAAATAAAATCTAGAATCTGCTGGCCTCCATCTTTATCAATATATTTGAATTGGTTTCACTCCCCATACAACAATAGTGGTAAGTAGTTCTTTCAATATTCACACAATAGCAAGAAATTGACGGTTTTGATGCCCAGAAGTCCCAGAGACAATAACATGTCAACAAAAACACTTGAAAATAATGTAGCAGTTTCGTGGCACTAACACTATAATTCTATTTCAGCAGTTACAATAATTGATCATTTTCATCGTATCACGGCTCCAGCTATGAACAGTGTATCATTCAGTCAGCGGATTGGAAAACTGTTTAACATAGATGCGTCAACATCTGGTTCACTAATCGTGAAATTGGTGTTTAATAGTCTGGAACGTCCATTGGTGAAACTGAATGCCATTTCCACCTCTTGCGTACGGCCGCTGTGATTAGTTTTCTGCAATGCACCGTGCAGGATAATGAAATGTGCACTGGCCTCCAACCTCTGCGATCATAAACAGTCCCACAACACTGGATTCAACTTTGCAAACTTCTTCAACTGCTCACATATTCGGCAAAAAAAAAAAGGACGAAGGTCAATTGCAGGAATTCATGTGAGCCTACATTTATTGCTCAAATTAGAAAAAAATAAAAAATAATCAACACCAGTGTCTTGTAAGTTTCTTAAGGTACTTGGCCTTCTACAGTTCAGTATCTATGCTCCCACTTAGAGATATACAGTTAACAGTATGTATGTAAATGTGACATTAACTCTCACTATTATGCTGATGATACTCAACCATACTTACAGTAACTAACACACACAATTGCTGTATCCAGGAGGCGGGTCTTGGTGAGGTTAAACAGTTGGATGTCCAGTAACGTCTTGCTTCTACACCGTGAGAAAACTTATCTGCTGGTTATTGGTCCTGCCGGACACAGGTCCCTGTTAAAGTACACCATTTTCAATCTTGATAGAAATAGCGATTCCCAAAGTGACTCAGCAGAAAATCCGGGTGTTATATTTGACTCAACGTTTTCCGTTCAACTGCATATTTAAGAACATTACTAGAACTGCATCGTTTTCTTTCTTCGCAATGTTGCTACGATACAGGCCATACTATCCATGTTCACCATCCACCATAGTTCATTATTTATATTTTTTTTTTCACTTTGACTATTTTATTGCTTTCCGGCTTTCCCATGTCTGTGATTAAAACCCTGCAGTGAGTACTAAATGCTGAAACTAGAATCTTGACTAAAACTAGAACGTTTGATCATATTAACCCTATCCTGGCCACCTTGCACTGGCTCCCGGTCCACCTGAGATGTGATTTTAAGGTTTTGTTACTTACCTCCAAAATCTGACATGGCTCAGCACCTTCCTATTATGCTGACTCAGTGGAACCTTATGTTCCATCCTGAGTCTTACGCTCACAACATGATGATCTTTTAGTTACTCAAGTCAGCAGGTTGGAAAGCAGGGTGTTAAACTTTATCACACAGGGGGGGCAAAACTCAAAGCACTTTCTAAGGTTGCGGGCCAAACAAGATTAATATCTTTGAGCAGACTAAAACTGGAAGGAGAGCAGGGAATTACTCCATCGCACAAGAAGAGATTTGTGATTATTTGCAAGCACCGCAAATTCCCGCCATGCAGAATCCGTCGCTGTGGTGGGCCCAGTGGTGGTGTATTTTTGCTACTCACTGTTGGAGACATGGAACTAAACTAAAAGGCACTAATTATACTGTTGAATTGCACCTACCAGCGAGTATGTGTTCAATATTCTGGCCAACTAATGTCATCTCACCAGTTCACATCACTGATCAACCCAGTAAAAAGAATGTGCATAGTCACATGCTGATTGGTCCATGTTTGTGATGTATTGCATGAGAAAAACAGTAGAAATAAAATCCATAAATGCTGTCACATGGGGTAAATGAATTAAATTTATTATTTTATACTGTGTTCGAATCAAACTACAATGTCATAAATAGCCACTAAAATGAAACGTTGCGGTCATTTGCGCAAGACACGTACAATTTGGTTTATACTGTTCTGTATTTGGGTGGGACGGTGACGACTGGTTAGAGCATCTGCCGGGGTTCAATCCCCGGCCCCGCCTGTGTGGAGTTTGCATGGTCTCCCCATGCCTGCGTGGGTTTTCTCCGGGCACGCCGGTTTCCTCCCACATCCCAAAAACATGCATTGGTAGGTTAATTTAAGTCTCTAAATTGCCCCTAGGTGTGAATGTGAGTGCATATGGTTGTTTGTTTATGTGTGCCCTGCGATTGGCTGGCATCCAGTTCAGAGTGTACCCCGCCTCCTGCCCAATGATAGCTGGGATAGGCTCCAGCGCTCCTGCGACCCTTGTGAGGATAAGCAGCTCAGAAAATGGATGGATGGATGTTCTTTATTTGTGTTTTTCTGATGTTTTTTTTACTGTGACTCTGTGACATGTTTCCACTTGAGTTGACGTTAACTGATTCACACATCTTCAAGTGGCTTCGGTCCACTTGCTTGGTGCGCACCAGGGTTTGCATCATTCTGTTTACACTTGACCACATGAACCACAGTAGTGGCCGCCCCAGAGTTTGTAGTAACTGAAGCAAGCGTGACAAGTATGACATTTTCTCCTTCACGCATGGAAACACCCACTCATGTGTAATTACCTTCAGTTTTTCAGACTATCACCTCAAAATTCTGCCATTTAAGTTTTAGAAAAAGAGAGTGAAAGAAAGGCTGGAGTGAACTTAGCAAAGCTGCTTTCATGGCACTGCGATGTTGGCACACATCAACTGGCTGCACGGGTCCCACAACATCCGCAACTGAAACAAAAAGAGGACAAATAATAAATTGACAATTAAAAAAAAGATCCAGTCTTGGCAGACAGAGAAAGATAGCGGCCAAATAGTTTGGTGTAGCGGCCTGATCGATGGGCCGTTACAAATGCAAGGCTGTCAGAAACGAAACACGTTCGAGGGGACGGGAGTGGAGGCGGCTGGCAGAAATTGGACTTACGCATCTGAGCCCATGGTCCTTCTGATTTCTGCTTGTGTAAATGAGTAAATGGCACCGACGGGCCAAATATCTTCCTCTTGACATTCATCTCTCTTCGCAGTGCTAATAAGCCCGTCTCCGAGCTGTTGCTAGGCTACATAGGTTCGTTTGGTCTCGAGCAGGTGGCGAATGACTCGATGTTGATGTTTGTGTACCTCCATCTTCGATATTGATATAACTGAGGCAAACAGGGACTGAATGTGATGAACCCCCGACAATGACACATACTGCTATCACCATTTAACACTCCCTTACATTCTGATGCAGTTTTTTTCTAAGAGGGGATGAAAAATATGTAAAAATACATACATAAATCATTTTTTGGTCAAATTCTAATTAGATGATCCAGTTGACCATAGACACTGTAGATAGATAGATAGATAGATAGATAGATAGATAGATAGATAGATAGATAGATAGATAGATAGATAGATAGATAGATAGATAGATAGATAGATAGATAGATAGATAGATAGATAGAACCAAATAGTCAGTGATAGAAACATCTAGATTGGTTTTGAGGTGGGTGCCAACCATTGCAGATGACTCACTCAATGAATCAATACTTTTATCCAGAAATATGAAGAAGAAACAATATTTGAACCTTGGCGCAGGCATTGTGAGATGCCTAGGGCCTGTTCAAATGTCACATTAATATTTAAGCAGGAAAAAAAAAAAAAAATAGCAGCTGTTAGATTTTTGGATACAAGCAGTGGGAGTTTTACTGCACAAATTATCATAATCTGTTTGAGGGAATTAGTTGTCATGCATTACCGCTGAGTCAACCAACAGCAACTCGCCAACTGTTGAAGATTTTGGCTTTTGCAAGGCTCACATTTTGGATCAAAATCTAATTTGGCTCCGTCATAGAAATGGCATCGTTTAAATAGCAGCAAGAGAGTATGCAACTGCAACGCACCTCCCCCACATTGGTGTGACAGCATGACAATTGGCGTTAGGACAGTTTTCGATATTAGTGATACTGCAGCGTAGGTGCTTTTCAAAAGCAATTTTCGCAAATGGATTTTCCTGAAAATATGACTGCATTTTTTGCACTCTGCTTCCCTTCTATATGTGAATACGCAGACAGTTCAGTGAGCTTTATCTCTTTATTTATTCATTGGGGTTGCCTCTGCACAACCTCCCATGCAATTTCCAGAGGAATACCTTAGAACTACACCTCATCGACACTCGCTTGTCTTTTAAACTAGCTAAGCATTGATCCTCGCATTTTTTGTTTCTCAGGCAAATTGCTTACTTTTACTTTTCTTCTCCACTTTATGGGTCTCCTCATTCTGCAATGATTTTGTACCCTTCTAATCCCTTGTTTAATCTCTCCTCACCCTCACTTGCAAATTAGAACCTGTCCCTTAAAACGAACTTTCTTGCGAGATTTAGGATATAACTTAATCTAAACTTGTTCAATAATGTATTTGTGAAAGAGAGAGTAAAAATCTTATAAAGAGTTATTTTGGTTAAAAACTTCCTTCAAGAAGAGCCTTTTTGAATGCAGACATCCAATTCTAATCTATGCTAATCTTTTGGACTACTGCTATTGTTTCCAACCCATTTAATTTTCAATACAGTATTGTAAATGGTTTGCTCATTATTTCTGGCCATTGTCCTCACAACGTAAAGGTTTTTTTTAATAAGAATTTGTGAGACAAACCTGTATTCTTTTGAATCTATTGTCATAAAGCCAGTAAAAGCCACATCACTTACTTTCAGCGTTAATTTTAGAACCAATTCCAATATGCGACTTTCATTTTTGTGAGTGTGCAGATGGGACTCAATCCTCCACTGGTTCTGATTTTTTTATTTCAATCATTTATGCACATAAGTGCAGCCAGTGTATAATATAATCAATATTGCATTCGATTCAACTATTTCTGGAAGTAGAAAAAAAAAACATCATGCTAAAGTTAAGTCTCATGTGTGCTGCACAAATGTTATTTGTCCTGGTGTCACTCTTGACGGATTCCCCTCATAAGACAACCACAATCAGGGATCATTCTTCATCTCTCCTCCCACTCAATGGACTTCGTCTCCATCATTGTATTCCCTATTGCCCAACACGTTTTCTTTTTCTTTTTTCACCTTCTTCTTTCTGCTACTGAGAGACGGAGTTGTGAGTGAACACAACGGTAACACCCAGTTATAACAGGGTGTACACAGTTGTGCAACCACATAATCTCAGTTGTTTATGTTTTTTACTTCCGTCTAAAATAATTGTTGCTTAATGGCCTAAAATTAGATGTCTAATACAACAGCATTTACAGTATTTCCAATTGAACATGGACTCAATGCATTTGAACACATTTATGGTATAGATAGAAAAGTGCATTCATATCCACTTATTCTGTTGCACATATATTTGCAGTTTTATACAAAATTAGTTCATCTTAAAGGAGGACAGAATAATTGTAAACCTCCAATACGCTTTTTGGGAAGACCAGAAAGCGTTAGAATAGTCAATCCGATTGGTGATGAAAGCATGCATTAGCAGCATCGTGTTAGCCCGAGAGAGTATGAGGTGGACTCTGGCTATGTTCTTCAAGCAATTAAAACCTATTTTTTGTTATATTTTTAATTTGGAATAAAAGCGAGCTCAGAGCCCAGTTTTTTCCACGTCTGATGGATATAAACACAGCGTTTGTCCACTCATCCATTTTCCGTACCGCTTATCCTCACACGGGTCGCGGGCATGCTGGCGCCTATCCCAGCTGATTCTGGGCGAGAGGCAGGGGTACGCCCCAAACTGGTCGCCAGCCAATCGCAGGGCACATATAAACAAACCACCATTCACACTCACATTCACACCTACGGGAAATTTGGAGTCTTCAATTAACCAACCATGCATGTTTTTGGTATGTGGGAGGAAACCGGAGAACACGAAGAAAACACACACAGGCACGGGGAGAACATGCAAAGTACACACAGGTGGGGCTCCGATTTGAAGCACAGGCGAAGTTAAACGTTTCTCTCTCTGGGCCTCAGGAGCGATGAATAAAACTTCAGTTTTGTCCTGGTAAAGCTGGAAAAAAAGTTCTCTTTTCTCATTCAGGAGTTGAAGAGGAAGAAAAGGTGGTTCATAATATGAACTCCCATTGGTCTTGATGCTTATCCAAAGTCTTTTCTATCCTCTCAAAAAATGCAAAGGAGGCGTCATCACCTTCATTGTGCTGATGGAATTTAATTTTCTCCCAAAAGTAAAAGGCTTTTACAAAGTTTTGTCAAAAGGT
The DNA here is from genome assembly GCF_024500275.1 of Phycodurus eques. NCBI lineage: Eukaryota > Metazoa > Chordata > Actinopteri > Syngnathiformes > Syngnathidae > Phycodurus > Phycodurus eques. The sequence goes on from NC_084544.1 coordinate 5,499,826, forward strand.
GTATCACTTCAAGGGTTCACATCAGATGGCAAAATAATAATAAGAAATATAATACAGTGCAAGAAAGACATTTGAAAAAAAATTGTCGGTAAAAATAATGACGCCAAGTGCTGACAAGGTACTTGAATGGTAGGTTAGTTGACGGCTCTAAATTGCCCGTAGATGTGAATGTGAGTGCGAATGGTTGTTTGTTTGTATGTGGCTGGCAACCAGTTCAGGGTGTACCCCGCCTCCTGCCCGATGATAGCTGGGATAGGCTCCAGCGACCCTAGTGAGGAGAAGCAGCTCAGAAAATGGATGGATGGATGGATCACGAAGTATGTTGCAGTGCAGTCCTAAACCTCTACTGTACATGGATTTTGTTGCCTTGAAAAAAAGTAAATCCACCACTTGGCTGCAGCAAGTAGAGACACTGTTGATTCAATCTCAATTAGTTGAGCCAACGGTCTAAAGCTGCAGTCTCATTAGATAAAAGTAAGCCACATTGCACGGCGTAAAATGAGTGGCTCATTATTTGAGGGCATACTCACACTTGATGGCGCTTGCGTTGATCCTTGGCTATGATGGAGTGACGGTCAATCACAGGTTGTTGTCATGGCACCAGAGCTAAAATGTGAGCTAAAATGTAGCACTTGCAGCGTTCATGTGCATAGAAAAGAAAAGAAGAAGAAGAAATATTTGGGGCCGGGATAAGGGGCCAAATTGGGAGGCATTCGCATAACGCAGTCAGCGTAAGCTTTAGCTAGCTAACATGATTGCAGCGCACATTATTGCAAATACATTTACAGTAATCCCCCCGCTATATGGCTACGCAGTCATGCTGTATCACAGATTTTTTGTTGTTGTTGTTGTTGGTAAGTGTTGTTACATATTTATTTACAATACTTTTGTGTTATCCATTGCTCTTGCTCTCTCTCTCCCCATATATTATATGTTTAAAACTGTTTGTATTGTTTTAAAAGTCTTTAAAGACCTATAATTAAGTGTTGTAAATAATACAAAAACATGCCTAGGGTTTACTTGATTAGGGTTAAAAAAAAAAAAAGAGGGTGAAGTAGCGTATATTTATATTGCAGATTTCACAGAGAATACTGGTTCTATGTCCACTTTTCCAAATGCAGAAATAATCATACCATTGTTGTCTAAAATCATGTAGTTCTAAATCACAAACATCTTAACTCCTCGGTAAACATCTCCACACGGAAACATAATGTTCTATAATTTGAAGGGGCCTTGGTTTCACAAGCAAAAAAAATATGTTTTTTTAACTTGTTATGAGTAAGTGCAAACAAGAGGATCCTATATTTAAGTCAACAATAAAAGTGACAGCGTAAAAGGCGCATCACTGCCAGGCTAATATTTTTCTGTCATCCAAATGGCATCACATGTAATCCTCGCCTTATTGTGTTTTTTTGTTTTTTTTTATTATTTGAATGTCAGTGATGCAGCACGCAGTTTTGTGTAGGCACGCACACACACACACACACACACACACACATTTATTTATGAGCGCTCACACACACACACATACACACACACACGTTCATGCAAACACACCTCAGGCCTTGACTCACAAGAGTGTACACAGAGCTAATCACTCCTACAGATGTGCACAAGTGGCTGCAGGATAGCACTACAAAGCAAATTGGCATCAGTGAGGATAATCAATCAATAATCTGGCATCCCCTCCATTTCTAGCACATTTTTCACTTCTTTTGCCCTCAAGTGTCTTCAGTTTTTTTAACAGCGTGACATCAAATGCATTCATGAATGTCAATGAGGCACATCTCAGTCCCGCTAATGTCACCCATATCACTATATCTGCCCAAAAATATTTAAAAAAACATATCAGTCAAAAAATGAGTCAGAAATAATTCCCCTCAGAAGCAGAAGTTTGCGTGTTTATTGTAGAGACAAGCTCACTTTTTGTAAAACTTATTTAAGAATGGGTGGTTGTTCATTTGGAGTTGTTGATGGATCTTGTTGATATTTATTTACACGTCAGTGATTTACAGTATTATCCTTGAACTCAAATCCAGCAGCAAGAATGAACACATTGTGTCCTTATGTGAGTGTGAGTCTGAAGTTTACCATGTTGGGCGATGTCATATTCAGTCATTCACAACAAAACTTTAACTTAGCAAAAAGGTCAATTGAAAAGACGCTCCGATGTAGATGCTTTTAGGGAGGTGATGCTTGTGTGAGAAGGCAGATCCAGGAAGCAACTACAAGACAAGTTCATTCATCCGGGTCTGTGGGAGAAGCAGAGTTGAAATCAGACGGTGAAATGTGTCACCCTTGTAAAACATTGAGTAGTGCACTTGGAATGGGAAGAGCCGTCTCGGAACACGGCCTCGTCCAAGGATAGACCTGCTACATCGAATTACAGTCCTTCTGCTTGCACGTAGCCTCAATATGAATGTTTGTTTGAGCTCTCAGCATTGTATTGTTTGCGGTAATTAGCGCTAGACAGAGTGTACATTATCAATGCTACAATGTCGCCCCATTTAACATTTGCACTTGTATTAGATTGCTCTTTCTCAACCTCGGGTACCGTAAAAACGTACAAGGACACCTGTGCTTTGGTGTGCGATGCATTGAGCTTTTTACAGTTCACTCTAATTTAGCCATTCATAAAGGATCAATATGAGGTTTTACACTTTCATTTGTAAAGAAACTTATCCACACCATTACTTTAGCATGGAGTGATACTTGTAGGATCACAATCACTGGTTACAGTGTCAACGTTTATCGTTAACCAAAAAGCATCGTTCACTGTTATATCGGAACATTTTCAGAAACTACGAAAAAAAAAAATACATCCAACAAGCAGAGACCAGTCGCCTTAATTCAACCTTTGGGGATTATCATGACGTAAAGGCAAGAGAATCTATACAGATATGAAGAAGAAAAACTCAATTTTGGGGAAAGTATTTTTATTGATATTGTGACAGTAAGTTAAAAAGGACTTAGGCAATTATGCTATTTAGTTTAACAGTGTGAAAATGTTAAGAATATTATTTATAAAATAGAAACCTTATATTTTCAACTTAATGTTAACTGGCAATATACCATTAAAGTAGTAGTAATATAGTAATTGTAACACCATTTTTTTGTTTGTCCGCTTTCTTATATTAATGGTGCCAGCAATAACTAAAAATTCATCAAAGATAATGAAAAAGATGGACATTTGATTATGTTTCTTTGATCAACTACGGGAAAAAAATATCAATTAAATCCATTAACCCACTATTAATTTTTTTCATTGCTGCCGATCCACATTAGGATCCTATACCAGATGACTTCAGGCTAGAAATGGAATACATCCTGCCAACTATTATTCCCTTCCCTAGTAATTACCAATTGGTAAACAGATTTGAGAAAAAAATATCCCAATTGTGGTTCAATCGCTGCTAATATCACTTTTAGAATTTAACTTGCTTAATTTAGTCTGATTAAAATTGCTTTCATGTTGACTACTCTTAATGTTTCTAACTAAATGGATCAAGCTACAAAACAAAACAATATGCAATGTTGAACCTTAAGATTAGCATAATATGTGTATCACACACGTACATACGGACACGTTGCATAATTATTGCTACTGATTTTTTACTGTACTCTAAGTGAAGCAGAAATTTGCTTCAGTTCATTAGGCAACATCTGGATGATGTGCAGCCCTAAATACAATTAAAAAATGCAATCTGTTTGCACTTGAGTGATGCGTACCCACAATGACATCGCACTGTGCTGTCATTTTTTCTTCCTTTTTTTTGCCAGCGGACCTTTCTCATACATAATGCATCCAAATCATTGCATTTTTCCCTCCCTTCTCCATTCTGGGCTACAATGCATATTTCATCAAGCCAGTGAAATATTAAGCAATCGTATGATTTGATATTCTCTTCCAAAGAGGATTTCAGTTTATATATTTTTCTTCACATCATTTTGGGTCATTCCCAAGGGACCAAACTTCTGGGTATGTCTCTATTTGCTGTTTGTTTACTGCAGTTGTGTTTGATTAGCTAATGCTGGCATAATGATCAATGAGGTGAGCGATCAATGCGAGAGATTACGAAGGCTCAGAGGTCATTGATCCAGTAGAGGCTCCAGCGCATGCTGGGTTGAGCATTAAACCTAATTTGACATAAATGAGAAAAACTCAAACTGTAGGGCTGCCCCGCTCCTACCCCCCATCTTATTTATGTGGAGGAGGAAGAGTTGGGTCAGAACTCAACATAGTCTAGATCTCATTAGCTTGCATCATTTTAAAAAGATGCTACATTTGGATAAGCACTGTGAAATTAATCGCGTTATATTACTGGGATAGAAAATAGCTTTTTTTTTGGTAACTATTTAAAAAAACAAAACTTTGCAAAGGGCTTGAGGGGTTTGGTGTTGAACGACAGTAGCTGCAAGTTGTTCACACTTTTACTTTTGCATCTGAGAGGATCAAAAACAAAAGTAAACATTGTAACTTGAAGTTAGAGCGAGATAAGTGTGTCACTTAGAGGCAACCTCACGAGCAAAAGTTTCCAACTAGACGGCGATGTCATGATCGTTTTACTTGCCTGTTCTTACCCTTTTACTAGTCATGTACCAAAGTTGTAACAAAATAAAATTAAGTACTGTACTGTATTTCTTTTTAGAGCAACAAATCTACAAGTAATTTTTTTAAAAAGTGGCGAGAAAATGTTCCTTCTTTCGATTTAATATTAGACTAGTTACAGTAGTTTTAACATGCAAGGAGGCGGGGCTTCAACATGACAACAACGACAAAACGTTTGGCACATATACAGTTTTGTTTCAAATACTTAAGCAAGGATGTCTTCAGATACAGTAAACTAATCCGCAAGTATTTATTACACATTTCTTTATATATGCTAAAAAAAAAAAATACATCATATCTTTTGGCTATGTTGGTTATGTCGGTATCTAACAGCTCTGTATTCTCAACATTTACTGTACATTGAATTTCATGAAATCTAAAATAATGCACTATTATTTGATACAGAATACTTTGGTTGAATCAAAGTGTTACAGTATCCTCATCATAATTACTTTTATTGTTGTATTACTTAAATTGTATGAACATAGCATACGCTAAACTTCATCATGTCGCTGCATAATAGCACAACTTAGTCTGTGACTTTAGACTCAATTCTCGTGAGAAGACAGTGCTTCAATTAAATTAACTCCCTTTGCGCAATTATGAGAATGTGAAAATGTGAATGCGAAAGGGAACATAACTACGGCACATCAAATTTCACTTAATTGAGGCCCATGATGTTTGGGATCACATGGGATCTGTTGCTTCACGCTCAATTAACAGATGTCAACATAAGTGTGTCAGAGACAACCATGTGTGATATTCAACCTGCTTTTTTACACATCTCGGGTCACGCGTTCATTATTGTCGCAGTGTAAACTCATCAGCAAGTAACAGAGACTCAAAAATGCCACATTTTATTCAGGCTAAAAGGACTTTTGAGAGCAGGCTTGCTTAATGGGATAATGTCCTGTAATTAGCGTGATTTGTAAAGGCACTCTTATGTATCAAGCTCACAGCCAATTTTTCACTCCATTTTCGTGATTGCATGTTGACAAATAATCATGTGTTAACAGTCAATTATCTAAATGATGCATGCAGCCAAGGTCTAATTAGGGAAGTGCTTGAGACAAATTGATGGATTCATGCAATTGAGAAGTTAGAATGAGGAAGTTGAAATGGGATATATAATTTACAATGAAAACTACTGAAACGGAAAAATATGTTTTGAGTATGAAATGATTTGCATTGCATTGTTACAGTTAAATGTTACTAAGAAAATGAATGTCGAGATTTTATAAAAGAGAGTGAGAAAAAAGTGCGATTTTATTTCCAGGAAAATCGAGATTTTCAACGGTTTCTTGAAGAAATTTAAAAATTTGAAAAAGTGAAAGAAAATAGAAATCTGAGCAAATTGAGCACATTGTTCGACAAAATAAATGTCTTTTAAGATAATTACTACTCAACAATGACCCACCACCATTTTTGTAGAGAGGTTTGATTTTGTTCAATAACTTTTTAAAGTTTTTTCTTTGATACAAACAGCTTTCCTGCTGGGCCTGGAAGAATATTTTACCATTATGTTGCAGTCGTTACTGTATTTGCTATTTCATTTTTGTGGCTTTCCTATTATTTTCAAATATGAAGGATTGTACAAAAAAAAACAAAAAAAAGGTGTCCTTTATGACATTAAAAATGTCGCTGTGAATTCAATTGACATGAAGGTGCATCCCTTTTTGTCCGATAATAACGAAATGTTTGCACAGAATCGAACACAATTAATGTATGTGGAAAAAAAAAAAGAACTTTTCAAAATACATTGGAAAATTCCAAGATTGAATGCCTTTTAAAATGTAATATCAGTTAACACCTGAAGGTACGTTTCAAGAAGGATTTCTTGTTCTTGTTGTGGGTGTAGAGGTGTAGGCATGGTGGACGACTGGTTAGAGCATCTGCCTCACAGTTCTGAGGACCGGGGTTCAATCCCCGGTCTCGCCTGCCTGGAGTTTGCATGTTCTCCCCGTGCCTGTGTGGGTTTTCTCCGGGCACTCCGGTTTCCTCCCACATCCCAAAAACATGCGTTGTAGGTTAATTGAAGACTCTAAATTGCCCAAAGGTTTGAATGTGAGTGCAAATGGTTGGGTGTTTATATGTGCCCTGCGATTGGCTGGCAACCAGTTCAGGGTGTACACCGCCTCCTGCCCGTTGATAGCTGGGATTGGCTCCAGCACTCCCGTGACCCTTGTGAGGATAAGTGGCTCAGAACATGGATGGATGTATGGATGGGTGTAGAGGTGGCGTGTACTGTAGTACAGGCTGCATGGCTAGAAATAGCCTCTTAAAACTTGGCATTTAATTATGTTCATCGGTGACATTTTGAAGCACAAAGAGACTGTCAAACTCTCCTAATCTGCATTTCTTTCTTGCAAAACAATTTATTTACCACATGCACAGAAAGTATGTCCACTGTCTGGAGTTTGATTGGCAGCTTACAGTACACGCTCAATAGCGTTGAAATGCACTTGGTTTCTAATTACTGCCCTTTAGCAAAGTCTTTGGTTTAACATCGGGCAATTCAAATTCGTCAGCGCTGCCCTTTCAATGAAATGAAGATATAATTGATTATAGATGACAACATGCTTGAAGTCCTGTTTAGTTAATTGTAAGTATAGCACCCATCGAGCACCCTCTGGATGTCATACGATTTCCTGATTATATTTATACTGGTCAGTGAATGACTGCATGGGAAGACTAGTCGCATACCTTAATTGCCTCCTGAATTGTAGAAATTTTATCACCTTACAAAACTAACTATGAAATAAATACAGACCAAATATTACCACCAGGAGTGAGTAAAAAGCTTCAGTGCTCCCTTTTCTTCTCTCAAACTAAATCAACCTTTTGAATACATTGACCTGAGGCAAAATATGATAATGTGACAGAAAGTGTCATCATCTTTGTCTTCAACACCAAAAGAAAATGTTCTACATTTTTAGTTGTGCTTAATCTATTTGGAGGGGGAAAAAATAATTATTAATTGAAGGGTAAATAAGTTGAAGAAGGAATGTTTGAATTTCTTCAGGCTGACAATTTGGGGTTGGATGATTTGGATTTGTAATGCTATCTGAAATGAAATCAATAATTTAAAACCTTAACTGTCAGCGATGTAAACCGAATTGCAGATGACGGATTCCAAAAGAAATATTTAAAGTGCCTTGCTGGTTCTCATCAGCGTATGAAAATTTTATCATGGGTCAACAAGACAAGAAAAAGCAAACAATAAAAGGGTGCCTCAAAAAGTTACGCAACATTAATATGGTAAAAGAAAATTGTTATCTACATATACTGGACACATATTTACATATAGTTGCACAATGTAGTTAATTCAAGTCAGAAAAATATTTTATACAATTTAAAATGAATATGTTAGAGATACTATATGTCAAAAACATGGCATTGTGACTCCTTTGGTCTTAATTTTTTTGTTTGTTTGTTTTTTTTAATCCACAGTATGCAGTACTACGTAATAGTACATGCAGGAGAATCACTTTATGTAAAGAGCAAAAATTTTCACAAAATATTCTCACAAGTTCACGATCAATCATTGATGGTCTGTCGTGTAAAACAATACCTCTCTAACTGTGTCAACCAAACTGAGCATTATATACTGATCTGATACACAATAATTGTATAAGACCTAGTATTTGCCAATACGTTGCTATTGCAAAGCGTGAAGGCAATGTCAACAACTTCCGAGTTGATATGACACTCCGGATCGTCCCAAAGGTAATTACTCTGGGGGTTACTGAGCACAGCATGAGCCCAGCCCTCCAAATAAATAAATTACTTTTATCAATATCCTATACGTTCGCACACAGACACACAAATTCACCCACACACGCATCCCTCGCAGAGAAGAAGTCACTTAATCAAACGTTTATCTCCTCTATTTAAACACTTCACTGCCAAATTGCATTATAATGGCCTCTCTCCCCTATTAGCACCTCTGAAGCATCTGTGAATGGACAAAAACTCAAGAAGCGTAAGTCTTCATTTTTCACCTTCCCGTCACTGTACCCATGACGTGATAATATACTTAGTCGTGTCGAAATTGCAACTGTGATTTTTGCTCAGGACCTATCGTTTGAGTTTACGATATCTTGAATATAGCCAACTTGAATGTTAGTTAGAGCCTTGTGTGATCTATCTGCTCAAAATACAGCTTGAAATCATGTTACTAGATATAACTGCACTTTGTCAGGAATTACACTCATCTGTTTGTGTATTTAGTAACCCGAAAATATTTTGTTTATTTCGATTATATTTTGCCGTTTAAGTTCTGCAGGATGGCAGCAGTATTACAGCACAAGTACAATTTGGCAGTGTCTCTTCCAGTCACTTTTGAAGACCTTAATGAATAAAATGATGAAATTAAAACTTCACAATTTTATGTTCATAACCTTTTCAGCTATAAAGACTCACCCCATACAAGTGGGCTGTCGAGAATGGCAACTAAGAATTTGAGTAATGTGCAGAGTGCAAAGCAATCAGAAATCCCCCGAATCTGTTTGTTCTAATTGGTTCTTGTACATCAATATCAAATAACCTTTTAGATTTAGCCTCTGTGTGGGCAGCAGCATATACTGAAGGTATTTGTAAGTATTTTTTGAAATAATATTAATAAATAAAAATAAAATTGAATACTTTTTGTTCTTTTGCTGACTGCGAAGCAGAAGCACAACTTTATACTGATGAATTTATTTTCATTCACATTGCCACTGTAACATTTAAGTTACATTTGTTTGTCATTCACCGGAAATAACCTGCCCACCGAAGATGAGGTCGATAATCTCAGGAGAATCATTTATTTAATCAATGGTGACAGAACTTCTCATGTGAAGTCACCTGGAATGTTAGTTCATCAACATCTCACATCTTTGGTTTTTACCCTACGTACAACTTCAAGAAAACAGTTACAATAATGTTATTTTGTCTTTTTGTAAATTTTGTAAAATATGTACAATCACATAATTAAGAGTATTTTCAATTTAAAAAAATGCTGCTGCCTAAAAAAAAGACTGTTAAAAATCAAACATTTTCAGTGCAGTATCTTTGTCCCATCTGTGCGTTGTTTTCCTTAATTTTCCAAGAAGATTTTCTTGAAAAAATGTTTTTAGAGCACTAAAAAGCAGACGCGGTTTCCTATCCATCCATGAACTACACCTCTTATCCTCACGCGGGTATGCTGGAGCCTATCCCAGCTAACAGCGGGCAGAAGGCGGGGTACACCCTAAACTGGTTGCCAGACAATGGCAGGGCACATATAAACAAACAAGCATTCGCAATCACATTCATACCTACGGACAATTTAGGGTCTTCAATTAACCTGCCGTGCATGTTTTTGGGATGCGGGAGGAAACCGGAGTACCCGGAGAAAACCCACGCAGGCACAGGGACAACATGCAAACTCTACACAGGCGGGGCCGGGATTTGAACCCCGGTCCTCAGAACTGTGAGGCAAATATGCTAACCAGTCACTCACCGTGCCGCCCGCGGTTTCCAAATTCAAGTCAAATGGATCTGTCATCAGTCTGACTTAGCTGTCAGGTACACTGCTTTGCCGACGGACATCAGAGGAGTGTGTTATTTTGGAATATGTATTCTTGTTGAGATATTTAATGGCAGGAAGTGCCACAGGGGTGAATTATTTTTTGTTTTACTATTTTGGGAATAATCTCAGCGGCACGTTCCCTCCTGCAAAAAAAGAAAAGTCTTTAATTCCACTGAATGTATGTGCACATTCGAATGAGTCCGTACCCCCCGCCTCACCTGTCCTCCCGGCTGATCAATAAGGGACAGCTGTGCCTTTGTTCAATCTGACCGGTTCGTCGTTTCCCCATTTTATGCACGGGACAGGCGACACATCACATTATTAAATAAATAAGCGGGTGGGAGTGGATCGCTCATCACAGGGCCAATGATAGGACAATTATCTCATGGCAAACAACGCTCTGCCATCATCTGCCACAATCAAAGAGATCGATACTGCTCGGAGAGGAGGGGGAAGGTAGTGGGCCAGCGGGGGTCAGGACCGTGAGGGTGAAGACGGAAGAACATCAAGAAGGACACGAGGAACATTGATCACGCCTCAGGGATGACAAGATTCTTTCATGGTCATCAAATGGGTTTTTTAGTTTTATTTGGCAAGAATAGAAAGAAAACTTGCATTTTGTAGTCTGGATTTGAAATATCTTGACTGGAAGTTTTGTGACACATCTTGTATTTCCTGATATTGAGAAAATCTTCCGTTTGAGTTACATGGTTCCCCTCAACATCCAACATACTAGTGTCCAGGAATATAACACCCACTCACAAATGCGCAATATGTATGCAGACATAACTGTATGCTACTGTAAATAGGGTGTATACAGAAAGACACAGATAGAGCAGAGACGCTACTGAGGAGATGAACCGAGAGAATAAAGCGAGGGGGTTGAAAGCCTGTGGTACAAAGTAGATGGAGGCAGAGAGAAAAGCAGGGGCAAGAATTATCTTACATCACAACGCATCGTCTTCTTTGGATATGTTTGGCTACTGTAGCCACCAAGACAATTCATATTAAAGAGATATATTTTATGAAGATTGGAGGGATATTTCTGCCTGTTACACAGTAAAGTATTTTGAATTCGTAGCAGTCCATTTTAACAAGTCATGTATTTGGACTAACGTCCGTATTCCTTTAGCTCTGCTGCTTGGCCAAGGTTTACGTAAACAGCTCATTTATGAAAAATTTTATGTCCTATACATTTGCCTTGGCTCAGTTTTTGGTTTGCAATTGTGCAATATAACACATTTGCAATGTGGGTTTTACATGTGCATGCATCCAAGTTATTTCTGCAACATTATATTGGTCACGTTAGATTTCATCACAGCTCTGACACGTGTTTGATTTAATACATACATTTTTTAATTAAATATTTCAAATCTCAACACATTCTGTCTTCACTACTGTGAAGTGTCGAATATCACAAAGTTGCAGACTGTCACAAGTGTTGCTCTGGCTGAGATGGGCGCAGACTGCGTGAATTAATAATTAGATGAATTGGTACTAGGCGGCACGGTGAACGACTGGTTAGAGCGTCAGCCTCACAGTTCTGAGGACCCGGGTTCAATCCCCAGCCCCACCTGTGTGGAGTTTGCATGTTCTCCCCGTGCCTGCGTTGGTTTTCTCCGGGCACTCCAGTTTCCTCTCACATCCTAAAAACATGCATTAATTGGAGACTCTAAATTGCCCGTAGGTGTGACTGTGAGTGCGAATGGTTGTTTGTTTGTATGTTCCCTGTGATTGGCTGCCAACCAGTTCAAGGTGTACCCCGCCTCCTGCCCGATGACAGCTGGGATAGGCTCCACAGCACGCCAGCGACCCTAGTGAGGAGAAGCGGCTCAGAAAATGGATGGATGGATGAATTGGTACTGCCTTCGTGTGGTGTAATCGGCCTTCAAATGCAGCCTTCAAAGGCAAGACTGAAAATATCTGTAATCTGCAACCCATTTGGAATAATAACAATGCAGTGGCAGCTGAGGCTTAGGTGGTCCAAACCATGCAGATTCAGTATATATCGTACTGTATATTTTTAACTTTGGCTCTTCATCGCATGATAGTGAGTTCAGTTATAATATTTTTAAAGTCGTGCTGCATATTCCCAATTTAGGAGCCCAAATATCCATTAATATCACAGCGGTCTACAGGCTTTCATTTGAAATACAATATTGCTAAACAGACTATATCTTCACTGCGTACTCAGCGCTTTAATTTGCCTCCTCAAAGTCAGCGTGATGAGCCATGAGGAGATGTCATTGTAATGAGCGAGCCTCATTATGAACCAGATCGCCCAGTTCCCAAAAGGATTCACCATGAAGAGTACTCCTAAAGGTAATTAATCCGAGAAGATGTTTTGTCAAAGCTGCCAATTCCATCAGTCAGGATGTTACTGAAGTGGTCTCCATTTTCATATATACTATACTGTAGTAAAGGGTCTAGATATTTCCATTGCAACACAGCCAACAAGTTATTTATTTTAAAAAACAATGATCGTCTTCATGTTCATCCTCTGTCCAGTTTCTTCATTTATTACGGTGGACTACAACACACATTAAACGAAACATAAAGCTAAATCTCATGCTAGCGTCTCTCAGAATGCCCTCCCCCCATTTCCCTCCCCGGCTGTGGAACTCGGTCGCCACACCGCAACCTCAGGGTATAGCGCGGTGTCCTCCATATAAGCCTTGAGGAGCACGGAAGGATGTGGCACAAGTGTTTAGTGTGCTGCTCACATTCACAATGGCTGAGAGAGTGACCAAAGAGGTCTACCCCCACCCAGGGGCACTATGCACCTCTTAAGTGGATCATTCTGTGTTGTCACAACGTTTTCATGAAGCTCAGTGGGATGGGGCTCTGTAGTCCTTTCATCACCAGCAGACCTAAATGAGCTTTGTCAGCTCACTAATGCAACGCTGGTGGCTCTGCGACTTCCATTGAACACACGTCTGCTGTCATATATATGTGTGTGTGTGTTTTAGAAAGCTCCCCAAAAATATTGTTCAACACTTACCTTCATACACAACGTGCACTCGTTAACATCCCGTCTCCATCTGTTTGCAATGTGCCGAAATGTAGTCAAGGGCAGAGTTTGGCGCGGCAGGTCGGGAGCATTAATTACTGCCAGTCACTGGTTAAATGTTTCCCATGTTCCTCTGTTGCACAGAACTGCGACATTATACTAATGAGGGGAAAGGAAAAAAAGATGTAGGAGGGAGGCAATGAAATCAGTAGAGAAAAATAGAGGCGACACGGCATTGGGGAGATTAACGTGAGGGCGTACAGGTTGATAATACATCAGAGAGGGAAAAGGGAAATGGCATTATGGTGACAATGGAGCTTTACTAGCTGGAGATGCCAACATTGCCAACATCCATCCATTCTCTGTTCCGCTTATCCTCATTAAGGTCGCAGGGGGTGTTGGAGCCTATCCCAGCTGACTTTGAGCGAGAGGCGGGGGTACAGCCTGAACTGGTTGTCAGCCAATCGCAGGCTGATAAACCTTAGCATGAGTAAAAGCATCTAAATATACACAAAATGTTCTGTGAAGTTGTTCAGTGACTTAGAAATATGATAAATATATCATTATATTTTGTCACAAAATGTTAAAATGGAAAGTGAATTAGATGTCATAGTGGATGGATGGATGAATGGATCATGACATTAGGCTTCCTATTTCTACAAGATTAATTCAAGTAGAAGTAACCATAAATTGCGAGTAACCATGTAGTTAGTAGTTGCGCATACTCAAAGAACAATGTATTATTCTACAAAAACACGTTTGACATTAATTCAAAGTGTAAAGCGAAGGAGGGATGAGGATTATGAAAGACTCGATTAATAAAATTTTAAAAACCACAGTTTTCATGTTTAAAAAAATAATAATAATACTGTTCCTTTCAAATAAAAAGCATGTATCTTGGCAGCAAAAGTCATCGTTGTTACAATTCAAGGAAAAATGGACACAATTGTCTTAAAATATATATATAATTGCAATTTTAAAATGCTTTGTAGAAAAATAGTTTTTTCACAGTTTACATTATAGAGCTTTTTTTTGGGAAAAGAATCTGACAAAATTATCTTGCACGCATACGACATTATGTAACATTAGTGTCATATTTTCGTGTATGATTGACTGCTTGTCTTTTCTTCTTTTCTTAAAGCATGCTATTGATAGCAGTTTTTACTGACCAGCCTTACAACAAAAAGAAGACAAGTGCTGTGATATCATTTATACATTAACAAAGGTCTGGTAAAGGGATTAAGATGTGCAGAAATTGCATTTCTGGATGTGCCATGTTGTCAGTAAAACTGATGGAAAGTGATGTAAAAAGCCAATTCGAATTATGTGTGAAAGATTTTCTATTCCAGTCATGCACACCAAGCTAAAACTGAAAGGATGCCACAATGATTGGCAGGTAATCAATACATTTTAACTGAAGCTCATTGCGCTGGTTTCTGATTATTGGCGTATTGCAGCTATTTTTTTTCTCTCTCCAAGATTCATTGTGATGGAAGAGCTCCCGTAGATTATTATGCAAACAGGTTAGTCCTCCAAAATAACTTTTTATTAGTACCACAGCGCATTACCTTTCATTGTTCAGTGACTCTCCGTACTGTTTTTATGTCCCAAAACTATTTTCTGTCAAATGGCTGTCGGTTGTCGTACTAGAGGGGCTCCAACTACCTGAGACAAATTCCTTGTGTGTTTTTGACATACTTGGCAACAGCAATGAACACGAAACATAAATACATATAAATAGCTGGAATCTTTATTTGTCACTCACTATGTGGCGTTGGCGTGCAAGTCAGTTTATGCTCCTGCTAATGTCGTTTCAGGGTGCACACACCTGCCAGTGCCAAGTGGATGCACATTATATGTACATTATGTAAATGATGTGTTTGTGTGACGTGATTGTAAAAGGACTGCAAACATCGCTACAATGCCAATCAAATAAATCCCTGCAAGCAAATGGTGTTGATGTTGCGTTGTGATAACTCGTCGTAGTGACATTCAGTGAATCAGTTTGACTTAAGAAGACTGTGCTTCTTGGCCTGCCACACATATGCACAGCTGGTGGGTATAATTTTAGCTTAGTAGACAACAGAAGCGAGCCCTGCGCACTAACTGCAGTCTTAATGTGTCCTGACACAAACAAGCAGTTTTGACACAATGCCTTTCCTTCACAATGTGTGTTTGCTTCCCTCACTTCAATCAAGGCTTTTTTTTTTTTCATTTGTCTGCCTTGGCTTCAGCTCTGTGCACAATTAAAAAGGGAGTTGGAAAAACTTCAGCTCTTTCCAAATAGGCATTTTGTGGCACACACTATTTTGCTGTTGAATGGTATTGCATCTAAAAATGACGTAAAAAAGATGATCTTTTAGTTGCTATCAAAAAGAGGGATTTTGAAATATGAATTATTTCAACCAAGAACAATATTAGGAACACCTGATGAATCTTATGAAGCTGTCCTTTAACTAACAACATTATCACCGACACATTCCCCAGTACACACTGGTAAAGACATGCGTCTGAGGACAGTAGTGGAGTAATTACAGATGTTTTAATGACTGCAGGCACAGCAAAGGCGAAGGAACGAGTAGACGTGGCTTACTTCAGACTGATTTTAGCCTTGCTTTCAGTCTTTCAACATGTGGGGGGGAACTTAATAACACAGTGGAGAACGACTGACACTTGACATCATTTGAAACATGAGTAGCTAAGTAATTACATGTCGTAGGAAAACAAATGGCTTGACTTGAGTTGATTCGAACAGGCTCTCTTTTGAAAAATATATTTATATATCCAAATTCCCTAAATATTTCAATGGATAAACATTTTATAACTGAGGAATAGTTTATGTGTGAAATAATTCCGAAACCTTGGAGTATTTTGACAAAAGCATGTCACAGAAATGGTCTTAAATTTTGAAAGAAATCCATAATATGTCCAGTTTTTACACATCCTGCTAAAATTTCAGATTATTTCGAATTGGCCATGGTTTTAGAGTACAAAATGATGCCTTTTTTTGGGACACCCTGTTTATCGAGAATGTTTCCATTCCATCCATTCCATAGTTTAAAGGCATTCCAGGTAGTATGGTGTAGGCTACAATCAAATGCTATTTTCTACTGTGAAGTATTGCAGTGGTAGGAGCTTTGCCTGGAAGGACTTTATTATGGAAACAAACTGAAACAGTGAGTCATACAATATATTTGAGGGTCACTGTGGAGCACTTCAGGACCAAAGTATGAAAGTTAAACTATAAATAAAATTGTTTGCTTCCTGGTTAGTGCTGAGGTGCTCTTGAACTTCTCAGGGAGGCTGAGCCCATTATGCAGACCAATTCCATGTTAAACTCTGACGTTGGACTATTCAGTGACCCAAAATTTAAAAGAAACTCTGACACAATTTTTTTTGGCTTTATTTGTGTCTGTCAAGCCTTGCTTCTAATGTTCCTATATATCTTCTGCTTCAAGGTACCACTGTTTTTTTCCATTTTGCAGGGGATGAATAAGAAGAAGAGGAGGTGGAGGGCACAAAGCTCAGGAGCGATTTTGATCGTTGCGCAGAACTCCCCGAGAGGACGAGACCTCTCCTTGACCTCTCCGTGCCCCTCGCAGTTCACTAGATTAAGCGGAGCACAACAGAGACCGGCGCTATCGCCGTCTCGCAGCCTCCTTAGCTCCCCACCGGCCACACGAGGCGACGATACCTCACACGAGTCTGTGCATGCATCAAGCTCTCTTTTCCTTACATCTTTAGATATGACCCCTCGCACACACAAGCGGCAGCCACATCAATCCACGCACATACCGGTCGGCGCTCACTTCTATTGTTGCGCCTAGAGGTTCATTAGTGATGCTGAACTTACTTCAATAGGGGACGCACTTTCAGACCATCATTGCCACACAACTCTATACAATCTTTGCTGATTATAAATATAACTAAAGTATATATCTTCATGTCCACTCTGCACATATATACATTTGTATTCACTTAGATCAAGGGAGTGTTTGTTTTGCCTTCATCATAGCGCGCACGTGACCGTGTGCACGCCGCATGAGTCTGAATTACACACTAGCCAGCAGCACCTCATAATGTAAAACTGATGCCGGGATCAACAATTCAGCACCTAATTACTTCAAGGTCGATTGCATGCAAAGCTTTGAAGTTTAGCAACAAGCATCAAAAGACCCCCCCCCCACACACACCTCAGGATTTCAAAGCTTCACAACGCTGACGAGTAATGGAACAAAAAGGGAGCTTGTGCAAATGAGCCAAGACTGTATAGTTACATAATTTCAATGCTGTAGGGGATCATATGGAAGGTTCTGCATTCATTTATGGGAGGCTGCAAACCACTTGTCATGTTCATGTTAGAACATGCTCTTGATACAAACTCTGTCAGACTAACTACATTACAGGACCTAGATAATGTTCTGTTTTGTTTTAATTACTTTACAGGTTGGTGTCACAGGGCAACTCCATATATGATGTCTGTATGGAGCTGAGAGAACATGTCGAGAGGGTTCACGAGGGCGGTTGGATCGAGGGCAAATGCTGCTGGGCCACCTCAAAGCCAGAAGGCCTTTCAATATATGGGGTGCAACAATAGTTTTTTGTGACATCCATCAACTCGGAACTTGGGAAAGTGTCTTCCCACAATGCAGCAGCGCAAGATGAATGAGCCCGTTTTGGAATCCCCGCCTGCCACACAACTTCTAGGCAGATAATGCCGGAACATTTTTGGTAAAAATAAAATGTTCTTGTGAGGATAAGCGGTACAGAAAATGGATGGTTGGATGGATGGATGGATTTAAATAGTGATTGATTGCACAGAAAAAAACCTTGCATTGATGAATAAAATGTTCTTGTGAGGATAAGCGGTACAGAAAATGGATGGTTGGATGGATGGATGGATTTAAATAGTGATTGATTGCACAGAAAAAAACCTTGCATTGATGAGGAAGCTGGCTGACTTCCACAACCAAACTAAAACGGGAATAAACACTTCGGAATTATCTTTTTTTTAATTATTCATTTATTTAAAAATGGGATGTGCACTCTGTGTAATAAAATGAAAAATGATAGGCAGAACTTTGAAATAAGTCTTTGTTCAAGGGTACCAATTGGGAATCCAGTCACATAGTGTCACAAATCTTCGGTAGGTTATCCAAACACTAAACAGCCAGACAGGAATGTTGCAAAATCCATTAAAAATGAAATATTGGTGACATCTTTGTTTAGGTGCAGGATGAGGTCTGCTACTTTCTTTGTAGTGAAAAAAAATGCTGACATGGTCAAAGAAATTGTTAGTTCAGTGCTGTCTGGTTCTGGAACTCTAAATAAAACTAACTCAGAGTAGGGCTTCGCTTTTAAGGCACAAGCCGCCGATCTGTGCAATCTACCTCTGACACACCTTTACATAATCGACTGCACATATCTACACATTTGCATGTCGGCTGGCATGCACGTTGACCTTCTCTCTCGCATTCAAGCTGCGGTACGAGTGATTATTCTTTTTTTTTTCCAGATACAGCAGCACTGCTGTCAGTAGGAGTCACAGAGGTCACCAGTTCCCATGCATTATTAAACAGTAAATTGCGGCGAGCACGTCGGAACCCGGCGGAGAAAGGCCTGATGCTCTTTTCACAAAGGCTCGGTCACCTGGACAGAACCAGCGATATTGGAATTGCTTTCAAAATTCTCATTTACTGTAGCTCTGTTTTGATGTCAGTGGGGTTTAGTCTTAGATGTCAAAATCCATTGTAAAGCTCCAATAAAATGATAGGATATATACATATTTTCAGTCACACTGTCAAAGTTGGAATCTACAAAAATCCATTCCAGGATGCATTTAGATTCAAAACTATTTTCTCCCATAGAAAATAATAGCAATAGAAATTATAAATTCCAGGATCGAACTGTTGCCATCCTAAAACCTTCAATATTATAACATATTTAACAGCCATATTTGGGCTGAAGAGGTTACCAACTTAAAAATTTGTTAACCACATAATATATTAAAATCCACACAAAAACACCTCAGTCATCTTTTTTTTTTGCATACTTAAGTGCTAATGTGCATGTAAAAAGCAGCTAATCACTGGATATATTGAATTAATATTTGATTTAAAAAAGTATATATATATATATATATATATATATATATATATATATATATATTATTGCGTTCATGGCGACGTTGAATAAACATTGGGAATTCAAAGGTTCAATCTGTTTCTGTCAGGGCTGCTGTTTCAGCAACCTGAGTCCAGCCCGTGTGTGTGTGTGTGTGTGTGTGTCATGAGTGTGTTGCAGGGTTGACGTGTTGGAGTCTAGCAGCTGCACCTTGTCATCCTAATTACACCTGACTGCTCTTAAAACGCTGCGGGACTCCAACTCGTCGCCAGACTATCAACGCTCTACGTCGGGTTCGTAGCCTAGCCACCTTGCCTATCTTTTTGCTTCCTGAAGACCTAGTGAGTTACCTCTACCTAATTCTTGTTCTTTGTCCCCAGTCTGTCATCTGCCCTTGTTCCCTGCAAACCAGTGCTCACCTCTTGCGGCCCACCGACAACACGGACTCCTACCCTGCCAGGCCGGTCCTCATTGGAACCCTGCTAATCCCGGATTTAGTTCTCGGAGTTCCTTTGTTCGCTTCCAAGCTGCAATAAACCTTTATTCACAAACTCACCTCCCTGTCCTCTCTGCATGTGGGTCCAACTTGCAACCTGAATCCTGTCAGTTTCTGCTTGTGAGTTGCAGTAATGCACTACAAGCAGTTTCTGCTTGTGAGTTGCAGTAATGCACTACACTGCATTATACTGAGAACGATTTTTAATATTTTGTCCTGCTCATGTAGCTTATTAAAATAACAAAGAATGACAAAGTATTTTTATTTTTTGTCCTGCTCATGTAGCTTATTAAAATAACAAAGAATGACAAAGTATTTTTATTTTTTGTCCCGCTCACGTAACTTTTTAAGATAACAGAATCTGACAAACGACTCAGAATGATGCAGTGCAGTGTTGCTATTAATGCCCACTAGGCTCTTTTTAGACACTTTTTTCCCCCAGTATTTTGGTGCTCCACAAGACCACTGGGTTGCCAGAAAAAAAAAACTATAAAAAGACTCCTCTGTTCTGAAGTGAGATTTAGAGCAAAGGTAAGCTTGTGTCAGGAAGATGAGGAAGAAAAGAAAAAAAAACACTGAAGGAAAGCACAGCCTGTGATCCAATGCACACCGTATCACGTGTCAACCACAATAAAGCCAACAGAGTCCAGAAGTCCATCTTAAGCCCTTTTAATTATACTGTTGATGATTTTCGTGGCCCCAAGGAATAAAGACTACAGGTTTATGAAGTTGTACTCCTAGAAATTGGGACTTTTTTTCAATGAAAGGAAAAAGAAGATAGTCTCAAGTGGTGCTCTATGAGATGGTGTGCTACAAAAGGCAAAAGGAGTTCCACAGGAAGATAAGGGCTCGTCAGCTTGTTTACCTTAATGGGTGTTATAAGAAGGTACACATTTAATATAAAATAACAAACAATGGCATGCTTTAATAAAGGAGCATGTTCTATGATGAGAGAGAATGACAAAGAAAGAGGAAGAATCACAGAAGAGGACGAAACGGGGCAGCAAAGGTGTCCAGTTGTAAGGGGGCAAGAGGTGGTAGAAGGTTTAAAAGACAAGAAAAGTCCAGACTGAGGCAACATGCAGCAAAAGAGAGAAAAAAAGGTAATCTGGTGGAGGGAATGGCGGCGTACCGGCAGGGGTTGTTAGTTTTAATTGGGCCTCAGGCTCCAGGACAAGCAGTGACAACATCAAAAGGCCAGATATACATCAAGCACTGCTGGGAAATGTCGAAAGACGTGAGGAAGGGCCGCGGGGTAGAGAGTGGCAAAGAGAAAGGGCATTGTTAGATTGTTAGCAGACACATTTTGCAAGAAGTTTTCACTGAATTGATGAGAAACAGTTTGCAGGAAAAGAAGATGTGGGTGGTAGGAATTAATTGGAAGGATGAAATGTTATTCTTACATTTGGTTAGTCAACAAAGTCTGGCCAAAAGTAAATGGACCCTACAAAAGACAACAAGACTTTACCTTTCCTTCCTCCACTCAAAAGTTATTTATTTCTTATTTCTTCTTCTGATCTCTTATTTTAAGTTGTGCTGAATGTTGTATGAGTTTACCAAATCACCAACTACAACACCATTCTGCATCTAGAATAATAATGTAGTCATCAGAGTTAAGACTTCACCTCCAAACAATGATCTGCACATACACTACATCTAAGAGTGCTGGTTCCAATATCTAAAAATAAAAACAGTGTACTTAGCAGAGTTTAATGACAGAACCAGTGACAATGTAGAAGCACTCAAGGAGATAGTGAAGCTTTACTAATTGACAACAACCCCCTTACTATTAATTACTCATATCAAGTATATGACAGAATGTGTATGCGCGTGCGTCTGCATGAGTTAACGTGCGGGCGGACTGTGTGTGCGTGTCCGATGAAGTATTTCATGTCAGCTGCATCCCCTGCATCGCTGCTCTGCGCATACACACGCGCGCAGCCTATACTTTGTGTTCACTCTGAATATTTTAAATGTTTCAATGGATTATAATAATAAAATTGACTTACAGTATAAATCACCTGGTGGGTTTGAACATCTGATTAAAGATCCATCCCATTGTTCTCTTTCTCTATCCTTTTTGGTGACCCAAGGGTAGTCCAGGAATTATAGCATTTATCTGGTCTCGGAACAGTTCTTGGTCCCATGGGAGGGGCCAAAGGGCGTTGCTGTGGAGAAGGACATCTACATCACACAGGAGTCAGACTGCTGTCACACTGACGTGTGCCCTGATAGGCACCGGAAAATGTCTGCTAAAGTTTACACTCCCGAGAGTATTTAAAAAAAAAAAAAAAAAGGAAAGTGTCTTGTTTTGACTGGCGGAGATGAATTGTGGATTTATTCATTACAAGCAGTGGCAGAGAAAATGTGCATTTACATCAGGTAAAATCTAATCAATTGAAGAGCCTAAAAGCAATACTGCATTGAAATCATCATAACGACAGCAAAAGGATAGCTTGAACACGTGATGTTCATTTGTGAATATACTGTATGTGGAAGTATAAATTGCACTATTATAACTACTAACTATTCTTTTAAATGTAAATTGAATAATTTAGCACAATTAGGAATATGTACATTTAAACTGATGATTCATACAGCACTTAAAATGATATTTTACCACAATTATTATTTTTTTTTGTTATAACAGCATTATGAATTTATAAATTAAACACAAATTTGAAATTCTTGTTTCAAACATATTCTATTATCAATACTAATACAGTTGTATGTTGCAACAATGTTATCTTCAATCTTATTCTCTGCGTAACCAACCAGAATTTCTGAATGAGGTGAAAACCGAAGTGGCTTTCACGTCTGCTTCACAGTTCTGAAGTCAGAGTTTGAATCTCGGCTCCATGTGTGCTCGCGTGGCTTTTCTCCGAGTACCCCTCCTCCCCCACGCCCCACTTTCCAAACATATGCATGTTAGGTTCACTATAGACTTTAAATTGTCCACAAGTGTGAATGTAAGTGTGAATGGTTCGGGGTTCACCTCACCTCTCACCCAAACTCAACTGGGATTGGCTCCAGCTCACCTGCAACCCAAATACAGATAAACACTATAGAAAATGAATGGATGGATGAACTAATATTAATCCCAAAGAGGACATTTTTAGTTTTACCATGGTACATATATACATATATAGAGAGAACAAATAGCTTCTATTTTGAGTGAAATGAGCTGACACAATTTGTAACAAAAACGTCCCTGCTTTCCTTATAAAATAATGAAGAAAGCTGTTGTAAAAAAAAGGATAATATCATAAAACGTGTCTGACTTGTAAAAGAAACGGGTCCTTAATGTGCTTTATTGAGCTTGATATTCTTAGATTGATGTCCATTTTGTCTTGTGGATTTTAATCAGTTACAGGTATTTATTTATTTTTATTATTTTATTTTATTTTTTACGACAGACTCGCTCTTAAATTCAAGCCTTTTAAAGTTGTACAAGTTTTGTGTTTTATCGCTTCACTTTCACAGCTTAGTCATAAATCCACTTCAGTAGTTGCCCAATGACCTCAATTCCCACACATGTCATGAAAGCAGCAGATACACTCTGCTCCAAATGAACTGGAACAGTAAAGACAATTCCTTTTTTTTTTCTTTTTTTTTTTTCTTCCCCACATTGACTAAAAACATTTGGAGTTGACATCAAAAGATGAATATGAGACAAGAGAGCAACAACCTACTATATTTACAGCTGGATCTGATACACAATCTACAAGCATCATTTATTTATTTTCTCTCATAGTCATTATTTTGTAAAAGATTTCAGCCTACAGCAAAAATACCAGAATCTGTCTTACAGTTCCAATCCTTTTGGAAGGGAGTGTTAGGACTAGAGTCTCCTCGATCTATAAAAGTCAGATGGCACTCAGTCACCACTGTGCAGCTGCTCAGTGCAATCTGAGCTCCTGCTGGTTTGTGCCCACGTGCATTAAGCATCACTTTTGGTCATCGTCGCAACAAAATAAAACAAACCAAAAGAAAATGGCTGTATTTTACAAACATGAGCTGCCACAGAGATTGTTCAACAAAAGGCGAGAAGAGGTCCATTTTCGGACAAAAGCAGCGCCAGGTGATGCCACATATCTATGCCTTGCAACCATTGAAATTAAGCCATGTATCAATATTTATTTTCTAGATATTGTGTATGCTCTGTGTTATAGGTAATACATTACATCCATCCATCCATCAATTTTCAACACCGGTTATCCTGGTTAGGGTCACGGGACACTGGAGCCTATCCCAGCTGACTTCGGGCGAAAGGCGGGCTACACCCTGAACTGGTCGCCAGTCAGTCACAGGGCACATATAGACATGAACAACCATTCACACTCAACTGAACCCAAGCTGCCTGCACCAAAGTCAGGCGAGTGTACCACTCCACCATCAGTGACTTAATACATTACAATTAGAATAAATTATTGGTAGTATTATTAATAAAATTTTGGAATGGCATTATATTATAACAATAAGATAATCATCAGTTTCCCTGTGGATAACTAAAAAGAAGTGTTGGTTCCAATAGGCGATGTTTTTGCTGCTATTTGCTTTACTTTGGTAGGTCACTACTTCCTGTTTTGTTCGCGTGATAGCAGGTGGCATTTATGATTTTTTTTTTTTTTTGCTGTTTGGAAAAAGAGTTGATGCAAATTAAAAATGTATTTGGCTATTCTGTGGCTAGTGGCATGCATTTGAGTCCATCTGTTTGTGCTGTTGGACAAGAAGCAGCACTCAGTGAAGATTGAAGCAGACTTCTTCATTTGCCATATGCTTGTTACTTGTGGGCAAAAGGTGTCGTGTGTGCTATGTTTGAACATTTTACATTACATAAGTGGTTGATTTCATTTTAAACTAAAACTAAGCTAAACTATGTTCACTATGCTAATACTAAACTTGATAGCTCATTGCCTGTACAGTTAATTAAAATGAAAATATCTTCCAAATTTGACACACCTCAAAGAGTGTTGTTAAAAACCCTGCCACATTTCAATGATTAAAAAACACCATATATAAAAAGTAAATAAAATGAGGCTTCAAAATAGTAAAAAAAAAAAAAAAAAGAAAATCAAAGAAAGAAACAAATCTGAATTCACATTACACGGTCTTTAACGTTTGTGATGGCAACGGTTTGTAAGTACGTACGCATCTACTTTTATTGTCTTCAATGTAAACAAAAGATTTAAAACTGCAACCTATGAAATATCCCCAGGCAAACTCCCCTATATCGTCTTCCATGTTATGCCATCAATCGCTCATCTACGTTCTGCTTATTACTTTCTGTTTCCTCCCGTTGTTTCTCACAGTCCCGCAGAAGTGATCTTCCCTCCGAGTTGCGTATCAGTCATCATTATTCATGTCCTTTCGAAGGTCAATTGATCTGGTTTGGGACTGTGGGAAATGTTTCAACTTATTGCTTGTGACACATTTCCTCACACACACAAACACACGCGCGCACACACAAAGTCACAGGGCCTTCAGTTTATCAAGCGCGGAAGATAAACAACTTTGGATAGGCTGAGAGACAAGGTGGGGATGTTAAATGTGAGGCCCTTCACACATGGCCTGTTAACTGATGCTGAATAAGGGCATCTGTCCTTCTCGGGAAGCTCCTGTGGCGCGGGTTACGTGCACGTGCATGTGTGCGTGTTTGCCCTTTAAAAAAAACTCGCTGTATCTGCAGTCTTTTTCTTTGTGACACAATGCACCAATTAATAAACGGTTTAGGTCCACCATTCATCACAACAGCATTGTGTTTTGTTCGCAGTTAAAACAATCGTGGTGATATAATGATGGGGAAAAAATAGTGATGCTCTGGTTTTTAGGACGATGTCTGCATTGAAAAAAGTTTGCAAAGGCCCCTGAAATAGTAGTAGTTGAGATGGTTAATTCAATACCCTTTAGAATAAAATGTTAATATGCAGTATTCTCTTTCCTTACACAAAATGCAGCACCTCTGATAATCTAGTTCAGGCTGTAAATTAATCCATGTTGTTTCATGTTTTTCTAGATCGGCCAGTTCAAGGCTCAACACTGCAAAAATGTGTGCAAAGTGTCTATCTTTTTTACCTTAAAACAAGGGTGTGTCTTAATCAGCAGGTAAACATGGACCAACAGTACATTCTCATGAAGTCATAACAAATCTTGCGCTTGCACGAAAATGAAGTCACCAAATTGCCACATGCGGTAGCCAAAGGACACACCCTCGTTGCGCCAACAGCGCCCAGTTTGGCGCAAGGATTAAAAAGTGTGTGCAAATGGTTACCTCACAATATATAAAAGAATATGTTCTTAGTATTACTAGACTTCCTTATAGCCATAATTTGATATTTTATAAAAACACGAGTCAAGTTCACCTTACTGTTGCTGTTCACGTTGCAGTGAAAACACAATGAAAGTAAATCCAAACAAATCATTTAGCATCTTTGAGGAGTTACCGTTGCCACGTAATATCTTGGGAGTTTCATACAGAGCGCTGCCGTGTGATGCCCACCGCCCAGAAGTGACTTTATCTTCCCTAGCTTGTCCGCATATCACCTCTGTGCCCGCTCCCGAGCGACAATGGCTGCACAAAGCTTCATCATGCAGAAAGTCTCCCTGCCATCCTTCAGCCATCTGAAGATAGTAATACATAGGTTCAGTGCGTTGCAGATTTCATTTCATTTCCTCAGTGTTACTTTGTTTTTGTATTCCACCTCCTGTAACAGATTCTCAATGTGATTTCATTTTATAATATGAGACAGTGCGCAATGATGTATATGGAAAGTTGCATGGCATATCCGTATTTGCTTCTTTTTTTTAGTCCTAAAACCCTATTCTTCATCTAAAGGCCACACCAGAAGAGGAAGGTTAAACTGTAATAACTAAAATGGCACAATTTGGAATGAAGACATCTACCATGGGAGCAATCCGAACTTTATTATTTTTTGTTGTTGTTGTTTTTTACACCTTCACATACATATATCCATGTCTTGCTTATGGCTTTGGTCATTTATCAGAATCAGAATCATCTTTATTTGACAAGTATGTCCAAAAAACACACAAGGAATTTGTCTCCGGTAGTTGGAGCCACTCCAGTACAACAATAGACAGTCAATTGACAGAGAACACTTTTGGGACATAAAGACATTGAGAAAAACAGTCACTGAGCAATAAAGGGTTGCTTGTTATCTGGTAATGCCGGTACAATGTTTTTATTTTTTTTTGTTTTTTTTTTGACAATTGTAAAAATATGCAGTCCTCTAGCACTTAGAGCAGTTTGAATGACTACTATAGCAATAGTCCGGTGCAATAACCATTGTGCAAAGGGCGCCGAGACTTCAAGGAGTGTATGCAGTTTAAAGGGACTAGTAGCGCGATAATCTGGGACAATGTTGATTGTGCAAATTTTGCTTATACTCCTCAGTCAGTGTGCAAGTGGGGCAGATGCTACACTGGCAGGAGTGGCCAGTATTGGTCAACAACAAATATGCAAATAGTGCAGATACTACAGTGAGTGCACGAGTATGTATAATTGGCCTGACAGAAATGTGACAACAAACTCGAGACAGCATGTTGCAATGCAATTGTAGGTTAGCGGTTTAAGAAGTTGATTGCAAGAGGGAAGAAGCTGTTGGAGTGTCTGCTAGTTCTAGTTTGCATTGATCGGTTGCGCCTACCTGAGGGAAGGAGCTGGAAGAGCTGGATGTGGAGGGTCCGAGAGGATTTTGCACGGTCTTGTCTTAGTTCTGGCAGCGTGCAAGTCCTCAAGGGTGCGTAGGGTGAGTACCGACAATCTTTTCAGCACTTTTGATTGTCCGTTGCAGTCGGAGTTTGTCCTTTTTTGTAGCAGCACGAAACCGGACTGTGATGAAAAAACACAGGACTGATTTGATGACTGCTGTGCAGAACTGCCTCAGCAATACCCAAGCATTATTCCCTGAGAAATTTAAAGAAAATGTTTATTTTATTTTATTTTTTTGCTCACAATGTTGACCTTGCCATCCATCCATCCATCTGTCCATTTTCAATTGTGCTGGTCCTCATTATCTCAGCTGAATTTGGGTGAGAAGCTGGGTCCACCCTGGATTGGTCACCCACCAAATACTGTCAAAGATCGTACTGTATCCCAAAATATGTCTATGCATATTAATGGTAATGAAAAATGTGTCAAACATCCCTCCATTCCCATGACGTTTATGAAGCTGCACAGCAGCGCTGCAAGGGGACTGAGTTAGCACGATTGGCAAGATCTTCGTGATTGTCAGAATACATATGACATCTCACTGCGATAGCATTTGCAAGTCTAAATTTAAAATTTCAATTTTTTTGTTCAATCCAATATCAATGAGATACAGCATCTTTGCTCATCTAAAAGATGATTCTGATTCTGATTCTCATTCTGATCTAAATACTGTAGGTGTGAGACCAACTACCAAAATTCTGAAAATACTGTAACTTCCTCACTTTAAAAAAGCCCAAATCTGCCACACCAGACCAAGACATTGACTTTGCTCCCTAAAATAGTTAAGTCCGTAGTACACAGGATGCAGCTCCACGCAGCTGTGCGTTGTGTGTTCTTAGCATCTGACAACTTAGAGGGCTTTACTAATGCATCAGTAGCCTCAGCCTGTCAAAGCTTTGTAATGTGCATGCCCTTAAAATGGTAAAATCGGCTCCCTTCAAGCATGTAAATCAGCATTTTTTAAGGACACATGAAAGCAAACACACACACGCACATCCTCTACACGACATCGCAAGTCTTGCATGAGCAAACATGCAAACATTGAACATTCTGCCACTCATACACTGAAACTCATGTTATGTGTCTACATAATAAATTCGATTTGTCCAATGTGACAAAGCACAATGAATTTCACAAAAGTGGCAACATTCAACAGAGGGACCTTGTCTTATCATTTAGAATTGAGCCAATAATTTGTGTCCATTGATTTACTTTTTGATTGTTTTATCCTATTTGGCATCCCTTAACATCTCTGCTCATCTGTCAATGGCTGTCTCATCAACACGCTCATCAAATCTTGAGATATCGTGAGTCCAAAGAGAGCACATCATAGCGAAAGTTGCGCCGAGGAAATGTACTATTTTTAGCTCTACCTTTAGCTCCCTAAAAAGAAAGAATATAATGTTGGCAAGACTCATGCCAACATGGTGTGCTGCAGTAACGTACACAGAAACTAAGTGAAGTCCTCACACTGTGAACACGGAGTGGTCTGCCCTTCGCCCATCCTCCGACTCACAGCGACGTGCCCTCGCGATGCCTCTTGCATGAAAATCATTGATCAAAGTATCACAACTTTCTTTTTACTCCCCACTCACCATCAGCTATTACTGTTCTAACAAATGCGTGTCGAACAGCACATCAGTATTCTTTGCATGCATCAATGCATCATATCGCACTGTGTTGTCTTAAATTCTGTCAATTGTATCATAATTGTATCATAATTGGTGTGAACCATATTGTATCGCAATCGGAGATGGAGATTAATTCACTGCTGGCTTTTTTTTGTTGTTGTTATAAGATTGTCACTGTTAAATTGTAGGACTGTTGAAAATTCATTTCTTATTGGATTATAATTTTCTGTGATTTGAAATATAGCAAAAAAAAGAAAAGAAAAAAGGACTTTGAACGCTCAATAAAAGAGTGAAATGGTTTGAGATGAGATAATACTGGCAGGAATTTATAATTGCCAAAATTGGACAGGCTTGCTCATAACACAATTTTGGATCATTCATGCTTCATAAACTCTTCTCGATAAGCATTTTATTCATTTGTTGTTTTTACTTTCGTGAGATTATATTTGTTAGTGAACACTTCCATTTGCTTCTGTTGAATAGTTTTATATGTCCCATTCCCATGAGCTAATTTCCTTCCAAAACGCAACAGATGTTTGCTGGCATACACACACGCACCCTCTGCAATGATGGTGAGGGCTGCACAGCAATACGCTGCTCGCTTGTGTTAAAGACCCTTGTTGGTATTCCGTGCATGGCTGCTGGATGAGGTTAGCAAGCGGATCACATCTATTACCTTGCTAATTCTACACCTTGGCCTATGCATAATAAGATGGGAGGGGTGTTGAAGAGGGAAACGAGTCAGGGTAAGTCATCAAAATGAGTTTGCAATATCTTCATGAGTGAATTTACCAATTGAAATACCACCATGAAATGGTAATTAAGTAAATATTTTGTTTTATTTTTTCCCTCACTACTTTAACTCCCGTCTGATGATAAATGTAACGGTCCCACTAACTCACAATGGGCATATTAATCCCCTCCGATACATTAAACAGGACAATTCAAATGGCACCACCTTCCCAACGTCAAAAAAGGAAAGTCGTTCAATTGATCTTCAGGTCAAACAATTTAGGTATCAAGCATCCGTGTACAAGAATACAATATTATAAAAAATGACTAATACACTAACCTCAACATTAGGTAGACATGTAGGCATGTAATGAGATTCAAAAGGAGCTGTAGGTGGTGCAAACAGGACTGAATGTGTGAAGATTGCTTCAGCTTATGGTGATGAATATTGCAATAAACTCTATCACAGTCTTAGACACACAGTCACAGACAGGCCAAATTTGAGATAGATGTTGGGAGTTTTGTTGGTTTTGGTTTGTTGACTGACTTAAACATACAATAAATATTTCATTTTGGTAGCAAAAGAGAGCTAAGAGGAGGCGCTGTGCGCGCTTGTGGCTGGGCACAAAGACAACAGCAAGTGTTTTACGTGGCACATCGCAATCACATCAGAATTCAGGGGAAATCTGTCTACAGAGAGTTGAACAGACAATTGTAAAAAGAATCATAAAAAGTACTGTAGGTTGTTGAGTCCAGAATAAAAGAGAACTAATATCATGCAAATAAGCCTAAATTTGGTCTGTAAATGTTATCAAAATCAGAAAAATTCCACACTGCTATTGTTGGGAATAGACCCATGGAGCCAGTTTCAGTGTTCCATCATGTTGTTTTTTTTAAATGATGCATGCCAACTTCCATTGTAGTGCAAGTTAACTCCGAATTTGAGTCCGGCACACTCAAAATCTTAGAAACGTACTCTAGTCTCGTCATCTAGATCAACTCATTCCTATAGTAATGCTTAACGATCTAAGCAAATACCCTGGAACATGGCTGACTTTTTTTCTTTTTTTTTTTTTTTTTTTTACCAAAGGTTTGTAACGATCCTGTTTAATTATCCCTTCTAGCTCTTTTAATTTCTTTTTGATAAAAGGGATGCTTGATCAGTCTGTGCCTTAATCGCTCTTTCAGGGGAGCGGCTTTATTGCCATTTCATGCGCCTCACAGGAACACTGCTGGTTCAAGAGCATCTCAGTCAGCATTTTAATTTTTTTTTGTATTTGGCTTGACACAGGAGAGTTACTATAAAATTATAAAATAAATACAAGCTCTCTTTTTGAAGTAATTTATTTGTTGACTGGCAAAAAAATCTGCCACACTGGTTGACCAACTGGCTCTATCGGTGTTTTATCACCGATAGAGCCATTGCCCTGGACAACTGCAAACTGAAAGACAGTTTAACTAATTACAAAAAATGAGGGCAATCAACTGTCCACTTTAAATTACCATTTGTAGAATCTTGCGGATGGTCGGTGGTACACAGGCCGCACTTAAAAAAAAAAAAAAAACACTGACCCACTAAAAACGTTGCCCATTTATGTTGGTTTGCTTGTGGCTGGCTCTTCAGTAAACACTCCCGCCAAAAGATCTCTAGAAAAGAGAGCAGATCCTCCATTCAGATCGACTCATCTGGGGTGTATAGGACACCATAGGACATGTCATCCATAGATCCGGGAGACCTGGACCCCTCACGATATATTGCAATCATGTCCCCATAAATTCTAAGACCATACTACACATTAAATGTCAACTACTGTATCACACTGGGCAAATGTCACAGATGTGATAAAACTACCAGTGTATATGAATAGTTAACTTGAATTGATATTTTTGGCTGGTCAAAACTAATGTGCATATTAAAATGAAACAATAAATATTCACGATGGACTCGTCCCAGGATTTTTTGTTTTTGTTTTTGTTCTATACTTTAATATTGTTAAATAAAGTTGTTCAGTCTTCTATGAGATGGTTCATCTGTGATCCTTTCTATTGCCCACATGCATCATGATATGAGACTTGATATCGAATTTTAATCAGTTTTCTCTCACTTATCACGTGAACAGTGTGATTTTGAGCATAACTGCAAACGTGTCAATGCAGAAGGTAAAGGTGTACATGCATTTTCACTTGTGAAAGAGCTGTGTCTGAATGCAGCCGGTTGGAAAGCTTAGCAAATGAAAATGGGCTGAAAGGGCTTTGACATTGATCGTGGAGGAGGATATGGTCTGAAAATGCACACAAAACAGGACTTAGACAAGAGGAGAAAGGAGATATGCCTAATTTGGGAACATAAGCAACTAGTGTTCTTAATCCACAAGAGGGAGTGCAAGGTCTTTAATGCCTTATTGAAGCGTTGCCATTCTAATTTACAGAGGGGGACATGTTAAGAATTTATTGTTTTCTTTTTGTGGGGGGATTGCTTAAGCCGCAGCACCCATGTGCATTGGACCTTGACTTATCAACTCAGGCTAACCGATTCTAAGCAATCATTTGCTTGTATCGATCACATCGATTTGACGCTCACCTCGCTTATTGTTTCTGACCTGGAGAGTTTCAGTCTCGGCTTCCTGTCTGGTTCCACAAATTAATCTTTGGTAGGACCAATCCTCGCTTTGAAGAATAAAAAAAAATGAGAAAAAGAAAAAAAAAGAAACCATTGATCAAAAAGAACAAGCCAATATATCATTGTAGACTAACTGTAGAAGTAACTTAAAGTGTATAGACTTGAGAGGCAAACCAAGAGTCATAATGTGAAAAATACTCAAAATGAGAGTGCAGGTGCCAACTGCAACCAAAGGAAGAAATTTGAGAAATACGGATATAACTCATGATTACAGGCAATAAAACCAATAGTGGTCCATCAGCAGTAAAATATAGTCGACAGGCTGATTAAGCTCATTTTCCTGTGCCAATCTCTCGCTCCCTCTATCACACTGAACAGCATGCATTTGGATGTCTTCCCCTATTTAAAAAAAAAATTGTATTCATCAGGCTTCTCTGTGAAGATGATAATCGCCACCTAGACCAGGTTATGTGATGAGCTATGATGGGGTGATGGATTGTATTAATCTGAAAGAATAATCTTTTGGGGTTCCCCAGGGATGAGTTCAGTGACCCCTTATGTTTTGTTTGTATTACCTTTTTGTTACAATTGTACAGATTGTCAACATATAACAATTAATTATGCAGATTGTACACAGATGTTTATCTCTCAGCCTTTAAGACGACATTGTTTGAGTGCTTGGATGAAATGAGTGTTTGGATGATCCACAGTAACTAAGGATGAACACATCAGTGGAAAGTGCTATTACAACAATTCCACCAGTAAAGCAAAGAGGCCATGAGGTGAGCACTGACTGAGAGTTTGTGTTCAGCTAATCGAGCAACAATAGCAAACAAATTGCTGCAGCAGAGCGCCTTGTGCCACATGGGTTCCCCTCATGAAACTTTCAGCAGAAATATAATAAATGATTAAATTTGGAGCAAGTTGTTTGCCCTTACATAAATGTATAGCTTTGTCAGCCAAATGTGGCACCAATGAAAGCTAATGAAACTTGCCAAATTTTCTTCTTCATCCCTCTATTGAGCTTGAATCTCCTACCCCCAGATTGATGAATGTATTAACAAGGCAATTTATTTTCATTATCATGAAATCGGAATGTGGCCAATCTTTGGAAATATTCTTTTTTATTTTTTATGATTGATTGATATCAAAGTGAAGGTCTCAAATTTTAAGGTCAAAATGAGGGATTTTCTTGCAGCGCTTCTATAAAAGTAAGGGGGAAAAAGGTTGGGGACAAGTGAGAGGAGGAGGAGAGGGATGGAGTGATGGCAGAGGAGGCGGAAGGTAGAGGACTGCATCTTATGAGGTTATTAGGTTTTAATCAATATGGTATATGGCCAGAAGGTGATTGGAAAACAAACTTAATCTGGGAAGTAATATGTCTCCCACTCATCTTCCAAGCTGTCTTGCTGGTCATCTGTAATTGCTTCTTTTTTCCTATACCATGTCCATTTAAACAGCAAGCAAACTCCAAATAGACTGAGAAATTTGAGAAAGTTGGTTTGAGAATGTGATATGTAACAGAAGTAAGGAAACCTCACGGGTGTCAAAGTAATGGCCGACTTCCTTATATACTTCACGGCATGTTATGCACACACTTGTAATGCATTTTACCCTCAGAGAACTACAATGGAAGTATTAGATGACAGAGCTAACTAACATTAATGTGACATTTACAGTACTCGAAGGCAGCACTTGAGCATTCCCCTAAGAAGACAATGAAGGGCATTCCAAATCGGTCAAGTGGAAGCAAATCTACAAAAGAATATCCACAAACCTTGAATTTTTTATATTTATCTTGCAATTTCTTGCAATTCATTTATTCAACAATCCATGTGGAATGTTAAAATATTTGCCTCTAAACCCATGACTTGACCCCAAATATACCGCCTCATCATCATGTGAGATTCCACTTACAGACAAGCGGGAGGTAATTAGTTGTGTCAGCATTCAGCATTTTCACCCCCATTAATATTGATGCTGGCAACTATGCATTGCTTTTCCTATTGCAAGTTCAATTGCCACACCATAGGGTTTTTTTATGATTTGAAAAAAAATCAACACACACACATGCCCGCGCATACATTGGAAGATAAGAGTCACGACGAGACAGCAGGTACATGTAATGTAATGAAATGTGAATCTGAATAGTTCATGTCATCTGAGGGCCTGCGGAT
This sequence comes from Phycodurus eques, assembly GCF_024500275.1. Lineage (NCBI taxonomy): Eukaryota > Metazoa > Chordata > Actinopteri > Syngnathiformes > Syngnathidae > Phycodurus > Phycodurus eques. The sequence goes on from NC_084544.1 coordinate 5,534,504, forward strand.
TTCTCACCATGCGTTTATATACATGTAACAAAACATGACACTTACAGTAAGTGGATGTGTTCTGTTGTATGTGCTGGTACAATAGTTTTATTTAAACCTACTATACCTTGGTATAAGAACTGTTGCAATGCATTCCTCGACACTTGCAGAGTGTGGAGCATTTTTGGGGAAATAAAACAAACATTTATGAATTATTTGTATTTCTCTTGCACTCTGGCATGTGCATATTGTTGTGCACAGATGTGGACGTGACAGCGCCTTTTTGCTTGCCTGCACCACCACCACCACACAAGCCTCTTTGTTCGTGGTAACGGAGCTCTAGAGATGGATGCTGCAACAGAGCATGACTAAATATTTCAGCAGAGCAGATGGCTGGGACATTTTCCATACTCGTGGCAAATGGGAAAATATCTACAATAGATTCTGAGCTCATTTTAGGACAAGTTTGCTGAATTACCTTTTGGAAACTGGATGAGAGCACAGATGGTTATATAATTTTAGTCGAAATCTGTCTATTGGGATCGGCCTTTCATTGCAAGCTCGGCCAATCTTGGATTTAGATGATGGTCACAATGAGACGTTTGAAGCTATAATTTAGTTTGTATTATGGTTTGTAAAAGTGAACCAATTGCCATGAAAATAATTTTGGCCTACATCCTTGGAAAATGTAGATTGAGACTTGTCGGACAACAATGAGTGATGAGACCAACTAGAGTCGACCACATTGGTTGGATTTGAAAGACAAGGTGATTAATTTTCTCTTGACATAATGTGCCAAGAAAAACAATGAAACCATTGGCATGATCACTACTGTACAGCATTTTGACCAGGTTGCAGGAATATTTTCCTTTTTTTTTCACCCATACCTGTCATAACTACAAATGTTTACAGGATTTCCTTTAAGGTCTCGCAGAAATTCAGTTGCATCAGTCACTCTTAACTGGTCACTCTACACATCATTACACGCTACAGCAGGCATTCCTTCGTCTTGCAGCAGATTATTATCTCTGCTGTCATTGGCTGGTCTACATGTCAGTCATTACACGCAGCACCAGTGATTGGTCGGCCCCATCAGTCACTCTTCACTTGTCAGGCGACCTGTCAGCCATCACGCATTGACAGAAGAATTACCCTTGACAGAAGTTTACCTGTTTACAGTATTCTATGCTGTATGTCTGTAATTACGATTCATTCAACGAGACGGTGAAGAATAAACAATGCCCACATGTATAATAATGTCTGTTTAACCCAAGTCACAGTCTCTCGCACATACACACATTCACAAGTCTTCCCATTGAATGATGGCACATTGTGTTTTTTTGGATAAGTCCCAACTCATTAGAGCAGCAGTCTGATTAGCCTCAGAAACACATGACGTGCGTAATTAGTGGCGCATCCTCAGTGTTATACATAGAAAAACACTTTGTGTGTGTGTGCATTTGTGTGAGTGCGTTTGTGTGTGTGTGTGTGTATACTTTATTGTCTGCAATCTGGTCTATTACTAATACAACAACAACAGCAGGGAACACTGATGTACACTGATGAGTCAGTATCTCCATAAGGTGCTTTGAAACTTGCCCATTTTCATTGTATTGAGTAGATGTTATGTTGTTAGAAATGAACATGAGTCAAGCCCCATATTTGGACAGTGATAATATGACATCAGCATTTCATTATTCTGCGACATTTTCATGATGTCTGAGTGATTCTGATGAGGAAACCCAAGTCACTTTATGTCATGGTACTGTATGTGTTTTAGTTTAGATGACATTTTGTTTTCCTGTGTTCTATGCCGTTCACATCTTGTTTGCTCGTTTTCTTTTTTTTCCTCCACCTGTTCTCGTCAACCCCTCTACCTTGTGTCAACCAATCAGCTCCCTCCAGCTACTCGCGTCTTGTCCAGCTGTTCCTCATTGTCTCGTCAGTTTGCTTGTATTTAGTTCCCTGGTTTCTTTCGGTCCTTGTTGGTTCATTTGTCATTCGTCGTATGTAGTCTGTCATCTGTTGTCATAGCCCATGTTTCCTTAACCTGTCAAGTTTATTCGTGGGCAGTATTTTTGTTTTCAATGTGTTACTTTGAATTAAGATTTCTGGACTTTGTTAATTTAGCGTTTGCTCCATGATCCTTATTCGCCCTCTTGCTTGTTAACTTGAATCTCCTCTTTTTTTTTTTGAGTTCCTGCACTCTTGCCTCACATCCCTGCTTCCCTGCAATTATGTCCTCCACCTTCGAAAAAGCTAACCTGACACTTTATAGTGATATCACCCGTAAACATCACTTCATTTGATGAATAATTTTGTATATTTTGCAACCAATAGTGAATTAAGGGATTGAGATGTTTTACCTTGAGTCCAAAAATAGTTGTATATATCATGCTGCTAAATTCTATGTGCGTAATATAAAGATGCACATGTGCAGCATGGTGGTTAATATGTAATTTAGAAAAAACATTTACAAATAGTATATTAGAATGTTTGTGTCAAATATTAGATAATTTGAAGAGAGCGAGGATGGGATTTAACAAATTGAAACGCAACACAAGCTGTAATTGTGACGCAAATGACGTGTGATGGTTCAGTGTGGAGCAGATGAAACATTCCAAACTATTTTTTTCAAGACTTCAACTTTTTAATATAAATAATTTAGTTGAATCATTGCGGAATGAGAGATAAAATGCAGTGGCTCAGCAGGGTGACAATGAATCATAAATAAGACTTTGAAGATGACTGAGCATAGTGGCCACTGTTTCCTTTTATTTATTTCTGTAATTCAACAACGCGGGGGCTCATTTTAGCCATTTTAACAGACTTAAAAAGAAACTATAGTGAGATAAGGTGAAGGAGGAGAATGAAGGAAGAATGTGAGATGCATTGAAGTCGTTCAAGGCTGCAAGCAATGAGTCAGCATTGGAAAAATGAAGTGATGGTGTGCAATATCATAAAGTGCATTATCATTAGTGTTATGCTGCAACCTTGACCCATTTATGTTTAAATTATGAGCATCAGTGGAGCTTCCTCTTATGCCTAATACGATGTGCAGATTTTCACTTACTCAGCTAAGAAATTTACGAGACAACTTTTGTTGGCATAGACAGCTGATGATGGAACATGAAATTGCAGCGGTTAATAATGGAAATTAACTACACAAGTGTATCTACGAGTTAAAAATTGTCCCTCTGTCCTGACAGGTTTATTATAGATGGTAAGTGATTGAAATAATGAGGCTGATTTGTAAATTAACTATAAAGGGCAGCACCACAAATTATGTTTAATAAGCTGAGTTAATATGATAACTGTGTTTAATGTATCAAGCAGTGAATGACTGGGCCCTATGGTACACTTGCATGTGTGACAGTATTACCAAGCACAGCCCACCACACTTGCATGTTTGAGAGTATTACGAAGCACAGCGCACCATTCATTTGTTCAAACCAAACTGTGTTGGAACATTGAGAATTCATATTTTCAGTCAAAACAATAAAAGTGTAAGGTAGATACTTAATTGATCCCAATGGAAATTCATTTTATAAATATATATATATATATATATTTTAACAATGCACAACAGGCCTCATTTCTCAATATAGTTTTCATTTTTTGGGGGTGAATTTGTTTCTTTGAAAGGTAAGTAGAATTCATTCAGTTCTTGTTGCAGAATTATTAGGATGTGTCTTAATTCCTTCAATCTCACATTCCTCTCATATTTGAGATGTGCCGAGGGATCAGAATTCACACCTGAGGACCATTTAAGGACATGAAGGTTAAACTCATTGAGGGTTGAGAGTAGTTAATTAAGCTGATTTATTGATTATCAAGTCGGCAAACAACTTGGCAAAAGCCTCTTTGATTCATGCGTCTTTTCATCAATCCTCTGTGGTGTTCTTTATCATTGAGGCTAAAGTGAAAGGAGCCCCACAATCAAAACTGAAAAAGAAATGGAGGTATTGCTGCAAGATATGCAATATTTGCTGTTAACACTGTCACACACCTGATGCTTAGAAAAGTGCATAAAAGGTGTTTAAAAAAGTGATTTGGTCTCAAAGAACTGTTGACAATGGCCCAATGTCTTCTATCCAAACATGCAATTATTGATTGGGGGAGATTCAATGTTGTGACAATACATTGACACCCTGGCTTGACCCCAGTTTAATTCCTTTCCTCTGGGCAAACTAATTGATATGTGCACTGACACCCATCTTAATGGATTCAGCCTCTGAGCAGGCGTACAGTTGGAGGAGAATATGCATTTTGTATTTCAAGCACATACCTTTGCCCTCTCCAAACTCTTTTCCGGAAACCCATCACGTTGCAACACATTACCGGAAGGTTGCAGCCAGCATAAGGCAACCTTTAACAGGAAAACATTAGCATCAGCTGCACCATAGACCTGGGTTTATGTTAAAGTGACCTTGCTTGCTGGTAAATAATGAACACTCTATATCCATTCATGGCAACAAATCGATCATGCACACATGCCACCATCACATTGTAAAAGCAATAACGCAGCAGCTTTATTTGACAGAGAGTCAGTCACCTGTGGAGAATGAACCGCTTTGCAGGAGATTGCGCTTAACACGTAGAGTACACCCTACTTTTAGTGTGATCGCATCAGAGATAACGCATCCAAGACGACATCGCAGAGGGCGAACGGGTCGCAGATTGCTTTGGGTGACCGATGAAATGTGTCAAAGCCAGAAAATAAACCTGTGCTCTTGATCCACCGTTGCTCAGACTTCATTCCCTCCCCCCACTTAGAGTTTATATTGATGACCAAACACGAAAATGGCATTTGCAGTGATTTTTGCAAGGCAATAAAAAGCTTTTTAAAAGTAAAGCAAAATGCTTGGAGAGCAATTCCTCAGCCGCTACAAAGTGAGATGTTAGATGTAGAGGACATACAGTAAGTATGGTCATGGATGGAGGAATGTTGAAAGACCTTATGGCTGAGTAGTATAAAACTCAACACATTCACAGGGGGGAAAGGTGGCATGGACACCAAGAAATAAGCTTGAGAAGAGTATTGCATGAAAGGGTTTCAAATGTACGTATAGAAGGAGTATACAACAATACATTTGGATAAACATAAAACATAACACACTGGACTCAACAGTTACTTTTCTGATTTTGGGTTATTTCAACAAAGGAAGGGACACACAAAAAATACTGTAAACAATACCACAGGAATGAATTGCATGGCCTCTTTTGTTGATTTTTTTTACTAATATTACCCTAATGAATATATGGCAGGTCCCTTGATACAGACAACACCTGATCTTGGGCTGTTTACTTTAGTAGCTTTGTGTAGGAATTTGGAAGATTTTTTCTCTGGATTTTAATTAGTTAAGATTCCTAGATTCAGTGCAAAAAAAAATTTTTAAATAAATAAATCACAAAGTAGCAGCACAGCATCCGAATACACTATAACATCCCAGAGCCATTTCTTTTCACCTTTTTGGGGACAAAAAGTTATTAAACCAAAGTCTCCGAGGTAAAGCTAATAATTAGACACTAATACTGTCACAGCTTTCATAATGAGTGATGTCCAAAATGTCTACAGTGAATCTCCTCATCCCCTGTCAGCAGAAATCCTGCTTTTATATCTACCTCTGCTCAACTGTCATGCAAGGCCTTTTGAAGGTTCAGTTGCTGAGATCGATTTCATAGTACAGCTGAGAAAAATAGGCGCTTCCAATAGAACCCTGACTGAACATTGTCTTCATGCAGTAAGTCATTTATGTCCAGTAAAATGACACACAAATCATATAAAAATCAATTACCTTTGCCTATTGTGTCACTGTTGACCTATGAATCCTGATTATTACATATGTTTTAGCATGAATTATGTTAGCATGCTGTCAGGTTGGTCCAGTTGGAACTGTGTCGTGCCAAGTATTGACGTAAAACAGAATTATGCTTGAATTATACTTGAAAATGTAATTAGAACTGGCATACACTTACTGGACAGGTCAATATAGGTAATATGATAGTTTAATCCAATATTCTAACCTTCCAGTGATAATAATACCTCACCCAGTAATGACCACTGAGCCTAAACATATTGGTCATTCTAAAACAACCTCACAAACAGATTATTAACTTACTTTTTGCAATTTTTGTCACACTGTGAAACCTCTTGAAACTTGCTCCCTCACTGATGTTTCAAGATATTTAGTGAGGTCCATTTTTAAGAAAGATGAGGCAATAAACCCTTGCAATGAAGATAGTAAACGAAGGCAGTGCGCGAGTGTCAATTCATGACAAATGTAGTTCAAGTTGATAGTGCGGATAGGAGTCATTTGAGCATACTTCACTGAAGACATGCTATTGAAAGTCAGCCATTTTGGGGCAAACATTCAAGCAGAACTGCTTCTATGGCTAGCAAATACATTTTAATTTTCTATGGAGCAAATTGAGACATTTGTTCCAAACCAAGACAACAACAAAACTTTATTTTTTCTAGTACTTTTCTGGGTTTATGCTGGAGAAGGATAAAAATAGCACCAAAAAAAAAGAAAAAATAAATCGTTATCTGGATTCATACCAGAAATGGAATGGGTTAAGTTCAATCAAATATTTGATAATAAACTTATTTAAAATTCATTCATAAATTGTGGTAAACTGTAAAGAAGAGTTTGCATAAACCATTTACCAAGAGAACCAAGGTAGATGAAAACATTTCTTTGGATTTGTCATTGTCGTCATTATGGTAGGTGATAACATTGAAAAAAATATAATATTTGCTCGTATTACTAATAGAAATAGCGTGAAATTTTTTTTTATCAAACCTACAAAAAGTACATTTGCTGCAACATGTATGAGCTATATTCCACGAAGGGGTTTCTCCACTGGACTTGTTAAAAGCAGCCTGTTGGGGAAATGGCTAATGAAGCAATCCATAGTCTTTGTGTACACTTAGTTGGAGGCAGTGTGGAGGAAGGAAGCCAGCCAACGACTTCGAAGTGCATTAGTTGCAGAAGAGGTCATCATAGGATACAGGGATGTTTGACCACGGGGTGTTTTAAGGGAGAGGGATGCCGGCAGGGTGTCATTAGGGCCGCTGTGGTAAAATGTAATTGCAGCTGAAAGATAATTTGAACAGTTATCGATTCCCCATTATTGATGGGGAGGGGGGGATTTTCTTTGTTATGCTCTAGTGGGTTGGCTAACAAGAAAGGTGGCACAACAAGAAGGTTCAGGCGGACAATAAGGGGAGGTTATGGCCACCAGGGCATGCGAGGAGACTTAATGTTGCCATAAAGTTCAATATTATCATCCTGGCCAGCTGTCCAGGGAGTAAACCGGTAAATAAGCTCAGCGGCACATGCTCTCACTAAGGATGCTGATTTAAGGCTATTTGCTTTGCTGGCCTATTTATTTTGCAAGATGGAGCAATATACAAGAGACAAGGAAGGGCAAGGGGTCTTGCAGGCCTGAAACAGCATTAAACACAGCAACGTCACTCGTGGCCAAACCAAAAACCAATCCCCAGATATGAGAATGCTTTAAGTTTAATGATCCCCTTCCACCAAACTGAATATAATTGCCCGACAAGGGCACTCTGTCTTTCAGCTCCATGGTGTGAAATGAGATGCTTCAAGGGAGAGAGTGCACTATGTGGTGGCAGAGGTGGGCTGTGGGCTACTTGGGAGCAAGAAAGTGCATAAAGACAAGTTAAACATAATTTGTGGGGTATTTTCAATGCACACATAAGCCTCTCATCATGGAATCTTACCTTAAGACCTCTCAAAGTGTAACACGCCATCATAAGGGTTCTACACCTTAAACAATTTAATTTGAGTTTAATTTCTATGTAGCTTTGGCTGTGCTCGTCCGTATAGTTTCAAACAGTCAGTAGAAACAAACAATCCATGGTGCTCATATTTGGACAGGTTGCCCACTGCACAATGAGCAATGTGGTCGAACGTGTTACAGTTGGCGACTCTTTGCCACACACCAATCAACGGAGCACCACACATCTACTGACGTGCTGCAATGGAGACCCTGTGTCCTGTATCTGGTTTTGAGGTTTCACTTACAATATACTGTACTGTTTTATTTTATTTTTTTATTGAACCACAAAAACATGGCGCAATTGTCAAGGAAGATTTGGAGAGCCACATACAGATGATAACAAAGAATGTTTTGAGAGGCTGATGAGGTACTGTATAAATATATTCTGTTCCATCTACAACATTGTGATGCTGTTCACCAGTGATTCAAATTATGAATCGCAGCAAAAGTAGTAGGTGGCGATCGGCCACCCATGAAAAGTAGTTACAGAACCTCGCACACTGCACAAAAGTTTTGTCAGGTTTGCCCGTGTCACTGATTGTACGGCGGGCCTTATAGTTTTCATTAAAAGAAAATACACATTATGTCACAACCTGATTGAACAGCACTTACATTCACAACATAATATAGTGCTGTTTTTGCCAGCCGAGACCACGTCTTCAAGAAGTCTCGGTCCACTTGTTTGGTGCGCGCCAGGGTTCGTATGAGAGCATTCAACTTTTTAGCACTTGCACGTTTAAACTGAATCAAATCTGATAAGCACTGACACAGCCTTAAGTGCATCCTGAAGGTCAGTGCTCACTGTATGTGTAAGGCTGAAGACTCCATGTGTGTCGCCTTCATGTCGTTGCATGAGAGCAGCGTGATTAGCTCGTCACTGGAAACATAAGTAATTCCCTCCCTGACATCTCAATCTCTGCTCATGCCTGCTGAAATGTGAAATGTGTCATCGGGGTGGCGAGTGATATACACCGACATTATGCATGAAATAAGCATCATTTGGACATTCAGCGATGCTTTATCGCCTTTCCCTGACTCTCGTGATTGGCCGCCAGAGCCGCAAGGTTACATTGGGAGGTCAGAGTTTCTGTTTTCATCTGTATTCAGCCTCTAGAGGTCAATTGGTTTCAGCAATTACTCCATTACCCCCATTGGCACGTTTATTCCCTGGCAGGAAATTGGAGTGTCTCTCATCTATCCATCATTGTGTGTTCTTCGCGGGTCCTGAGCTTGTTTCAGCCACGTTTGTCTGCCTTGCAGCTTGGAGCTGGCATGTGAGGGACGTGTAAAAAATTCATTCAGCGGTAGAGCTGCAGAGACAGACAGTGAGCGAGGAGCGCTCGAGTAACATCGAGGAGAGTGACGGTGAGATGGTTTACATGTCAGTTACGGAGTCGGGAGAAATTGATATTGGAGTAATTGTGTTTGCAACATGAAAGGCGGACATTGAGAATCCGCTACAGAGGTGAATGTGACGGCAGCGTCATGGAAGCCTTAACGGCTGCTGCACATTTGTCTTTAAAAGGTTAATTACATCTAATCTGTGTGTCACAGAAAGAAACATTAATAAAGGATGGCAAGGTAAGGAAGCAGTCAGGGGCTTGACAGATGAGCAGGATCTGCCATCCACACAAACAGGACTTTGTGAAAAGACTAATCCATCACAAGAGTGTCACAGCAGAGGAACAATGCAAGAAAGAAGAGCTGTTGATAAAGCTTTGAGAAGAATAGACTCAAAGCGACAATAAGTTGTAAATTTACCTTCAAATAACAGTCTTTTTGTGCTTACATTGATTTATAATAGAAATACTAGCCAGCCCTTTATTGCCATGGCAACCCTGGAGCTCCAACTGTAATATATTTAAACCACATGGTTTTGTGGAAGCATTATTCCTCAAAGTTGGAAGATAAAATCATCAATCAATAGTTATTTTGAAACATTATACCGTACTATAATTCTTATATGGACAAAGCGTCAATTTTTTTAAATGTAAGAATAGGCAACTTGTTCTATTTGAGTGACCATCCCTCCTGTTCTACCATCGTCATTGAGAGTTTATAAAGTATTAACAAAATATGCATAGGCAAAAAGAATTAACGAAGATATTGTTATGGTACAAAAAGTAACAAAAATACAAGACATGACAGTATGACAACAATGTGGGTTTTTTTTTTTCTCGTATTCGGATAACCTCGGCACAAAAGGAATAAAATTAAGCTCAAGATTGCAATTGGTTATACACTAGCTAATCTTAGCGGTGTGAAAATATGCTCTTATTTAAATAGTATCTAAATTATGATCTCAGTGGATATTTTCGGTAGCAAAGGCATTTATGTCTTTGAAACGTCAAACTCAATTCCCAACGCCTCCTCTGAAAAGCAAGCCATCTGATAATGGTGCAGAACCTTTGGGGTAAAATGCTGCCAAGAAGTGAAATCTAAGAAAAAATAACTAAAAAGTGTTGGATAATAAAAGCAACATAAGAGAAGAAGAAAAAACAAAACAAAAAATACAAGTCTGTTCGAACACGATATCAAGAATGTCCATGCATTCTGTGTACACTTGTGAATTCTTTTAACGCCAATACAACAAACATATCATACATATTGCAAAATGAATACCATGCAAGAAGCCCAGCAAGACCTGGTTCTGTCAGCGTCCCCCGAGTCAAGCCTTGTATCAAAGACAACAAGATCTGAGTCATCTATTCCACGCTGAGGCTTTGTTTTAACTTGAGTTCGACAGTGCAAGTGATGGGTGCGAGACAACAACGGGCGACTGCTTTCTGCGGAGAGACTAATCTTCTTGATGGTATTATCATCCACACATCAGCACCGCAATACTGGAGGCAGGCACAAGTGTCGGGACGTGCTCCTCGCCATGACAGCTGGGGTCTTTATGTTTGGAAAGGGAGGAGCAGCTCATTACTGGTGATGTTTTGCAGGCTTTTGATGGGTAAATAGTAAAAGAGAGGGGGGGAAATGGTTATCTAGCGCTGACAGCCATTGCATTGCCTCCTGCTTAATCTGGATACGCATGAATGAGAAAAAGGATCGTACCCTCAACTGTCATATTTTTTAATCAAGGAAAGCTGTCTCTCGTTTCAATCACTGATTTGTATATCAATGGGCAGATGTCAAAGGAGTGTACTTTGAAGTGGCAGTTGGAGATTTGGATCATAATTATCCTTTTGCTGTGAGTAGGTGAACAGAGTTGCAGGTATTGAGGGTAATGTCTCAGACTGCTACTTGTTTTCCACCCGCTTCAATAGCTGAGCAGAGAAATCAGTGGGTGTAAAAGTTCAGCGCCTCTGGCAAAATTCAGGTTGCAATCTTGACTGGCTGGGTGATCGAATTTTATGGTCCCCGAATTCTAGTCGCAATGCGTAGTATATGTTGTGTCACTGCCCTTGTACTCCTTGCGGACGCGCTGCAAACTTGGTCACTCATCAGTCCATCCTATGAACTTTTTATTTCAACAGAGAGAATTGAGGTTATTGCGTTTTTGCCCTTTACAATGTAGTGTGTGCAGGGACTGTACACTAATCAGGTTTTAGGACGCGCACTGATGGTACTGAGGGGAGTCTGTTCTCGTTGTTTATTTTATCCCCGTTAACTCCCACACTATATCAAGACATTTTATCACATTTTTCACTAAACATACGTAGATTTTGCATTACAAAATGGATGTCTGTATGACTTCATCCTCCTCACTTGAGAGCAAAATATGCGTCTAGTTGAGATGTCATATGTAACATTATATTCTGACTTTGTGGCTATATCAATAAGTACACCTTTACAAATGGGAGCCAATCTAAAAAATAAAAAAAAGTCAGGTTTTCCAACCATCCATTTTTGCCCATTATTTGTTCAGTCCACTAACCAAAAAGGATAAACCAATACTTTATGCTGCTATTTGTCATATTTAATTTTATTATCAGTAATACAATCAGATTATAGAAGTAAATAAAGTAATAATGTAGAAGTAAATCTTACAGTGTAGAACTGTAGATGGGTAGGGAACCGCATTGCACTATACTGGGACGTGTTTTGAATATAGGTATGTTTACCTGGTTATGAAGGTATAGAAAATAAAGTTACCAAAATAGAAACATTCCCTTTGCACTATGGATGCGCCGATATCGATACCTGTAGCGATATCCCTATATGTCTGTAGTCATCCTCATACTAGAAAAAATGTGCAGAAACTACGACACTGATGCCAATTTACTTGCCTGACGTATACGTTCCAGGCAGGTGAAGTGCGTGCAGTGTCAGCTGTGTGGAGAAACTTTAAGGTAAACACGGATGACAATATAAGCCGCCCTAGAGCGGAGAGTAGCTCGAGTACCTCGGTGCTTGCCTCACGGCTCGCCGAGTTCATCATCCGTTGTGCAGATTTGCGGTTTTGGGGCAAGCACCGAGTTTATCAAGCTCAGCTCAGCGCTGCTCGGTTCCGGTCGAGCCCGCTGCGCTGCTGTGACAAAGCCGCGGAGAAGGAGGCCCAGGTGGCTGCGGCACGGGAGGTCGGGTAAATAGAAGTATGCGATGGTGTGATAAAGTATCACCACCCTCTCACAGTTTTATTCTATAACTGAAATGCCTTGTGTGCAAGACTGTTATGATAGTTGATCAAAATAGAACACATTTTCATCAGAATTTCAAGACATACTGGCATTATCACGTATCGGTATTTGTTATCAGCGAATACTCAAATGTAAGTCATTGTACTCGATCTTGGCCTAAAAAATAAATAAATTCATTTTTAAAAAGCGGTGTCGGTGCATCCCTCCTCTGCAATGATGCAAACAACACCCACAAGAAACATACCTGATGCTTGAACAATTACATTTAATGAAGTGACCTGCAAGTGCATACAATTTCAAAAGTTGCAGTTCGGAAGTAATCTTGTGAATGTGTTTGTCTTCTTTGGCAACTGTGCTTAGGTCAAATCAGCCGTGATCTTTTGTACTTTGTTCTTGGCTCAATGACAGAGACCCCATTTGCCGAGATGCAAATCAGGAGCATTGTCAGTCCTACTAATTCAGCGCTGCTCTTCTTCCATGGCTTTTCTCCACAGAGGAAGCGATTCCATCACTGATACGAATGACTAATGTCGCAAACAGTCAGTTTCACTCAGTGGGCATCGGGGAATGTTAAGTCACACACTGTTGTTCTGACTCAGGAAGTCCTTGGTCACGTTTCTTAAACAAGTAAAAAGCCAGCTAACTAACAAGGCTTCATGCAGATTTACACAAATGCATTCTGGCAAAGCACAACTAAAGAACTGCATGTCGAGTCATTGACTGTGTGCAATAAGTGCAGATGAAAAATAAAAAAATAAAAAATTTCAGCACAGCACAAATTCCACTTTATTTAACATTCCTGAGCCATTAGAATTTTGTTTAGGTTGCAAATGCATTTTTTCTTTTTAAATCTCATTTAATAAAGTCCACATCATTAGCATAGATACAACACGCAACCAAACTGGAATCAAACAAATGTACTGGCTAACATTGAAGCATGTATGGAGTGTTAATGAGCACTTTTTAAGTAATTTACAAACATTTTCAGCACCTTTCACCTCTAACCAATTCCATGTTTATATTTGGATATGTATTGTAATCAGAGGTGGTAGAATCAGGAGGGCACTGGGGGCATGAGGGCATTTGAACATGTGTGTATAAACACAAATAATTGACCTCAGCTGCACGAGGTCAATTATTTCATTCTTAACTAAATTAACAAGGCTCTGTCATTTTATTATTTATCTATATAAGTGAATTATAACTGAATTGTAAAGTACTGCAAAGAACAATTTCAGACATAACTTAGTCAAATTCAAATATATCTGATGCAAGCAAATGTTTACGATAAAAGACAATGATACAAAATATCCAGGCCAGCAGAATGTCTGTTTTAAAGTTGTGACATGACTAAATCCCTGACTTGCTTTGTAAACATTGCACACATCAGCCATCTTAAAGTCTGAGCCTCAAGGTTTTAATGGAATTGTGTTTTGGGATTTGTTCACGTTGGCAGCACGGAGCATGTCAAGGGAGAAGAGATCTCTTTGAATGTCGGCTGAAATAATAGAGAGTACCTCGTGGGGAAACAGTGGGTGCGGTCCTCTTATTTCCTTCCTTTAAGCGCACATTTTGCACACATCGCATCTTCGGCTCTTCTGTTCCGCTGTGTTTCATAACAGAGTTAGGATGCGTACAAGGTAAGCGTCTCGAGCATCTATGGTGACAAATATAACACATTTTCAGACTTACTTCAACAACTTTGTACAAAAGATAGGAGTATTCCACAAGTGTACCTCTCACTATATCTATACTGAACAAAAAATGATATCAGGGCCTTATAAAAGGACAAAAAAAAAATGCATTTTACATTGTATTGAGACAATGACTTAACCCATAAGGGCCCACTCTGCATTTTACAAGAATAAAATGTTTCAGTCAAAATTCAAAATAATTTAACCTACCTACTTATGATGAGCAGTTTGATATTATTGGGAATTAACTACACAGACTGAGAGATTAAAATAGAAAATAAAGTCACATTGGAAAAAATCATTTGTTTAACAATGTCTGCGTATGAAATAGACTTTCTAAGCTCCAGCCACAAATACGTAAAGTATAAATACTGAAGAAACAAAATTAGCGATGCACCGAAACCACTATCTTCAGACATAGGTGCGAGTACAAGTACATACATTTAAGTACTCGTTGATCCCAAATACGATACTCTATAATGCCATTCTCTGTTGCAATTTTAATGAAAATGTGTTTTATTTTTTTTATAATGTTATTCTAAAAGACACTTTTATTGAACATGGCATAGGTTTCCCTCAAATATAACACTTGATTTATTGATTTTATTATTATTATTAGGAGGTATAGATATGTTTTCCTTCTGTTGTATCAGGTTTCATTGCATCGGACTGTTTTCAGGATGTAAAAGCAAAGAAGTCAACCAGGTTTAGAGAAGGTTCAAATCTAGCGGGTGCTTTGTCCAGTCATTTTGATGACATTTAGTCTTCTCTGGTTTTGTATAATATGAGATGATCATGAAATGTATAAAAGCATGTAAACCTTGACTAAACCTAAAGCTTTTTAATAAAATAAATGCTAATATTGAAAGACTGCAGGCTTTTACGACAAAACATGTTATGCATTCATAGTTTGATGCTATGAATTTTTATCACTGCAGACCCACTGACTAGCTCGTGTTTATAGAAAGACACTACAAGTGAAGAGTCTTCCATAAAAATGCGAGATAATTAAAGTTCCTATGAATTGAGACATTTTACTTGCAAATGAATTGCCAACAAGACAGGTACAAAGAGTGCAATAAAACAGCGCTGTGATGATGCATTACTTGCCAATTCTTCAACTGTGTCAAAGCGAGTTGGGCAACGCTCTCCTCGTTTGACCCTAAAGCATTGCAGCATGCTGCCCCACTTGGCTCTCCTTGCAAAGCAATTATACACCACAAGCGCCCAATGTCAGCCCAGTATCGCTGTAGTTACAAATAGGGCCTGTGGGTCACACATTTAACTGAGAGCAAATTCATGGTAATGAACAGAGGCGTGATTATGTCTGAATGATTCTAAAAGTCTTTTGAGCTGTCATGATTGTGATTATTTTTTCTCTAATCAGTGCGAAGGCAAAGTTTAAGCTACTAGCTAAGCTACAGTGAATGCGGGAAAATCTAATTACGTTGCCACTCTTCTGCCTTGCTCTACATTTTTGTGTTATAAAATAAACCCCAGACCCCCCCTTTGAAAAGAAAAGTGGATGAATCCTTTCCTTAACAGAATCATGCCTGAAATTCCACTTGTACATGAAATCATACAAAACTTACACATAAACCTGTTTGCAATGTAAAATGGCCATTTAAGACAATCAGAGGTGATTTAGTCATGGGAAATGCCAACTCACACTCAAGAAACTGTAGTACAAAATCTAAAAAAATAAATAAATCAACTCAGAGAGGCTTCAAAAGAACCTAATGTCATAATCGGTTCCACTTCATCAGAGCCGTGGAACCGCCACCATGACGGCTCAGCTCGCTTACCCCACGCCATGAACGCTCAACCATCCAGCCTCATAAAGCGTATTTATCAGACTGATCTCCTTTAAACTCAGCTCTGCAGTCGGCCTACTTAAAGCCATGTCGTGTTAGCGCCCGTCGACGGTCTACCTCATTCGCTCGGCCACATCGCTGTGCTTATTCTCTCATTACAGAGCAGCGAGCATCAACTCTGGCTTGGTTGGGATTAATGGAACCGGATACTTTGTCAAAATGGATGAACGTCTCCATTTGAAAATTCACGGTCATTACATAACTCTCAATTATCAACCAGCACCACTTTTCCTTTCTGCTAAAAAATGAGGTTAAATGAGGTTTGCATGAACATTCAGCCAGATTTTGAAACAATGGCTGGGTCCTTGACTAGAGGCGAGTTATCTGACTAATCAATAAATTCTGTAGAAATAAAAAAAGGAAGCTGAAGAAGCAGCAATTATTGTCATTGAGAACATAGCAAAGAATAATTTACAAAGTGATGTTGTATTATTCTACAAACCAAAGGGCCTAAAGGAATGCTTAGGTTATAAACAACATAATCATGTCTCTTGTTAGGAAAAGACAAACCCTGAAAAGGTCTCTGAATGTCAAGGTCAAATGCTTTATGAGGATGTTTGGATAATCTCATGTTCATCACCTCTAACCTCAGGCCAAATTGCACACGGGCAACAGAGTAATAAAATAGCAATCCATGTAATAATCAGCAAATGGAGGTAGAAGCAATTTCCTAAATAGTGATGTGATAACATCACTATGAATATAGGAAGGCATTCTCAAGATCGAACAACCCTCTTTGTGTGTATGGCTCAAGGTGAATGTGATAAGTGCGCTCGAAATCGTTCTTCACAAAGCGTTGAAATATGATGTTTTATACAAATGAACTCCTCCACATCAGGATTTACATTGGCGTGATTTAAAAGAGGAAAGTCCGTTCAATCTCGAGGCAGATTTGTAGCCTTTCATCACTGACCCACACAAACAATTATCAATTCCACAAACGCTGCAAGAACATGGACATGGTTGAATTGATACAGTTTGCCATGAAAATGCTCTGTATGATATGGTTAATTACATTATCAGGCTATATAATCACAAACATTAGATTTTTTTAAAAAGCTTGGCAAAATAGCTCATTAAAGTAGACCGATTTCACCTTCCTATTTAGGTATTCAAGCAAACAGTCATGAAACAAAATCCTCACTATTACTTAGGTTTTTAATTATAATATCTAAAAGTTTTCTTTCCCTTTATTTTATTTATGTAATATATTAAAATACAAGTATTAAATGCTTCATAGTTCCAGATCCATTTGCACATAGCATCTATAACTCAAATGGTACAAAGCATGGAACTTAAAAACGAAAGTGACAAATAATATGAGGTGAGAAATAACGATTCAGATGGAAGATTGGCTATTGAACTATCGACCATCTTCTTAATCCACATGAGCCTCCCACTAATTGTCAAGGAAGATTCCTCGGAATTTCCAAAGGCTGTAATTATTAATGATTTAGTGAGGTAATGAATGGCTATGAATTACATTGATTTCTGTAGGTAAGCAAACAACATATCAAGAGAACGGTTCAAATTCGACAGATGTGTTGTAGACTTTCAATGGAAAATTACACAATCAAGGGCACATGAACGACCGCAAATGAAATGAGGGCCTGAAATACTGGAACTCAACAGAAAGACAATTTCTTCCATTAGGGTAGTGTCTATATTGTCTCATTATCAGTGAGCAACAATGATCACAAAAGGCTCGCTTACATTAACTTATGGACCTGTGGACATTTTTTTTTTTTTCACCTGCACCCCCCCCCCATTTATCATTACACACTTTGGTGAGAGGGAACTTCACTGTTCATAAATGTGGAGTGTGTTGTGTGTTAATGCATCCTGTAGCGAGTATTCTTCATCCGGTTGCCTTGGAGCCATTCGTGGGCAGCTTGAAGCAGGTCTAAAGAACAGGAGTATCCTGCAGCTTCAATACACTAAAAACATTACGCACAATCACATGCTTTTCTGAAGAGCCAGCAACTGATGGAGGAAGCTTACACATCTGTTGTAGTAAATTATTTAAATGTAAAGCAACATTCTTAGGATAGAAAGAGACAATAAACACACACAGTAAACACACAGCTACAAAGTTCAAATGTCTCAGGGATAACCTCGACACTAACCTCGTCGTTTTTACCCAACAGCCTGCAATAATGTTGTCGGAGCGAAAATCATTTGTATTCAGTTGACTGGTCTAAGACTAGAAAAAAACTAAGCGGTTCGGAGCTCTGTGACCTTATATCTGGCGCCGACCATGATTTTTTTTTTTTTTTTTTTTAAACTCAACCAGTGCTCTGGTATTGAATGTAAACAAGAGGGTTGTAATCAACTTAGTTACCACCTTGGTTAAGGCAAAGAGAAGAAATGGAGGTGCAAACACTTCTTTATTTAATTAACAAGATTGTTTGCAACTGTAAAACACTATACTTATTCATTTATTGGGGTACTCTCATTGGAAACACCCCTGTCCCTAAGATGTTCCCAAATGCTTTTTTTTTAAAATCAACTTTAAGTATTAAGTTCAGCATAGGAGTCACCTTTTTGTATTTTCATTTGTAATATTGAATTTCTGAATGTCATGGAAAATGCCACCCTGTCAATTGCAATTAAGTCAACGTATGTGGCCTTAGTGAGTATTTTCAATTGACTTGGTCATATGATTTTCAGATATATATATATATATATATATATATATATATATATATATATATATATATATATAGGCTTCAAGTAAAATGTCTAACTTTTTCAATATCCAGTGAAGGAAACGTGCGCTGCCACAGAATATCCTCCAACGACTCCGGCTGGATGGTGTGGATTATTAGACGGTATAGAGACATAAATTGAGTCATGATGGAACTGTAATATTTTTCAATGTGGGAGGGAACCCTGAACTCAGACATAAGCCATGAGGGTTTGACATTTCCAAAGTGTCTTGAGGGAGGACCTATTGCTCGCAGTGTGGAGCCTTGTAGACATCCTTGACTGCCCTAATGATCCTTATTTATCTTTAGTGAGTCAAGCAGACACACGATACTCACATTCTGTACATACCCATGTGAGGTGACGCTGAATGTTAATACAGCGTTAGCCTTACCATTTACTGTATATGAATAGATTTACCCACATTTGTACCCGTGCTACAAACTGTCCATGAATACAGTATAACTGTGATTTCTGTTAAGATGCCCATGGTGAATGTCACAAATAGTATTGGGATAGACACACACTTGAAGCTATAATAAACCTTTAACTTTAGAAAGAACAGCATTACTATGGTGGAGACTGGTAATCATCTACTTTAGTGTACTGTACAGATGGACATGGACACCTCTAATGTTAATGTCCGAATTGTTTGCAAACTGCAATGCCCTTAGTTAATATCCATCACATGTTGACTTCTTCGATTCATCTGTACCCGTGGCGTGGTAAATTAAACTTCAAAACTTCAGTGTGGAGATTTGTAGTATCGTATATTGGACTTGACATCATTGCTATTCCCAAATACAAGCGCAAATGTACTTTTTCCAAAGACACGTATTTCATCTTCCCCTAGGTGGGATACAAATTCTACTTCGGTGCCTCTGCGAAAACAAAGTTGGTTGGAGTTGTACACCTTTTTAATTTCCATTGTGAGATTTTCTTTAGTGCTGTTTATGCAAAAGCATAAACAATAACAGGCGCCAACAATGAAGGCGCAGAGCGCAGGGCAACAAAGGGTGGAAGGCACCGCCAGGAGATGCATGATGGGTGCAAGAGCGAGACTCGGCTGCGAATCATCTTTGGTGAAGCATCACAAAAAACAAAAAGGCAGGGAATGCAAAAGCGGCTCTGCATACACTCACAGTATGAGCAACACACACAAAAAGTTTCTGTTTCAATTGTTGCACATGATGAAATATTATACAGAAAATAAATCAAAAGGTTGTCAACTATAATCACATTCGCCCTTTTCCTTTGTTTCTCAATTTATTCTACTTTGTCAAGAAAGACACTGGACAAACATTTATTTGAACATATATTTGAAGATTGCAGAAAATACATAACTAAATGTATGCATGTTACAAACAGTTTTCCATATATGTCCACCTTTGGGCTTAGGCTCAGTGAGGAAGAAAACAAAAATACAGAATGTAGAGGGTTGCTTATTATGACTCCCACAGGAAGACATTAAAAAGAACTACTACGCTTAGACACCCCATGCACTGTTTTTTTTTTTTTTTCTGTTTTAAACTTGCCTAAAGATATATGTTTTTCAAAGTGACTCTGCATCAACTGTTTTTGCGGCTTTGCCAAAGATTTCACATCTTCCATATTTTAAAGATGCTGGCCAGGACATGGAATGATTGAAGTGCACCACCAGCTAGCTGTGAACATCACGGAGATGTACGTAATGACTACATGTTTTTTTATCACTGTGAATAGATCGTGTCGGTGGGTGTACATGATTTCAGCATTTTGCAAAAACCTTTCTAATCAGATCAGATCGAATCCTGGATTCTTTTACAGGAACCATGTGAAAGGCTTCTCACGTGTATTTTGGACCAATTGAGTCATATAGTCACTTGAAAGTACGATAACTGTAGCTCAGCAATTCAGCTCAGCAAGAGCAATGGTGGTTCTTTCAAAGTCATTAGTAAAAGGTGATTCTACGGTATAACATGGAGGGAAAGAAATCACATTCAAAGATATGCAAGAGTCTAACGTTTCCAAACCTTTACTGCAACTACTTTCAGTTGTTTGTTTTGATGGGTTTCTTCTTTGAGGTTCCTCTTCAGCATTGCCTTTTTTCACCCACAGGCAGTGCTCTGGTTTTCACATTGGTTAAATTCCACCTCTAACTATTATAAATGTAGGCCTCAGAGGAAAAGCCCAAATCTGAAACTGAGTACAGACATTCAGCGCTGTTTGAATATGCAATAGGACAAATCTGGCCAACAAAACAGACCTGTCGCTTACATTTTCCCATTCTTTAAGTCACATGAACTGGGTTGGCTTAATCAAAATGCATCATCTTCTAAGCTGCGGATCAGATCCAGGTGTAAAAATCGACTCACTAATAGATAAAATGTTGATCTCGTGGGTCATATTGATCTTTTGATGTCAAACCCAAATGTTTTCAGTCCACAACATAACTAAATGCAATGGCCTCACGGTTCCAATACTTTTAGAGGGGAGTCCATATGGGTAATTTTCAAATATTTAAAATGGTTGTCACACTTTTTACAATTGGTATTCAAGACACAATATCCGTCAACATGACAAAGCATTCACAGGTTCTCGAGCATATCAATGGCGCCATAACTCCTCAGGCGACTTAAGTCGATCAGAAACCTGAGGAAAGTTATTTCATGTCTTATTTCATCCTGTCATACAAAATATTTAGATTTTCATCTTGTCAAAAAAACAAAAATAATGAATCCTTCAGTAGTAATCACACATTATTTTAATGACAGATAAGTGAAAGAAGACTTGTATTATTTGAAAACTCCAACCATTTCTTAAATCGCAACAGCACAAAATAAAAAAACGCCCTCAAAAGTTTCTTATTGATTTCTGTTGAGCTTGTTGTTGGGTAGAGTGGGAGTTTCAAGAATGTAGTGGAGCACAGTGGATAAGTCTTCCCCTCACTAAGATAAATTGTGTGCTATTGAACAGTTGTGCAAGAGCGACTTGAGTTTTACGTTCCTTTGACCTGCTCAAAAGGTCAATTTCTGCTCTTTGTGCACTCCTACTAAGTTATCACCACATCCTGTCATTTATATTTTATGTATAAATAATTATCCTCCATCTTGACAGTTATTGTTGTTCACTTTCTTGCATTACATGTGAGATAATTATATTTACCATTTTAATCAAATAAGATTTCAGCCTCTATGTGCTCCCCTTTCAATGTAATCTGCCCAGAAACAGTAGTGCTGAACGATGTAACTTAAACTATATTACTACTGAGAAACAGTTTCTTTAACCAACTACATTTCAAATTCATCTTACAGGGAAAGCTAGAAAATGTTTGATTTGTTAGAAAAACTGATTTTATTGTGGTACTAAAGTGGACTAAATATAAATAAATGTTCCACTTGAATCCACACTCAGTGGAGCAGGAGGCGTGAATGGGATGGCAGAAGTGGTTGAGAATGATGGAGAGGCCATTAGGTGAGAAGAGGAGCCGACAGCAAGAATCGCGGGAAGAAATGTTGGTGAAATGCGGCGGCCTCTCCTCATGGGAAATGACAAGGAAGGGGCGAAGCTGTTTAATTGCATCTCATGCTCTGAATCGATTTAAATAAAAAACAATTTAAAAAACACAACCGGCGAGAATCAGTTTCAGCACCACGGTGGAGCATTAAGGAATAGCACCACGAAATTGAAATCATCAATGAATGTCAGTGATACTGGATGGTGTGGCAAACGAGTGTCTGTGTCTGCCCAACACTTTTTGCAAAGTTCTAACCAACATGAGACCAGTAAAACAAAAGTACACTAAAAAGTCACTCAGAAACTGAAGACTACAAAAGAATCTGACAGTGCACTGACATTTCTTCTCAGTTTATAAAATGACAAACATTGTAAGGTACAACAAAAAGAAATACCAGGAAGAGGTGCAATGCTGTCAGTTAGTTAGTTTTGTAGTCATGTAGAGGTAGCGAGTAGTTTTAACAGATTTGTCTTTGTTATTTGTGTGTTTTTACCTCCATTCTCATGAGTGGAACAGCCGTAGCGCACTTGCACGACGGCGGGTCTGAACTGCTGGCGGCTTGTAAAAATTATTAGTTCGGCGAAGGCAACTGGGATTTAATTCCGCCGGAGATCCGCAGATCTCTCCTTCTCCCCGCTGAAGTGAAGCAGAGAACGGCACCATCGAAAACATAAGCGGGGTAAGAGGGTGGGGCTAAAAGCTAGGCTAGATGCTAACCCCTTCAACCCGGCGATTCCAAGTCTCTTCCTCGCCGGTCACTCCACAACAAAACGGATGAACCATGATTTAAGATTAGAAATGATGATAAATTAAATCAAAATGTGTGTTTTGCCACCAAAATAAAGGATGTATTATGATTGCATCTCTGGTTCTCAGCATATTCATTCCTCTGGATCTGGTTCAAGGGTTCAACCAATCTAATGTACCTCCTCTCATTTGCCTTCATTCTTTTTATTTTTTTTTCCATTTTAATACCAAACGTGATGAACGCTATTCATTCATTCATTCATCATCCGTTCCGCTTATCCTCACTAGGATCGCGGGCTGATGGAGACTAATTAGTGAAAATATTACTTTAGTGTTTAAACAATTATGTGATTTTTGGCAGTGGTGATGGTTGTTAAATAATGGTGAAATTAATGCAAATATGATATTCTTAGTTTTAACTGTTTTATTTCAATGTTGTTGTTGTTTTAATACTTGTCAAACGGTGGTCAACCTTTCAGATACTGTCCGACTTAAATCTCATTCAGCAATGCGGGCCTGGAGGGGCACAAACACAGACATACAAGAAGATGTAGATAGAGTTATTGAACTATGTTTTTGCACGTCCATAAAGGTAATGCGAACTGCCTCCGACACACACTTGTGTGCACAAACAAAGCCAGTTATGTGGAGTATAAGCACCATCAAGGAAGTTCTTTTTGGCGTGACTAATTATCTGAAAGTTGAAACACTATATTACTTGCATGATTACTGAGCTATCTATAGTTAATTATACAGCTTGCTCTTGCCTGACCTCTGCCAACATGATACATTACTCAACTCCACCATCCACTCCTTCATCCGCCGCTATCATTCTTTTTCTTCTCTCATTTAAAGTTGCCTTCAACTCTCCCTGCAAAGTGTGACCTTTTTATACCTTACCTTAACAAGTCATAAAAGATGGTCTTAAAGCATATAAAAGGAGAATTTTTGTCCTAAAGCCTCAATTAGCAGAACGACTCACACAGTTAAGTAACTTTGTTGTACTTGTAAGTTGTCTACATGTTTGCTTGCAGTCTAATGGACAATTTCAACCAGCACTTGGCTTATCTGAATGGCATGATAACACTACGGCTTCCCGAAGGAGCTTTTCACAAGTCTTAACAAAACTAAAATCAAGTCACTGCTATTTTTTTTCTTTTTTTTACTGTCCTTTTAACCATGTTTGTACAGCATGTTTGTTAGCTTATTTTGAGTCTGGAGGCAGTGGCAATTCTTTGAAAATGAAACAGTTTTGATCTTCAAGGTTTGCAGAAATAACACATTCGATAAAGGGGGAAAACAGCAATGGTCCTGCATCCTTTTAAAACATTTGGTCGGTTTCACATGGTCTAGCTGACCATATATTTTCAAGTATAATTGTGTTAATTGTGATACTAACACTCCAAAAGCCACCTTGCCCTATTTCATGAACAAGTTATTCTAATTAAATAGGGAACAAAACATTACATTTAGATAAAAACATTAAATGCAATTTGGACTTTTTTTAAATATATATATATATATATATATATATATATATATATATATATATATATATATATATATATAGTTGAAGATGACTAATTCCATATACCTAGAGAAAGAAAAGAAAAACACTGTAATAGGCAGAACGATTTTAATTTACTGCAGAAAAAACAGAGATAAAGCACTCCCATTAAGTTTTTGCATTGAAAATAAATGTCTGCAGAAAAATATGTAAACATATATGACACCAAAACAAATATTGTCACTGAAGATGATTCAATTAATTAATACAATGCAGCCATTCAATTAAAAATATTACATTTTATTTTGACATTTTTCATATTATATTTTATTCTTACATTCCAGTCTTAAGATTTACCTTTTATTCATATACCCAAAAATTGGAAAGCAAAAAAAAACAAAACAAAAGGGCGGGGTGGGGGTAAACACTGTCACTGGGAAAAAAAAGATGCAGACAAAGTGAAAGTGAAATTCGAAGAGTGATATTGAAAAACACATCCTAATGTAAAAATTAAATCTAAAAAATTTATTTGTTTGTATTTTTGGTATTTTATTATTCAGTGAATTTTGTTTTAAATTACACAATGCACTCTGTGTCTTTTTCACTGTTGTATTATGTGAAACATTGTTGGCCTAAAAAAACAAAAAACAAAAAAAGTTGGGGTTAAAAATCCAGAGAACAATTAGTGATAGAATAAATTCATTTTAGTAAATTATTGGTTATAAGGCTATTAAAAATAGTCTCCATTTTCTTCTATTGCTGCCATTTGAAGAAATGCTGCTGATGGGGGAAAGGGCAAATTGGCAAATTAATAAAACAATTTGTTTTTAAATTAAGAAAATATAACTTGCTGCCCATAAGAGGTCAGAGCATATTACTCAAATTCTAAAGTCTTTACACTGGCTTCCAGTCAGTTTTAGAATAGATTTTTTTGCTACTGGTCTATAAAACATGAAACGGTTTAGGTCCTGAATACATGAAAGAAATGCTAATGGTATATAAACCCAGTAGGGCTCTGAGATCAACAGACTCAGGTCAAATAGTGGAGCACAGAGTCCAAAGCAAACTATGGTGAAGCAGCATTTAGCTATTATGCTGCACACAAATGGAATACGTTGCCAACAGAATTGACCTCAGCCCCAAGTGTGAATGTTTTTAAGTCCAGTTTAAAAACTCATCTTTTTCCACATGCTTTTTAGGGCATTTCCACTTTTCAATATTTATTGCACTGTACACTGTTTTAATTGTACTTATTTTTTTTGACTCTTTGTTTTCAATGTTTATAAGCTGTTTTTTTCTGGGTTTTTTTCTTTGTTTTTAAATACTTTTAATCATGAAAAGCACATTGAGTTACCGTGTGTATGAAATGCGCTATATACATAAATTTGCTTTGCTTTGCTTTGCTTTACTGTAACTATGACAACCAAGCACAGATGCATCCTCATCAATATGTAATTGCTGCCACAACACACTCTGGGGAAAAAAAACCCCAATATTGACAGAATCAAAATGTTGTTTACATTACTATCAGAATCATTGACATGTTAACTACTTTGAGAAATGTTCAATGCCTAATAACACAGGTGATTGCAAAATGTGAACCTCCATCTTGACTCAAACAAAAGAAACAGCAAAAACCCTAATTTAAAATTGGTTTATCAATCCCTGACGGTCATACCATTTCTTACATACTCTTTTTTATATATATAAACATAAACAACTGAGGGGTTCGACTTTCTTATACTGTTGCTTTTTAACTCTCCCAATCTTCTTCTTTAAAGCCTTCCCGAGCCCAGCAGCTTTACTTCAGCCCCCATGCAATTTCATCACATAAGAAGAGCGATTTCATCTTCTAGGTTTCACAGGTCTAAAGGGATAACAAGATGGGAGGAGGAGGAGAAGGAAGCGGCAGAGGTACAGAGTGCAGCCGGCCACCAGGTAGTGACAGCGCAAAACGAAAAGCAAATGAGATGACACTGCTCAGAAGTCAAGGTGAGGATAACGCTTCAAGGATAAGTTAGAACAGGATTCGTTGTGGGACCTCAAACTCCAGGGATGCCATTAGCTTGTGGTGCTACATCAGACAATACAGTACAAATAGAAGAAATGATCTTTGCAGAATCAAAGACATTTGAACCAATTGTAAACCAACAATCTTTCAGGTGCAAGGTGCTAAGGACCTGATTTACTAAGATCCCAAATAACAGGTGCTAAATTTCATGTTCACTGTAACAAATTGTGCTTACTGTTGGTGGGTGTGTCTACTAATCTACTACGATTGCAATCTTTTACTATGATCCCAAAATCACTACAGTATATTGTCCACGCTGCGGGCAATAGGTGTAAAAGTGGTGGAGAGTGCAACATTTAAAAGAGGGTTTTGTGCTTTAGGTAGGTCTGATGATTTTCAGCATGTAACATTTAGTCCAAAATAAGTGATTGAATTTGAATTTGGCTTTGTCAGGCGATATGGCATGACTCCTTCTTGTGACTGGTGCCAAGTCAATGATCCAGAAGCTCCAAAATGTTACTGCTGAATAGACGATAATTTATTTGTTTATTTTTTTCTATTTCAAAAATGTTTACAAGAGTGGAGACGTTCACCCCGCTTCCTCTCATTTTCCTTAGACTTTGCTGGTACTGCTGTGCCTGCTGGTTGCGGTATTCAAAGACACAAAATCAGTCATGAAAATTTGCCTTAGCTTTGTTTAATCATATTGTGTGTGCTGAATTCATCTGTTTGTATGGCGTATAATCCTGCCAAAATGAGCAAAATGAACAGCACTGCAGTATTAGGAGGCACAATCCCGGGTGCGCCCAATTAGTAGATGAGCGTCCACATGACATCAAGCCATCAAGTTGGTGCCCATTTTTACATGTGCAAACATTTAATAAATCAGCCCGTAAATGTTTTATCTTGACGAAAAAGGCAGAAAGGGTTTTGGTTTTTGCTTCTCATTTTTAACAGGATACATAGACCTAATGTAGGTGAACTGTGACTTGCTAACGCTAATGTGTTGTGCACTCTTTACACGTGAAACACAATGACGAGCCAAACCGTACTAGGATTACACTGAAAGTAGATCACAGGGTGCCGGAAAAAAAGAGAAAAGAAGAGTGACCAATAGCTGGACGTCACAGCATGGTAAATTGCAGGAGACGACCATCGATTGGCAGCAGGACAAAAGACGCAAAGTATGACGCAGCATGAGGAGGATGGAGAAACAAAAATAAATAAAGAAAAAATCCTGCAGCCACATGGAAGTAAACAAATCTTATATCGAAAATGGAAAATTGCTGTACTGCAAAAGATCACGTCAGCCCATTGCACACAGTCATTATTTAGCTGATAATCATGCAAAGGGTGTTTATTTGTTTCTTTTATTGTATGTGAGGAGCAAATTGGAGGCTTTGCGCTGAAGTTAAAACCAAAGAAAATGGAATAGAACAGAAAATATACTGTAGACCAGACCATAGAACCATGTAAGTTGTCCTATAAGAAAGCGGTTTTGTTTTGTTGGACCGCTGCCTGTACAGTTCCACTATCAATATTTTATCAGATTGTGTTATGTACTCTCTTCTCGCTCTTTACTTTTTACAGTACCTGGCCAAAATTGTTCTATACTGAAAGCTGAACTTGTAAGACGTGCCTACCTGTACTATAGCATGCACACACAACTCTGCAGCAGGTAAAAAGGTTCAGAGTGATGCATAGAGTGTTGCTTTATTTAGCATCTATTTCAATAAATCTTTGGCCAACCTCCAATTCCATGGAAAACAATCTTGAAAGAACGAACACTAATCTTGTTGCAGATGCTATTTGCCCTCATAAAGATGAAGAGAACCTCCTAAGCAATGATGGCATCAGCTCAGTGAACTGGAGCTTAAGAATATAATATTTTTTCCAATCGGCCAATATTGGGAAACTACAGTACCACTTCTCACGTCTATATATATATATATATATATATATATATATATATATATATATATATATATATATATATATATATATATATATAAAGAGAACAGCGCTATAAAACTCAACATTTATCTAGTTAACTCCATCAGCAATCGCATTTTAAATAAACATACAGCATCAAGCATGCCTGTAACAATCACACTATCCACATAATTTTTGCGACATACCACTGAATTTGATTGTGACTGTAATTCCTAAATGCTATATTTTTCGAATTGCTTAAATAACAGCTAAAACTACACTTTCGTTGCATTTTAATAGTTTTATTTCAAATCAGTTGTGTTGTTTAAAGGACAAATAATACAACTCTCTCCCAAACTGTACAAAAAGCTACAAAGCTCAAGGAATAAAGTGGATTTCTGTTTAAAGACAAGTGGCACAGGGTCAGAAAGGGTTTGCACAACCTGCTTTATGCTGATGAATGTAACTTTATAACTTTGACACAAGCCACTGGTTAGCCATGCTGCAGATCATCTGCAGAGCTCAGCTAAAAAAAAATTAATGGTGCTGTTCCATTCGCAGGCCCTTCGACTAATGTCTTCCCTGAAAATGAAGACATACTGAATGAACATGTTTTGTTTCTTCTTTAGTTCTCAAGCCATCTACTTTTTAAGGCCACCATTCATCCCGATGCCTTTTCTAACCTTTAAGCACAAATGTGTCTATTTCTACCAATAATGGAATGCCACACATTTCAATTCAGCTTTTGCAACCAATGTCATTTGAATGTTGTACTGTTGCATAGTAATACTATTACTTTCATATCCTGTCTGCTTAACTAAGCATCGTCAATTCCCTGACACTGATGTTCACAAATCGAGCTATGAAACAATCTCATTTGCTCAGTGTTGAGTCAACAGTGCTGATGGCTGTGTGAGATTAAAGGACCCTCCAGACAGCCATTTTTCCACACTCTCGCTATTTTTGGCGACAACCTAATCCCTTGAAATCTTATCAAGGATATGTGAGAAACCCAACCATATGTGGAGGAGATTAGTGTGGAGTTTTGGCCTTTTCTTGATTTTTGTCCGTACGTGCACATAGACACAGTGGATTTTGACATTACAATTGTGTTCGTAAAACTTTGCAGACTGATAACAGAGTCCTTATCAATCCTAAACTTGGACTTTTGATCTTGAAAACCATACTAAGCACTGTGTCGCCGATAGCTCCACATCGAGCTCCTTTCGACGGCACGGCCTCAGATGGCATTGTTTGCTCGCTCTGCTTTTGAAACTCACATTGTGTCATCCTTCATTCCTCTGAACGCCAATAAAAAATGAGAATCCAATCTACCGATGCATTTTGACACATTGAAACTGAAAAAAATAGCCTTGATACAGACAGACAAAAGACAAACAAAAGAGCGCAAAGAGGCAAGAGAGCAGCAGAAAGTCAGCAGAGAAAAAAAAGTGGAAGCTGTCGGAGAAATTTATTGCCCAAGCAACGGATGAGCTGAAATGAGACAAAACTGACAAGTGGATTATGGGTTTTCTGATTTCTTTTCTAAGGCGGATATAATGATGGTTAGTTTTTTTTAATTATTATTCATCTTTCTGGAACAGTGGGAGCACAGTAGTCAAATCAGGTTTCAGGGTCTGGGCAGTGGGCATTGAGGAGGGCCATTAAAGTGTCATTACCATCTCCTGCCATTACTGAGCTGTTGCTCCGGAGGAATTACTTTGTTAATGAGATCTACGTGAACCTGACGAGTGCTTGCGGGAAGGCTGACCAAACCAAAGTGGGAGCACCCCTAAAGACACACTGTGGGTGGTCTGGACCTTAATAAAAAATAAATGAATTGAATTTAACAACCAGATAGGAAAAAATAGATAAAAGAATGATCAACCCGGAAATAGATCATCTTATAAATATAAACATGCTGTAGGCAACTACAGTGTGTTTGGGTTGAAAAAAACAAAAACAAAAAAACAAGTTTGGGCTTGCCACTTAAAATGGCTTCCCATTATCTTCTCATTCACTGAAAATTGTTAAAATGTAAGGCGTAGGAAGAATAACGCACTGTTTTGAAATTATGAATATTTGATTCTTGGCATTAAAATAATTAAAACAATGTTTTCCTTTGATTTCTATTTTCCAAGTATTTTATTTGTTATATCTTAATATCAATTTTTTTATATTTAATCTGTGTGTGTGTGATGCTACAGCTGCTCCTCAGTACCACAGTACCGCAGATGATTCAAATATAATTTGACGAGCACATCTTTGTGTCTGTTCACACTTAGTTTTCCTGAGCGCTTCTAATTAATGACCCGCCTCGTATTAACAGTGTAGAGAATGGTGAAAAGGTTCAAAGGTTTTTGCTCTGTGAGGTAAAGCAAAGGCCAGTGCCTGTTCGCATCAGGGAAGACACTTGGCTGAGGTACAAAGTGACAATCTGCATTTGAAAGATTAGCCATTTGATCAGGAGAAAAGAAAAAAGCCACCTCAATCTTAATTTTGACCTCATTTATAAACCTACACAGATGGTATTCAAAATCAATGGGATTCAAACTGTGAGCAATAATGTCTTAAGGAGAGAATAATTGGTTGCATAACAAAAGACAATGACTATACTCCACGCTACAATACAATAATATTTAATTAATGCATAATGCATGGATATAACATAGGCTCCAGCTCCATCATGGTAAAAAAAAGACAATAAGTGGTATAGAATATGAATGCTTGTATGGATGGATGATCAATAGACGACTATGTCAAAGTGTATGCCTGCTACTCCAAACATTCAAGACCGTCTGCAAGAAAGAGTACTCTTGAATCAATAGATAATCCAACCGGTGACCCATATTTTTGCTTTCACACAAACAATTCCAATTTCCTCTGCCTCACTCTCTATTACTGAGACACTTAGTGAGAGCTTAACACACACAAAGGGCGATGTGGGGGGCGTGGTTCACGATTGGAGCATAGGAGCAGGGTGGTGTGTGTGCCAGTGTCGACGTAGACAGATCACCAGCCTGTCAGCGTAACGCCATTCAGCCTGAGAGGTGTCAAGCATGATAATCCCTATGGGAGAGCAGAGTTGTGGGTCTAAATCTGCATGTATGCAATCTCGACCGCAGAAGGGATTATGTGAGAACATGCGGTCTCCGGGGAATATGTCTAGTTCATCTGTGAGATATGTGGCTTGAAATCTATCGAGTATGTGGCTTTTTCAAACATGCATGTTAGCATATTAATATGAAACATCCTCTTCGGATGCAGGATTCTGTCTGACTGCAGTCTGGATGTTGTGTGATAGCTCTAAATTCCAACTGATCCAATATCGAACGGTTTAAAAAAAAAAAAAAAACAGTGACTCCTCAGCTAAGTGAGTATCCAGAGTATTAACTTCATTATTGATTTTTCTTTTTGTTGTGTTTTTTTAAATACTCCCACAGCAAGGTACCGGTGGAAAATGTGATAATGGCCACAAAAGAGGTGGAAACATAGCGGTAGCCTAGCGAAGCGTGGTACTTATGGTATGGTATGTCTGTGCTGTGGCTGCTCAGTACAATGTGGCTAAAATGATTATAGGAGTCAACATCAATAAAAGAAGAACAGAACACACACAGCAGCTCTTAAATGTGAAGAAACTCACCTCCGAGGCACATGCAGTTATCACCCTCTCTCCCTCACGTGTCCATCACGCACCATCAGAGTTAACGATGAGTGCACAATTTATTTTTAAGGTTTAGTGTACTGCCATGAAATTCATGAAACATTTATGGCAGAGTTATGACAGTTAAGAATCCTTAAAAAAAAAACAGCCTACCCTCCTCAAAAAAATCATCAAACCTAATCCGTGAACATTCTCCCCAATTTTTAAGAGTTATATTTAAAGTTTCTAAGCCCGTCATTTGGCTGGAAGGACTCATGGTGGGGATCTGGGTAGGGAAATGGAAATGTGTGTGTACGTGCATACTGTATGCTCTACTGTGTTCCATGAGCTGCCTTGTTTGCACTGGTGTGCTTTTGAACATCTCCCCGTGTGTTTTCT
This sequence comes from Phycodurus eques, assembly GCF_024500275.1. Lineage (NCBI taxonomy): Eukaryota > Metazoa > Chordata > Actinopteri > Syngnathiformes > Syngnathidae > Phycodurus > Phycodurus eques. The sequence continues at coordinate 5,566,890 of NC_084544.1, forward strand.
TTTCCTCCCTCCAAAGCGCCTTCCACAGCGCCCTCCACAGCGAAGCAGGTTCTTCAAACATGACAAGCACCGCTGTGGGAGGAGATGTCCATTGTTTGCTGTCTCTCGCTCTGTATGCCCTACAGCCACGCCGATAGTGAGTCCCCATGACGGCAGCCACAGCAAAAGGTTGTTTGTAACATTAGCACTGATCTGCTCCACCAACATCATCTAATTTATTTCCCTCCTTCCTCCCTTCCAAAGGGTGATTTCATTTGGGGGTCTCCTTGTTGCATTAAAACAAAGCAAATATTAACAGGTTGAAATGTTTTTTTGCACGGTACTTAATACATTGAATAAACCATGATTCAGTTTGATTTTGAAGCTATACGGCATGAGAGTTTTCAGCTCATAATGGTTACCTTGTATTCAAAAGAGTCAAATCTCTGTGCCCTATGAGTCATTCTTATGTTTATGATGATAGCCTACAAACATGCATGCCCACGAAGCATTCTAATAAATTAATTCAAATGTTTGCAAGCACACCCGTAAACTTGATTACCGCCCTTTGGTTTTCCCGTATTTGCTTTGCTGGGTAATGCAGCACAAGATAATGGATTTTTTATTTATTTTTTTTAAAGCAGGAAGGGTGCAGATCAATCAGACTGTACAGGAGGTTAACAAACAATGCCATCTAGTGATGGGCATTTTATAAATGATATATAAAGGGTGCTCCTTCAATTAAAGAAGAATCACCCTTCCTTAAATAATAGTAATTAAAAAATAGTCATAATGTCAAAGTCACTGTGGAATTCATTTTGACATGTTTTTGTTATTATTAATGTAATTACCCTGCTGAAGAAGACCCGCCGCACACCGAGCGATGTGGCTAAACTTTTTTTTGTTATGAAAGCTCATGTGATCCGCCATTTTTACAGCTATTTTAGATTGACTGTTAGTTACATTTGCGACATTGCGACTGCGTTCACCTGCAATTACAATTTTGAATCGCAGCAAAGCTAGTAGCCGACGATAGGCCAATCGTGAAAATTACATCGTCCGAGAACTCCGCACACTACACGCAACAGTTCAGTCGGGTCGGACCGCGTCGCTCGGTTTGCAGCAGGCCTTACTTAAACTGTCCAAATGTCTACCTTGTTAAACCCTCAGCGGAGTATTTGGCTTGCAAATGTAATATTCAAATAATTCCATCCTGTCGCCTGATCTGTAACTGATTGCCTTAAACGAGCAGAATTCATTTTGGGAGAGGTATAAATCAATTAATCACACAAGCAGCCAACGGTGATTAAACAAATTGGACCATTTGGGTGTTTTTTGAATGACTGGAATATCTAAATTAATTTTCTAAAGTATTAAGGATAGTTGGGAAATATGGGAATAGTCTTTATCCTCACAACTCTACTATGTATTTCGACATTCTACTTGCCAGCTTTTTAGAACTTGACCACTCGTCCTTTTACATGCATTGCATTTTAAGCATGTTTTCTTATGAATAAAAATTCATGTGTCACATTTAATCATAGTGTTGCAGAGTCAAGGAGTTGTATGGATTATGGCCCTTTAAAATTTACTCAAATTATGACCTCCATATAGAAATACTTTGATATGTTTCCAAAACATTTCATTTGCAGCCTCTTGGACTTGGAATGTTCTCCCAAAAGTCTAGTGATGACATTCTGTCCTCTTTCCAAGTGACGTAGATAAAAGCTACTCTTTTCACACCAGGCTGTTATTTTGGGGAAAATAAGAATCACCAATCAGCATTGCTTTATCAGTCTCGACACCAGAGTGGGAGAAATGTAGGAAAACCTTTTAGCAGCTTTAGCTGTGGATTGGAGGAAATATAAAATACAAATTTAAATGATTTTTTTTTTACATCCATTATTTGGTTAAAACCTTGAATTTTAGTCCCCCTGTTACATGGTTAAATGACCAAAATCTCAAATATTGTATGAAGGTTTAGAGGCTTCAGCAATTACAGTAAAGTAATTCAATCATGTTTGATTCTTCAACATGTTTGAGAGCGGCGGCTGTGCTTGGTCTCGCTTAAAGTGCGCTGTGAAGACAACCGCTGTTAAGCATTGGATAGAAATGTCATAAAACTATATTCGACGGTTTGCCCGTTACTGTTGTGGCGGTGGATGAGAGCGAGCTTGTGCCTGATCCGAGCCAACTGGCCTCTGTTGCTCCCCTCTAATGTCAGAGTCAAGCTGGCGGCAGTGATATGACTATCACAGAGAGGCAGGAGGAGGAACAATTGGCTTGGCAAATAAGAATCACTTGACAACTTCTCAAAGATCAATTATTGGCTGCATTTGGGTCAAATGTTGGGAAACCTGAAGAGGACTTTCCTATCCGCAGAGCTGTGTAGAGTAGCCAAATATTGTACTCAAGTAAGAGTACTTGAAAGCTACTTGAAAGTAATATGACTCCAGTAAAAGTAAAAAGTAGTCCTCCCAAAATTGACTTGAGTGAGAGTAAGAAAGTACTCACTGAAAAAACTACTCAAGTATTGAGTAAACGGTGAGTAACTTCTGATTTGTCAGAACATGAACGTCAAACAAAATACAACTAAAAATAAACTATAACTAAATAAAATGTGAATGTGCATTGTGTTTGTGTGTGTGTGTGTGTGTGTGTGTGTGAGTGAGCGAGATTAGCACGTACCCCAAAAGATGCAAAACCATAAAATAAGAGTTAATGTGGGCAAGTATGCACAGCCAAAACAGCAACAAAAACATCTGAAAATTACCGCAAGCTATTTCTCAACTTAGAAGTGGGTTGGAATATCCACGTATGGGCAGACAGTGGCAGGCAAATAATACAATGCATGACAGCTGTTGTTTTCGTCGTCTGGCATGTAAACACAGTCTCGCACCATTGCCTTCTATGGGAACAACGACCTTTCCAACATGGCCGCCATATAGGCACATCGATTGGCTTGTCTGGTGTATTCAGTGTTTAAACCCGCGAAGCCCAATAAAAGACATTGTGTGTGGTCATGTGACTGTATTGTCGTTTGATTGGTGAACTAAATCCAACGTCACGAGCGTTTACGTTATTTTGGAACAAACAGCGCCCAATGCATAAATCGTAGACTTAATAGATCTTACACGAAAACAAGGATAAATAAGCAATTATTGATCAATAAAAGTAGCGAGCGGCATGTAGGTCATTGTAACGGCGTAAATAATAACTTCTTCTTAATAGAAATACTCGAGTAAAAGTAAAAAGTATGTTACATTACAACTACTCTGACAAGTATAATTTATCTTGGCTTTTACATGAGTAAATGTAGTGCGTTCCTACCCACCTCTGCCTATTTGTGTAAAACCATTCTGGGCTGGTAAAATCATTTCAAACAACAGTGCAGATGAGTGTCGCACATTTACTGTTGTTGTTATTGTTATATTTTAATTTTACCAGCCAAATCCTCTTTTCAACTTTGATTTTCGACTATTGTTGTTCGGTCTTTTCCAGCGATCGCTTTCTTCTGTCTTCTGAATTTAAGGCACCACTTGTTAGTTTGGCATGATCTTGACAACCTATAAAGGTTTTTATACACATTTTAAGCATTAGTTTTAGACCTATGTAGATGCATTCTTTTAATATGAACTCCTACTGATAAATATATTGTAATATTGGGGGAACAAAAACAATTTTAAAAGTTGTTTGCAGTTAAAAAAAAATATTTGGTCATCTCTTAAAACTGCCTCGACGACTTGACAGTAAAATGTTAATAAAACGATATTTTGAAAAATCACCCCTCTCTGGCATCAGCTAATGCCTCTAATTAGATGTAATTATTATGTTACAAATGGGCACAGCAGTGGGGTAGGGGTAGCGACTGAAATGAACCTATATATTGCTGAAATATTGCTAACAGTTTGAAAATTGCATATTGTCACGTTAAACATGTCAAACATATACACATAAAGTAGACCACTGGTATATCTCAGATAAAATGAAGGCAGTACATTTTGAAAGAGAGCAGCTCGAAAGAGGCACAAAAAGGTACAGCGCTACCTCTCCCAAACCATCAAACATCACACGCTTCGTAAAATACAAATATTACCGTCAGGGGATATGATTACCTGAGTTTCAGACGTGACTGCTGTGCTTCACTAAATTTAGACATCTAGCTCATGGACATTGATGATACTTAATAATCTAGAAAATTACCTAATGGGGGGAAAATACTAGTCGGATAGGTTAATGTAGAGGCTCCCTGAACTACAATGGTGAATTAACATTTTGCTGTGAATGACAGCAAAGCCTGTAATGACGGAATGGATACTGTGGGATGAAGGGAAGGTTGGACTCTGCAGTGACACCATTACATATAGCACTTCCGCCCAGATAATTAAATAATGGCACTAGCCACAAATTAGAAATGGGTCTTTGCAGAGAGGACATTCTGTTGGCTGTAAAAGAGCAAATGGTCTGTGCAAGGGCCTGGAGGCAAAAACAAAAATGCACAGTCTAAACCTGTTTGCAAAGCACCAGACAATGGGAATGAGGAAAGGGAGGTAACAGGGGAAGCAGAGAGGGTTATCAAAAGAAGAGGAAAGGTTTGTTATTAGTCCCAACGTGTGACTTTCTGGAGACGTCCTCACAGAATGAATCAGCTTTTTTAAAATGATGGCACCTTCATTCCCTCATTCATTTCTGGACAAATATCCTCTTACGCCTTTCTATTTCTGTACAGCGTTGTACAGAATGGAGAGACGCAAGAGTGGATGTACTAAAGGGGATGGAAAGGGAGGAGGGATAAAGAGAAGAGGTATTAATCCATTTAACTCCTGACATTTCAGACCCACCCGTCCCATTTTTGCATCCCCAAAACACGATGAGATGTGTTTTTTTTGGTTTTTTTTTGCAAGAGCCCAGAAAACACTTACAGGTATTAGAAAAGTTACGGGCTACAACCCATTTGGAATATTGCATCTAACATCTTTTATTTTCTCCCTTTGTATTCATTCTGTTGCGTTAGTTATCGACGCCAATATCTGATGTACCCCTACTGGGGCTTATGAGCACAGTCGAAGAGCAAATCTGTCGCTCCAAATGGCTTGTTTGTGCACATTTTTCAACAACAAATTTTAATTAAAACGATCAATTTGGGGCACCACGTTGAGTTTGCAGCTGGCATTGGCAACCAGCAGCGAATGAGGAGAAAAAGGCTTATTTTGTGTGTTAGGACAATGCATTATTTTAGCTTTAGGAGTGCCATTTCACACCATTCATAGGCCCTTTGTGTTAAGCTGTGCTTTCCCTCAGCCTGCCAAAGAGAAATATTTTGGAATGTAATGCACTACTGCACACATTCAGGTTGACTGGAGATGAAATTGAATTGATTAAAAAACAAAACAAACATCTTGCAACATTCATATAAACAAAGATTTTTTTCAAAAGTTATTGGAAAGTAAGCAGATCACCGCATACAGCACACAAGAGTTTACTATTCACCGTCAATAGCTTAATGATTTTCACTGCAGGGGTTTAAAGACATTCTATCATCTCACTCATAGGGGCGGCATCTGTGAAAGAGAAAGTAGAGACATCATAAATGTTTTTAATGTCCTTCAAAAACCTTATTTAGAAAGAATCTCCTTGGTATTAAAGCTAACACTCGTCGGTCCCCAGGTAATTACATTCTGCATGTTTATCATTTTTCTGTTCTGTTTATCGTCGTTTAAAAGGGAGCGCTCTTCATTCCTCTTGTTTCCCACACAGTAATTAATGGAAGGTATGAGGGCAAGATAAGGAGGACGAAGAAAAGGTAAAGGAAAGCAGAATGGAAACTTGTCCTATCTGATGACCAGCCGAGTGACCGTAGAGTTTCCCTTTCAATCTCGCCACCTCCCGCCCTTGTTGCTCTCTTTTCCAGTGTTCTCTTTGACAAGCTGCCAGATCTAATGTCCTCTGTGAAATGTGTCTTGTCAACTCCCATAAACTCTTATATCTATCAGCGTTACCCCCTTTATACCAAAAACTCCCTCCATTACGGAGAGTGATTAAAAATGATCTGTAATTATTGGGACGGCCAAGGGTATGGTGACTTTTGACAAAGAAACAATGGCAATATTGTTAAAGAGATACATATTTTCTACTAGTAAATATAAATTGGGGTTTTGGTAGTCTAGTAAAAACAGTGGCGCAAAATGATGCTGTCACAAGAGAGGAAGTCTGAAGTCCTCAACTACTCATGTCATTAGTCTTCTTAAATTATTCTAATTTGCATCAAGATATTAATCTACAATCCGATCTGGACTATCAACCAAATACTTCACAACCAATTAACCAATTAATTGTTATTAATTATGCCTATCCCTGATGTTAACTTACGATATTTATGCATACAAAAAAATCCTACAAACACAGTTTTGGGACAAGCAACAGTAATGAAAACTAAGTTTATTAAATTCGAAAGTGACCTTTTTTGCATTAACATGAGGAATAAGAAAGCACCAGTAAACTCACATTTTGTCTTTTTTTTTCCTCCAAAATGGTGGCACAATAATTATCAGTTTTCTACCAATGACAGTACACATTAATACAATTTTGTACAAAATCATACGGTACTAAATTCTTGAGAGGATTGGCTCAATCATTAAGTTGACTGGGCAGTATCACAAAAGTCTTCTACTTGAAAACTGACGTAAGAATCTTCCAATAAAACAAGCTCTGGACTGCGCTGAAGTACACACATCCTCATTCTGGCCTGTGTACTTCAAAATGTGTGATACTAGAAATAAAATTTGTATGAAGGGGCAGAAAGGAAAAAGCTAAATAGCCCGGACAAGCAAGATTAGGGACGTTATAGTGTGGCCATACGGGGGTTATAGATGTTGCTGCTGTAATTCACAACCACAATACATAACAATGAAAACATAAATGTACATTTTCTGTTTGCTCCTAAAATTAGACAAGAATGCATGTGGCCAAGTTAATGTGAGGCTAAAACCGGTGGAGATGTTATAGAGATCAGAGCGCATGAAAACACGGGAACAAGACATAATCTATTCTGTTAAAGTGCACCATTGGACATCAGACAGAAAATGTTATGAGGTACAAACGCTTCCTCGTGCATATCAAACAGATGATTTTTGCCCGAGTGATGCCACCTTGGCGTTATCGACTGCAGTGAGATGGTAATGCAGGCGGATTAAGAAGTAGGCTGGTGAATTTCTTGGACAATGCATACCAAATTAGATCTACAACATTGTCCTGTATTTTGGAGCCTGGCATTTCCTCGGCTTGCATCAGTCTGTCTTTGTGCCAACTTATAGAGGCAAAACAAAAATTTTAAATTGTCTTGTACATACAATAGTTTGGTAGAGTTCTGTTTGAAAAATGATGGCCTATAATTAGTAGAAAACGGAACTCGTGAGGGGTGTCTTCAAGCTCTATTTTATTTAGTCCAGGATATTATATTTAAAAAAAATAAAAAATCTTGAACTGTAAACGTTTTGCATGTTTTTTTAATAATGACCAGGTTGAACATTGATTCAGGGTGACTTCCCGTTACATTTTCAAACTTCTTGAATGGAACACACGGTGCATGAATGCATCGTCAAAAGTATGTAATTTAAAATTTTAATTAGGAGGAAAAGTACTCACTGAATACCAAAAATGTCAACATGATGTTGGCCTTGGATTAAAAGTCACGGAATCGTCACGGGGGACTGACAGACAGGCTTTGCCATCATCCCCTAAGTGGTGCCACCAGCAGGGTTTGAAAGGCCATTGTCTGGCTCTGACACCTCATGTGAATGCATCTCATGACATTTCCAACTCCAATACAACTACATAAAATGACAACAGAATCATGCGTCTATTGCAGCTCTAGTACTTCCAGAAGGACTTTTGTAAGGTAAATTCAAAATGGTAAAATATATATTCAATGAAAAGGTTGATTACACTTTTGCTTTTATGGTTTATTATCCAATTATGTTAGCTTTTGACATACAAAATCCAAGTTCCCGGATAATTGGCCTTCCATGTTCTCAGTCTATGTTCTCCTTCTCACTGGAACATGACAGCTGAAATCACGAGGCAGAAATTGTCGAATGCCAGAGATTGGCGAATGAGACCAAGTGGGTCTAAGTACTTAATGACAGGACGTTGTGTAATGTTTTGCGGCTATCAAGTAGAGAAGGGGTACAGAAAATGAGGATACAAAAGATGGCTTCTGCCGAGTAGTGAGTCAGAGAGAAAAGAGAAATAGGACATGGAATGATAAACAGTATAATGGTGTTGAGCTAATGTGTATCAATGAGTTTCTATATTTTAGAGGCCTCTACTGCGACGTGTTAACAGCCAAGAGAGGGCACAATTATAGCAGCTCATTTCTTGCCTATAAGGGTTACCATAGAAACAGACGTAAATTGGAAACATTTGGCAAAGGACCAGTTTAATGTGGGGGGAAATTATTTGTAAATATTGCAATAGACTACACAGACTGGTGGAGAGTGAATGCAGTGATGTGCCTGAGGCAGAATAAGTTATCCCATCAAGTATTCTGCATCTCCTTAACTTTGCGATGTTGGAAGTCAGTGTTTTCGGTTGTTGGACTCATGACACAAGGTTGCTTTCACAAACTGATCTTTAGTGCTGATTCACTGACTCGATTTTTTTAATGCTCCCCTCCTCTCTTCTGCCTTGCCTCTCTGTTGGAAATAGAAGGCAGGTATAGTGGATATTTTAAAAAAATAGAGAGAGAAAAAAAATTGACATAGTCATGTTTAAAGGACAGGTTTTTGTTCATAAAAAAAAGAGACAAAGGTGAATTATTTCAAAACTTTTTCCACAATAACTAACTTATAACCTGTACAACTCAATTACAATTTTAAAGATCTTTGCAAGAGGGGAACTAAAAATAAACAAATTAGATAATGTGGTTGCACAAGTGTCCTCATCTGCTTATTATTGGGGGTGTGTCTGTGTTCAGAATGAACCAATCACATTCCAACTCATGTTAAGTGGGAGTCAGCACACACTTTCCACCATTTAAAGTGCCTCTGATTAACCCCAAAAAAGTTCAGGCCGCCAGCAACATTAAAGGAGCTGCAGAACTTTCTGGCAATAAGTGGCTGTACAGTGCATTCGACAACAATCTCCATTATGTCTGGGCTGTGGGTTAGGGTGGTAAGACAGCAGCTTTTTCTTCCAACGAAAAATCATCCAAGCAACATGTTGCAAAAACACACTTTAATCTCCCCAAAACAAGCGTGAAAATGTGTTATGGAACAATTTTGGGGCTGCTTTCCTTCAAATTGCACTGATCAAGACAAGTTGGAGCGAATTAAGGACAGTTCTAAATACAAGTAAATGTTAGCACAAAACTTTCAGGCTTTTGCTAGAAAACAAAAGAATAGAAAAGACCTCCTAGAACAGCTGAACTTAATTTGACTTTAAATGGAGGCAGGTGTGTACGTTAAAGTTGGAAACATTTTTGAAATGATTTATCTCTGTCTCATTTTTTATTTTATTTTTTATATCACTAAAACCTGGCATTTGAACATGGGTGTGTAGACTTTTTATTATCCACGTAACATAAATGTTTTATTGGTATTATAAATGGCAAACTTCGGATTCTCTTGTTGATGGTCATCTTATCAACAAACACTTATCACAGCTCGATATTTTGTTTGTTTGTTTGTTTGTTTATTTTTTTTTCGAATGAGGATCAATTCTCTGCGGTATTTGAATTAGTTTGTGCATTTTCTGATTATCTAATTGACAAAAAAGGGCATCATGACAGTTAACTGCAGTACACGATCCCCATTATTTCTCGATGAGATGTCGTGTTTATAATTGAAAGTATTATCTCGCTGATCACAGCTGCTTTTCCTATCATCATAATTACCCCTGCTGTGTCATTTAGATGGTAATTTGGGTGATTGTTACCCAACATAAAACCATTGATCAAATTAATAGCATCCAATGGGATTGAACATTATTGAACATTTTTGATAGCGGGCTTATTGTACATTCAGTTTGATCTTGAGCAACAGCGCTGATGTGGGACAGGATAAAATTAAGTATTGATGCCAGGACTGACCTTTTGGTCCAACACTTCTTTTTTCCAATCCTTCTTTCTACCAACCTTCAGCCTCTTGTCAAAAAGGTTTCCATCAATATGGATCTTGTCTAGTCAAGGCTGCTTGCCAATTTCAGATATTTTTTCTGAGGGGTACAGGTAAAACAGAAATACACCTGCAGCCTCTGCCAAGGTTGCTGCTCTGCTTTTATTTTTATAGTGACCTTTATTCATTTCTTTTTCATTTCATTTTAAAGTTCCCACTTATTTAGTCATGATTTCTTTTTGTGGGGGGAAATGCATGCTAGACTCAGGACAGAAGTGAGTATTTGTGAGCAACAGTATGGTTTCATGCCTAGAAAGAGTACCACAGATGCATTATTTGCCTTGAGGATGTAGAGAAGGTCAGAAGGAGCTACATTGTCTTTGTAGATCTAGAGAAAGCATATGACAGAGTACCCAGAGAGGAACTGTGGTACTGCATGCGGAAGTCTGGAGTGGCACAGAAGTATGTTAGAATAATACAGGACATGTACGAGGGCAGCAGAACAGTGGTGAGGTGTGCTGTAGGTGTGACAGAGGAATTTAAGGTGGAGGTGGGACTTCATCAGGGGTAAGCCCTGAGCCCCTTCCTGTTTGCAGTGGTGATGGATAGGCTGACAGATGAGGTTAGACTGGAATCCCCGTGGACCATGATGTTTCCAGATGATATTGTGATCTGCAGTGAAAGCAGGGAACAGGTGTAGGCATGCACTGGAAAGCAGAGGAATGAAGATTAGCCGAAGTAAAACAGAATATATGTCCATGAATGAGAGGGGTGGTGGGGGAAGAGTGAGGCTACAGGGAGAAGAGATAGCAAGGGTGGAGGACTTTAAATACTTGGGGTCAACCGTCCAGAGCAATGGTGAGTGTGGTCAGGAAGTGAAGAAACGGGTCCAAGCAGGTTAGAACGGGTGGAGGAAGGTGTCAGTTGTGTTATGTAACAGAAGAGTCTCTACTAGGATGAAGGGCAAAGTTTATAAAATAGTGGTGAGGCCAGCCATGATGTACGGATTAGAGACAGTGGCACTGAAGAGACAACAGGAAGCAGAGCTGGAGGCGGCAGAAATGAAGATATTGAGGTTCGCTGTCGGAGTGACCAGGTTGGATAAAGTTAGAATTGAACTCATCAGAGGGACAGCCAAGGTTTAATGTTTTGTTAGAGAGAGCAGACATCGATGGTTTGGACACATCCAGAGGAGAAATAGTGAGTATATTGGTAGAAGGATGATGAGGATGGAGCTGCCAGGCAAGAGAGCTAGAGGAAGACCAAAGAGAAGGTTGATGTATGTCATGAGGGAAGACATGAGGGCAGTTGGTGTTTGAGAGGTGGATGCAGGAGATAGGCTTACATGGAAAAGGATGACACGCTGTGGCGTCCCCAAAAGGGACAAGCTGAAAGGAAAAGAAGAAGATGTTGCGATGACAAGGGTTTTGCTGCACCAAGATAGACAAGACACAAACACACGTTACCATGTATATTTTATTCTGAATAGGAATTGTCAAGGGGAACAGAGTGCTGTTATCAGCAAACATTGTTTATTTGACAGCTTTTACAAACAGCTATTGGATGACACTGTGAGTGAGCAAAAAAAACTAAAACACAAAAAAAATGATGAGGTGTTCTCTCAATCTGAGCTGTGGTGTTTGTTCAGGGCCAGGCATATGTACGCTAACAGATTTTACTTTCGGTATCTCAACTCAGGTAAGCGAAACTTTTCATACATTTGCAAAGAGTATGATGCTCCTAGAAACACAAATATTGAACAGGTGATAAGAAAGCAGTGTTTTTACCTTGCTCTTCTGCATTTGTCTACGTGATGTGAGAGCACTCAAGGCCGACAACGAGGCGCTCTAAAGCCGCCACACCAGCGGACAATCCAAAGATTTTTCGGCTTGTAGTAATATAGCTAGCACGTTACAATTGCCACTGATGTGAACGAAGGCGCTCAAGTTATAAAATAGTGGCAGAGGGAAGACTCACACCGGACTCCAAAGGGCTTATGCGGCGTCATTTTAGTCATGCCCAAACATCAAGAAAACTGTTGAACGCTGTATCTCCACAACTGACTACTGAGTAGTTCTCAGCCTTTGCACATTTTCATGTTATCTTCAAACATGTATAATGTATTAGGGAACAAATCTCTGAATTTACTTGATAGGGTCTTAAAAGTTGCTTTGAAAGATACCTCCTATCCTTTAAAATGTAACTGGGAATTGTCTAAAATTACAAAAGAAGAATCTTGTACTACGCGCATCAATAATTATTTCAAGAGTGTGCTGAATGTCTAAGGAATTCTGTGTTTATCTGAACATGTTTGCTAGGAGAGAAGCAAACAAGATGGAGAAAGCACATCGAAAGTGTGGGCACAATCCCCAACACACACGCAAACATGCACACATGTACACGAGATGAATAAAGAAGAAAAGAGGCACATCGTCGGTGATTAATTATCCATGTCACCAGATTGGATGATGAACAAAAAAAAGAAAATAGTATTTTTCTTTTCCCCAACTAAAGGCATCCTGAGTGAGGGTTTTATCGAGGTAATGACAGCCATATGTTGATGGATAACTACAGGCGAGCATTAATCAGAAATACAGATAGGGGGGATGTACAGTAAGTATGTGCTGCACGCTAGAAAATGTTGTGACACTAAGTGAGCAAAATTAAAACCGTAGCGACTACACTACTTTTGAATAAATTAAATATAGGCCAAGTGAATAGAAAAAAAAATCAACATCTTATATTGACTTTGGAAACATTTATCTTATTTATATTGATTCTCAGCCCATTTTGTCCTTTACAAACAAGTTCAAAAGCCTCAAGTTGTGTATTCCATGTAATTTTCTACAGGAGAAAAAAATACTCTGTCCCCCTTATCTATCATCAACCTTGACATTGTACGCACAATATTTCATAATTCTCTGGGTTTCTGAATGACAATCATGTGACTGTTAACGGCATAATAATAATAATAATAATAATAATCTACAAAGTTTTTCCTCCTTTTTTTGAGCATGTAATAAAGATGCATCTTGATGATGATCCAGATGATGAAGCAGTAAACAAATATTTCAACACCCAACAGCCAGCCCAAAAATGTATGTTCTCAGGATCCTTTGTTTAGCATCTGCGCATGTCCGAATACCAAACTGAAGATGTGGTATGTATATAAAATGGTAGGAAATTGAATTCAGCGGGATGCCAGCAAGAGTGACCTCTTCATCTATCGATTCCTTTCCTGTCTGAACGGATCAGAGTCAGGGTGTGAGGAGCACATTAATTTGGAAAAGTGTGAAGGGAGGTACTTTTGAAAAACTTCAGAGATAGCCCACATAGAGCTCATCTTTTAAGGCATATACATAACCTGTTTCATAAGTTTAGTTAAAAAAAAAAAATAAAAAAAAGCCAAATTCGTCGGTCAGATTTTAAAGGAAATTGAAAGGATTTGTTTGAAAATTTAGATTGTCATGAACATAAAACATTTAAAAACACTCACTAATGTGACAAAAGAGGAACATAAAATGTAAGAGTTGCATTGCAGAAACTCAATGCAAATTTTTCACACGACAAGTTCAAAATAAAACAACAGCAAGCACATGCACAGACATTTTTGGGGCCAGGTGCTCAAGCCGTATGTATATATATACATATCTCACACCTATGTACTGTACTGAAACAATCAGAATACGAAGTAATGTTTTTACTACCTGTCTGTGACCCACCCAAAATGGGTACGCGACGCACTTCTGGGTCCCAACCCACCAGTTGAGAATCTTGGATGGACAGATGCAAGTCATAATTTGGGAGTGTCAATTTCGCTTCAAGGCAATTAGTAGGTGGGTTCAGTGTCCTAAATTTGCCTGCAACAGTCAAAACAACAAGAACCTCTGACTGACAGGTGCCCTCAAAAATACTACTTTCAATTAGTGGCATTAAAGTGGTTACATCTTATTCCTAGTGTCAATGCCACACAAGATGTGTAGAATATTAATAAAAAGAAGAATTAAACACCTATGGTGATGCAATGTTAAATTGTGCCATAATTTCCAAGTGTTTATAGTGTTTGGGCTTATTAGTATCATGATTAATTGAATCATTTTAGATTAAAACAGTGAGTCGAGCTTTATACTTTTGGAACAAAATTATATCACATTCTCATGAAGATATGCTCCATCAGTGCATGAAATACAACAAACCTTTAACTACATCATCAGGGTATGTTTTGCTTCCAGTTTCTTAACACCAAACACAGCTGAGGGAGGTCAAAACGCAAAACTCTTTCCAACGCTTTGGTCTACATGAGACCGAAAAACATTTCTTTGAACTCATAACACTCGTAAACATCAGTGGATTTTTTTTTATGTTGCTTCTTTAAAAAAAGACCACAAAACAACAGTTTAAGATGGAGGATGAGGGGGTCATAAAAATAAACAGATTGTTCTGTGAAGTGGAGATCAGGTTTTTCTATGTATAGTTAAAAAGCAGCAAGTGGTTGGATTGGGAATCTTCAAGTTTGTTGCGAATAAAGAGAGGGAGAAACAATTAACATAAGCAAATGTAAGAAAAATACTCTGGTCTATTTATATAATTAGTTGCACGTGCTGGATGTACATATGGGTTCACTACAATTCTTGTTTTCCTTTACTCCCTGTATCTTACCCCGCCAAAAAATTCAGTGTTTTCATGACTGTCCTGTTATTCATATTTTAGTCATTTAGAAGGCTTTTGTACAGAGACGCCCCATTTTTAGGGGTGATTAGCAACATGGTATTTGCATAATGTTGCTTATTAATGTTGCTGATTTTTGTGGAGGTGGTTGTTGATTGATCATGTCTTGATGCGATTGCACTAACTGGTAGCAACCAGCGGAAAATGATGATGGCTCATTCTTGTTGGAAGAGCAGCATGACGTCAGCCATGGAAAGTTGCAACCTTGGCATTAAAAAAAGTTCTCTGAAATCATGAGGACAAATCATGTAAAATAGGAACGGTCAGACATGAGCTGTGCCAGTGGCAGCGATCAACACTGAGATGTCTATGATCATCAATCACCGGACTGTGCGGAAAGCGAGCTGCACCGTAATTCGACATTATTTCATCAATTCTTATTCGGGAATCACATGTGGAGTTTGCCTTGTTTTCACTGAAATTCCAATTTACTCTGTTTGTGTAATAGATTGAGATAAAGAACAAAAGAAACAGTAAAATAGAGGGAATGCTGACAAAGAGCACTCAAGATTAATTCCTCGTGTATCAAACTTGCTGATGCTTGTGCTTTCCCAGTTCATACCTCCGTGTTTTGATTATTGGATGGTTCAAATAAAAAGGCATAGAGTCTCGAAAAGTACAGCGGAGTGAGAGCATTGTTATTGACGGTCATATATCCCTCACCCCTCTAGATTTGCCTGCGAGGGAATTCAGTTTGCATACATTATGTCAATGAAATACAACGTCACAGCAGTTGAAATTATCTCGTGCCCCCGTACCTTTTTCCCCTCAAGGCCTGCTAAATGCACTGAGTAGTCATCACGGGACCCGTTTATAGCTGTCCATTCCATTCACATGAATTACATCTCACACAATTTACATCTTTGTTCATGCACAGCGTTGCCAAGAGCCTGTGTGTTTGACACTTGTATAAATCAAAGAGCGGCTTACCATTGAATTAAGGTTCCCAGGTTACAAGGTATCACTGGAGTCGTGCTGTGAAGTATGGACGGCATGGGCATTCGCAGGATTCTTTGCCAAGAAAGGATTGCAAGGTATTCGCACAAAGGATGTTTATTGTACGATACGATTTATGACTTAGCATGTTTGCATCAATCAAGAAGAAAACCAACGGCCTTCGACAGGGGTACACGGTGCATGGCCTTGCAGCTTGCCAAGATAAAAGGCGCAGGAACAAATGTTGGCACTCATATTTACAATACAGGGCCAATAGTATTTCAGTATTTCAGTCTTGTATCAGAATGAGACCTCCCTGAGAAATAATTTTAAATATGCATGTATTGCATGCATATATGTGAAACATCAGGTGATGGAAGCTCGTTGAGCTACAAAATAGACGTGCATGACTGAATTGGCAAGTGCACTAAGGCACATGGTCAACTATAATTTTTTAATTTTTTAATTTTATTCTATTTTTTTTCCACCAGTGTCCTTGAGCCTACAAGAGCTCCGTGCAACCACACACACCCGGAAAGAAATGTCGAACCCTTTAGTGCCACACTCCACAAACGGACATCCCATAAAAAGCTGAAGTTCCAGTTCCAGCCAAGTACTACATAGAATACACACAACAAATGACATTTATTGGATAGCCTCTGAACCTCTTTATTACCACAGTGATCACTCTCTGTTGAATGTGTATTTTTAATCTTTAAAAATATCTCACTTTTGGGGACTAAGACTCGGCAACTCCAATTGACTCTGTTATTCTTTTTTTCTCCTTTATTGTATTCCCCCCCATTATTTATTTTCTTTAGTCCAAAATGTATTGTTGGAGAATAATGATGCTATCTGACTTTTTTTTTTTTTTAAAGTCCCTCCCGTTTATGATGCTTCACCTACATTGTCTTGCCTCTCCTAAACCTAAAATGAGCATAATTCATAGATATTTACTTAATTGAGCCATCCAATAATGATTTGTAGGCCGATTTATTAGATTTGGTTTAGCAGAATAAGCATTAAGCTGCAGGTCTGCTGTCTATTGGAAGTGAAAACTACGAAGAAAACTAATAATTGTGTTAAAAAGGCAACATTGTTAAAGTGGGCTCAAGAGATTTTTTATTGGACAGCAACAACATGCATGAATAGTCTTAATTGTGTATGAGGGATGCACATTCTTCCAGTATGCATAGTTGTTTTTGTCCAGAAAATTTACATGGAAGTTTCAAGTACACAATTGCTGATACTGTATAAGCAACCACAGAGAAAATAAGCAAAAAAATGAGGAAGATTGTAAGATGACACAAATAAGATATGGATTCTAATACACCAAATGACCAATTACCATCTTTAGTTTGCATTGCTATAAACAGTCAACAACACCCTTTTTCCCAAAATAACTGTGACGAAGGTACGAGACATGCTTGCCTAAAATTTAATTATTGAACAGCATCTATCTCCAAAATCTACTGATGTTCCATTCTCCCTTTCTGTCATCCTGTTTATTCCCAAGACATCACAAGACACGCAACAAGGAACATGAACAATGCTGTAGTCTAGACTCCAGGCTGAAAACAGCATATCATGAAGTGACAGCAGAAGCCCCCAATTTACTCTGACGCAAGATAGATTACCATGCAGCCGTTGCATTGAACAAAACTTCAACAGCTGAAATCTCCCAAGCCTAAACTGAAAGTATTTCGCAGGCTTCAGTGTTGTTGAAGTGCCACCATATTTTTTCGATCTTTACTGCAGATCTTTCTTGAACCTCAATGACAAGCAGAACTGGCATTCAGCTGGTTGATGAGAAACTGGATTTTTTATATATATTTATAAATGGTATAAATGGTGGATGATAGGCAAACATAAGAAATGTTGGATTGTGGACTTCTGGCTCTCATTTCACTGGGGATTTTTCGCTTATGTTAAACAAGGTATAAATGGTAAATTAAAAAAAGTCTACTGTGAACCCGATATACTGTTCTCTGGAATAGCTAAATATATACTGTATTGTCTATATATTTTTTTTTTGTCCTCCAGGCTTATCTGTGTCTTCATCACTCTGCCTTGTATGCTGCTGATGGCCTCCGAGGCAAAACACTTCTGTGTTAATGCGTCACTACCACTTTGCAGGCCAGTTGGAAAGGATTTTGAAGAGAATACGAGACGACATATTGCTGGAGGACATGAAACCTCAGGCATATATTCTGGTCTCACTGACACTACAAACTGAGGCGGGAAAATTGAGATGGGCTAGTGAGTCTCACCCACACTGTTTTTTTTTCCAAAAGTATAATTTAATATAAAAGCTTCAACTCTTGTGGGAAGGCTTTCCACAAGGTTTAGGAGATTGTTTGTGGGAATTTTCACCCATTCTTCCAGGAGGCGTTTATGAGGTCACAAACTGATTTTGTACAAGAAGGCCTGATTCTTAGTGTCCGCTCTAATTTATCCCAAAGGTGTTCTACTCAGAATCAGAATCAGAATCAGAATCATCTATATTTGCCAAGTATGTCCAAAAAACACACAAGGAATTTGTCTCCGGTAATTGGAGCCGCTCTAGTACGGCAACAGACAGTCAATTGACAGAGAGCACTCGGTTGAGGTCAGGACTGTGTGCAGGCCAGTCAAGTTAGTCGAGGCAGGAAGAACTGTTACCAAAAAACAGCATAGCAAGAGATTTTGTTCAATTCCATGCTCATAACTTTGTGGTAACAGTTTGGGGATAGCACCTGCTTGTTGCATCATGACTTTGCACCAGTGCAATGAGTTCAAGGTTCAAAAAGACATGGATGAGAGAGTTCAGTGTAGATGCACTTCACTGGCCTGCACAATGCACAATGTGCTAACCTCAACCTGACCCGACAGAACACCTCTGGGATGAAATTAGACCGGAGACGGAGAGCCAGGCTTCTCGTCCCACAACAGTGTGTGACCTCACAAAGGAAGAATGGAAGAGTGGTCAGAAATTCTGAATAAACAGACTTCTAGCCCTTGTGGAAAGCCTGACAAGAAGAGTTGGAAGTTATAGCTGCAAAGGGTGGGCCAACGTTATATTTATTCATTTAGATTCGGTGTATTTCTTTGGAGTTGTAGCTTGTGTAATTTTATATATGTCCCTCTATTAAAGTTGGCCAGTTAGATGTCAAATGGACCATGAGTGTCATTCACAATAACACGTTAAATGTACAAATAAATTGTTACAAATCTGTTTCAAATGCGACATTAATAGAATAGAACAAGTAAACCAAAACAATAGTTAAAGCCAAAATTGTGCAATTTATCAGGAGCTAGAGTCTTCATTATATTTCAGCTCCAAAGTAACTTTGATTTTATGCTGGCACTTTTACGATCTGTTATATTTTTATGGTGAAGAAAAGATTGAAGGTCGCTGAGATTAATTGGATTCATTAGGAAAATATATAAACTACTTGGCACTTTCCACATATATTTATATTGAGCCAGGGTATGACACCAACCATATATTTAAGATGAGTCATATTATGAGGATTTGCAAAAGTTGTCTCTTCGATCATGGGATGTAACAAAGCCAGTTGGCTGTATTTGTGAGACTATAACTTATTCATTTGCTTTGTGAAGGCAGACTCAAGGTGGGGTGACCATCTGCCTCAAGCAGAGTTCAAACAAGAAATGGAAAGAAGCCAGAAATCACAGCAATGTTGTTTTACGACCCTTTTGGTGAAAGTGACCACAAACACAGTTGTATTTGAACATAGGGGGTCATTTAATTAGGTACAGCAGTTGAACATGCAAAAGCTACCAAAATGAATTACAGTACAGTCCATACAACCAACTACAATGCGATCCTAACTAGGTTTTATACTAAGAGTACAGAGTATCCATTTGAGTTTGTTTACACTCAGGCACAATTTTGTTTCAGAACAAAAGAAAAGACAGTACAAACAAACAAAGTATTAGAAACACATTCGATCTGGTCCTTAAAATTCTTAAAAATTTGTATTCTTTTTTGGGGGTGGGACAGAGTGTTTCTAAGAGCTCGACCTTTCTATCACAACTACCAATCAGACTGAAAAGTTCACTTAACACAGAAATGTAAAGGCTAATGTGCCTCACCTTGAGCATAAGACAACGGATAAATATGTATATATTTATAACAGCTAAATAAAAGGACTAACTTTTTTTAATTTAAGACACAAGCACTTCAAATGTAATAAGTATCTGACCTTGTAAAAACTTCATGAACCTTCCACTAATATTGCAGCAAGTCAGTGTATACTTGAATAGCATTTGTGGGCATATGCTGGCAATACTCCAACCTAATAAGTAATTCATGTACTGTATTAATGGTTGGATACATTCCGTGGGCGTATGGGTAAGAGTGAGCACGAATCTTCTGCAGCTTTCACTTGCTCCGTCCCAGTACAGCTGGTATAACCGGTTTGAAAATTGTTGTTAGTGTTGCAGTGAACCAATGGCGAGTGGACAATCACTGCGCTGAGAGATAATTTCACACTCGGTGGACTGATAACTATCTGGACTGCTGCTGGAAGCAAAACTGGCAGAGTGGCCCTGCAAAGAAATCTTCTCACTGTCAACCCTAACAGAATTAAAAAAACTGTCCAGGCAGGAAAGTGTGTGTCTGTCTGTCTGTCATTAACTCTTAAGGTCTTATCAGTCATTTCCATTAAAAATAAAACATTTCGTTTGTCTTATAATTGAGTTTTACTCCAACCGCCATAGTAGACATTGAGGTTTTCATTTCCTAAAGCCTATGAACATACTCCATAAGACATTTTTTGTTGCTACAGCAACACTTCACCATCTGTTAAAAGCCTTTTTGGAGTGGGGAAAAATTTGAAAAACACCCAAAAAAAATGAATAAGAACTTACTTTGACCTCTCCATAGGAATAAAAATAATTAATTTGCCACAAGAAGATAAAATATTAACTATTGACAGTTAATATTCACCATATGTCAGGTCATCCCCTCACTTATAATACACATGTTGAACTATCCAAAATGTGTATTGGCCCAGCTCAGGTAACTTTTTTTTTTTTTTTATGTCATTGTTTTGTTTGTACTGACACTCATTTAAGTAACAGGACTAAAAGTAACAGGACTGCGTATTTTATCACAGAATTAACAAAACTATTAAATATATATATATATATATATATATACCACATGGGATATATACAGTATATTTGTTTAAAAATCATTGAACATACTGCACAGAAAAATAAACATAATAATTTGGCCTTCCTGTGGCCGGCAAATGATTCAACTTCCTGTGGGCCATGTGACTTGTGGGATATTTCAAATTTTTCAGAGAGGGTAATGTGTTAGGGTAGCAGGACTGAGTGAAAACCCAGGGAGATGACTAAAGATAAACTTTTTTTAGAGCGTCAGCCTCACAGTTCTGAGGACCCGGGTTCAATGCCTGGCCCCGCCTGTGTGGAGTTTGCATGTTCTCCCCGTGCCTGCGTGGGTTTTCTCCGGGCTCTCCGGTTTCTTCCCACATCCCAAAAACATGCATGAATTGGAGACTCTAAATTGCCCGTAGGCATGATTGTGAGTGCGAATGGTTGTTTGTTTCTATGTGCCCTGTGATTGGCTTGCAACCAGTTCAGGGTGTACCCCGCCTCCTGCCCGGTGACAGCTGGGATAGGCTCCAGCACGTCCGCGACCCTAGTGAGGAGAAGCGGCTCAGAAAATGGATGGATGGATGGATATTATATTTCATGGTAAAGCCTAAATTTAAGAAGCAGGGACAGGCTGCAAGTGCTATTTTTTTTTATTTTATAAAAAACAATTTCAGTGTTCAAAGCATCTCAAATTCATCTTTCGTCTTATTGTATTTATTAAAAAATGCAATCAGATCAATTTACAGGACACTGGTGAATAAAAATGTATGGCACCGATTCAAAGGTCAAATTGTGATTTGTAGTTATTATTATACCATTTTTGGACAATGTTGCAATTCAGGTAATTATGCGAGTTACGGATACTTTTTGGTTGTTTGTTCCTTTTGTAACCGACCCTCTCTACTTAATACTGCTGTAGATCCATGTGATCCTGCCAAAATTTAGATATGCAATATTTGTGTGTATTATCATTGTATAGGTGTGTGCGCGTACCATGAAACGTTATGAGACTTCCTCTATGTTGTAACGCAATGCAGATGTTAGTGATTAGCCCTGTAACAATGATAACCTTCACTCGTGCTCTCATTCCTACTGACTACATTAGGGCAAGTCTTCGTTGCATCATGTTGCTTGTCGACGGAGGTTTGCACTGTGTGGCATGGTTTGGTTCAAATCAGCCTTAATAACCATCTTTGGATGGCTGTTATACAGGACACATGCTACCAAGTAGATCTTTTTTGAATGACTACTTTGACCACGTTCACTGATGTTGTGTAAAAAGGACAAATTAAACCGAGTTCACAAATGTACTCTGCCCAGCACTGATTGCGTAGTGAATAGTTTTATTCACATTTCTAGTCTTTGACTACAAAATAATGAAAATTGCTCTTTGAGGTCTGCATCTTGTGCATCAGAATAAATAGAACACTGAATTGTTGGTTTCTCATAATTGTTCTCTCATCCCAAAACACTCAAGGCCAAGAGCCATTGTTCCACTGTAACATTATCAACAGTTTGAACATTTAAGTCAGTGATTCTTTACACGTTCACAATCACACATTTTTGACTAATTCTCCATGTGCTCACCAATTCCGTCATCAAACAGCTTTGGTATGAGCTAAATGGGAGATTGTGAGCTAGGCCCTTTCATCTAGCATCAAGTGACCTCCTCAGTGAAATGCTCTTCTGCATACAAAGTGGAAAGTAAACAAAAAAAAATAATCTGATTCTGTGGGTAAAATGGCTAAATGTACCAATAATGTATATTTACCCATATAGTGTATTTGTATAATACAATTATTATGCTGCAACACGATAGAACATTAAGGAAGTCAACATGGTACATTAGTAGGAATCCTGTTACAGCAGAGATTAGCTGGGGGAGAAAAAATTAATGAATATATATATTTATATATATTCATTCCCAAGCCAATGTTCCTTAGTACCCTTGTGTCACACGTTTAACATGTGCATAATCCTTTTGAAGAACTACCTATTTATCACAACTCAAGAGATTAGTAGCTACAAAAGGGCGTGTACTTGATTCCGAGTCATAGAGAAGGAATGTTCCCAAGCCAGGATGGCATGTTTTATTTGGTTCCTTCCCACTCTATTTCTAGCACATCCATTCTTC
The DNA here is from genome assembly GCF_024500275.1 of Phycodurus eques. Taxonomy (NCBI): domain Eukaryota; kingdom Metazoa; phylum Chordata; class Actinopteri; order Syngnathiformes; family Syngnathidae; genus Phycodurus; species Phycodurus eques. The sequence goes on from NC_084544.1 coordinate 5,589,909, forward strand.
TTCTTCTATTTTTTTCTGTCACCGAATGCACTTCAAGTTCCTTGACTGGCAGACTGCATGCCTGATGCCCGGGGCACCGGGCTCCCTATATTAGATAATAATTATATCTGTGCTGCTATTGTGGAAAAGAAACCAAGTAATTTCATGCTGTGTTGAGCAACTTTGCTAGATTGTGTTTAGGTCTCTGCGATTGGCTGGCGACCATTTTGGGGTGTACCCCACCTCTCACCCGAAGATCCTTGTGAGGATAAAGCGGTACGGACAATGGATGGATGGATGTTTAGCTCTCTGTGGCTTTCAACGCTGGGATACGAACTACACATATGCATACATTGGTCTCAGCAACCTAATGTAACTCCCCCGTGACAGATGGAGGAATAGAAATGAACAGGTGAATAACTTGGCAAAAAGTCTGTGTGCACAAGTGTTGCAGTCGAAACCGGCGGTGAGGAAATAAGCCGTGTTGAGCCTTGCAAAGCACAAGATGGGTTTTACAGTCTAACTGCGAGTGCATCATATTGCCTCTGGTGACAGCACAAAACAGTAAAAAAATTTAAATAAGGCAACATGGAAAAATTCAACTGTTGGAATAAATTTGCTTCATTTAAAATTGCATGTCTTTTAGTGCGTCACTCTACTTGTCAGCCTTTCACCCATTCACTTGTAATCAAATACGATGCTATCACCATGAATTCCCATAAATCCTTCCTGGCACTTTTGTCAGGCCACATTAAGATGCCAAAGATAATAATCCGAAAGCACTTTCCCCCGCCTCCCCTAAAACCTCCAGTATTAAGGAAACACTCAACAGAACAAGCAAAAGTCTGCCTACAAACTTAGCACAAGAGCAACCCCAGTGGGAGTGCTCAGGAGACAATGGCGAACACTGATGAGGTATGCAATCAAACCAGTCAGTGGAATGCTCATTATTTCATTTTGGGGGGCTTTGTTTGTTTGTTTTTTGTTTTGTTTTTTGTCTGTTTCTCTTTCTGAGGAATACAATTATGTCATTGGAGAGCTCCTTATGGCTCGCTGATATTGCACTTCTCTCCATTTGGTGTGCATGCTGTCTGTTTGGTACCAAGGGGTACTTCTCCACAGTGCCAAGACTCTCACCACAGGATATAAAAGAGGGCTCGGATGTGAGCGGCTTTATCCTCGGTTCCTCGGTGTGATGAAAGGTGCTAATGTCCCTTAACTATAATTTGATCATATACAACCTTATTTACTTATTACAGTTACATATACAGTTTCTAATCTTTGGTGGCGAGTCAGTTATTCATGGAGTATTAAGTCAGTAAAAAGCATTCACACTTTTTGTTTTAACGATTTGACTTTGAATTTGGAATGCTTACTCTGCCATTGTGCATAAATGTAATTGTATTGTAGGAATTGTATTATTCTCACAAATAAAAGGGATGGGACCTGAGCGTGAAAATACATTTGGCTTACTAACTCGTGCCAATCCGAATTTCTTTTTGTTGCCACTGCTCTAAATCTGGTGTAGTTTTTGCAAAGGCTGTCATATTGCGGGATTTATAATGTTTGACAATTGATTTTCTACATTTAGCAATGCAGAAAATCAAGATGCATGACAGATAAGGGGGTTATGGCACCACTGTTGCTTTGGCATGAATGTATTTTCATGTTGCTTAAACTGAGCGGACTATTAAAAAAATTCAAAGTCAAATGAAATGCATTCATTTTCTCAAAGATCAATTTGTACACCAATGTTTTCACGAGTGTTAAATTCCTGGCTGCATTCATAGATTCTGGTGTACGTGTGTTGCTGTGATCATACTGACCTAGAAAAGTGAGGGAGATTGGGGAGTCTCTAGGCAGCGACGGGAGGTGGGGAGAATCCGAGCTTCAATGAGCCAGGCTGCAGTCTCACGGCGTCGACAGCATTGTCTCGTCCTGAGTCACGATGTAACTGGAGAGGTGCTGTGGAACGCCAGTGTTCCAGAAGGAGGATTGGCATCAATCAAAAGTTCACCACACCTTCAGGGAATTTCATTTTTGAATAATTTGGAAACAGCTCACGTCACACAGTCTAATTTTTTTTTTTTAAACAACAAAATGCAAATTTTGCAAATCATTGGTTTCAACAGTTTTTCAGTGTGACGACTTTCCACAAAGACAGATTTCATATGCAACTGCAGTGAAGAAATTGCATTTCGATAAGGCTTTACCATGTAGCAGATGGTAGCAGTCACACTGACACTGAAGCTCAGTGTAACATACAGTATGGTGGAAGACGAGTTATCAAGGGATCACATCTGTGATGTGTCATGGCAACAGAGGTAGACGGAGCAAAGGCGTGTCATTACAAGGCCTCTTACACACACACACACACACACACACACACAATAGATTACACAAAACATCCAGCAGCATCTATGAAAACGTTGCAAATATATTACAGTAAGAACTTACCTTATTGTTTTTTTTCTTAAAGCCCTAAGGTCGAACAAAACAAAGATAAATAACAATCATCCGAACAGTCACGGCAATCAAAGCGAACGGCAACATCGAGCCCGGCGTCTACCGGACTCATCCACTTGTAATAATGTCAAGTGGTTTGCGACAGTAAATCTAGATGAGATGGGGCTTTTTCAAATAGCCCCCAAAGACATGGATGGAGAGAGTTCTTCTTTTTAAGGATTTAATAGCTTTAAAAAGACATGAATATGTCATGTGCTGTTCTCGGCTCATCTCCAAGCGAGGAGATTATGTTGAAAAGCTGATGTCAAATATTAACCAGCCTTGCTATATTGTCTTGGCTCATTCGGGCTATTTAAGACTCTGGCTCTTCTCTGATGGCCTCCAGACACAAGCTCTATCCATTTTATTAGGATCATCTCTTTTCCACAAACAGTGTGGAACTTGGCATTCTGGTAACGTTTAGTTTAGGGGGAAGCGGGGGGGTATTGACAGATCCACAATCCAACTCACAGCCAACCCACCAGAAATTGGATCTGAAAAAATCCCCAAAAACAACAACAACAAAAAAATAGAGTGTAAACTCTAAAGTTGAATACAATGAATTTTGGTATACCGGTTTCACATTTTTGAAACAATTGAACTGAAATGATCAGTCACAGAGTCGTACTCTGGCCATCCTCAAACCTGTATTTACAAAAGGATAAAGGCAATCCACAAAAAATTTAAAAGAGGCAGCAGCTTATACTATTACACTACACTTTCCAAATATTAGCTCATTTGTTTTGCACTTAGTTCAGTTGGACCTTGTAGGTGGTTAGAAATAAATCCCGCTTCACAGCACACATCAGCTTTGCTAATTGCTCATCTTTTATACAGTTAAAGCCTATAGTGATGCCACAAAACATGCAATTTATTCACATGCGAACCTTCATCGCGAAGGTCTCCTATTCATGTAGCCTGGCTTTGTTATATTTAATTGGAGGATCTGTAACCTTTGCATACTTGAACTAGGGATGTGACAATACATGCCCACTAAATATGCTTAACGCATTAATTACTTACACCAAGTTCCAGACTTGAGCTCACGTTGTGCGCAACTGACTATTGATTCACAGAAGATCATGCTTGTTAAAGTAGAAGGACGAAAAAAAAAATGCTGAAGGGTATGTGCCATTGTGTTCGAAAGAAGGTTGGTAGTCAGTTCGTACCCCACAAGAGATCATTATGTTGTGGTTTTGTATGGGCAGACCTTATACAGTTCTGTTACGCTTATTGTAAAGGCACAAAGTACTGGCCTTTTGAAGATATATATATATATATATATATATATATATATATATATATAAACTCAAAACTCAAAAGAACTGCGTAACATGCATGTAACATGCAAAATGCCGACAGAAATGCTGCCTTCATGTGTATTTTTCCATCCAATGCGTTCAGCAGCTGTGTGATCCAAGCAGACAACTGTTATGCTGTACAAAACTAGAGGGCACCCTGGAAACAACGTATAACCATAACAAGCTAATGTGACTTGTAAATGCAGTATACCCTCATAAATATGCATTGATTGCATTTAATTAGCAGCATTATTGTGACAAATAACAGCAATGGTAAATTAGAGAGGTCACAGGGGCGGAGAGCAGCATAAAAGTAGGGTTTAGTTAGCAACTACAAGGGATTGCGGGGGGGTAAAAACTCGAGAAAAAACCTAGACATTTTTTTTTTAAGTTTGAAAGTAGATCATCCCTTGATATGAGAAATCATATCATACGATACGGCGTTAATCAGTACTCCTATTTAAAATGCAGGATATACGCGTATATTTTTTTGTTGCACATCAGACAGAGAAGCAGATCATATAAAATCTTACAGTCATACATCCATCCATCCATTTTCTGAGCCGCTTCTCCTCACTAGGGTCGCGGGCGTGCTGGAGCCTATCCAAGCTGTCATCGGGCAGGAGGCGGGGTACACCCTGAACTGGTTGCCAGCCAATCGCAGGGCACATACAAACAAACAACCATTTGCACTCACAGTCATGCCTACGGGCAATTTAGAGTCTCCAATTAATCCATGTTTTTGGGATGTGGGAGGAAACCGGAGTGCCCGGAGAAAACCCACGCAGGCACGGGGAGAACATGCAAACTCCACACAGGCGGGGACGGGGATTGAACCCCGCACCTCAGAACTGTGAGGCTGACGCTCTAACCAGTCGGCCACCGTGCCGCCACTGTCATACATACATGTGTAAAATACTGCAATATAAAAACATCCAAACTGTTTTTGCCCTTAATGCCCCTGCAACATGTACAGAAACATTCAGACGGGCATACAAGTGTAAAATCAAGTGAACCACTTTTAATAGTTAACAGTCAAAACAATAACAATACAATACACAATAAAATAAAACACTGGAGTCCTATGACGGTTAGTTTACTCAATATAACTTTTTGTAGTATTCTTTTCTTAACAAAATGGTGTGGCAGGGAGGTTGTACTATAACGGTTCAGACAATGCATTTTTAGAGAACACTTCAGTTTCTGAATTGTGTCACCGAACACTTCAGTTTCTGAATTGTGTCACTTTGGACAGATGCATGCCTCTGTAGTCATTCCGCCGAAAACCAACCACTTCCTGGAACAAAAATGTAGCTCTTAATGACATCAGGAAGCATCGTACTGTCGCCAAGGTGTCCTCCATCCAGTTGTGTGAGACACGATGTAGGCTACACAAGCAGAGTACTGGAAGGTGGACCGCAGTGTCTGCTCTGAGCAAAGAGCAAAAGGGGAAAATGCCCTGAATTTGAAAAAGTACCCACAAGCTCGTCTGCGCCAGAGTGATAAATGATCACAATGAAAGAAGAATTGGTTAAATGACAGGATAATGTAGATGGGTGTAGTCGAAAGCGCTCGGGAAAAGGTTGAAGAACTTGAAAGTCAAAGCACAAAAGTGTCAGATGTAATGAAAGTGACAATTGGGGGAAAATCTATCTTAGACAAAGCGAGTGAGGGCGAGATGCAATGTCCGTCGTCTGAGCCTGCAGCGGGGAGTGGAAAGAGGCCTGACAGAGCCTTATCTCATCTTCACCCTGGAATAAAACCTATTTTCCAGCCCCAAGACAATAAACCACAAGGTTAAAGGATCTCCCATCTGTGACACACTATTTGGAGAATGGCTTAGGCTCAACATAAAAATGCATAACGCCATCACCAATCTGGAGAATGGTGGGTGACACCTCCTCTTAACTTGCTTTGTCTTGGTTAAAGTAAGTAAGGCAATGGAAATGTGTGATTGACCCTCCGTAATGGCATGTTCAATGCTACATTACTGGATTCGTGCGTGTCCATGGATTCATAGAGATGCATTTAAATCCACTTTACACTCATAAGAGTGTGGCATGGCTCACGTGGAAGAGTGGTCTGAGGTTGTAGGTTTGATCCTAAGCCCTTGTCATCTTGTCAAAGTGTCTTTGAGCAAGATAATGAACACCAGGTTGCTCCAGATGCTCCAGATCAGTAGGTGAATGAGGAGACAGTGTTAAAGCACTTTCGAGTGCCTTTACAGTAGAAAAGCACAATACAAGTCAATAGCCATTTAGAATATACGAAAGTATCCAATGCCAAGATGCTGCTCAGACCTCACATTGTAGCTTTGAACTCTTTCTTTTAACATGCAACATTCTGTCCTCAAACATTTGTTATCCCACATTTTGCTCCTAAAGTAGCCAGAAGCTGTTTTGAGAAAAAACGCTGAAAAAAAATCATCACACTGTCAACTGGGTGTTAGAAGCAAAAAAAACTAGTATGTGTTGCAACTTGCAGGTTGAAATTTTAGTATAGTTTACTTGGACTTTAAAACATCGTTTAAAAAAAAAAAGATTTATAATGTTACAAACTGGGCGGCACGGTGGACAACTGGTTAGCACATGTGCCTCACAATTCTGAGGACCAGGGTTCAAATCCCGGCCCCGCCTGTGTGGAGTTTGCATGCTCTCCCCGTGCCTGCGTGGGTTTTCACCGGGTACTCCGGTTTCCTCCCACATCCCCAAAAACATGCATAGCAGCTTAATTGAAGACTCTGAATTGCCTGTAGATATGAATGTGAGTGAGAATGGTTGTTTGTTTATATGTGCCTTGCGATTGGCTGGCGACCAGTTCAGGTGTATCCCGCCTCTCGCCTGGAGATAGCTGGGATAGGCTCCAGCTCGCCCGCGACCCTAATGAGGAGAAGCGTAATGGTGGATGAATGAATGAATGAATGTTGCAAACCCAATCTGCAATCAGCACCATTGCTCTATTGAATAGCAAAATTGCTGGATTGCAAAAGAAACATCACCCCTTTTTTTTCTCCCAGCACAGAAAAATGTACATTGTATTATTACTATTATTCATTAATATTTCACTTGTTCTACATCAGCCCTGCCACAAGTTGAAGCATCACCTCGCGACATGTTCACTGACCTCAACCTCCCCGACACAGACGATCGATATGAACCTGGCTGATACGGTTGATAAAGTGCTTCAGTTTGTGCAACAAATCTGATGGTAGGCCGAGATATGAGCACTCTTAATCATTGACTGTATCTGTAGAATTAAACAAATATGATCTTGCTGTCCCAGAAAAGTACAGCCTTATAAATATACCGGACTGACACCGGCAGAATACTCCTCTTAACTGACAGGAATTTGACCCTTGTGAAAAATTGTAGTTGAAGCGAGATCAATTATTTTTGTAGCATTTCATCAATCTATCGATCCATTTTTTTGGGGTATCATTTATCCTGAATGTCTTTCAGTGTATTGCCAGTTTTGTAGAATATTTTCCTTTGAATTAGTGACGAGGTACAGCTCTGGAAAATATAAACTCCACTACTGTTTTGATCTACCACAGACAGAACAGGTGTTTGTTTAAAGGGGTTTCCACTAATTTGTTGAAGACACTCCACCATGTGTAAGATCTTAAGTAATTTTTCACAAGCTGTTGTCGTACAGTTCAGTGAGCACCAAAATTTTCAAATGAGCTTGATTATAAACTGCCGGAACCCTGGTTGATTGGTGTTGCTGTCTAAAATAATCAACCCAATCTGTTCATCATTCCAAGGATTTTGGCAAGCGAGTCCCCGAAATTAATTTCAGCACCTCTCGGTCGCTTAGGTTCGTTTCGGTCCGGGTTATTCTGAACCGTGTTGAAAGCTTTAATCCCTTGTCACTCGCTCCAGCAATGTTCTTTTAACGACACTTTAGTGCACATATGGTGTCTTACTGAGTCATTTTGCAGCAAACACTATCACAGCTGTGGTATACAAGAAGACTGCCAAAAAAAGGAACTAAAAAGATACAATGTGAAAACTGGAAGCAGGCAAGCGAGTTTAAGTTCTTGCAAAAGTTTAGCAAAAAGTGAAATGACTCAGTTTGCTAAATCTATCCTGACTAATTTCTAGCCAAAATACACTCAAATTAAGGCTGCAATTATTCATTTTGTCAAGTCAAATCTCTGTTACGAGGAGCACAGCGTGAAGACGAGCATTTATAGACAAACTGCTGTCGAAAAACTGACATTACTTGTCAAAGTTTATTTATGTCACACATTAGCTGCCAAAGACTCCACAGCATCAAAGCTAGTTGAAAAGGTTCAAATTCTGAATATTTCCAGCTTTCCGTAACACAACTCGTGGTTCACATCACTGAATATTAAATGTTTCCTCGTCCTCTGTGAGATGTCGGTAGACTGGTGCATGGAATCGCTTTCATTTGCGTGTTCGTGCATACTGTACATAACCTGCATTTTATCATCATAAACTCAGCTTCCCTTTTACATCACAGCTCAATTACCCATTGAGCACAAGTAGTCACAATCTTTTGGCAATAGTATCACAAAACTACGCAGAAAATTTCATTCCAGCCGCCGTGGGCCATTATGGTACTTTGACGTTAAAGAGAGCAAACCACAATGGTCTTTTGAGACAATTGCAAGATTTCTGTAAGTCTCAGTCAGACTTGTGCGCCTGTCGACAGATATTTTGGCTGACCTCGTACGCAAAATGCTCCAGTTGCCTCAGCTTTGAAGGGTGCCTTCTCCTTGCGGCATGTTTCAGCTGTTTTCCACAGTTCAGATCAATAGGATTTGAATCAGGGGTGATCAAAGGCCACTTCAGAATAATCCAGTGTTTTTGTTGTTGGGCATTCTGCACAGATTCAAGACACTGTGTGTCGTATGCAGCCCCAGAACATAACAGAGCTCAACTGGAATTTGCCAAAATACATATTGACGAGCCAAGCTTCTAAAAGAATGCAGTCGAGATGGGATAAGACTCAAGCGGGTGTTTTTTGGCAAGCTACCTGCACTATATATTTAAAGACGCAAAAAAAAAAAAAAAAATGAAGCAAACAAAAAAGAAGAATACTGGAGCGCATTGAGGAGGCTTAGTTCTGTTCTGGGGTTGCTTAGCTATATCCAGCATGGGGTGTCTTGAATCTGTGTCGGGAACAATGAATTCTTGAGATTATCAAGGCAAGTCTTGAGTCAAATGTCAGTGACAGAAAGCTTGGTCTCAGGGGCAGGGTCCTTCAACAACTAATAACAGCCAAGTACATACAGCAGAACTATAGTTGATGTTGTCAACTTGTCTTCATGGAGCTTGCACGAAAAATAAATAAACAAATGTTCTCATCACAGAGCTGTTGAAGTTAAACTTGTCTTGGCTGAATGGAATATGTTCCAAATAGCAAAGTAATCTATTCACAAATATTTTCAACCTTGGAGAGCAACAAGCTACAAAGGCATTATCCATCACAGAGCTTCAATTAAATTCCTACTAAACCTATTTAGAGGATAACCTTACTTCATTATATTTTTTGGGCACTTAATAACTCATCATGCTGTCCATTAAAATGCCTTCCCAGATAAAATGCGCAATTCGCTTTATTAGGGACACCACCATAATACTGAAAGCTTTGTCCCTCTCATACAGCTATTTAGCATCACCATAAAAAAAGCTAAGAATATAACACTTCTTTTCCTCCGCCACCATGTTCTATACTGCTAGCAATCATTAGGGTCACAGGTGAGTTAGATCCAGGCTGACTTTTGGGCCAAAAGCAGGGTACACCCTTGGCTGGTCACCAGCCAATCACAGGGCACATATAGACAAAAAAAAAAAACATTCACCCCTATGGACAATTTACAGTCTTCAATGAACCTAAAATTATTTTTTTGGGGGGGAATGTCGGAGAAAGCTGAAGTACCTTGTAGAAGAACAAGCAAAGTTCATGCACTATAATCAAATCAAATCAAAAAGCAGGTGCTTGGCAGACAGTAAATAATGGCATCATCCAAAACCAGAATTAAAATTGGAGAAGGTGCAATTAAATTTTCAAACATATATATTCTATATATTTAACAATGTATTAAATGTGTTTATTCTAATTGTGTTATGCCGGACAAACCTTCTTGTACAGATTGCTGAAATTCAAATTGTGCGTGCACAAAGAAATTGATTCAAACAACTAATTAACACTATGAATCATTTGACAAACAAACCAGTACACTGTGGAATCACGACAGAGGCCGAGAGAAGACAGTGAGTGACCTTCTTCAGGGGGACACACACGTAACATCCAAAGTGGCAGAGAAGACTTGACTTTGTCACAACACACAGCAGAAAGTGGCTAGCTCCATTGTCACCAGCTCTGATGAGGGTGACGATAAGCCGTACCTTTGTCCAGGATTGGGGTGACCGGAAGTTTGAATGATGGGCGAGGAAGACAGTGGAGAAGAAAGAAATTAGATAGAGATCCACTTGGACAGTCAGGCCGTTGTTTGGATATTTGATGTAAAATAAACATGAGAGCTCACAAATTAAAAACAATGGGAGAGATTTAGTGTGACGGCTTGATTGCCATACAAATTTCCTTTCATTTAAGACAGCTTGTCATACCCTATATAGGTAGACTACATACACACAACTAGCTTCAATTTCCCTGTCAGTGTTTTAAATCACGCACACAATACAAAAGATTTGTGATTAACTGTGAAACTTTTAAATGAATTGAAACTTTAGCTGTCAAGGAGACATCGGCAGAAGGGAAAGAGGGCATTTGTAGGACAAAGAATGTTTTTCCCTTAGTCACTTCCCAAATTGTATACACTTGATCACTGTATCCTAATGAAAAGGTTGCCAGATTGGGTGAGCATATCAGACACTGTACTTGATGGGTTTACATCATGGCTTGGTGACAGAAGCTTCACCAACTCAATTGGTGAGGTTGTCTCAAGCTAATTTGCCCTGTTGTGGGATGTCCAGCAGGGTACAGTCCCAAGTCACCTAATGATCTCCAATTTACAGTCTGCACTTGGGTCACATCATCAATAGCAGTGGGTAGCTTGAATGGTGCCCAGTGCAAGATCATCTTTATCACCTTTGCAAGATCATCTTTGACGCATTTTACAACTCACAATACGTACTCACGGCCATGGCACTAGTTCCAGTCACCTTTTGTGAAAAATTTATTGTTAGCTCCTCCCGGAAATAGGCAACAGAGATCTTTGACGAAGACATCCTTGACAACGATAACCTTCATTTATTTGCAAGATCCTTGAAAAGCCCTTATGTCTCCACAAGGGGGGGGGGGGGGGGGGGCAAATTGCCAAAGCAAACGCCAATGATTTGCATTTCATGCCCAAAAAAAAACTATTTAAGTGCCTTTTTTACCTGTATGTTATAGTCCCTATCTTCTCCCACCTTACCCAACATCGGTAATCCGAAGTGACCCACATTAAAAACCAATCCAATGCAGCTCCAAAACTCCTCTCCACATAGCCTTGTCTTGGAAAGCACTTTGCCTTATTTTTGTCTATAGCTATATGAAATATATTGTACTTAACTCGCTTGCTTGTTGCAAGGCAATGTCATGACTGTTTTTTGTTGTTGTTGTTGTTGTTTGTTTCTTTTGTCTGTTTGTTTTTTTAATTCCCAATAGCTTGTTTTACGTGCAATTAGATCATGTGGATGTGTTTTTTTTGTGTGTGTGTCTGTTTGTTTGTTTTTTTAAACAAAATCCACTCATATTTCCGTTTTGCAGATGATCAAGCTGCTTAGTTTTAAGAGCATCCACTTTTTTTCAGTCTGGACGTTTCTTTTCCTTGTTGTTGTGGCGTGCATGCAACAATGGCCAACAATGGAACGTTAGCATCCTCTACAGGCCAATGAATCACATCATTTTTCTCTGGATGCAAGTTTATTTTCGATTCTTCAAGCATGTTCCCACAAGTTTATGATTTTATCTCCTATTTACTTGCATGTACTTCAAAAAGGTATAAAGTAATTGTTTCAATTCTGTGTATTCTAGGGACTTTTGGCTGTTGCAGATGGTGTGTCAGTAGTTCACTTGACAGCACAAATGAACAAAAACAAAACAATGCAAGTAATCTTGGCACTAATCTCGGTAAATAAGGCTAGCAATTAGTTGGCAGGGAGTTTGACACGGACTTTGCATGTTTGTAGTTACTTTATATCTCCTCTCATGCACCAAATGCATGCAAATCCAATATTAAATTGTTCATTTAAAAGCCTACTGCACTCTAAAGTTTTAACACATTTTAGTGCAGATGAAGTATAACTCCTAATTTTATTGTATATTATAAAGTGAGTGAAACGATGTTATTATTTCCCACAGCTAAACTGGCCAACTTTTACTGTATGGTAATGAACTAAACTTTGTAGTACACTTTCAGCAGTGGCGTTTACTGTCAAATGTGTTTTTATTTTGTCACATTTCTTTTCCAGTGGTGTTTTGCTAAACCAAATGGATGAACATAAAAGCTTTACTAGGGAAATAAAATGGTATACATATATCAGGCACAGAAACTTCGACCAAAATAATTGCTCAGATTATTTCCCCTGTAAATTCATTCTTTTGCCTTTTGCCGCGATGCCTAAACCCCATGTGGTTCATGAAAATACTCCAACAACATGACTACAAGCAGGATCTGACCTATTTATACACATTATTTTTGTAATTGAAGCATCGCTCTGTATTAATAAATGTCATTAAAAAAATTAAACCGTGCCAGACACAAAATCATTTATTCCACATCATCAATGATTTCAAGTATTAAGTACAAACATTAAATTAATTGTACTGACTTGTCCCATCATACATATTTTGGTCCACATGCCCTCTAGTACCCAAAACAAGTCCTATTTAACAGTGCTATAAAAAGTAAAAGCATTTCGCAATATAACCATGTACATGTTCTAATACACGTATGAAGTAAAAGTGAAAGGCAGTGTTGTGTATTTTCTCTTAACTACTGTGGTACCAGCATTTGTTCTACTGATAATCTGTTTACCACAATGTATTTATTTTTGTAAAGATGCTCAAAAAATAATAATAATGCCAGAGCCTAGCTACCATTTAGGATTTTTAGAACTCTTTTACATATGGTGATGATCCCTGTGCAAACAAAGATAATGTCTTCTCCAGTCAAATATATTCAGGTGGACGTTGAAACTCCACCCATCCACATCATCAGTAAGTTTTAATCTAGCCTATAACAGCAACCTGAAGCCAGTCATTGTCATCACATTTGCAAGGCTTCCCTGTAAGGTAAGGTCCATCTTCACGCTGAGTTCCTTGATGCTTCTACAAATTAACAATGTCTTATTCTTGTATAGTTATAATTAAAAAGCTTTGCATCACTTTTTTTGCCATCATCAAATGTCAGCATAAAATGTTCACAGACATTTCACTTTTTGTTTTCACTTTATTGAACATTATGCATGCTAATCATTTATTCTATATATTTTTAATGTGCCTAAAGATTACCATTGAGACAATTCTGGTATTTCTGGCACTGGTTTATATATATATATATATATATATAATTACCTTAATATATTGTAATTTAATATAATAATAATATATAATAATATAATATAATATATTATAAAAAATAAAACAATAATTTCATGCTGATAATTTTTAGGCATATTTTCTTTCTATGCTTGTGCATGCTCAATTCATTCAGGAAAAAAGAAATGTCTGGCAAAGCAGACACAGAACCACACCTTGTTATCGTGCTGTGTTGACTCAAACAACCTAATCTTGGTGATGAACAGAGAAGCGACTTGTTCGACCAGTATGGCAGGTCACTGAACAAGCTAAGTTGTGTGTGCTCTTTTTACATAATGCCAGAGGGCTTTAAAAAATATAAATAATTTTTACTTTTTCTTCTCAGCTGTTTGTGTGCTGCGAAATGAAATTTTTTCTTTATTGATAATCAAGCCTGACAATACAGCATTTTTAAATACGTCACACACTATAGTTTTCAGGGGTGATAAAATCCAGATTTGACTTGATTTATTGAAAAGGAAATATTTGCATAATTATACGATTAATCCTCAGTAATGTATTTATTACTTGTATCAAATGTTTTGTTTGTCTTTGTTCTGTGGTGGTTCTTCTGTTTGTCTGGCCGTGCTTCACCTCCTCTGGAAATTTTCTCTTGCCATCTCTTCCCCATTTTTACTTTCAATTTCAGAAAATAGAAAAAAAAAAAAATAGAAAAGAAAATAAAAAGTTTTTTTGGGTTTTTTTTTTTAATGAATAAATCACACTCCAAAAAAAAACATGTTCTATGCACATGCTTTTCATTGGAAGGGGAAAAGCAAATGGAAATAAATACAAATGAAAATCCAGTGTACTGCTGCGATTGGCTGGCAACCAGTTCAGGGTGTACCCCGCCTCCTGCCCGATGACAGCTGGGATAGGCTCCAGCATGCCCACAAAATAGAAAAGATTTCCACAAACGAATTTAGTACATTCAACTGATGGCTTTGCAAAAGGAGAGCTTCCAACCTTCTGATTTCTGTGCTTGTTTCTCAGTGTGTGTTGTAATTACTTTTCAATGAATTAAACTTTTCTGTTCTGTATGCTCCTCTCAGGCTTATCCCATAGAGACCTTCATTTATCTGTTCTGCTGACGTCTGCTGACGAAGACAGCAGTCATGAATTGGTCTGCACTGGAGGTCCTCCTCAGCGGGGTCAACAAATACTCCACTGCGTTCGGCCGCGTCTGGCTCTCCGTGGTCTTTGTCTTCCGGGTGATGGTGTTCGTAGTGGCGGCTCAGCGAGTGTGGAGTGACGACAGCAAGGACTTTGTGTGCAACACGGCCCAGCCCGGCTGCAACAACGTGTGCTACGACGCCGTCTTCCCCATCTCCCACATCCGCCTGTGGGCCCTGCAGCTCATCTTTGTCACGTGTCCCTCCTTGATGGTGACGTGTCACGTAAAATATCGTGAGAAGAAAGACCTGGAGTACACCACCTCACACAAGGGGGCTCATCTGTACGCCAACCCTGGGAAGAAACGTGGAGGTCTGTGGTGGACCTATTTGGTAAGGATGGAAAGGTTTCATTTAACGGTTAAGCACTGATTCTAGTTTGAAAAAAGATGCATCGCACAAAACGTCTCTCTTTATTTTCAATTAGGTCAGCCTGTTTTTCAAGGCAGGCTTTGATGCCGGCTTCCTCTACATCCTCCACTATATTTATGAAGGCTTCGACCTGCCCAAAATGTCTAAGTGCTCTCTGGAGCCGTGCCCCAACACGGTGGACTGCTTCATTTCCCGGCCTACCGAGAAAAAAATCTTCACCATCTTCATGGTGGCCTCCTCAATCGTCTGCATCTTAATGTGCATTTGTGAAATGATATACTTCATCTGCAAACGCATGTTGAAACTCAGAAGAAGGAGGAATGAAATGCTGAGGAAGGAATTCGCCGACAATCAAGAAATGACAGCACTGGTGGCACCCAGGTCGGAGTTCAGGTCCAAAACTTCGATCCGAATGGACCCCACCGCCTCGATACACAACCTCAATAACATGACGGCTGAGGGTCTTAGAAACAATTCACAACGTTAAAATAGCAAGTTGGAGAACATTTAAGGAGCTAAGAATCTCTCAGATTCTGTGGATGGCAGCTTTTCAGAAACTTCATCGATTCAATGATGACTGGAATGGCTTCCTGCTTGAAGGCACCATTTAAACATGTAAATACATGCAAACACAAGCAGCATGAGAAATGCATAAACATTTATTCACTACTCCTTACACAACATACTGTACATATTGAAAAGAAACAAATTACATTCTCCCATCCCTCATGCACTCAACAAAGACTTTACAGTCCGTATACTCAAAAGTGTAGGACAAAAGTAAACATAAACTACAACACTAAACATGTTTGCGTCTAAATGTTGCAAACACTAGCTGGTCCTAATTCTCCTTGTTTTGGTCCACAAGTTTCTAGTTATTCAGGCAAATCAACTGAACTAAAGTGTAATGGCATTGTAATATTCATGCTACCCATGTCATAATTCATTAATTCATTTATCTTCCGTTCCGCTTATCCTCACAAGGGTCGAGGGCATGCTGAAGCCTATCCCATATAAACACATATAAACAAACAACCATTCGCACTCATATTCATATCTACGGGCAATTCAGAGTCTTCAATTAACCTGCCATGCATGTTTTTGGGTAGGTGGGAGGAAACCGGAGTACCCCGAAAGAACCCACGCAGGCACGGGGAGAACATGCAAACTCCACACAGGCGAGGCCGGGATTTGAACCCGGGTCCCCAGAACTGTGAGGCAGACGTTCTAACCAGTCGCACACCGTGCCACCCCATGTCATAATATTTCAGAAATTGAATCCCAAAGCTGAGCTTCTCTTTAAAGGGGAACATTCGAGTCATATCATTTTGTGTTTATTCTACCAACTGATTATGATGTTTTTATTTTGTATTTAGCAAAGAAGCCCCATAAAGATATATTTTTTTACTTTTTTTTTCCCCCATTTGCATTCTTTATGTTGACCATGTTTGTAAAACAGTACATAAAGGGGTAAATGGGTTTTCATTTGTGTAAGTCTTGTCCACCTTTAAGGCACTCAAAGCACTTTAACACTGTCTCATGATTCACCTATTGATGACGCAGCATCAGGAGCGACTGGGGATTCTGTACCTTGCTCAAGGGCACTTCGGCATCGTCACAGGGCACAGGATCCAACCCACAAACTTTCAGATTGTGAGATGACAACTCTACCGCCTGGGCTATGATGGCTCAATAAAATCTCTTTTGGTTTCATTTTCGCTCATGGCGGAAAATCACCCTGAACAGTTGTTACAGCAAAACAAGTTTGATTGGATTCTTAATTGTGGAAAATATCAAAAGTGGAATTCTGAACTATCAGAGTCAACTGTCACCTCTAATTGTCTAGTTCCATTTACAACACTTACCTGTAAGATATAAGCCTTTGTGTTAATTACGTTCCAAACATACAAACATATAACTTTTCATCTTGCCACTGTTACGATAATAACATGTACTTGGTAGTCACTTTTTAATGCCATTTTTCTTTTTTTTCTTTTTTTTGTGACATTGTGCATGCAAATAGATGTTTATGTGGTTAAAGAGCCCAACGAGAGAATGTACAGTATGTGATGAAAGTAAACAATATGGTAATGACATATCTGTACATAATGATGTTTGCTTAAATTTCTTTAATAAAGGGTGAAAAGTATTGTATTGCAGATTGTCAGTTGAAGTTACTAATATTGTACATTACAGCTAAATAACTTTTTTTATGTTAAATAAACAATTCTCAGCATAGTCTCAGTCAATCCTGGTCTGCCACTTTAGTCAGTCAAAAAAAAAAAAAAAAAAAAAATATCCACAGCTGGATGAATGTTCTTTGGACAGCTGAGACAAAACCAAGGTTTATTTTTGCAGATGGTAAAATGAAAGGACTATAGCTTTTGTGAAACATGTATATCGCCCATGTTCTAGGGTTGCTTTGTTACATCTGAAGAGTTTCAAAGGCATTGTGCATCAAAATAATAAGTTAGTGGTACAATACTTTCATTACTGTTTGTGTTTTTTAAGTCTTTTGAGTCCTTCAACATCAAGCTACCCACAATTTTGTCCATGTGTCTAGTTTTACGTGTGAGTACACACCCCAAGGTACAAAACAGCAAAGGAAGGAAGTAAAACATGCCAGCGAAAGTGCAAGCAACCTGACTAATGTGACTAATAAACAGAAGAGTGTTGATTTTCACTGAAAGGGATTATCTATGGCACGATGAGAAGAAATGTAGAGGCAAAACGTTTGTTTGGTGTTTTCAACAGGATCGCCATTTGGACCCAAATTATGTTCCAAAAGTGCCCAAACTGACTGATTTGTATTGCTTATTATCTATTAAAATGATTTATAGTAAAGTACTCTCTGATTTGTTGCAGTCCAAAAAAAGCATTTGGAGATGTCTGAATTTTAAAGAGCAGCTCTACAGTTCACACAAATGCATTATATTTTCAACTCAAGTTAAATAAAAACTTGTAATGGGAAAGTATGACAAATTTCCCATTGGGGCCAATATATGGATATACTTACAGTACCGTACAGTACATACATACATAAACTACTATTTCATGAACTAATGACTTTATAAAACAACTACCTGAAATGAATGAAATGGCTTTAGAGCAAAAGATACAGTACCTTCTATCTGGAGCAGTGTGGTGTTCGGCCACGTCTGGCTCTCCACAATCTTCATCTTACGGGTTTTGGTGTTCGTGATGGCGGCAAGGATTTTGACTGGAACACGCAACAGCCCGGTTGCAGCAACGTTTGCTACGTCGCCATCTTCCCCATCTCCCACGTCCGCCTGTGGGCCCTCCAGCTCATCTTTGTCACGTGTCCCTCCTCGTTGGTGACATGTCACGTGAAATATCCCGAGAATAAAAAGAGGAATCGGGCCCAGTCACACGAGGGGACTCGTCTGTATGCCAACCCTAGGAAGAAACGTGGTGGTCTGTGGTGGACTTACTTGGTAAGGATGGGCGATGGAAAGGTTTCATTTCATGGTTAAGTGATTCGAATATGAAATCAGCAGTGGCAGGCAGCGCATTTGGTAATTTGGCCTACTAACATTATCACAATGCAATTATAGCAACCATCAATACTATAAAAACTGTGCAATAAAATCTCAAGAAACAGTCGCATTGCTAAATTACTTTATTCTGAAGGCCTTATATTAGATTGACATGGTAAAACATACAAAAAAATATCTATCATCGACATAGAGTAGGGGAAGCCGGTCAACCAAGAGAAATGCTATGAAATGAACAGAATACAACAGGCTGTTGGCAACAATAACATTAAAACCCATCATGTATTAAGTAGAGAAAAAAATGTCAGTGTATTAAGAGGGATTAAAAACATACTCCAGTGCCATATTTCGACTTTTTTCAATTAAAAATTAGCTTGAAACAAAGGAGAATTGTCTAAAAATAAGTTACTTTTTAGGTGATGAGTCTTATTTTAAATTTAATCAGATTACTTTTGACTAGAAAAATGACAAATATTCTTGGTCATGTTTTGAGCTTTTGCTGTGTAGTTCAGTGCCTCTGATCGCATTTAGATTGGTGGCACTTCGCCGCTCACCACAAAACAGATACATGACATTAAACATGGATTCTTGTGTTCAGTTACTGAAGGTCAGCCTGATTTGACCAAGTGTGCTATGGAGCCGTGCCCCAACACAGTGTACTGTTTCATTTCACGGCCTACTGAGGAAAAAAAATCTTCACCATGTTTATGGTGGTCTCTTCGGCCGTCTGCATGTTCATGTGCATCTGCGAGATGACTTACTTCATCTGCAGGCGCGTACAGAAATGGTACAGAGGGAGGTTTGACCTTAATCCAGAAATGTCAGCGCCCGAGACCGAGCTCAGATCCAAAAGGTTCATCAGAGTTGATCCCACCGCCTCCATTCACGACCTCAATGTGATGGTTGAGGAAAAGCACAAATCTGAAAATGGCAAGGTGGGACACATTTAAAGGAAACATATCTTGCTTTTTTAAATTATTATTATTATTCCAAATATCCCCATTGTCGGACTGGTAAGGATTCTCCTCTCTTTTCTTATTCATATAAAAGTATTAACTCAGGTTAATATTAGTGGGAATTTTCAGTTCAACATTTTTAATTCACCTCGCTTTATATCTACAAAGTCCCTTTTCAGATATCTTAAATCAAGTTTTAACTGGGCAAAATAGAATTGTACATCTACACCTACAATTTAGTCTCCAATTAACCTAGCATTACCATGCTAGTCTACCTAGATATTGTATGCCATATTGGTAAATATAAAAAATAAAAAGGTAAATATAAAAAAAATAAAGAAAAAGAAAGAAACGACGACAAATGTGGACACATTTTTACTACCCCCTACTGTCCAATGAGAAACACCCACGCACCAAGTACTTTTTCGAAACGTTTTCAGCCGATGTTTGTATAATAAACAGGTTTGTTATACTATTTTCTATTATGTCGTCATGTCGTCATCACGTTGCAACTCGTTATTGTCCAATCACAATGGAGAAGAATGAATGCGGTTTGATTGTCCAATCAAAATCGAGAAAGATAGGTGCGGTTTGGACAGATGGGGACAGATGGGGAAATCAGCCAATCATCACCTCCCCCAGCGAGCAGGACCCACCTTCTTGGCGACGTAGCTAACAAATACAAGGAAAAGGGGGGAAAAAAATGAGTTACCACTTCGGAAAGGTACAGCAGTATTTCATATTTTATTCTTTTTTCGTTGTGCATGTGAAACAAAGCTGCCTCAACTAAACACTTTATTACTTATACGCTTAAACATGCTTGTTTTGTTCCACGTCAATTCGTCGCAATTAAATGTCAAATGTTAGCATGTTGTGGCTCAAGTACATAAGTAACCACATCGCCTAAACTCATCAGTACACGTCAGACAAACTACGATCGAAAACTTGTATTCAGGAAACGCGTTTTAGGTCTTGTAAAAGTAGAATAAGTTGAACTGTTATATGTTTTTCATACATTTCATGTAGAATTTCATGTGAATAAATTTCACATGAAATTCTATTCATGTTCTATTCTGCTTGTTGAACTGTATTAGAGTAGCAGGTGAGCTGGAGCTTGTCCCAGCTGGCACTCTGGACTTGTCGAATGATTCCCACGAATTCTCTCTTGTAGGGCTATCCCGGAGCAGGACACCCAGCACCAAATACCCCTTACAGTGGAAGCAGCGGTCCCTATGGATCTGCACCCTCAGCTCCATACGGCGCTCCACCAGGAGGCTACTATGGTCCAGGTCAAGGGGGCCACTACGGAGCTGGACCAGGGGCTGCGGGTTACGGGGGACAGCCTCATGGAGCGCCTTATCGGCCCCCTGCTCCTTCGGGTATTGCCGATATCGTCTTCCATCCCCCTTTGTTGATAAAACCTCTTTTGTTCTGTCCTCACATCACTTGTGGTAAAATGGCGGATGTGAAATGAGTCACAAAACTGGCAGGTTCAGTTTGATCAGAGTGCCGAAGCCCATGTTTGAATGATAAAAGCCATCAGCGTATGGCATGAAGTGCCACACATCCTTCTCCTTGTTCCTCACAGTTTCTTGGCCCTTGTCCTACCTGTAGGAAACATCCCCCCTGGTGTCAACCCAGAGGCATACCAGTGGTTCCAGAGCGTCGACACGGACCACAGCGGCTTCATCAACATGAAGGAGCTCAAGCAGGCGCTCGTCAACTCCAACTGGTCAAGTTTTAACGATGAGACGTGCCTCATGATGATCAGTGAGTCCTGCGGCTGATTCGAAAGCAAATGCAAGCGCCTGTTGCGGCCCATCGCTAAATGCTTAACTGCAGTGGTTCTCAAAACTTTTTCCGTCAAGTACCACCTATAAAAATGCTCTCAAAGTACCACTGTCATGACATCATTAAAATACAATAGCGTAGTATTTAATTTATTTTTAAATGTACTTAAATAATTATTTAATTAACATGTATTGCACATAAGTTATACAAATTGTAACAAAAAAAGGTTAAAAAAAAACAAAAAGTCCAGAAAGTTTCAATTCAAACGTTGTAATAAAAAGTTAAATACAACTGAACTGTACTAAGCCAGTGATTCCTTCATGTACAAATAGAGGGAGCCCAATGTAGTGCACTTTGAGAATCACTGCTCTGTTGTGTCAATGTCACCAAGATACCTAGAACAGGGGTGTCCAACTTGTTTTCATCAAGGGCCACATCATATTTATGGTTATGATTGGTTTATGAAACCAGATGTATAAATGCTGGGGTGTATGGAACTTTACACCAAATGTCACAGTTTGAGACGTTTTAAAGTCATGCTTGGCTTCATATTCAGTACAGTAAGGGAACAAAAACTGCTTGTGCAGTGCAACAATAACATAACTGAAAATTATTATGCTTTTGAAATTTATCGTAGTTTTGGCTCACGTTGGTTTGATTCTGTTCAAATGGAATAAACAAGCGCGCTAGCCGTGTCATCCGCTTGCCAGAACTTGAGCTGCACTGTTTGTTTTTGGGACTGGACGTGTGGCGACAGCACGCGGCGGTTGCACTTCTTGTCCCTTACGGAAAATGTTCTGTGTGGGAACGCCAAAAGTTGAACGAGGTCCGAGGCTCTCCTTGTACTTTTAACGTGCTGTGTTTTTCTATTTCCTGGTAGACATGTTTGACAAGACAAAGTCAGGTCGTATGGACCTTTTTGGTTTCTCTGCGCTGTGGGACTTCATGCAGAGGTGGAGGGTGCTCTTTCAGCAATATGACAGGGACCGCTCAGGATCTATCAGTGGTACAGAGCTACACCAAGGTAACATGCCGAAGACCTCTAAGAAGGTGCATTACCCCAAGAGATGTATTTCATCCAACTTGCCGTTCTCATTTCCCCTCCCTCAGCCCTCGCCCAAATGGGCTACAACCTGAGTCCCCAGTTTTCCGAGTCGTTGGTGCGGCGCTTTAGCGTGCACGCCGCACGTCCCGGCATGCACTTGGATCGCTTCATCCAGGTGTGCACCCAACTGCAGAGCATGACGCAGGTCTTCAGGGAGAGGGACACAAACATGACGGGCAGCGTCCGCCTTAACTATGAGGACTTCCTCTCAGGGGCCATCACCAGGCTCATGTGAGCATAATTCAGCCCCCCAGCCAAACTGGTGGTTTGCAGTTGACATATCAGCCAGTACATCCTGTGACTCGTTTCAATAATAACAAAACCTAACCTAGAGTCGACTGGGTGATTGTTAAGCAGTAACTTTCAAATAACAAATAATGTATTTAATAAATGGCAGGAAATGATTGCAACATCACCACAGATGCCTTTCTGTTTGCTATTACTGGTACATTTTTGTTTTCACAGCATACAGTATATCATAGCGCAAGACTCAAAAGATAGGCTTCACAGTCCATAACATGTTTATTAACCCTCATAGTCACATATTTGAGAGATATTAAATATCCCTCCCTCAAAAGCTGTCTATTAAACTGTAGTATTTTACATTAGTAAAAGATTTATATATGGACAGTGAAGTTGTTTACATGAATCAAAAAGAGATGTTAGCAACAACCACTTCACTATTTAGTGACGGTGGGAACAGGGTGTCTTCAGAACCCTCAAAATGTATGTTTGTACCTTAATACCACTGATAACCTGCAATTCTATAAACGGTCAAAACAAAAGGTTAATTAAAAGAAACATACCATGTGTCTGTTTTATCATAACTTACTTTACATTCCATTGAAATGTATGTACTATTAAATGCTGAAAGTTTTCATTTCTTTGTTTAAATCATTGAGGTTTCCATTACTTTTTTTTGTGCTTGTATAATTGAAAAGCAATCATGGAGTATTAACATTTGGAAATGGCACTTTAAAGGTAGTTGACCAAACCTTTTATAATGCATCCACAATAAAAAGTTTCGATTTATCATCTGTCCGTTGTGTTGTGTTGTGATTTTAGTCCCATCACTGACGCTGAAGGTGATAAATTTGCATTGTGTTGACTTGGCGTGGCGGTGCACTATTTAGACCACTAGATGGTGATAAAGACAAGCGAAAACAGTGCTACAACCGCTGGGTTCAAACGAATCAGACTATTCGACCAATGAGGTGACAAAGCGAGTAAACCGGAAGTTACGTTCACACGCTGCGGCAGGGCACCAACGTGAAACGCTAAAGGTGAGTCAAATAGTACCGGTAGCTAAAGCAGTCATTGTCAAAAAAGCAATATTAGTCAGTGACGTTGACGATATTAACCAGCAAACACATTTGAGGGAAATGACTCATCCGGCACACAGTTAGAGAACAATATTTTGGTTTCATCACTGTAAACGTGAACAATGTCCATTCAGTCGTCACACAAAAAGAAATGTCACAGTGTTGACTTGCGTGGTTATGCAGCCCACAAAGATACAGTGTTACAAACGAACAAAATAGCTTTTTTTTTATGATTGATTTGTTTTTTTTTGGTGTGTGCATTATGACAGTTCTAAAGAAACCGAGCATAAAGGGTTATGGCCCTGTAAGCGTCCCCAAAGAGTGCAGCATTTTATGAACGCATTGATACTATAGGCCTTGTAATGCCTCTAGGATTGATCTCGTGTTATTCTGATGAAAACCAAGCCACCTAACTATTTGAAATTTACTTGACAATCTACAACACAGACAACCTTTTATTTAAAGCATTGTCAATTATTATTATTTATTTTTTTTACAACACAAGGGGAAGCCACTTGTGAAGAAATGAGTACAGTTTAAATTCTCCACTATTAACTCAGCTATTATTATAGCTATGACATTTGAAATCAATTTGAAGCATAAGTGGTAAAATATGCTTTATTTTCTCACCCATTGGGATCCAAGGCGGCGACGCGGTCATGTGGCCTGTAGTTTGGGCAGCCATGCGGACCTACGCCCCGTACGTCACCTTCCCCGTGGCCTTTGTGGTGGGAGCGGTGGGCTACCACCTGGAGTGGTTCATCAGGGGGACGCCCAAACCTCGCGAGGAGGAGCAGAGCATCCTTGAGCTGAGGGAAGAGAGGAAACTGCAGGAACAAGCCGGCATGGACGGCACGCAGGTGCTTAGCCTCAAGGAGAAACTGGAATTTACACCGAAAGCTGCTCTGAACAGGAACCGTCCTGAAAAGAGCTAACTAGCCCTTTCGACCACAGACAACATTATTTAGCACGGTGACAGGGAGGGAGCTTCTCCGAGTCCATCCAACCATTGCTCCTCGTGGCTGGTCTGCTATAAGTCTGTGTGCATGTCATCGTCATGTACTTTGTGGAACAACTGAGAAACAAATGCTGATGTGTTTTCAATCTGTTACACACGCACACTGTACAAATATAGGAAACCTGTCTGTGTCAAATGAAAGAAAAATCTCTGGTCTTTTCAGCGACAATGTATGGCCAAAAGTATTGAGACACGCCTTTTAACCAAGGAAGAGTCGGGCTCCATCTTAGTTGCCCTTCAATCTTTGGACAATTGGGAGCATTTTGGAGCAAAGCATTTCCTGATCTGGCATGACTGAAAGGAAGACCTCACAATAGACACTAATTCCAACAGACGTGACCTGAAAGGCTGAAAGCGGCTCCTTAATTTCACTTCCTTTATGTGTAACAGGCTAACAGCCATGTGTACCACTACTTTTGGCCACACAATGTAAATGTGCTCTGTAGCTTTTGGCATGTTCTTTCCATAACTGTGTCACCAAAGACAATAATTTCGTGTACAATGTATGGTGGGAGGGGATCATGAAGTTTTTGATGGTTATGCAGGAACTCAGCCATCAGTATGGGAGGTCTGTGATGTCGGTAAAGCAGCTTAGTCCTGTTCTTGTGTGGAACAGCACCACTTTCATTTTAGAAAGTTGTCCACTTTGCACAAAAGGCCTTTCAAACTGTGTGTCATGTGAAAAATAGTCAAATAAAGTTTGAATTGTTAAACTCTGAGCTGTTGGGAGTTAATAATGTGGCCACAGCGCCCCACTCTTATGCTTATCGGTGAGGAACGTGACTTCAAAGTTCAACTAAAGATCTTCCTCTTGTCAGTTCTGAGAAATTACGGTTAAAAAAAGTTTTTTTAAATACATACCGTAAATACGGATGTGTCTTTTACTAAATTGTGTTGATTTGGTGAAATTACAAGTATTTAAATGGGATCACAGAATCTGACTGTTCTGAACTCCTCTTTTGTTGTATTGCGCTGCCCAGTTTGTATCCCGCATCTCGACTCCAGCTCATCCGCGACCCTGATGAGGAGAAAAAGCGCTTGAGAAAATGGACGTCGTGTAATGAAGACTTGTATGTCTTTACTTACTTTACATTACTTCATTATGAAGACTTGACTTACGTTAGAGACAACATTATCCAGGCCAAAGGGCATTTAATGAAAGCGAGTCTGTTTTACTTTCATCAAGTCTTCGAAATTCTCACTACATCTACAGATGTGAAACAGATACTTCAATCTTTTAATGGGTTTGAAGACCGCGAATGTCATAAATGGACTTCATGAGGCTTTTAAAATAAGACTTGCAGGGAATGACCATTTTGTTCTCGCAAGCTTTTCCTGGTTGAAATAATAAAGGCCAATGTCCTCCAAGCCCTGGGACTTTTTCACAGTGTACCAAAAAGTTATTCGGGCCAACTCGTGAAATGGTTAAAGATTATGAGGGCCAGTGACATCTCAAGTTTGCTCTCCCATCTTACTTTCAGTGTAAAAAATGATATCAGGCTGCTGGAAGTTACGAGAAAGGATGGAAGTGAAGCTAGACTCTGCATCGAGAGGAAGGGAGGTGTGTATATGTCTGCGTCCTTCTGGGAACAATTAGAGGACAGGTAACAATGGACCAACTCCTCCAGACAGGACAGCAGTGTGGGAACTGAACACCAAGGCTCCTGGGAAAGTTTAAGGGGGGTGTTGGGAGGCCTTGACATTGTTCCTGCTGGATGTTGGTGGATAATGGGTGATGCTGGATGTTCTATGTTTTATTTATTTATTTATTTTATTTTCAAAGCGGTGGAGTCCAACATCCTGAACGGACAGGCGGGGAAAAAAAAGTGCTGCAGGAACAATAGCGGGGTCTGCTTGCTAGGATGGCATCCCCGAATAATCACACATACTTTCTCATAGAATACAGCAGCACAGGTACACACCTAAACAAGGACTGGATATAAACAGTGTGGAAGGGTCCAAGTCATTCATTTAGTCATGTTTTGGGCCTAGGTTCTGCATGGTAACATTTAAAGACGAAAACTGATGTTCAACAAATGAACTGAAATGGTCCTTTTCTACGTGCACACTAACTTGAGGTACTTGACCCAGTGCACGGAATTGTTGTACTATTGCAAGTGTGTTGTTGAATGAGTTTGTGGGATATATAGTCCTCCACTCGGCTTTCAATGGGCAGTGTCGAACAATGCCTTCTGCAACTCCCATTGTCAGGGTGAATGTTCCTCGGTGGACCAGTCCCAGGGGGAAACAATACTGGAAGAGGAAACAGATACAGACCCACTTCCTGTCCAGAATCTAAATTTAGTGATTGGCCATGGTTTTGTTTTGTTGAGGAGCAAAATGCCCAAATTGAGGACTGCCTTCTTGGACTTGATATTGTTATGGATACAGGGAGGGTCGTGTGTCAGTCAGTGTGAAAGTAGAGGAAACAAAAGGGAGTTGGCACATGTAAGCTATGGCTTTAAATGCATACTACAATCAGTAAACCCAAGGAAGAACAACAATCGTTACACAATACTGTAATTACAGTCAGCCCAATGCCGCAGTCCACTTTTGTTAGCTCTGCTAGTTGCTTAAATAACATTTGCGGGCGAATGGCTAATTGTGCTCAGTCTGTTCATTCCTCATTTATTGTGTTTATATTTATGTGGCTTCATTAATATGACCAGGCATTTTATGCAGCAGAGGGGGCTGATCATGCATTTCCAGAGGCCTGATTCACATGTTGGACCTTTTAAAAAGCCTTAGTAGAGCAGACCTTTTTTTTTTTGTATAGGATCTGCTCACGCTGATATGTGTTGCAGTTATGGAATTTGCTGAGTGACTTTTGCAGAGGCATGTGGCTTTACACACACAAAAAATATAAAACATTTTGATGTTTTCAGTAAGACGTGGCTTACCAATAGAGTGAGGAAATGCATCAGCAGTTACTTCAACAATTTCAGGAAACACAGTCACAATGGTAGTCGATCCCAAAAGGGTTTATGTCGGACTTTTAGGATGACCTGTCACTCACATCTTCCCACACGGTGACCCACGATCTTATTCACATTAGTTTACTTGTGTGCAGGATTCAGATTTCCCGGGACTGATGACGGAGAAATTGTCTCTAATCACAATAAAGAAGAGTTGCAGTTCCTCTTTATACTTGCCAGGAAGATGAATGGTCAAGCTGGCTTTGGTTGGCAGCTAGAATGACAACACAGGTCGACCTCTGCAATCTGTTGAATGCCCCCCACCTTCTATCGCCAAGACCTCTCTTTGTGCCTTGGTGACAACACCCACATTAACAATAACAGGGTTGTGCCCATGCAGACGGCTGCATGCATGCACCCGCCCCCCTGGACTAAGATAATAGGACGACGCTGGAATGCCAGCCAAGTTTTAGTGAATAGACCTGGAAACAGGCAGCTTTGGAAGCTTGTTTGGATTGTTTCGCAGAACAATATCTGCCAATTTATCTTGAATTGTGCCTGAACATAATGAAAGTTCCTCTTTGAGGACGGTCTTCCTATTATTGTAGAACTGTACCATGTTTCCATTCAACTGCAGCAAAATAGATAAATAATAAACTAAAAGGGCACTGATTAGAGCACGGACCTCTCCCAAGGTTTCACGACCCTAATTAGGATCAGGTCATTCACACCTTCATAAATTCTCATTCTCTAAGGAATTAGGAATGAAAATTGTATAAGCACCTTCGTCAAAGGTGAAGTCTTGGCTTTTCCTCAATTGCTCACCATAAAAACAGTGTTCACAACGAGACCTCCCCAAGGGATCTTAAACAGAGCCAGCAAAAAGTGTGCTCTAGCAGGTTCACTGTACTTATAGAGCAATAGAATTCATCACCGTTACTCCCTGTGCAGCAGTCGTAGTGAGGCATTAAAAGAGCGATGAGAGAGATGATGAAATGAAGATGATATCTAATGGATGCCATTCATTTGTGACAGTTTATCATAACTTTATTTTCCTCAGTACAATAAATAGTAACAGCAATTGATACATTTGATATAAATACATATTTCACTGATTTTGCACCTTCTGTACCAGCTTTAGTCCATCTAGTTTGCAGTCAGACTCATTTCAAGCTTTTTTTTCCAACTGGAGGCTATTCAGTGGTCCATGGGTCCGATACTATTGATACGATTTTTGCATTGTAGTGAGCCATTCAAAATCCTCAAGAGGTCCATAGTTTGGTTCCCCCTTCTGTCATCTACCCCCTGGCCCCCTAATCCAAGTCATCGAATGTGACTGGGTGAAATGGGAATCAAACAGTACGTGTACATGCTTGCATGCGTGTATACGCACAGCTGTTATCCTCTTGGGAGCACAGCTGATACGAGAACATTCCATCGTGCGGACTGAGAAGCGCTCCAGTGGTGACAGCGAAGACCTCAAGGGAATGTATTTATTTATTGCCGATGTACTGCCCTGCTCTCTTAAATGCTCACATAACAACAAGCGCCCTCAACACAATGTTTTCTCACAAACATATTGAAGCTACTGTAACAAGAAAGTATCTCATGATCGTAAAGTAGAATCTTTGGTAGCCTCAGGGAGTCTCTGCCAAAATTGGTCCGTTATCAGGCCAATGTTTGTTTGAATTGTGTTGTTGCCTCCCAGGCATTGGGTTCACAGTACAACTCTTGTCAATTATTTGAGCTCTTATTAGGCACCTCTTTTACTCCAGTGTCATGTGCAAAGAAGCATTTAGAAAAATAACAAACCAGCTTTCATCGCGCTTCAGTTAGACATAGTGCTTCTGTTTTGAAACTCCCCTATGGTTGTTCTTGGCCTTTTCTCCATAGTGGTTCCGGGGCGAACGTGATGTTCTCATAGCCTCCATGCAGTTCACATAACTAGGAAGCACATCACTCCCGGCCTCTGCGGCTTCCCAGTTGACCGTTATGGCCAGATCGCCAAAGCTTTCACAGGGGTTCGTGTAGCCTGTAGCCTGGCTTGGCACCGGTAGGCTCTCGTCGTAGGACTCTGGTGTCTCTTCTCGGGTCTCCGGGGCCTCCCGTCGGGCCACGGTTGCCGCCTGCTCGGACGGTGGTGGGTACACTTGGCCCTGGGACTGGTATCGTGTCTTCAGCCGGTGGGAAATCGCAAGCTGAAGCAGGTGCAGCAACTCGACGAGGTTGAGCAGCAAGGAGACGGCGGCGATGGCCTGAGTGTAGATGGTGAAGATGGTCTTCTCTGTGGGCCGCGAGACGAAGCAGTCCACCGTGTGAGGGCAGGGGAAGCCTACGCACTCGAACTTTGCTTCGATCAGGAAGCCATCATAAAGGAACCACAGCCCCAGGATGAAGCCGACCTCTAGGAGAACTTTTAGAAGAATGCTGAACGTGTACGCACATAACAATTTGCCTTTTAGTTTTGGAGCTTCAGGTGGGCTCCTCTGAGTTATGCAAACTTTGCTAGCAGCTCCCTTGTTGTGCTTCTCATTATGTTTTGACACATTTTTGCTCTCTCCTTCTTCCACCTGCTTGCCTTCCTCGATCCCGACTTCTTCCTTCCCGGACCGTATCGCCACGTATCCAAAGTAGAAGATGGTCGGTGTGGAGACGAAGATGACTTGGAGGACAAAATAGCGAAAATGGGAGATGGGGAAGGCTTTGTCGTAGCAGACGGCCGTGCAGCCCGGTTGTCGCGTGTTACAGACGAAGTCCGCTTGCTCGTCGTCCCAGGCCGACTCGACCGCTGTACCGAGCACCAGCATGCGAAACAGGAAGAGAACGGTGAGCCAGACCCGGCCGATGCCTGTCGAATACTCCTGGCCCTCCTCCAGTAGGTGCTCCAGGAAGGACCAGTCAGCTCTGGACATTCTCTGCTCCTTTGAAGACCACAAGGACGATGAAAGAACAAAGTGAAGAACGGTTAGAAATCTCATGTCGACTTTTAAATGGACATGAATTTGATCGATTCAGTGACCTGAGAATGAATTGACCTGGATAAATGAGAATATTCACCAGTATACCTAGCAGTAGTAACACTGACTGGTATTTCAAACCGCTCCTAATTCCATCCACCTTAAGGCCCCAGTTCCAGCTGACAAAAAACAGCCCCTGTTCATGATGCTACCACCACCTTGCGTCACTGTCGGCATAATATTCTTTTGGAGATGAGCAGTGCTGTGTTTGCGCCAAACAAACCACTTGGAATTATTGCCAAAAAGTTCAACCTTGGTTTCAGTGAACCACAACACATTTTCCCACGTGTTTGGGAAAATTTCTTATGGTCCGATGAAACCACGGTTGAACTTTTTGGCCATATTCATTGGTTAATTATGAACACAGGCACATTCTAGTTCTAAGAGGGTGTGAATACCACATTACCACATTATCTCAGTTGTTTATTTGTATTCCCCTTGGAAATATTTTTAAAAATTTCGACTGAGATGTACAGGTTATAACTCACATTAATGGTGAAAAGTTTTTAAATGATTCTTCATGGACTCATTTTTATTTATATGACAAAAATTTGGCATTTGAAGAGGGGTGTGTAGACTTTTTTTATCCAATGTAGGTTATCATAGACAATTAGAGGTTGCTGGGTGGGAGGACCATGCATTTCTAATTTCTATCTTTTCTTTCCATAACCTGAGAAGATGATTGTGACCACATACATGGAAAAAAAACAAAACACTTATTTTCACATTTTCCTCTGCCTCGTATTTATAGGTTCTTATTTTTACGGC
Source organism: Phycodurus eques (assembly GCF_024500275.1). Lineage (NCBI taxonomy): Eukaryota > Metazoa > Chordata > Actinopteri > Syngnathiformes > Syngnathidae > Phycodurus > Phycodurus eques. The sequence goes on from NC_084544.1 coordinate 5,621,200, forward strand.
AATAAACTGGGCCAAGGCAAACCAAAACAAAAGACCTCTTTTCACAGAATCTTTTTATAATAGTTAATTCTTTATGCGCATGTTGGACAAGGAAATAGCTGCTCGCAAATGTGGTTTCGTTCCAGTCATTATAAGCGTTGAATATTACTCACCACTGCTTTTACGTCTGCACTTCTGAAAAGAACAACACTTAACACCTAACTGGTACTATTTGATTTCTGCACCAGGGGTTTTAACGAGCACACAGTCAATGCATAAGTGCGTAATTATGTAGGTTTATTAAAGTCACTGGTAAGTGGTATCCCTCCCCACTTTTACTAGAGGTGTGATTGGCCATTGCCCCCGATTGCTTCTTCTTCCATGAGCTCAGTGTTGTTACAATGCGCTTCAAAACAAGACCTCAACAAACACACACAAAAACATTGATGTTAAACATAAATGGAAATAGCCAAAAAACATCTAGTTGTGCTTAAACGTTGACGTTAAACATAAATGGAAATAGCCAACGCTTTTAGGGTTCATATTAAAACTTTTCCGGCAGTCTAATTAATCTTAATGAAGACAAATCAGTGCTTCAATGTGAATCTTCAATTGGTTACAGAATGATTGCTATAATTGCATCGTGACTTGAGAGGCAAAGCGGGAGGGGGGTTGTTTGAAGTGTTTAATGATAATGACACAGTAGTCTGTCGGGAAGCCACACACACACACACACGCACGTGCGCACAATCACACACACACACGTCTGAGTAAACATCCTGTGAGGGGGGAACTGGGGTACCGCTGTGACACTTGTTGACTTATTTAGGTTACTTTTTGTTTTTCTCTTAGTTTAGTCCTTCTGAAAAAAAAGAAAACATCAATGGGGGCAAAATAAAAGCCACATCAACTCAATAAACACTCACTTTGACAGTGAAAACAGGCAATAGGGTGGAATTCTGGATATTTTATGATACAATTCTTGTTCAAACACTTGTGACCACTTTTATTTTCCTTCAGAATACAAACATTCTTCTAAATGAGTAATTAGCAGTTATAAGAGTAGGCCTACCAGAAATACCAACAACTGTATAGGTACTATTAAAAAGATCATGCAGAAATATGTATTAATATACAGTAAAAGCAATACAAAGCAAAAGGAATACAAATCTCAAAGTGTTAAAGCTATAAGAAGTTAAATGAGCAAAAGTAATTAGTATTCAAGTACTTACTTTAAAAGGACCACGTTTTGAAATATATTATTTTGGGAAATTAATACAAATGTAAATTAAGGAAAACAAAAAAAATTCCAGTTAAATGTTATTTAAGAAAACTACAGACATGCAGGCCTCACCAACATGTGAATTGACCCCTAGTCCCCAATTGAGAACACAATTATTGTCTGAACACAGGATTATCAATATTTACTGTGATACTGTATTATTACTTTGAGGCTAACACTAATATTATATGTAATCTATCTCAAACAAGTTTTACCTTTCTCTTTCGTGGAACGTCTCGGTCTCCCCGTTTCTTCTTCCCTCAATGCCCCTCTGAGTCGTATCTGCCGTCTTTAAAAAGATTCTGTGTCATCGAGAGAAAAAAAAAAGAAGTGAGGAGAACTTTCCCATGCTTCCGAGTTCACTTCGGCCCTCCCTCAGGAACTCTGTCCTGCAGGAAATGGAATGGAGCAACTCTAAAAGTATATGTCCGTCATTTGAGCTCCAAATTTGGAAACAGAGATCCCCCCCCTCCTCCCCACCCCACCCCCAATACTTTTTTTTTCTCCGTCATGCACGTTTAATACACGTCTAATTCATTATCTCAATCTCAAATTAAGAAATCTTCCATCCGGTAACACAATTCTTCACTTGTTTGCCCTCATTCGAAGTGAATCATCATCAACATTGTGAGGCCAAAGCAGCCTGTAATTTTCCATTTTGACACACCATGGCGCCAGCCACCTAAACACAGTACAGGACGCATGCAGGATGACTTATTTTGTTTGTTTTGCAGCAATGGTTTTTATTGACCTGTGAAATTTTATACCCACAAGGACCACAAAAGTCCTCCAATTCCAATTCCGCTGTTAAACACCCAACTCGTCCAACTCCAGTCCATGCAAAGACACTTACTCACTTAGAGATTATGGAATAGTTAATGTTAATTGTAATCTATTACATTTCAATCTATATTTTTTATTTATTAAACCCATTGGAACTCACTGACCTTTTCAGTGCAGATCTGGATCTGCACTGATCTGGATCTGCATGTATTTATTTGTTTGTGCCCCCCCACCCCCACGCCCCCTCCCACCCCGCACACAGGCACACACACACATACACACACATATATCCAAAACATGCATGTTAGGTTAATTGTAGACCTTTAAATGGCCAAAAGGGTGTGAATGTGAGTGAGAAGGGCCCTGTGATCGACTTGTGAGCAGACCTGGGTGTACCTTCTTCGCTGTGAACAACCCAGAACAAGTTCAGCGGGAAAACAAATAAATTGATGAATGAATAAAGTAGTAATAAAAATTAGTCAATGAAATCATTGTTTTTGTTGTAATCCAGCATTTCTTTTCAATATGCACTTGCTTTGAAGTTGAGCTCATGCAAAAGCATGTTCTTCTTTTCAAAGCTTGCACCTACTGAATATGCAAACCGACTACACCAGTAAAAAATATTGCTGGAAGCCAAAATGTTCTCTTATCGCTTTTGGCTGTAAAAAACAACAACAACAAAAACACTCCACTGCATTCTGTTTTGAGCAATAAACCACAGGACTGAAAGTGTGAATGACAACATAAACATGCAAGTTAAAAATACATTTCTGCATGACTAAACCACCTAAAAATGGCTGATGGTGTCATCACCTGGACAACCCACTCAGTCAAATTAAAGTGTTTAGTCAGAGGTCACCTCCTCAAGGTTCAACCCAATCAACGCTGAGCCGCCCTGTCCCAAAATGTAAATTCGGAGGGCGGCAAAGGGAAGGTGCGCTGCCAAAATCTAATTAAAAGTAAAATCATCTTGACAGATGACTGTCTTGCAATGCTCTTCCCTCATTCCTTCTGTACATGGGCGGGAAATGTAGTGAAGAGCAAGTGTAATCGAATGGTTTGCATTCAGGGGATGTGTTATGCTTGCTTCCTCGTGTTTGCAGTCTTTCTCCCTGCATGTGCAGTTTGCAATTAAGTTAATTGCCTGGTTCAGCCCAGATAGTCTCTTTTTCAGTGAACTAGATTACAGCATCAATCCAATGTGGACATTATGTATGTTTTTTTGTTTGTGTTTTTGTTTACATAATCCTCAATTATTGTGGGTAAATGCTTTTTCATAAGGTGACGTGGCACTTACCTCATACGTATCAGAAGAGTCAAATCCATTGGTTTGATACTGATCTAAAATGGAAGGGAAAAAAAAAAATACTCAGAGGTAACAAATCATGCATTGAGGTTATGATTATTTTCACATGAATATGTAATTATATTTTTAGTCAGTAACTGCCTTGCGTTACTAAATTAATAACTGCGACTCCTGCCCAGAGAAACGGCCAAGCAGTCAATCTTGCTTGCGTGAGCTTATGACAGACACTCGCATAGAAAAATCTTGAACTATATTTTTAGGTGTGTTAGTGTCTTTGAAAATATTTTTAACAGGTTATGGTAGAATATATTGATCTTCTTTTGTAGTTTTGTTTTAAGCATCCCCACAATTGAAAAAAATGCTTCAAGAGGTAACAATAGTAGAATTTTTTGAGAAAATGTATCAACTCGGAATTCATATTCAGAAGCTTGGTTTCTAATGGCAGCATATGGTATTCTGTCTTATGTTTTGGTATCATAGCATATTGTATGGTATCATCCAGTATGGCGTTTTATCTTTTGGTATCATATAGAGTATCTTATGATATCATGCGTGATCGTGCCTTTGCTTTTAAGTATCTTATGTGTTACGATAACATTGTGTCATGGCTTATCTCTTGGTATCGTATCATATTGCTTGGTATCATGCAGTCTTGTTTTTTTATTTTTGGTGTATTATCATATCTCATGGTATCATGTGTTATTGTGCCTAATCTTTTTGTATCTTATGTGTTATGGTATTGTATCATATCAGTTTATCATGTGGTATCCGTTTTTATTTCTTCGGTATCACATCTATTGAATGATACGTTAAAGCCATAGAATTCGGCAGCTGAGGGCAAGCAGATTAGCAAGATTCCCCACACTAAAGGCCATGAAGCCAAACTATCACATTAAGGCGTTTTTGTGGGATTAGTTGAAAAACAAAAAGTTAGGTTCCACAATTATGACAATTGATTTTGCTGCATAATTTTCTTAAAAATAATTGAACACAGTAAACAAAAACAAAAAAAAGGTTATTTGGTAGAATTGGCTCTGTGAGCTCGTTCATATTCATAGGAATGCCTTGGACCTAATAAATGCAGGTTAGCTAATAATGGCTTTTGTATGCAGGCAAATGGTATGCCGTGACTGCAACCGACTAAACAGACAATGCAAACCCAATAATGCAAAAGTAATTTTCCTCTAGCCCTATACTTGGAATGAGCATTAGCATACGATGAGGAGGACTCAGCAAAGTTCAGGTCTGAGCCTGCTGATGCATGTTGAAACTCGATGTGTCCGTGCACAGAAAATTTCCTCAAGAGCTTTGCAATAACTCATCCATCAGTGGATAATTTTGAGAAATAGTTGTAATCGCTTACATCACCCAACTATCCGCACAAGAAGCCTCAAGCCAGTGGCTCATGTTTAGGTCACTGGCCATGGTCCTGAAACCAAAATGTTTTCAGATTCTGTTTTCCATGCCTAGCAGTTTTCTTGCCTGTGTCTCATAGCACTGTATAAAAACTTTTATTATTATTACAAAAGTTTAACCAAGCAGCTCATGTTTCAATACTATAAACGATAAGTCATTTACAATGATGTCATCTATCATTATCTGCACAAATTACACAACAACATAACACAAATGTTTTTTTGTTTGTTTTACATTTACAGTACATGAATGTGTTAAAACTCTATTGAGATAAACATCAGTGCTAGAAGGCCGTTCCCATTTGAATGAAATATTTGTTTTAAGTGACTTTCATTATATTCACAAAGGTTAAAAAAAACAATGTGTCATCAACTTAAACCCATTGCAACTTTGACAACGTCAATAATAAGTGCCCTCTTTATCAAGAAAAAATGCATACTCTGTTGGATTTAGGTCTGGAGATTGACTTGGATGCAAACATTTGGTGCATGTCAATGGGCTTCATAGAGATTTAGATGTAAAAAAACGGAAGTTCAAGCTGAAATATTGATTTCTTGCCTCCTATTCATCTTTTGATGTTCAACCCAAATGTATTCAGTCTGCAGCAACAAATAAAAGAGGTGGCCTCACTCTTGGCTGTACTGAAATGGATAATACACTAGATGTTATCCGTTAAATTTTAAAGAGTTGGAGTTGAGAAACAAAGCTTTTTACTGCAGCAGTGCAATAACCTGAGGTTGTTTGCTGCTGTTTTGGATCCTGGCTGAAGTCTCTATGGGTGCAGCTGCAGTGAATTCATCGACGCAACATAAGAAATTAACACTGAGGGCGTTGTGCTGCACCTGTGAAAATCAAGGTGTTTGTGAGGCTCATAGGAGCGCACACATTCATGGAGACTACTTTGCTATATGCGTATCCACTGCATCGCATAGTGAAATGTCTGCTTAGACACGTGCACATTGATTCTCCCTCGTTTTGATCTCATCTTCCAGATTTAGTTAAGAGCCGATGATGTAGCCGTCCGGTCTTCAACTGCTCCCCGACATCCTCTGAGCCTGTTGAGTGTCTCGAGTGGAAGAATGAAAATGTAGGTCATTATTTCTTGTGCCTAATTTTTGTCCTAAGTCCTATTTGAACATTTTCAGAAAACAAGTCTTTACAAACACACTGATCTTTTTATTTTTTATTGAGTTAGTAAGAGTCAGTTAAAAATGACAAGCAATTTTGCTATTAGGCTAATGATTTGCGCGTATTTGCTGAAAAACATTCACATGCTCGTCAAATGACTGTATCGGCCTATTGTTAGAACACGCACTTTCTCATTCACTCCATCTCGATGACCCATTTACAGTGGCGTCTAAATTAAGTGCTTGATGTGGTGACTTTGAATGCTGTTGGAAATATACAGCGTGACGCCAGCGACTTGGATATTAATCTGCTGAATAGAAATACAATATTTCCTGGATAGCTGCAAAATTTAGCATCAATAGAAGATACAGTACATAGGTTACTTTGTGGACTGAATTAGCCAAAAATCAATTGACTGTCAATTACTGATAAAAGCTTATGGGTCACAAGTTGGGTGCAATGTTTCTTCTCATACTGTACATTGCTGTGCTGCCGCTGAGCAAGGCACAGAACCTGCAACTTCTCTCTATCATGAACCTATCTGCTTGGATCCTTTTTGCGCATTTTTCTGGATTAGGGCCCGACCGATATGGATTTTTTTGAGGCCGATGCCGATTTTGATAACCGATTAATCGGCCTATTAATTTAAAAAAATATATATATAAATAAATGCTGAAACATACCGAAACCTGTGCATTGTTGTTTGTTTGAATGTCATTTTATTTGTCTTATGTTGCAATGTGTTAATTAATGAAAAATCCGGAAAAATAAATAAATATATTTGAAAAGGGATAATATCGACCAATTAAATCGGCCGAATGATTACTCGGTTGGGCCCTAGTATGGAATGTAACAAAAAAAGTACTACTAGCATGCAATTCCCCTTGAGGAAATATTTCAATACATACTGCATTTCCTTGCATTTGTAAACATGATTTATTGTCTCAGAGGTCAGGCAGTTCAAGCCATTAAAATTCCACTGTCAAATTAAGTACGCAAATGACCCTTGAATAGATAACGTGAATACTTGTAAAATTCTGTAAGTAAAAGCAAGCCAATCAATAGAATTTTGATTGAATTGATTTAACGTTCTCCTCAGCCAGGAACTGTGGGACGCTCGGGGCATTTGTGAGCAGGCACGTTATCGTAATGAGGCAGCCACACCCTACGCCTCTTCTCGCGCACTGAACGAAGCAAACGGCGGGAAAATCTTGTAGCTTGGGTTGAAATGATATCTTTTGTGACCAAAGTCCTAAAACGTTTGTGATGCACCTCATGTGTTCATTGTGGAGGCTCGCTGCCCCACACATTTGAAAATTTCACATAGTACCAGTCCCAATGTAAAGGACAGATTTCATGATGGTTAAAACTACGCAGTGTATGTGTCAGTGTGCTTGTCGTGGTTGACTACAAATCGCTGTGCAATACTATATCTAAATGTACATATCTTAATTCCCTCCAAGCCTGATTGATACGAGCGTTACAAACTGAATATGGCTAAAGGGTCTGAAACATCTGCGTGAGTTTTTCCAGCTGGTTTCTTCAATCAAATGCTCTTTTCCTGCCAGGGAACATGTCATCTTAATATATATCCTATGCAGGTTCACCCTGAGGATATGCATGCTTTTATAATCAAGTCATTATATTTGTAAAAGATGGAATGTTCAAGCTGGTGTATAGGGCCTCCTGTAGACCAATCGGTTGCCTCTAACATGTCTTTGGGGAGGTCTGCATGAGAACCACATATGGAGGGGAAGAGTGAGAGAGGAGGGGTGTGTTTGATAGAGAGAAAGAGAGAGCGAGAGCGTGAGGGAGGCTGTAGCACCGCTGCCTTTCATTGCTGTGTCTCAATCCTTACCTCTACAGTGGTCGGGGGGAGCTGCAGAAAGAGGCGGACATTTGTGGCACCCCACTGAACATTAACAACAGTCTGCTGCAAGGTAAGAAGAAGCTGAGCTTGAAGTTGTTCATTTGCATGCTCGAAGCGTACACCTCACCTCATTCTCACTATTTTGTGAACAGCGCAGTAGATGGCAAGATAAGATTTGTCGCAGGTGGGCTGTACAGTGCAGCCCATCTGAGTGGTGCGTTTATTGCAGCTGTGTCAACTTGAAAGCAAGAAAAGAAAGAGAAAAAAAACACACACAGAAGTTGCAGATGACATTAAACACACGCACATTCCATCCGTGCGCAAAATGTTCGCTGACCGTGAAAGCGCGCTGCTTCTATGTGGCTTGCGCTGCTGCGTTTAAAGTCAGAGGAAACACGGGAGGCAGCAGGCGGAGCTATTCCAATTATTTGCACTGCACTGCACTGTGTTGAAAGGGTTCAAAATCAATCACACGGACACCTCGACCACGGTTATCCTTCAGGGGCGCTGCTGATGGCGGGGTGTGGGATGCTGTGTGCATATATTAATCTACCTGTGTGTGTGCGCGTGCGTGTTCACATGTGTACTCTTGGATTATTAAGAAGCGTCCCAGCACCACCCTAAACGCACGTTTGAGCAGTGGTGAACACTTTGCCTGCAGCTGCTCTCATGTGATTTGTCTCAGTGAGCTCATCGACTCATTCCCACTACTTAGCAGCCGTTCTAGTTGGTGCATGGGAACATCAGATGTGTTGGAGCTCTCAATGTAAAGTAAAAAAAAAAAAAGAAAAAAAGGCTGCTTTTGTAATACGAGATGTGTCAGAAAAGTTCCGGAGCTCAGTGTCACAAAAAAATGTATTTCGGGTTGTCGTCTTCAGTGTGGGCCGGACGATCAACCAGAACGTCTACAAAGAGATCCTGCGCCATTTGCTTCGTTCAGTGCGTGAGAAGAGGCAAGAGCTGAGGCTTCTTCACCATGACAACGCGCTTGCTCAAAAATGCCCTGAGCATCTGACAGTTCCTGTCCGAGAAGAACATTGCTCTTCTGGAGCAACCTCACTCCTAACTTGACTTGGCTCTTTGTGATCCCCCCCCCGCCCCCCTCCCCTGCCCTCCCCTCTTTCCAACACTCAAAGGGGCCATTAATGGGACCTGTTTTGAAAACGTGGGGACCACATGGAGATGGTTGTGATGACAGCGATTCAGAAGATCCTGGAAAAAAACATCCAGGACTGCATGAAGGTGTGGCAGAGAAGGCTGGGAAAGTGCATTACTTCGATGGGGAACACTTGTGCATTGTAGTTTGGATTTGAACTATATCTTTTGTGACACCAGTCCTGGAACCTTTCTGACACACCTCGTACGTATGACTCGATGACTTAAACTTGTTCATCCAAAAAACTAGAAATTTCATGTGAATGGAGAGAGAAATGTCCCCAAGAAATAAACTGAGGAATTTGAAAACGTTACAGCATATCATAGAATTCCCCAAACCCAAACTCAATGAGTGTAATGTGTGCCTTCAGGGGCGTGGCCTAATGTGTGACATCATGAGCTCTGACTGCAGCTCTGGTTGGCCATTAATCCTGTACTTAGTTCAGTGTTATTGTCTGCTCCATGCTCATTGGAAGTGTTTTCGTTTTGTATTTGTGTGTTTGATTGTTTGTCCCATTCCATAAGCGACAAAAAGTGCATCGACGACCGTCCTTTTCTTTTTCTTTCTTTCACTTCGCTCGAGCTGTGGCATATCTGAAAGTTACGCGTAATTCAAATTGTGGCTCCTATCACAGCAAAAAATAAATAAAATTTAAAAATGACCAAATGACAGTTGTTATTTAGAAAGCTTGTAAATTAGGGGACTCGTTAGACGAGGTACGATTGTAACGTAAATATGTCCCCTAGTGGCTGTGAGCAGAAACAAAGACGTCTGATTGGATGCTTTGGAAGCGCTATATTCTTCCTAATGGATGTAAACGTGAAATTATTGCCTGTCTTTTCGTTGAGTCTAAGTGTTTGAACTGAGCAAACAACAGCTAAACTATCCCAAATGACCGTTTTATTCTCGAAATTTGTATCTACTATTGTGGGATAAACAAGCTAGATGACAATAAACACATGCTTGTCACACTGCACTCCTGCAATTAAAAAGGCCGTGTTAGTAAACGTTCATGTGCTTGTGTGGGTGGAGTCATTCAGGACTTTGATGATTTATGCAGCGTGCACATCATTAGCCTCCAAGCCTGAAAATTACTTGCAATTGTAAATACCAGTAGATAGCAAACCGAGCACAACCACAATGCTTAGGGTACCTAATTCCCTTTTCGTTATTGCCGTCCAAACTACGTAGCTGATGATATTGTGACTCTTGATACTCTTTGTTTTCCTTGTTTTCTCGCTTGCACAGCCACTTTGCCAAAGGAGATGGTTTCCATTGGAGACTACCTCAATCATATGCAATTTTCTCGCTTGGAATGTGTCAGATGTGACGGCAGTGTGACGAAATAGCGGGCTCGTTGGGAGTGACTCATGCAAATTACACATTTTTCACTGGTGGATGGCTTGCGTATGATGTCATGTTGTTTTAATATGTGCACAACGTGGCGTGGCATTTTCTTGCTGGAGTAATTCCGAATGTTTCTCAAAGAGGGATGAGATTTGGATGGTATCACACAGTACGTCCCTTGAGTAAGCCACTCCTTAGACCACAACAACCTCAGATGTTAGTCTGCGCTGGGAAATCTGTTGTGTTTTTCTGAACGTTATCAGTATTGAGTATTCTGGCCTTTTACAGTGCTCAACATAAATGAGTACAATGCAAAAACCTTGAGTTTCCTTTCAGAATCATTATTATCTATCGGGCATTATACTACAAAATACTCCCATAAAAGTGGCCCAGTGATTGCTAATTAGATTTTTTAATGTGCACAAACACAAAAATGCAATTATTTTTAATACATAACGAATCAATTTCACGTTGCAAAAATGACTACACACCAATTAAAGTCCAGCAAAGCTCAATTTTACATCAAAACATTTCATTGACACTTTGAAAACTGAACCATGTATGGAAGAAAAAACAAGGAACTCTTTGGGACTTGAGATTTTTTTTGTTTTGGTCCATGGCTGGTCTCAAAGTACCAAACGTTCACATTGAAAAAAATAAATTAATTAATAAAAAAAATCTGATTTGTTACTCAATTCCTATCCCGATGCTTTACTGTCGTCAAATTAGATTTGTTGGGTCCACACATCAGTGCTCTATAGTCTGTAATGACCCATGGGTTGCCGTAGCAACTATGCAGACAACAGTGTACAGTATATACACTCATGAAAACAAAAGTATAAGCAGTGTAAAAACACAAATACAATCTATCTAGACATACAAGTACTTGTCTTGTATAGCACTTGTATGTAGACATACAAGTGCTCTGTCAAGAATGGGATCGGACTATTACAGCAATAACTTGCATTGAATTGCTTTTGAGCAATTGAAATGACTTTTAAAAAGCCTTCAAAGTCTTGAATGAAACAGATTGTAAAGAGTGCAATAGGTTTTCCTAACACTTTTGTGGGCCAAGCTTGGCTGAGTTTGTTTGGTTTGTTTCTAACCAATTAGCTTTGTGTAGAAAGAGCATTGTGTCAAAACACAGCTCAATAATTGCTCTGTTTGGCTTACATTCTTGATGTTAAGAGCTCTTATTAGTTGATTGTCTGATTGCTTTTACAGAAAAGGGCATCGACAAGGCATCATTGCCTTCTTATGTTACATTCCATCATAGTTTAGCCAATACTTTCTCAATAGCACATTAGGAAAAAACAATAGCATGTAATTGGATAATGAACACTACAGTAAACGCCGCTTACTGGAAAACAGTACTGGTTTAACCTTGTCATGAATAAAAATTGAAAACGCAATCCGTGCCAATTGTTTTTGTTGAGATCCTGGAACCATTCCAACATTTTGTGTTTTAATCAAACAGTTTTACCTTCATCCACCAGAAAATGTAAATGAACAAGACATGGTGAACATGAGTGGAAAACTAAACCGGTGAGGTTTCAACCTTGAAAGTGATTTTCTCTTGTTCTCAAATAGAGGAGGCTGTGTAGGTGGGGTGGTTGGAGATAAGATGGAGTGTGTACTGAGTTGTCTTTGCCAGATGCATCAACAGTATTGGGGTGGCATCTGTGAGGATGGGGGCTTTGAAACAAGAAGGGCTGCAGGCAAAATGAAAATGCAGCTAGTTTTTGGAGAGATGCTCATCTCCATCCCGTTTTTTTGCTCAGGAGTCCTTTAGCACGGCACCAATTGAGTTTCAGCGGGGCCCAGTAACCGTCAGTGCCCATCACTTTGACGTTCCTCCCTGTATGCTTGCATGGTGTGTTGTCTGGTTCAACAAAAAAATACATATACAGCAGAGTGCAAATTTAATTTCCCCTTGAGTGTTTAAAATGATTACAATAAATTGAATTAAAACACACATTACATAAATCCTGTTAGCTCTTTTCACAAACACAAAAAGCTGGGTGATGGTGTTTTTCCTGTCACCAGCTTGCCGACAGATGAAGTGTCATCTTTTGCGCGACAGGAAATGGATGAGACCAGAAGCAGTTTGTCGGAGTGTTCTGTGTGCCGACAGACACTCTCAAGTCACTTATAGGTCCCGAATTATGGCTGCTTAGACCGCCATAGAATTATTGTCTAACACGGACTCATTATAAAAGTGGCAGTTTCATAAAAAAAAAAAGAAAAACCTTGTTTTTGTCATACGAGTGTCCAGAAAGGGCCCCTCTGACAGTTACTTCTGTTTGACCCAGTTTTGTATCTGCTTTATCCATATTTGGCTAACACCGCCCCCTTTCCTCTGATTGGTTGCCTCCGTGTGGAAGACCCCACTGTGAGAGCACACGTGTTCGTTATGTTGACAGCGCTGGCTTGGGAGCGGTGAGGTAGGCGGAGACCTTCGCTAGTGACATACATAAGCTTGAGAAGTTCAAATGACAGAATTTCAGGCCTCTCTCGGCAGAAAAACATCTGTAACTCAGGAATGCTTGGACGATTTTAATTCATATTTCACATCTTTATTGAGAGAGACAATATTACATCCCAAATACTATAAATAGTTGGTCTGGCAAAATATGTCCCCTTTAAGACGTTATTTTGGCAGAGGACGTTGAGTTCATCAGCCACCTGTGAAGGTCAAGAGCTCTGCTCGGTGATTCAAGTTGTTCTTGATTAAGTTTTGAAGCTTTGTTACAAGATGTATTTTTCTATTATTGCGGCAGTCCCCCCGCTCTGCCTCAGGCTCTATGTTAAGAATTGAGCTAGTGCTTTTTGCTCACCGATATTACATATTATCAGATTTTTTTTTTAATTTGCCTTTGAATTGAATACATTTTTGACATTGTAACTTTTTGTATATTAAAGAATAAAAAATACCTTTTGGACGACCATGTTACAGCTCAAACACAGAAAGCACTGACTCATACCATTCACTTCTTTATGCAATGCTTTTGGAACCTTATCTTTCATATTCTCAATTTGAAAGATTTAATTTCTTTTTTTTTTTCTTTTTTAAATCATACACAAATATTTTGGTGGCTCATACAGCAAGCAATAAATGTATCCTTGATACTATACAAATGTGTGCACTGTGGGAATGACATCAACGAAGCTTTAAAATAGACTGCCATGACATCATTTCTGTAGCATTGGTTTAAATCGCCAAATATATGGACTCTTCTGCTGAACAATGGCGATGCAATCTAAGTTATTACTTCATTTTGTGCACAACACAACTGTAGATACAGTACAAATGTTGATTCTTAGGGTGCATTCAATTACACACACATCTTTTGGCAAAAGTGTGTAACTTATGAGAATGGACAATAAGCGCTATAGAAATGTCATACTTGTTTGAACAATTAAATATCAAATGCTATGTAACAAATAGCATAGCTGATGTCACTCTGGTCATATAGAGCAAACTAGTTAAGACAGAAAACCAGCACCGTATACAGTATGTGCCACTTTGAGGTAACTTTTGTTGTCTTTTGGTGAAAGGTTCGGAGAGAGTTTTATATGTTGCCACAGCAAAAGGAAATGGCTGCTGTGTGAGAGAACCTCTTCATGTTGAGTCAGTACAAAAACATTGAAAAAGGAGCTTATAAGGAGTCCACACCACCAGACTCCTTCCTTTGCATAATTTCCTCATTTGTTTACCTTTTGGAAAGCACGCCACATGCGCAGCGCACACTGCTAAGTTGAAATAAGATTAATAAGCCTCTATTGTATGATGTTATTATTCAATGGGAGTTCTGTTGAGGATTCGTGAATGAGTCGTGCTTACTTTTTATTATCCATAAAATCGGTGTTTGAACTTGAGTTCATCACGTGCTGCAGCATGATTAGTCATTTAAATGCGGTGAGTTCTCTAGTTGAATCTTCCTCACTGATGTAAACAAAATGCTCAAACTGTTGCAATTAAGAAAAAAAGTGTTTCCCACTCCTCCTCCCCCAATACAAACTGCATGTGAATGGGTTTGTGAAGGGGACCTGAAACAGAGCTTCCAGGCGAGCAGCAAGGTTAAAGAGGCGAGGGTAATTGCTGTAACCTATCTGGGTTGGAAAAAAAGTTTGCCTGTGTTCCCACTGTACTCCTCTCTGATGCACTTGGGCATGAAATTGTTTCCCTTTCCATCCTCGCAAGCCCCGAGCCTGTAAGTCAATTGGCCATCAGAAGAGGCGGCCTTTCTGCATGGGTGTGTGTCTTTGAACGCTGCAGCTGTTTGTTGGCTGGGCTCCGCTCATGACTGTTTATTTAGGCGTTTGTGCTAGAGAGGAGGATGGGCGAGTGTTATCAGCTGACCCTCGTCGCTTCCTCCCTGACGAGAGACGAGCGGAATGTGCAAGCAAGAGTGGCGACCATTATGAGCTAAAATCAAGCGAAACTGCAAATTTATCTCGTGTTCTGTCAGATATTGCTCGAGGAAAACATTGCATTCATTACACTGGGGAGCAATGCGGCAGTTCAAAAATCCATACAGCATGAAAAATATGCTGGAGTTGTGTGTGTTTGCTAAGAGAACCAAAACGCTTCCTCATTCTATGTGCTGGAGCATCCCCGGAGATATGTGTGCATAACTTCTTTGTAAATCTAAGTCATTTTTTTATGGGTAATAATTGAGCCTACACATGCTGTTTTTCCCATGACAGTTATTAACATGAAAATAAGCAGTGTGCACCCAGATGTGGAAAGTGCACTGCATTTTGTCTGATTGCTGTGATTGAGTTTAGATGGCAATAAAACTCACAGTTTGTGGTACTGCATTAGAATGATTGGATGTTGCTGTGGGTGGGTCATGGATGTACTGTAGATATTCAACAGCATGGGTGCCAGCATCGAACCTTGCGGGACACCGTTCTACTGTTTATTTTGGGGCAAGGGGTGGCGTATAGCCCAGACTGTTGCTAGTCTCAGACGTGGACAAACTGACTAAGTTAAATCCATATTTATACAGTATAGCACTTTTCACAGAGAAGACTCACAAAGTGCTTCACATACTGTAGTTATTGGACAGTTATACATAAAAAATACAGAAACACAATATATTACAGTCAATACAGCCCAATAATACAATTCCTCAGTCATACCCGCCCCCCCCAAAAAAGAAAGAAAAAATGTCATGTGAGAAGTTTGTTAATGATAGCTCACACACTCAAGAGTGTCATTCATTTAAAAACTATGATGATTGATTGAATATAAAACCCTCTCAACTCATTAGTGGTTAAGTAAAAGGCACTAAAAGACTCTTGATTGAATTAGTTGGATATTTTTAAAGTATAGATAAAACTTTCACCCTCATGTGATACTATATCAAGGTGCGGGTGGGCAAGGGGGAGCCGGAAGATGATCCCGGGCGTTATAAAGGGGGGCTGAGATGACGACCTAATGGAGTGGATGAGCAATGGCTGTCAATGAGTCACGATGAAAAGATGTAATTTGATGGATGAAGGATGGGGGCATGATTCTAAATGCTAGACTTCATCACAAGTATGGCAACCCGTCATTGTCTCCCAGCGTGGCGCACCATTCTTCTCCTCAGTGTTTTATCCTCCCACCTCCCCACTTTGTTCTCTTCTCTCCATCCTCCGCTCACCATCTCATCTTCCTCACTCCCCGCAGTGTCACCATAACGCCTTCATCCAACACTAAGTTGTCCCTGTTTTATTTTGCAATGTTTGCCGAACTCTTTACCATGAAGACGTCGCCCTATCCAGCTCTTGTCATCAGAGCAGGTGGCAGAGTGAGGACACACTTTCAGTTGGACATGCTTGTGCTTAGATTTAAATAGATAATGGCAGAGCCCGAGCGCTTGTTGGGCCCTCTGAATAATGCAGGAGGGTCCTGAAGCCATTGTTGCTAGGCGTCACTGAAGCTCGAAACGCTTGCAATATTGATACCCAAGGAAAGGGCGCCACGGCAGTTATGTTTTTTGTTGTTGTTTTTTTTAAACCTTATATATGCAAGCTTTTAAGTGGAAGTCTTGTGAAAAATCACAATTTGGTTTGTTAAATTGATGTTACACTCAAACGGTAAACACATAATTTTGAAGGTACTGACAACCCTTTTGCGACCAGATTAGTCACCAAAAGATAAATGGATTTGATTGAACACACACATTCATCATGCAAATTGTTGTGGATGGATGGATGGATGGATGGAGATGTCAGTAAAGTGACTCCACTGGACACATCACCATTTGCAGCTTTGAGATGAAAATAATAACTGTGTTGTTTTCTTCCACTTTGAAACTCGGTTAGAAATGTTTCTGCTGTCAGGCAGAAACAAAATGGCGCTGTCAACATTGGACTTTACAATTGATATACTTGCCATCTGGCTTTGTATAGTTCCCGATATTGTACTTTTATAGTGCTTAGAAAATAAAGTGCTACTATACCTTTTGACAACTCAGGATGAAAAAGAGCTCATTTATGTCACAGGTCCTTAAAATAGGAGAAGAAAAGTAATTTATTAACCATATTAGATCACATAAATCCTCTTTCTTATGGTGACGGAAGATATGGGGATAGTGTCGTTTCATCTCATGTCTTGTTCTGATGGAACATAACCAGTGGAAATGATTGACTTCATGCCACACGGATAACCATCCGTGTAATTCCCACTAATAATCAAGGTTGGCAAATCTGTCAGCAAAGTCTGTCTTTACACTGTGTGAGAAAGAAAAGGGGAATAATGAAACAGAGTTTTAATATCAATGCGGTCTAGAGAAGAAGAAAAAAAAGGTCAGTGTAAGGGATCATGTTATTTTCTCCATCTCTGCAGAGAGCCTCTTACTTCTCCAGAATTTGGGTTTGGTCCCTGCACAATTGTTTGTGTGTGATCGTCTTCGCCTGTCTCTCAAGAGAGGGAAAGAATGGGCGAGGGCAACGGTTGGGATGATGTTTGATCGCTGACCTGCTGAGTCACACTGAGTGCAATGGAGAGACTAAGAGAGAAGTAAAATGGTAGGTCCCCCAAAAATAAAAGCACCTCAGTATTTTTTTAGTATTAATTATTTAAGTGTAATGGCCCAATATCTGTGTACACTGTACATGGTAATTTCCAATTGGCCAGTTTACTTTTAATGTGGTGCATCTGGAAGAAGGCCAGAGGCAGCAGTTGATGTGTTGAGAAGTGAAGGGAGTTGGGTGAGGGGGGTCCACAGCTGTCACACGCTTTTGACCCGCTGGGCAGACATTTGGGCGGGCCAGACGTCCACTGGCCCAACATGATACTGCAGGGACCGTGACCTTTGTGTGGAATGTGACTGCCACGCCCAATGAGGAAGCAGGAATGAACACTAATTGATTATTACCTTAAAGATCTATTTTTCTTGGCCCAATATTATTGACATTAAAATAAGTGACATATATTTACTATAAGTCATAGTAGGAGAGTGTTAAAACAAGGAAAATGCCCAACGTGCCTGGAGTAATAGTATGTTGTACTGGTTAGACCTCCAGAACACTAATAAAATATGTACATACAGTATTTTATTAAATATAGTAGTTAATGCATGACATCATTTCTATTTAATACTAAAATGTTTCACAGCAATTCAATTTATCATGCTTTGATGGAGCAAATTCCCTGCAGGCATTGTTATTCCAGTGATGTGTGTTAAAAACAAATTGTGTGAAGCTACATATGCACAAAGGAAATTTATTACCATGTTGCATGTTTGCCTTGTTGGGTTGTGATTGCTGAAGTAGTGCCGAGGAGGGTATGAGCGCCAAGTGAAAATGGAGGCACGATATGTCACATAATCGGTTTGTGGGTTTGAGTTTCACTCTGTTACACTCACACACCAAAAAAAAACGCAAAAACACTTGATAGTCATCATATTGGTTCTTTGAATGCCGAGCTTTTTAGCAGTCCAAACAATGTAATTTTCCCACGGTTTACATGTAATCCTCCCCAAGTTTCAATACACTTCTTGTTTGGCCATCGTTACA
Organism: Phycodurus eques; assembly: GCF_024500275.1. Taxonomy (NCBI): domain Eukaryota; kingdom Metazoa; phylum Chordata; class Actinopteri; order Syngnathiformes; family Syngnathidae; genus Phycodurus; species Phycodurus eques. Next base: position 5,639,480 of record NC_084544.1, read on the forward strand.
TTCCAAGTGACAATCACAGAGTCCAGATCGCGGATGTCCTCGGTGTTCACCAAACACGCACCCATATTTTATCGTAAATACTGATTGGCCCTGACTACTTTCAGATCAGATTAGGGAGAAAACAAGACACTTGTCACATCTCACAGCCCAGGATAATCTCATAAGAGATGCTTGATAATCAGGGTTTTGATGACTTTGGTTGTCAAGGGAAAATGGGCTCTAAAACGACCAGATAATATTTTATGTGTGCCTGGTTTTAATAACAAGGTGGGTATGTATGAAGGGTGAACTAAAACAGAAGACCCATTCTAGGATTTTTAGTTGGGTAGAGTATTCAACTTTCCCTTTGTCCTTTCATGCTCTTGACAAAACCCAGTTGTCGACGTTATTTGGTAGGATCTTATATTTCAGTATGAGCACGTTGTTTCCTGTTTTGTGCACAGTATTCACAAAAAGTATATCACAGTCACAAGTTTGAGGGGATTCATCAGGATTGGTTTCAAAAACCAAGAGTCTACTTTGTTATTATTTGCAGAATTTGCACTCTCTGCGCTGGATTGAAGTTTTGAGTGAAAGAAGACAGGAATTAAGGGATGTATGGAATTGGTTTGCGCTGAGTGTCTGTGTGTTTGTCCAAGCGCCTTTCTGGCTCAGCCCACTTTGGCCATTCCCTTTCGACAGCTCTTGCGGACCGGTTTGGATATTTGATGAGTGTGTGTGTCGAGGCTGCAAAAATCAAACTACCCCCACCCTTCTCCCACTCCAGTTCATTGATTTCTGCCGTCACTCACTCTTGACATTTTGTAGCTTCTCACAACTCGCCTCTGCCTCACCTCTTCTATTTTTTTAACGTTCTCTCCCCTGCAACCAATGGGTCCACGCTGCAGTCCATCACTCCGCAGCCGCTTTATGGCGAAATGGACAAGGTGAGGGTCGAGATGAAGCCAGCAGGGAAATAGCTGAGTGAGCGGGGGATGTTGTTGCGGTGGAGTTCAAGGGTCAGCAATGATGGAGAGCTTGAGAGATGAGGGACGAGGTCACCGGAGAGCAGTCTAGATGGAGGTGAAGCAACAAAGAGAGTGTATAGGAAGAAAGGTGGGGTTGAGGGTGAGGTGACATGAAGGCCGTAGAAGGGGAGATAATTTAAGTGAGCCGGATGGTGACGAATGGTGGAGCAAAAGTGGCAGAGGGCTAGAAGCGCTCGTGGGTCACAACATGTGGTCACCGTTTACCCAGATAAGAATGGCATTCAATATAGAACAAACTCGCGCTAAATTACGATCCACTGACAAAATGCTCAACACGATAATATATATGTAATATCAATGAAAGACCGCTGTTTCGTGGAATATAGCATACAGTTGTGTGCCGTGTACCCCGTTTATTTTGCAACCCCCCTATTGTTTTGCAAGTTTCAGGTTTAGGTTACAAAGTTACAAAAGGGAGGTCGCAATTAACCGACATGGAAAGAACAATTTCAATAGTTTCCCAACAATTAATATGACTTAGTTATTTTTTCAAGAGGCCATCCATTGAAGGTTTGTACATTGTGCCAATACAAGTCATTTAAAATGAGGGTGAACTAACACCTAAAAAGACTACAGTATGTATCTGTCTTTCAAATGGCAGTTAACACCATTACTAATCGATTCAATGAACAAGTGAAGGTCGATTTTAAGGGAACAGTTAGGTTTAATGTAATTGCAAAACATTTTAACACAGATGGCAACTAAAGTGACCTTTCAAATGTTTTAACATTTTCATGTCATTTCTATTTCCTGTCTTTTATATTGTTTAGGTTTGGCTAAAAAGCTGCTGAGTAATATACTCATCTTTGATATACTCTTAAACAACGTTAGAATTCAATGTTTTCCAACCTTTATTGAGGCAAGGCATCTCATTTTGCATTAGAAAAATCTCACGGCACACCAGCTGCCACTGTTCGTCGCTGTGGGGAAACAAATATATATTTGTATTGAAATAATCTTTCTCGCAGCACCGCTGATGATGTGGCCCACTAGGTTGCCCGGCACCCTGGAATCATTGGGTGAGATGGAAATACTCTTGGCTCCTTTTGCCAAACTTGAGTATTACACCAAACACTGAAAGCCCTTTGATATTTAATACTTATGAACTGCTGTAGTGCTTTACTATAGACTACATAAGTGTTGTCATGGCATATAATGTGTCACATTATCGGTAGGCCATGTTGCCTTTGTCTCCACCTTGACCTTCTAGTAGGCACTCTTTTTTTTTAGACTCATTCCATATTCAGCGCAGCGATCCAGGTCAGTTCTAATTATCGGGGTCCAATTGGAATTGACTTTTCAATTTTTGACGGCGTAGTGGTGAAAATCACATTGTGGCACGTCTCCCCTCTCTCTCGTGGCGTGACTTAATATGCTCGATACATTCACCTCACTGCGCAAAGGCTTCACACGGCGCATTGTGACCGCATGTGTGATGTGAGGTGGAAAAAAGAGGCTATTTTTAGTGTTAGTATTATTAGTATTGTGGGCCTATTATTGTAAGTCCCTCTAAGGTCAGGCAGTGTGTGTTTATATGGTAAATAGCTGTGTGGGTCGTAAGAGCGCATGGGACCAAGTGCATGTGCGTGCACTAGCGCGTTAAAGATGTGGGAGTGGCCTGGGTCCTCGCTCCTCTGTCTTTGCTTGGGTCCGCAGTGCAGGAAAAGATTAGAGCGGAGACACTTCTTTTGAAGTTTGGCATTATAGAAAATGCAACGGGCGGGCGCGCGTGCAGCAACCTCTCCCTCTGACTTGTAAAGTGATGGAATATCAATGCATTCAAGCTGCAGTAATGTGAGCCCTCGCCATATTTTAACATTCATGTGGTTCGCATCACAAAAGAACACCCCTCTCAAGAATTCAATAGTTAAATGAGGGTAAGGTGATAAGAAAATAAACTCCTGATTGAGGTGTGAGAATTTGTGGCCCATTTAAAGACAGGGTTGGACTGCTCTAAGTATTTGTAAATGTGGTAAATAAGATGACTAATTGTCCACTCACAATGTACTCAGCTCTAATTAATGAAAGTGGCCTTAATAAGAGTCTGATGCAGAAATACCAAGAGGTCATTTTGGGGTAATATTTTAGTCTTGTTAAATGTCACTGTCACTTAGCAAGCTATGGCTCATTGCCTTCCCAAGACATTTTGAAAATAATAGTTTGGATTGAGAGAACACAATGTCATGTCACTGAAATAAAGACTGCAGCTGCAGCTTGGATGGGTTAAATGCAGTGACCAAACATCCAGTTTCTATTTGTGTAAGTGACAAAATGCAGTGGAACCTCTGAGGATACTAGTTGACCACCAGTTTGTTCAGATTCATCAGGTGTTTTTGTTGCTCCATAGTATTGGAATGTGAGTATAACTTACCTGTCCTGTCGGGTTGTACTGTATTTGTGTTACACGTTTATTTTAGTTTCGTTGATCTCTGATTGTAGGGTGCGTTTGGTGTGGCGATGTCCAGGTCATCTCCACTGTGTTAATGAACGGCTACGGATTTACTACTTGATTGATGTCACACTTGAAATATTGCATTTGTCTCTAAAATGTACTGTATTTTAATGCAACTGCAAAAAAAAAAAAAAGAGGGACTTATTTTCTGTGTACTGTGTATTTTGCATGAAAGTGTACTCAGGCAGACTGTTGACAGTCCATTTCAAGACCTCCAATCAATCTACATTCATGGACTTTGTCATGTGCCGGGCTGCTGTGAGCAGTGATCGGTCTTATTCTGTCATAGGGATCGTCGTCAAGTGACAGCCAATCTGGATTATGGATGATGACACGCAAGATGAGTGTGAGGGCATTCTATAGTAGTAGCCGCAGCCCAAAAGAACGAGAAGCAAAACTATATTGCAGTTGAATTGTTTTAATGTTTCTCAAGTTAAATTCTCTGGAGACATCCACGCAGCTTTTCCCTACTTGACCTAAAATTCCCTTCTGCTGCACCAAAACATTGTCAGGCTTCCTTATTTCCTCCCTCTGATAGCATGCGGTTAAGAGAAAAGGTGCTTGAATTAAACTTGGTGGGAGGGAAATGAGGGTAAAGGGGGAAGTTGTTTCAAAAAGTGTTTCACTCTTTACATTTTATTTAATTATGTCATTACTGTATGTTTTGATAAAGTACAATATTATAGAGTGTGACTTTTCTTACAAAAGTGTGTGTAGCTCATTGTCATGGAACTAATGAAACTCATATTTCAAGGCGCCACCGTATTGCGTTACCCAATTGAACAGCAGCGTAGTACGTATGTAGTCACTCACGACAAACTGGAGTTCAGCATGTGCAAGTGTTCCTAATGAAGTGTCCGATGAGTGTAGTCTGTATGTAATAAACTGGCTTAATGCGGTGCTGGCTTCCCCCGTGTTGGCTTTGTATCAGCCCCCAGCTGAACATTGTTACAGATCAATGCCATCGACACAAACGCAAGCACATGCACATACACAAGCACAAGTGCGCGCACACACACACACACACACACACGCACACAGTTGGGCTTGTTTACAGTTTAAACAGCAGGTGGCACAGATAACAACCACTTAATCCACAGCCATTTGGATGACTGAATGCAACACCCAAAACGAGTCTTTTCTTCTCTTCTTACAGCCGCTGCCAAAGAGGAGGGAATATTTTTTTATCGCAATCCATTTTGCGCAACTTTAAACTTCTTTGCCACTTACGACTATTGCGGTCATCACAATATTTAAAGTCACTTCACCCTGGACTGCACCGGAATCCACACTGTATTTGTGTTACTATGGACAGGTTTTGCTTTGGTTTTGTTTACCGCTGTTCTGGGTTAAATGTCAAGGTCAAATGTGCACTAAAACGACAGACGTCTAGCTTTAAGCGATACAGTTGGCTGATCCTCACTGTTATAAAGGATAGTTGCTTTGACTAATAGTGACCTACGCAGTTTTGCTCACACAACTTTGCATGTTTTCTTACATCCTTTGATCATTGCTATAGGATACCATCAAAAATGAAATCACCCGAATAATTCCTTAAGGGAGCCACTGGTGTAGTTGTAGTTGTATACTCGCTTGACTTTGGTGCAGGCATAGTGGGTTCACTTCTCACTCAGTGACCATGTGAATGTGAGTGTAAATGATCATCTGTCTGTCATCTGAGCCATTTTGTGTTTAATATCAACAAAAAAGTAATTGAGTAGTTTTCTGTATTTAAAGGGAGGGGGGGGTGGTAACAGCACATCACTGAAGCTAAAATGTACCACCTGCAATTAGTGGACAACTATCCAAAAGGAGATAAAGTTATTGTTGATGCAAGGGAACAAATTGTCTAAGTTACTGCCACCTCCATTTTTAATAAGAACGTCCTTGGAATTCCACACAGCTATCATAACAAAACTGTGGGATAAAATCAAACAGGAAGGAAATTTCACACAAATAAACAGACAAACTCATTAGGTAATGCCTTGAACCTTAAAAGTTTGACGAAGATTGGTTGGAAATAGTTGTGAGGCGTCGCAAAGGGACTACAACTACAGTGAAAAGATCAAAGTCCTGACTGAAAAGTAAGATGTGGACTACATTTTAAAAAAATGTTTTAAACGTAAATCAGGGGAGTACGATGCTCAAAGATGGCTGTGGAGTCCAAAGATGTGGCACATTCATTTGCACACTCAGGCAGAGATGGCTAAAGTTCTCACTTTGTACTTCAGTACACATTCAACTCCTTTACTTTGTTGTTACATTGTTGATGATAACAACTGAAAAAAACCTTATTTGTTTTTCAGATTAGCCAGAATTTTTGAGTTGAGAAGCTAGTGGTTTTAGACTGGCTCCATTCAACACAAGACATTCTTGTAGCCGATAACATCAATCAGTTCTCTTAATTAAAACCATTGTCGCTGTTTTTTCTCTGCCCTATAAGACCCCAAGATCTCAATCAATTAAGATCTCAACTGCGGTTGACTTTACCTTCTGCTCACCATCAAAGAAGCTGAAAAAATAAAGAGTAAGGAGTAGAAGATACATATGTCAGTGTTCAAGTACAAAGTCATCAGAAAAGTAAATACTCAGGTCGAAGCCAAGTACCTGAAAAATGGAAGAACAAATACTTCCCACTACTGCTCTGTGGACATGAGGCAACCCTGATCTGCCAAAATCGTCTTCTGTCCAAGCAGCTGTTCTTCTAGCGGCTAGCTTCAGCGCCAGCCTTTTTTCCACTTCCCGGTGCTACGAGCTGTGATGAAAGCCGCCTCTTGAGTTGGGCTTTGAAGAGCTTCCAGTGCCTCCTTCTCTGTCGCTTCACCGAGTTCAATAAAGACGACAAACGTCTGCGTTTTGCGAGCTATGCCGTCCTCACGACAGCTGCTGCTTTACAGCTTTGATGCCGGACAGATGTGCTTTGTTTTCTGTTCAGGCACTGCTTGCCAACCCAGCAGGACCACTTTCAAAACATGTTTTGGAGGGGGGGTCTGCTAATGTGGGTGGTGTATGCGTGCGCATGCGAGGGTGCATGCGCACGCAAAGGATTTATTGAAGAGGTATCCTCCCACCATCGGATTACTTATTTGTTGAATGACCTTTCCCTGTTTTCATCAGCGGCTTGTAATTAGAGAGAAGTGGGAAAACATACTGTCGGTGAGGGAGGAAGCGCTGTGACATATGAGAGGGGAAATTGAAGAAAATGGCGAGCAATGGAGCTTTAGTAAGGCGAGCGAGTGGTGAAGGTTCCACTAGTCACCATAGCAACCCCTTTTAGGACCCATCACCAATGCAATTAAAGTGGCTTTGATGCAGGCAGTATAAGGGCCTCAGATGATAAATAATGCCAAGAAAGAACGTATATCACAAATCGTACTGGCGAATGAATGAGCGGTCTCGTCAAAGATGCGGAATTGAAAGAATGGATTGCGACGAATGATGGCCAATGGTTTTACGTACAATACCTTATGCGAAGGGTGCTTTATTTCCTATAAATAATTATTATTATTATTTCCTTATCCGACCTTAGAATGCCATGAAGCAAGTTAGCAAGAGTCAGGGTTCAAAGGTTAGATTCACCTTGTATGTTTCTTTGGTGATCATCAGCAATTCATTTCATGATTCAGTGATTGATATACATGTCACTGACCATATTTAATTGTCAGTGGTTTACTTTAGTTAAAATTCACAGCTGGTGTTGTTTGTTTGTGTGTGTTTGTGTCACATGATGATGATAATGATGTCAAGCTCGCATTGAAGCGGTATAACGGAGCTGCAGCCACATGGACAGATATTTGATACGTTGCAGATTTTTATATTTGATACATTGCAGATTTGCATGACCCATATACAAATTGTACCACTTAAGAGTAAGAAATTCTGTCCCTTGAACCATGCAGTGTAAATCGTATAAAATTGTATTTCCTTTCCTTTCCAGTACATCTTTATTGCATCTTATACTCTCTTTTAGGTAGATAGTATCATAAACACTTTATGAATATAGTCTATAGTAATATATAATACAAATAACATCACTGCCATTGTTATGTGAGGCCAGACATGTTTTAGCTAAATTTTCGCCACTCCAAATTCAAGGTGCTTTATATCACATTTTTCCATATCTGAGGCATAAAATGTCCAACTCCTAATGTCCGTCATTGTATTACCCAAAAGGAAAAAGCTGCGTAACATCAAGAAGTACCTTGAAGTAATGGAATTCAAAGTACTTTTATTTGATTTTACGCTAAAGCAAGCACAATGACGGCATAAAGGCACAACGGTGCACTCTTTTCTAATGCTAAAACGGCAAAATAATTAATGGTGGTGTAAAATCGTCCACCCTGAGGAGACCTCCATTCTCTTTATACGCGTCATGCGGTGGCTCGACTGCACTTGCATCCATGTGGAAAATGTTAGGACAGGAAGCAATGAGGATATTTTTCATTGCACATCGAGGGCACGTTGATGACTTGTGTTGCACTCGTAGCGCTACTGAGTGTTTATAATGTAGCATTTGCACTCCACTGCCCTGATCCTGCAGCCCCCAAGGGCAATCGATTCCTGCTGTCTTTTCACATTTCTATCTTCTCCTTCCATACTCGTTAGACCTCTTAATGTCATCTTCTACTCATACTACATCTCTAATTCTAATAGTTCTCATTCATCTCGTCCTTTGTTAAATTTTCTCCCTCTGTGTTTCCGCTGGCTCTCTTGTCATGCTTCCCTACGTTATTATTTTTTACAGTATTCTCCATCGCTCTCCCTGCCGCACCGTATTGTGGCCTCATCCTCATCTTTTATCTTTCACTGCCCTTGTGTTTACACCCGCCGTCTGTCTAATCACCCAATCGTTTTCTTTCAGTCTTGCTGTTTTTCTTTCGCCTTGTCTCTTTTACTTATTCCCTTTCACCCTTATCCCTCTGTTTGCAGCGCCACTGCCAAGTGTTATCCCTTCCTCCACTTCTCTCCGTCTGTCTTTGTGCACCAGGTCCTGTCTTCAGCCCACAGCCTGGTCGACAAATAGATTACATCTCCAAAGACACATCGCACATCTTTATTTAACAAGCTACAGCTTTTTTTTTTTTAACCTTCTGCCTTTAGAGAGTTCACACAGAATTCAAAATGTGTCTTCTTATCATTTATGTGCGGTACAAAAAGTTTCAAATATGAAATCAAGATAGTGGCGTGGTTATCTGCAATAAAATATTCTACATTTTAAATGGGGAGGTGTCACACAATAAAATGTCAACATCAGTGTGGCATCATGCAATTTGGTTGGAACAAAAATGTGCAACGTGTTGATTTAGTTTGAATACAACATCAGCGGCATTCGACTTCTCGAGTTTCCACTTTATCGATTTGATTGGCTTCGGTTGCCAAATGTTTCCAAACTTGCCCTTTAGCTTTTCAACAGTGAAAGCCTGTCACACTTGGCCCACATTTCTGCTCGGGGATAAAGAAAAAAAGGGAAAAAAAGAAGGAGCTGTGAACTGTGACGCCAACAGCCAAAATATTTGGAGTTATTTCAATGAAACCATCTTTGATTAGCATCACACTGTATCAAACCATTTAGCAAGAAAGTGATTTCTTGAGACATGACCTAATAACCTTTCTTTGAGATTTCGGCACTCCAGTGAGTCATCCAGTAAAATGAAACATCAACTTTCACTTCTTTTCTTAACTGGGTAAAAGGGATACATCTGCCTTGTTTTTGTTTTTTTATTTTACCATTTATATTTGATTGCTGCACTTGATTATGCAGTGCACAGCGCATACTAAAAAGTCAGCCATGAGCATAATTTAAAATGAGAGCGAATCAAATGTGTTCCACTCACTCAGATTTAGACACCATTTGATACAGCAGCATAATATAATGGCATCTATAGTATGTGTAACAATTGTCCAATGTCAGACAGGTATTCATTTAACCTATCCTGTTTGCTTTAATATGTTTATTATTGTGATTTGCTGGTAGTGTACAACAACTGCACTGCTCACACGGGTGAACAAGAGAGTTTATGTGTACAACATCAGCAGGTCCACGCTGTCTCGTTTTCATTTAATTTTCCATTATTGAGCCACCTTTCCTGGTGTCCATTTGAATGCGTGTCTCTGCCTCTAATAGTATTCCATAATGTCGACAATAAGCTAACAGATATCATCTCGCGATGACAAATGCCCATATAATGCAGCAGAAATCTGCAAAAGAAAGTAAAAAAGATGGATGGTCATGCATTGTAAGGACACCCAATCGGGATAAGCAAGGCGAGTAAAAATATGGGAGGGCTTCTTTGTCGCCTTGGCTGAGATATGACCGCACACACACATATTGCTCAGAGTGTGACACATGTGGCCCGAGCAAGCAGGTGCTTCGGCCACAGAGTAAAAGAGAGTATGAAAAATTGATGTGGCCTACTTAGAGCAGCTGAGCAGAGACCGCGGAGGGAGAGAGGGCGCTACGCTGGAACGATATTAGATTTCGGAATCAAGCAAAACATATCTTTTCCTCCTTTGTGTATTACATCATATTGTGTGTTTGTGTGTGCGCGTGTGCGTGCGTGTGTGTCGGCCCTACCACATTCGCTGCAAATGAGCTAAAGTTGAACTGCTTTCGCCCGCAGCCCCGGCCCCTCGCAGCCAACTCAACACTCACCGCCACGCAGCTCTCATTAGCCCATCTAGCACTTTTTCAGCGCTGTTTAACCAAATGGCGCCCCTTTGGCTGCCCTCCTCCCATTAAAACGCAACGGGGGAGAGGAGCGCGGTCCCTGAAGGAGTCAGCACAATGTAAAGCGCTGCATGTTAATCAACGCTCCCAAACTCCACGCAGGGACAAGCGAAGGAAGCCTCGCCCCTTTAAGCCTGTTTACTCCGGGGAATATGTTCACGACTCAACAAGGATTTATTTATTAGGGGCTATTGTATGTTGCCGACCATATTAATTGCTGCATTCACGCTGTCCTCAGCAGTTGGTACACTACAAACATGCACGTTATATGGACAACAGTATTTGAGCACCTGGTCGTTACACCTACAGGGAGTGACAATTGTGCTTGACCATTGTGCATTTCTAACAGCATAATATCTACTTAATGTGGAATTGACTGGAAAACGTTTTGGGGGTGAAATGGGGAAGTCTCAAAATCATCTTACGGTGATATTGACTCAAGAACATTTGTGATTTTTGGACCTGATAGAGAGAATTGCCTGTTGGTTCATCCCAAAGGTGGGCGATGGGGTATAGGTGACACTTCAAGTTCTTTATGGGTGTTGCTTTGTGTACAGAAGCAGTCATGCTGGATCAGGAAAGAGCCATCACAAAACCTCCCTTTAACTCGAAAGCAAAGATTCTCACTAATTTACAAACCTCATGTCGGGACGCAAAATTGGTTCCAAGGTCAGTTTTTTTATGGGTCGCAGATCATCAGAGTAAAATGCTTTATGGCCATTTTATTGCTCATCAAACAGGGACTGCACTCATGTTCTTGGCAAAGGGCTTTTTAATTGATGTTTTTAGTAGTGAATGTCTCCTCTATCGTTTGATTCTATTTTATAGGTTGTGGTCACAGAAAGTAACCAAATGTTCAAATGCGGCTTTGAAAAAAGTGTACACATCCTTATATTGATACAGAAATTATTTGGAATTTAAAATATGATCCTGCATGGCAGCGATGTCTATAACTTCAAGTAAACTTCTTTTACACTTTCATTTTACTTTAATTTCTTATTTATGAGTGCTGCTGTTAAGTGTTGAACCTTGAAGCCCCATGCAAAAACACCTTCATGTTGAACCATCATCCGGATTTATAACAGCATAGTCTCTGTGACCCCATATTAGCAGTGAAGACAATTAATAAGACTCTGCATCTTTTTGCACAATTGTTTTTTGACAATGTCTTTATGTCTCCAAGGTGTTCTGTAAATTGACTGTCTGTTGTACTAGAGCGGCTCCAACTACCGGAGACAAATTCCTTGTGTGTTTTGAACGTACTTGGCAAATAAAGATGATTCTGATTCTGATTCTGATTAAAGAGAACTGCTGACAGATGGTGTTAACTACAAGTAGAAGATGTGACCTTTAAAAGTTGTTATTATGGCAAATGAGCAGGAGGTGTTTTTGGATGTTGACTGCTACTACCTGGAGAAATAATGACAATTAGGATGGCAAAGTTCTATTTTTTCCCTTTAAGGGAAGACATATGCAGTGTGTTACATTTTGTATTTATTATTATATTATTTGATTATTAACTCATTCACTGCCACCCTTCCCAGTTAACATGGATATTTGACCTCTAAAGCCGTCAATGGCAGTGAATGTGTTAATATGACAACTTTTGTTTCATTTTATATCTATTTTTTTTTTCATTGCATGTGAATTGTTAGGAGTGCCGTGGAAAACAGACTCATTAACACGTTGGTCCTTCTCAAGAAATATTTCAACCTTGATTGTGAAACTCTCAACCAATCAAGCGCCAGCATGTCAGAATCTAATAACAAGAGGGATCACTTGTACATTTTTTACCCCCATCTCTGCTCAACTAATGTCTTTTATATGTGCCCCCCTGTGGAAGAAAAGTTAATTTTGACATGAGGCACAAGTCTAACAGATGGAGGTGTAGCTTGCATGCGAGTCCAGTGATGTGGATTCAAGCTCCCTAATGAAGGCCAACACACGCACACACACATAAACACACATTCACACACGCACACACATTCTGTACACATCACGTCTCCTAATATTTCTCCTTTCAGTCTCCAGTTTTATCTCTTTTAGCAATCCAAAATAGATATTGATAAATATACGCATCTTCTTAAAACGGCAAGTTTTATAGCTAAAATGTTTACAAATTTTAAACATTTTAGCTACAAAACATCAATAACACAGAAGTTAACACAGTTAATCCCCCTCCAAGTCTTTCCCTTTTTTCCCCAAGATCCTGTCCTCTCCCTGACTGCCCATTTAAGGATTTAAAAAGAGCTTCTTCAAGGCATGGAGGAAATAATCCACTGTTTCCGTAATCCTGCGTGTATGGATGCATTCAAACCATCAGCACACATTTGCACATATTCAAATCAGTATGCAGTCACTCACACACGCATTCACTTATTCAGACATTTAAATATGCTGCAGGGTTTCCTGGCAAGTGCCCAAATGATCTTCCCATTATGCGATAGCCAACACTGTTCTTTATTATGATACTTTTGAGATACTTACATGTGGTTTTGTATGCATGACTAAACCATTGACAAAACATTACAATGAAATTTGTCAATCAAATGTCACAAAAAACACTTCGACCTTGCGTAAAAACTTCCTCCGACACTCTTTTCCGGCCTACATAAGGTTGAGGATGAGCCGTGAGGCATTAAATGTAGTTTTGTTTCGTTCCCGCCTGTCAACTGACATAGCTTCATGGCTAATATTTGCTAGGATGACAACAAACAGCTCAATATGCTTTAAAGTGACTCCAGAGTGGCTTAAAGGCAAGGACAAAAGGTATTAAAAGTTGTCTTGTCGGTCTCTGTTACCATGGTGCATGAATGGAGGGGACAGTCTGCTGGTGAGTTTATAACATTTAAGGCTAATACCATTTCTGAAAAAAGTGAAGCTTTAGGACACCAAACAACAAGCAAGCAACACACTTAAACGTTGTCATTTAATCGGCCATCTTGGTAATCTTTTCTCTCGTTCACAACGTCTCCTTGTGATAGTCAAGTGTCAGGATTTGCCCGCAAAAGTGCAAAGTTCAAGTGAGAAAGGTGCATTCAGACGTTCATGCAGGTGCAAGAACACGGCGTGCATTTTGGGGTTTTCATTTCACACTTGAAGTCACAATCAGGAGACGGTTGCAGCTTGGCGGTTTAAAGGCAAGAGAAACCAAAGAAAACAATGACACAACATGCAGAATAGGACCACCAGGAATAAAACAAGAGTGAACTGAAACTGTGGAGTGAAATAGGCTCATTAGATCAGATGAACAATAACAAAACAAACAAAAAAAATCATAAATGAAAACTGGACTGTGAAAGTTTGCACTAAATAAATTGAACACATTTATTTTTCTTGTTAACGAGTTGCATGCAGTTTTTGTGTAAGCATAACAACTGGTATCTTTTGTTTAATCAATAAACTATAATTGTCTGGCAGAAAGACATGAATTGAAGTCAGTTTAATTTTTCCTATTTAGTACAATCAGTTTCCGGCATATCAGTCTATGACAGTCCGTAAATAACTTATTTAGATGAATTAAATGTAGACTATGTGGCTATGCAGAATAAAATGAAAGAAATATTATAAAGGACTGAGAGTGTAATGTAAAAAATAGTGAAAATATATATATATCGTGCTCAAATGCTTGTTTAGTCTCTAAATTCTTAGGAGTACATGACTAATTTGCAGTGACAAACATCAATTAAAGAAATGTGACATGTATCACATTGGTTGCTTGTTGTATAACCACAGATACCTAAATTAGCTTCAATCAAATATGAGTCAAATGAATGGTAATTTGGGGATGATACTTTGGAAGGTTAGAAAAAGAAATAATTGGCCAACTGTGACTTGTAATCGTTACAAAGCCATAGATGACTTTTCTTTGTAGTTTCTCTCTATCACAGTTGAAAGACACCGCCCAATCTTCTACTGTTATCAAGTGCTACCGTTGGACTTGTCTCTAAGGTGATGGCTATTTCTACTCTTGCTACGCAGGTGTGATCCATTTCCTAACACTGTTACACCTATCAAATCCTGGCAAAACCAAGCACTTGCTTCTTGATAAGCCTAAATCCTGAAAGGTCCAGAATTTAGTCGCACATTACACAAGAGAATTAATTTGTTATTCATTGGTTGAACCGCAAAATGTGTTCAGTATTCCGGCCTAGTTTGCATGTATTTTTTGTGTGCGTGTGCGTGTGTGTGTGTGTGTGTAGGAGCATTTCTATGCAGGCGCAAAAAGGGCAGCAAGTCTCCCTGAAGGAAAGACCTCATTCCAAGGCCTTGCCTGTTGATATTACTGCTACAAATCAGGGCTGCCCACTGCTGAGTGGAGCAAATAGTATGCACTCACACACAATCACATCCGCACACACTCGCAGACTCGACTGGACAAGGGAATTATGACCAATCTGCCCCGATACTGCTCCCCTCCCACTTTAAACTACACTGCGCTCAGCTTATTGAGAAGGTGCATGATATGCTGATGCATGGACGTGCTCACGCCCTGATCCGCGTACAATACATGTTTGGGACTCGTTTGGGTCCACATACAGTTGTGAAAACAGATTTGAGCAACTACAGACACCAATAATTGGAACCATAATTGAATGCAGTACCATTCATCATTTGCTTCTAATTATACAGGACCAAGATGTCCCCAAAGAATAGTAAATATATATTGTTGTTCAACTGTTTCTCCACTGTATTTATAACTCCAGTATTGTAAACTATTTTAGACTTCAAAAAAAGGCCGCCAAAATATCTTTCATATACAGTAAATGGAACATTGAGAAAAGTTGCTGCAAAACCTTTCTTCTACTGCATTTATTGGAGATGAATACATTTCCCAGTTTTCTTCAAATTTAACAAGATTGGTATACTGTATCTGATGAATAACCATATAAATTTTCATTGGTATCAAACATAAGGTGGCTAACGCACTGCGCATTAGATTTGTGAGCTGTGCAGTCTCAAATCTTCAAATCTTCGTTTCAGTGACTGTACCAGAGAAAGAAGTTTTTATTTCTTTTTGGAATCTACTTTTCACTACTCATCCCACTGGTGGACCACAAAGGGCTCAAACTATTGTAGTTAGATCTTTGTTATCACCATCCTTCTGTTGTACAGGCGCAGTTATGTCCATCACATGTACTTCACACAAAGTTGGACACCCAAGATGAACAAAACAATAATCAAAATAAAATGAACTTTTTTCTCCTTTTGTAATGGTGTCGCTGTCAGGCAGGATTCTCCCATCTCCAAAATCTTTTTTTTTCTTCTTAGGAAATCAAACATTTCAGTATAAAGTTAGTATTAAAACACATTAAAACAGACACAAAGGAAACATACAACAATTATGAATGACATAATGGAAATAAAAGTAAAATAAAAGCAAAGAGAAAGCAAAATAAACAAGAACATTCTGTGCAGCCCTGAGGTACTCCAGCAGGCTGTTCCGAAAACGAAGGCCATAAAACTCAAACGCTGCCTCGCCGTGAGCGCTGATTATTATGATATGGGTCCATATTTTCATTTGTCAGGCAAGTGGTCATTTAGGGATACACCAATGTCTTCTGTCTTATTGTTTTGCAGGAAGGGAGTATTATGTCCCTACACTTAAATGAAAGTAATACTCTGCTATTTTTCTCAGCCTCTATTGCTTTTGCTCATATTCCTGTCTTTCTTTTTACCTATGGTTAATTCACCACTACATGTATTCACATACAGACACAGATACATAAACCCTTGTGTTCTCTGTCCTCATTCAACATTTTTTAATTGTTATGCACGCCTTGTAGTGTTTTGCTTATGGCCACTTCCCACAGTTTAATAAAGGCATCATTTTATACAGAATAATTCATCCGCTGAAACAGCATCATTGCCGGATTGTTGACAGAAGCCTGTGATACCGTCATAGGAGCGTGTTCATTACATTTAATGAATACGTTATTACTACTTTTCGATTCGGTGTGGCGTGTGTTTGATGGATTCAAAAGAAGCGATCCAGAGTTGAGCGCATCAAAAGGAAGGGAGCCGGCAATGCTGACCCGAGAGGCGCTCGCGGGGTCAACTCTGACCTTTGTCTGCCTCATGCTCCAAGCAGGCTTTGAGCCATGGAGATGGTGCAGGGCTTTGGCGCGCTTCTTAGAATTTATTTGGTTAAGGAGCCATTCATTTGAATTAGCCAATGAATAGACCTGGTTGAATTGGATGGATACTTGGCCGAGTGTACGGATTGGATGGAGGAGCATGGTGTCCTTTAGAAGGAGAGCCAAGTTGATGCACTACTTAGTGTAAAAACAAAAACAAAAACAGTAGGTGTAAGGAAAGTTTTTTTTTTTTTTTTTTTTTTTAAATATCTATATGAAAATGATGAATCACAAAATGCTCACACAGTGATTTTCAATAAATGTTCATCTATATAAGATATGGAAGCAATTATTCTTTTATTTGAAAAACCAAACTAACATGTCCGGAAATGTATACTTCTGTCAAATCTTATCAGATAACGAAGTTTGATGTGCTTGTTTAGGATCTATTAGTTGTGTTAGCTTGGATCCAAAGGAAAAGCTAAATGTGAATAAAACTCATTGTAGCTGATCATTGCCTTGGGGGAGGTCTGCATGGCTGCTGCAATTTTTGTTTTGTTTTGGTTCAGTTTTTAATTACTGGAGCACACGTTTATAGCTTGGAATTCAGGTTTAAATTATGTTCAGAATAGCTATCAGAAGCACAATTAACAATCACTTCATGATGTGGAACTGCTGAGTTTAATGAAGGAGGAGCGGAAATAGGAGAGAAGGCCAAAGGCAGAGCTGGAGAGGCTGAAGATGAACGGCAAGACAAACAGATGGTTTCGG
The DNA here is from genome assembly GCF_024500275.1 of Phycodurus eques. Classification (NCBI taxonomy): domain Eukaryota; kingdom Metazoa; phylum Chordata; class Actinopteri; order Syngnathiformes; family Syngnathidae; genus Phycodurus; species Phycodurus eques. Next base: position 5,656,535 of record NC_084544.1, read on the forward strand.
CTTTTTTGTTCCAGGCACTCCATATTCACAGAAATCACTGTGTGAGGATGAAGCGGGACGATGTAGATGATGAGTTGAAGCGCTGAATCCACATCTGCGTATACGTTTCAAAAATACACCAAGAAGTACATGGGAGAGGACAAATGAAGAAAGACATCATCAACAGGCATCATGTCAGCGAATATATAGCGACTGCCTTACATTCTGTCATTGGTTCGATTTGGAAGATAAATTCTTGTCAGAGGTTTGCTAGGCATAGTCCTCTTGAAACTTCCTGGTTTCTTTTCTTTCTTTTTTTTTTTTTTTTTTTTACACACCGTGGGCTCTTCCTCAACAAGTAGAAATAAGCGACTGGCCACAACACACACTCGCCGGGACTCGATCCAGCAGAATGAATGGGCCTGGTCCACATACTGTACACGACACAGACCCAAAAACAAAAAAATAGGGTGTATAAACTGTCCTATAATTCCTGACCCTTGGCGTATTTTGATAAAAGTTGTCATTGTTATTGTGACAACTGGGAAGTGTTTTAAATTGTGAAAAAAAGCACCTCTGCTAAAAAAAAATGTCGCACATTATAGAAAACAGGGCGGCACGGTGGCCGACTGGTTAGAGCGTCAGCCTCACAGTTCTGAGGACCCGGGTTCAATCCCCGGCCCCGCCTGTGTGGAGTTTGCATGTTCTCCCCGTGCCTGCGTGGGTTTTCTCCGGGCACTCCGGTTTCCTCCCACATCCCAAAAACATGCATTAATTGGAGACTCTAAATTGCCCGTGGGCATGACTGTGAGTGCGAATGGTTGTTTGTTTCTATGTGCCCTGTGATTGGCTGGCAACCAGTTCAGGGTGTACCCCGCCTCCTGCCCGATGACAGCTGGGATAGGCTGCAGCACGCCCGCGACCCTAGTGAGGAGAAGCGGCTCAGAAAATGGATGGATGGATGGATATAGCAAACAGTTCAAACAAAAACATCACTAGCCTGAAGTCCTACAGTGGAGTAGACGTAAGTGGACCTCATTGACATCCTATTTCCCCTTGTGGCACTTCGCGTACACACTGATACACTGGCAGGTTAAACGGATAGTGAATGATGGATGTGCGTGAGGCTTTGTAGTTCGGCCATCTGTTCCAACCTGAGAGACAGCGGAAGATTCTTGTTCAGTTCAGCAAGCTCGGAGTCCATCACGCCGTTTGAATACAGTTGACGCGTGCACGGGATTTGTGTCTGCAGAGGCGAGTGTCGACTTTATTAACGCGAGTGCCTCATGACCTCCACTGAGATGATCTTCATTCCCAGTATTCTAATGAATGATGAGTGATAGCTGCTTTAGTCCAAAGCTCGAAATGAACCCATCCATCCATTTTCTGAGCCGCTTCTCCTCACTAGGGTCGCGGGGGTGCTGGAGCCTATCCCAGCCATCATCGGGCAGGAGGCGGGGTACACCCTGAACTGGTTGCCAGCCAATCGCAGGGCACATACAAACAAACAACCATTCGCACTCACATCCCTTTTTTTTTTTCTTTCTTCAGCGCGCCGCATTTTTAATAGCGTGCACTTTGTCACTCCAATGTGCTTTAATTGCTGCGCTCTATTTCTACAAACGGGCAGCTCGATGCTTACCATAGCCACTCAAAAGACATTTGAGGGCACACTTTTACCTCACTTGTGCAGCTCCAGTGAGAGGAATGACTGCACTTGCTTTGTGTGCCTGAGGGAATGTGACGCACTGATGAGGAGGGTAATGCATGCTGGGATTTTGCATGAGTAGATGGGAAATCTTGTTTTTTTTTTTTGTTTGTTTTTTCTTTTATCCCGTTGGTTCTGCCTTGTTGGGCACCTGTAAATGGCCCCTAATTCGGAAAAAGATGTGTTCCAAACATATGATGCCATCTTAGCTCACCCATCCACTCATCTTTCCTGCTGAAGATGTCCAGAAGGTTAACAGAGGAGTGTTATGCAGCAAGCAGCTTTGCCCTTTACGACAAAGAATTGGTGCCAATTAGACTATGAGTATGGCAATGGATGGATCTAAAAGTGTGTGTGTGTGTGTGTGTGTGTGTGTGTGTGTGTGTGTGTGTATGTCTCGCAGCCTCTGTCACGCCAGGCGTCTCACACACGGCCTGGAAATGTCAGCTATTCATCTTGTGAGGATACATATTCAAATATTTGCCCATATTACCGCTTCCTGCTCCTCCTCGTTCTCGTGGCTCGCAAACTATTTGTTTTGTGTCACACTACATCCCGAACGTTTCGCATCGCAGAGTTCAGTCAGCTTAAAAAAAATGTTTTAAAAATGTCACAGCCGTTTTGTATATTTTCCCAACACAAGATGGAAAATTACTCCAAGCATTTAATGGAAGATTTTTTTGGCTCGTTACGACTGCTGAGGCAGTGGACCTTCATTGCTGGTGTTATTAATAACCCTTTTCATGTTGTTATTATGCATCGCTGCTGCCTCACATCATTTAGAGCTTTATGATTGTTGTCTCCTGGATCATCACATCGGAAATGTGGATCATAAAATGTAATATTAATAACTCATCTATTACCGAAATTACAATGTTTGATTGTGAACTTTCACTTTTCAATCTTGAATATACTACTTATTGGCTCGTAAGCATGTTGCATTTCTCCACCCTTGAACATAATGCGTGCATGTTATAATCTCTGAAGCCCAACACGTTTTTCATGGCTCTAAAATAGCCAATGAAAAATAGTCTGATCTCTAGACTTCATATGAGAGACCAAAAAGAAGCAATCTTTGACGTGTTTTGGTTGGATTTTTATTTTTTTTTGCTTGAGTCCATTATTCCAGCATGATGTCTGATCTTATGTGAAAAATACCCAAAGTGGCAAGAAGGTCACTTCAAGCAGAGAACTGGCTCACTGCATTACAGTTCCCGATGTTCAGGGGCACCTTTATAAATACTAACAAATCCATGCTGGTTGAATGATCCTGATATCTCCTTTTGAAATAGTGTCACGCTGCTACCTGAATGCAGAACTCTGGAGTAGGATTTACCTCTCAGCTTGGTTTTAGATTTTTCTAAGTGAACAGTGACAGGATACAGTGGCACAACAAAGAAGGACTTTTGAGATTTGGGGATATAATTTATCTCCTCGGTTGAATGAAACATTTGACTCAGGCTTAGGCTTGCACCTTTATGACATAAAAGTATGCTCAGATGGACAGACAGACAGATTTTTTTTTTTTTCAAAAGATAAAATAGAAGTGCCAGAGGTGATTTTACAACCCAAAAGGGTTAACTATGAGGCAGACGTGCAAACCACATGCTCCACAACGATGCGACAATAGCAATGAGCCGAGAAATATGCATATCTGAAATGTGGAGCGTAGGTTCTTTAAATCAACATCAATATAATATAAAATCACGACTATTCAGTTTGTATGCCTGTTGCTGATACGTGTATTTTGTAAGGCATGTAGTGCCCACAGGCAGAATTGAGACTCAGGTCAACACTTCACTCCACTCTGAATTCATCCTCACATCAGAAATATAAAGGAAGACTCTTAACCAATTGCATAAAAGAGAACGAATATCCTCCAAATCACGTTCAGTTTATGATATAAGCTGCAGGCTGTGCTGTCGTGCAACAGTCAGGGCTGGAAATGTAACTATACTCTTATAATGTGAGCTGCACTTTAGCTGTTAGAACACTGCATAGTAAATTTTCTGCGGTTTGCAGAACTTGCCCTTGCGCAACTCCCGCTGCATGAAATAATAATGCAACACAGAGACGAGAGGTCTGAACTCATGACCTCATGCCTCATATTGAGCCATGTTACTATACACTATTCGGCTTGCTGTGCAATGGACATGTTTTTGACCGACGGGGATGCATGTTTGTGCTCGCATAATGTAAGGATGTGCGTGCGATGACGTTGTCATGCAAAATGCATGTCGCTAAGAAGCGAGCGAGGGGATGGCGGCGAAGCAAAAGCGCTGTGATGTTATGCAAGGCTGGATCCAGTGCGACGTCGAGAGTACATTAAGATTAAGGGCTGCTCTGTCATTTTTAGTCAACTATTTCTAAGTTGTTTTGCTAGCTAAATTTTAAAGGAGCTGCACACGTGGACACAGTGGACAGAGATCAGCTCTGACAGCTCCCTTTTTACCCTTATTTTAGCAAAACATATATTTTGTATTTATTTGTTTGGAGGATGATTCAATCCCAAACAGAAACTCTTACATGTGCAAACTCGATATATAAAGTCTACACACCCCTGTTCAAATGGCAACTTTTTGTGATGTCAAAAAACGTAGACCAAGATAAACTATTTCAAAACTTATACCTTCATTAATACGACCTAAAATCTGTACTTTACATTTTAGAGAGGGGAAGTAAAAATAAACAACTGAAATAATGCGGTTGCACAAGTGTGCACACCCACTTATAACTGGGACGTGGCTGTGTTTGGAATTAACCAATTAACATTGAAACTCATTTTAAATGGTAGTCAGCACACACTTGCCACCATTTATAGTGCCTCTGATTTACCCCAAATAAAGGTCGGCTGTTTTAGTAGGCTTTTCCTGACATATTCTTTTTTGCTTTCTAGCAGAAGCCTGAAGGTAACACATAACACATTTTCCCATTTGTTCTGGAGATTTTGTTTTTGTCTAATAAAAGTAAGGTTGAACCTTTTGGCCATAATTCCAAAATACAACACCATTCATCACCAAAAGAAAACAATAGCTACAGTGTAGCTTGGTGGCGGCTGCCTCATTCTTAGTCATGGTGGAGGGAATTATGAATTGTTCCAAATACCAATCAGTGTTAGCACAAAACCCTCAGGGTTCTGCGAGAAAGAAAAAACTTATGTCAGGAAAAGTTTCCTCGAACAGCTGAAATGCATTTGGTGTTCATCGAAGCCACTTCAAATAACTCCCATTTAACATGAGTTTCTGTTAAATACTCAGCTGTTTCCTTGTGGTGTCTTACCTCTGAACAACCACTCAATTGCATTTCACAGTTCTAATTTAACACAAATCGACTTGTTCGGAGTGTAAATGACATGCCTGATCGAAGCTTTCGAAATGTCATGTATGCCATTTTCCATGAGGAAGAAGAAAAAGCCAGACACCTTCTCGATGTTAAGGCTGACAGAAGTACAACTTCTAAAGTCAAACTCTTCTGAGGTCATACACTTCGGAATTAGACCCAAATTTTCAGATTATTAGAAAAAAAAAAAGCCTCAGAAGAAGGAAGAGTCGTATTAAGGGGTGAATGAAGAAGAAGTTTTAAACGTACTGCTGATCCTCCCTGTAGTCATTATAGCCTGCTAGTACTGTACGATAACCTGTCTGGTGGACAAATTCAGAAAAGCAAGATTGAACCATTGACTCATTCCATCTTTATTAAGTACATAAAATGCAGTCAAACTTGCAGCCAATAGTGTTGAAGCATGCCCACGGTCTCTGAATGACACCAGCAAAACAGCCACCGCTTTGACCATCTCATATCCGCCCATTGGTAATGTGATATTTGAAGCTACATTGTCATTTTCCGTAATAGAAAGCTCCCAACCAGCCCATCGATTGATTCCATCTATTGATTCCTGTGAGGCAGTGACACTGTGCAGCCCTTCTTAATGGGGAGAATACCTTTCCTTTTCATTGCAAGTGCAAGTCTTAATGCACCGAGGTGGATTCCATTCGATCAGAGCGGCTCCATAACAGCGAGAGCTTCACAGACCAAATTCTCCGCTAATCCCTGTTTTGCTTGAGGGCTACAAGCGGAAGCGAGGTGGCATAGTGCAGTGGTGCCACATCTCAGGAGGGGAGTAAATGAGAGTGTCGGTTTTTGTTTTTTTTGTTTGTTTCTTGTATTATTCGCTTCTTTTGCTCGAATGACAATGTGCAGTTATGCAAGACAAAACATTTTGTGTGCCCTATAAACTCACTTGTAATCTTAGCATTGGAAAAACGCAAGGGCATGCGACCACACACACGTGTACAAAAGCACATGAGCAAGCACGCTAATTACAATACCTGCATATGTAATGCAATTTGCATGCTATTTGTGGCTTTTACAGTAGATTTACAATATATGTGTTATCATGGCACAGTGTGTAATTGACGTGCACTTTGTCCCTATGAAATGAAAATAAGAGTGTTCTTAAGAACCCTGGCAAATTTGAATGGTTAAAAAAAATTGCCAATATTGTGAAAAATCTAACTGCTCTCCCTGCTCTCAAATGTTGTGGGCGGGTCCGGTGAATGCGCAGAACCACGCCCCGCTCAACTGTCAATCAAATACCACTATTAAAACCTGGAAAAATGGACGCTCGGATAGCACATTTCTTACGCCTACACATAACTACATGTTTGTATCTGCAAAAATATATCCACTTCAAGCCTCAAGTGGCTGCAGTACAACAACTGGGTTGTTAAGTGGCTTTTCCACGCCGTAACAATGAGGCGCTCTAAAGCAGCCACACCAGCCCGAACCCCCGATCCACATGCTGGCTGTCACATTACGCTTTTTTGCCCCCCTCATTCTTCCGCCTTCACTCCATGCACGCACTTAAGGCCAACAACAAGGCACGCGAAAGGGGCCGGAAGCCCCACACGCTGGCTGTCACGTCAGACTTGTTTTTTCCCCCGCTTCTCGCTGTTCCGCTTTTCTCTCTGACGTGTGCACGCTGAAAATGAGGCGCTCTAAAGCACCCGCGCAGACTATCTGAAGGCAAGATGCATATTCTGGTTGTAGGCATAGCTAATTAGCTAACTGCACATCGCAAATGGATAATCGTGGAGGCAAATGAAAAATCAGGAAAACTGAAATGGAAAAAATGTATTTAGAAATAAATGTCTGAGTTCATTTTAAAGGGAATTAAAGGTGTGGGGGGGGGGTAACTAAAATACATGAAATACATTTTAAAGGGAAAAAAAGATGAGAGCACTTGTAGTTTGTGCGGAGGTCATCAGGAGAGTCGGCATTGTCACACAGAATACCTTAATCATCTCTCTAATGATGCGTTCGCCCCCACAGCAGCCTAATGTTGACGAATCACCACAGGCACACCCACACGTGACACACACACACACACGACGGCATTTAGAAGCCAATTAACAAGAGGGATGGATAAGGATGAGAGAAAGAGTCCAAAACACGACATTCCTCCTTGTCAAAACTCAAAACTGTTGCTTTGCTTTGCACTTTGTCTCCTAATTAGTGTCCAGCCATCGCTCACTTTCTTTGTTTTTCCTCTGGCTTGTGTGCCTGTAGGTACGTTTTAACATTTACACAGACTCCCTGGAAAACGAAACATTTTGTCTTGGTAATTGGTGTTTGGGAAATGGCAATCCAAATGCAGCAACTTTATCAAAGTGATAAAATCTCATGAAAAATGTCTCTTCATTTTGTTGTTGTTTTTTTTTGCGTGTTTGCTGGACTAAATATCGATGCAGCTTATGGAGGTTGTATCAATGGTTGTCCACGTGTACTTTGAATACAAAGCAAGTTTGACAGCTGTGGCCTACACAGAGAACACAGTGGTTTTCACAACCAACTTTTATTCGAGCCAATCTTAAGTAGTGAGCGTCAGTCTGTACATGCAACACAATTAACTCCCTTTGATGTGTCTGTGTCCATTTGGTTTGCCTAGTTCCTGCCTTCAAGGTCAGCGGAACATTTGCTATTGCACAACATCCGAACAAGAGATGGCACTGAGTTCAGGCCTCTGCCAAGGCCAAACAATAATGTCATAGTAGAGAAGGAAAAGTGGCCAAGTCCTTTTAAAACTAATGTGTATCATTGGATGGGCACTGTTTGACAGTGTCCTCAAACAGAATCTGACCACAAAGGATGTGCATTCCTCTCAATGGCTGAATTTCAAGCTTTGTAGCGAACCTTGTTAAAATTTGCATATTAGCCGGTGCACCCCATTGTGAGCTTTAAAAATACGGTTGTCACGGTGAATCGGAAAGTCGCTCTGAAGCCGTTGTACGTTTGCGGATATATTGAACTCCAGTGCTGTAAAACCGAGAAGGGACTCTGAAACAGCTGAATCTCTTTGGTGAAACAAAATCCACTTTTCACCCGCTTGCGAAGCCTTCAAATCAAGTGGCTTGTTCGCTGAAAATAGTAAAAAAAAAAAAAAAAGAAAGAAAACTCCAAATAACTTAAAAGCCATCTGAATATGTTTGCACGTCGTGCTTCTTACTGGTGCAAATTAGGCAGCCATAAAGGTCTCATTTGTTCTCTTTTAAACACACATTGGAGAGTATTTTGAAAAGGTACTTTGTGGGGGAGAAAATATAAATGCGCTTGAGTGACAGTGAATATTGCAGGTGCAAACACAGTCAACTGGTAAAAATAAAATCATGAAGACTGACTCACTTAAATGAGCTGAAGCAACAGCAAGGTACATTTTGGAATTTGTTTCTAGCCCAGCCTTTCTCCAGACTGACAAAATTATTAAAAAGCGTTTCTTTGGACAGGATGTCTTGAAATGAGCACTGTTCTTTTTTTTTTTTTTTTTTTTTTTTTTTTTTATGGGGGTGTGGTTAGCACGTCTGCCTCACAGTTTCTGGGGTTTGGGGCTCACTTTAATTTGGAGTCAGCCAGTCCTCCCTCAAACATCTCCAGTTGGTTCAAAATGCCGGAGCTTGTCTCTTAACTGCAACACGTAAGAGGGAGCACATCACTGCTATTCTGGCCTTCCGCCACTGGCTGCAGGTCAGCTGACCAGCTGCTGTGGTGATGGAACGACCTCCCAGTGCACATTAGACAAGTACCCTCACTATTCATTTTTAAAACCTGCCTTAAAACCCATTTGTATTCCTTGGCTTTAAACACAGCTTAAGACTCTGCCCTTGCTTTAGTGTTTTTTTTTATTTTTTTTATAGTTTTTAACTTTTTTATTGATTTGTTTCTAATTGTGGTGTTTAACTGTCTACTGTTCGATTTGTATATATTTGGCTGCTTTTAAAGTGCCCTATAAATAAGATTGAGTTTGAATCTTGGCAGTACCATAAAATAGAATGGATGGAGGCTTGGTTTTAAGGGCTCATTACTACATAGTGTTACTTTCAGCAAAATGAATCAGTTCAAGTGCATTGAAGCTGATGAGCAACTGTCATTCGCACCCAAAGTTAACATGCAAAGACGAAGTGCTGTTTGAAAGGTGAAAGCAAATGAACAGAAAATTGATGAAATTGGCTGTCATTGCTGCGCTGCGATTGACCTTGAGTGAAGGCCGATGACGTGGTCTCGAATGACGCCTTAAACCTTCACTCTAAACCTGGTGTCACATTACCAATAGTCTGCCTCTAATGGACATCCTCTTCATTACCTTGAGACAGTCTGAGATGACCTCATTGTTTGAACTTAAACACACAATCGCATTTACGCACACATACACACATTCACACAAGGGGGTAAAAATAGTATGGATCACTCAGTTTCTGATCAGTGCTCAGCAAGTATGTTTGTCTAATGATCTGTAGTGCATTAGCAAGCAAGGGATTTGGGGGTGAAAGGATGCAGGCGTTAAATTCAGAGGCTCACACAAACACAGAGTTTTGAATTTTCTAACACCCACGCACAGGAAAATCTTTCACAGGTCGCACCGCGAGCAGTGACAACGCTACTGATTGTACGTGTGTGCTCTGTGGTATCAGTGGGACTTCTGGATTGAACAGCGGTGGTGGAGGAATTAATCATCAGTTTAGTTGTTCTTCAAGTCACCCGCTTGTTAATAGCGACCTAGCAATGTTTTACGTGTCTGTAAATTGGTTTTGTCATGATGTGCCTTTAGGGCGAAATGAATATGTAAAGTGCCCAGCATAATTGGTGGAAGATTTCGATTTGTGGATTTAATGAAATAAAGAGGATCAGTGAAAGGTGTTTTCATGTGTTGGATAGGAATTCCTGGCTATACATAAAACACAAAAGATCAAATTCAGATGTCATGGAAATAGAGGTAAACTGTTACAAAGACTAACTATTATAAGAGTTTTTTCCCCCCAAGTCTTTACAGTCATTCTACTGTAAAAGGTATAAACAAAAAAACTGCCTGACGTGAAAGCTGACACTGGAGTTTTATGTCTGGATCACACCACAAGACAAATTTGGTCTCTGACGATGGCACTGTGTCAGACTATTGCCATAAAATCCTGCCACATCTCGGTCAGAACACTGGAAACAGTACACGACATTTATTACGATATCACAGTATCTCCTGTCTTTTACAGGTTTTGTGCAACTTTAGGGGCTGATATTCTCCAAAAAGCTTGGTTGAATTCCAAATTCCATGACTTCAAGGGCATTGGACTTTAAACGTTCCACTGCATTTGTTTACATTGAATTCCGTTATGCAGACATCATGTAGGTAGAAATTTCCCGATGTAAGGTGCAGTTCCTTTTTTTAAATTATTTTTTTATTTCTTTTGATCCTGTTGGGCTGTTTCTATGCCGCGGCGGAGGTTCCGATTATGCCTCCCTGAACTCCGCTTAGCAACAAGTGACTAAGCCAGAATGTGACCTCCTGCTCTGACTAGTGGGTGTGGCTAGCACATACTATTTTTGTCGCAATGGACCAGTTATGTTTGTACCATACTTCTCCATATTACTTTTTCTTGATGCAGAATTTGCTCCTTTGCGTATTTCTTCTTAGCTTCAAACCTAATAGTGTCGCACCATATGGACATGTATTGCACTGCCAATAAAGGTTGTTGAAGTAGCAAAGCTATTAACATGTCAAGTTGTCAGATTACCACAGAACGGGTGGCTTTGGGTGCTCTTAAGTGCTTTGCACAGACCACAGACGTGCACATGCATGTGCAACCTTGAAGACACATGACCATGAAGAAAAGCACAGCTTTTTTTGTACAGATCCTCGTGATGCAGAGGCTTGCTTTTCCCCTCTCTTAGGGAGACATATCTATGACTTATGCATGCAGTTCTGTGCCACCACCACCTCCCTCTAATGTGCTGTGTGTGTGTGCAGGCATGCCTTTAGCTGGTACATTCACTTGATTTGTGTACAGTCAGAACCCATCGGGACAAGAGATGGGGGGATTTATTTATTTTTTGCAGTCTGCTGCCTGCATGCATGAACGTGCCTGCGTACGTACATGCTCACGCGAAGAAACGGGTCACATTAAGGCCAACAGTTGAAGATGGAATATCATATTTTATCACACACTGAATGCAAACTCCCGCGACCCTAGTGAGGATAAGCGGTAAAGAAAATGGATGAATGCAAACTCTTATTTGTGTGTATTTGTATGCTAAACAAACACACCAAACAAGTGCTCCCTGGATAAATTGTGACTGATCTTTTTTTAAGATGAGGCACTCATTGTAGGTCAAACATGCCAGAAAGCAGATGCCCCATAAAGAGGCTTAGTGAAATTAATTAAGGTGTCTATGCAAAGTAGGTGACACGAGTGGCACAATGATGCTGTGCTTTAAAACGCTCACTTCCTGAATTGAGGTTTAAAATTATGTTGCTTCTCAATTATCCACAGCTGGGGGTTTGCATGCACACTGAGCTGACAAAGAATAAAGGTAACGCATGCAAGATGCAATACACAACATGTATCAAAGAAGACAATACTGACAACTTTTAATTGACACAGTGAGAAAATGTATTAATTTCATTCAGTATATTTATTATTGGAGTTTGTAATGGTGTAAAAGTACCCTGCAGGTGTTTCTGCATGAAGCTTAAGACGACTAGAAACTCTTAGTATGACAAGCTTATGGTGTATATAGCATATATTGTACGTAATGTCATGGTTTAATTCTGATTAAGACATTAAAAAATACAGCATACAGTATACCAAGTTTAATGTAAACCTCAATCAATCACTGAAGTTCTAGCAACAACAAAAAGAAACATTGAGGTCAAAAAAATTATTTTCACTCTTACGTCTTCCTTATTAGCGTCAAGGCTACATGTTTATATCAAACAGGCACAATGATGCGTGTAAAATCAAGAAAAGCAATTACCAGCGATACTTGAAAACATGTCAATGATATCCGACTTTCATTCCTGTGATGCGCTGATGTAAATCCCCTGTAGAGTTGAAGTCACCTTTTTATTAATAGGAGGTTTGGCAGTCAGAAAACTGAACAAAAGCTCTCATATTAGCAAATTAAGGATGCAGCTACCATGTACTATATAATGATATACAGGAAGGTTCTTTATTATTTAATTATACTTTATGACTACTGTGACAGTCAGTTTTCCAGTAGTTGTCACGATAGGCAGTAGGGGCCTCGGTGTGCTTATCACTCTTTGACATAATCCCAGTGAGGAAAAGTAAACTGGATGCAAATGTTACAGCTGTGGAATAGTGACGGAGATTTGTACAGTTAAATTTGTACAAATGGGGGACTGTCATGTATTGTTTTCTCACATGAGCTGACCCTAGTGAAGATAAGCATTACGCAAAATGGAAGGATAATATTTTTTTTTAAATGTACATAACTATTATCATATTAAGACTAACTAACTCTAAATAGTAGTGCAGCACAAGCAATATATTTTCAAGATTCTTCAAGCAGCATTACCATATCCATTTAGAATGACTTATTAGCCATTAAATATGACTCTGATTCCAAGATGTAAAATCCTAAATAAAATGTAATGTGTAAAAATGTTATGTCCTCCAATAAGGATGAAAAACGTGCTTAATTCATGAAGAAACATATTTTCCCTCAAGTGCTTGAATATAGTAAACATCTAAGTCACTCTATAAGTTAAATTTGACTTGTAGAAGGACATAGAGGGATTTAATTCCAATTTGAGGGCGCCTTGACAGAGAATATTTGGAAAGTGAGGGGGAAAAATCTTCAGTTCAAAGACATGACTCATGTGCACACAGTCTACAAGTGAAGATACTCCAGTCTGTGTGATAACACATTAATGCGATTAAAATCCTTCTGTACTCGCTTTGATTGACCGAATGTGCAAGTGTTAGCGAGTTTGTGAGCTTTAGATATTCCCCTTAAAATGTACTGTGTGTTGGACAGAAACCAGACAAATGGTTCCTGACTGCAGTGGTCCGATCAAACCGCTCCTACCCTGGCCTAGTATGAACTGGATTTAGTGCTCAGACTTGTGGGGAATCCTTGGCGCATGTCTGGCCCTCACTGCAGCGTCATGTTGGAGTAGGAGATAAAGAGAGAGAGAGAGTCAGTACTGAAGGAGACCATTAAATATTGATTTTATTTGTATAAATACCCACAGCTTTAAGCCCCGCTTGACCCCTCTAGCTTGGCTTCGCGCTGTTCTGGCCCAAAGAAGCGGCGAATAATTGCGTGAATCTCCCGCAATGCGACATTATGCCCGCTCTCCGCCCTTCCGCAATCAAACCATTACAAAGGCCACTCGTTGTTCATGTGATTTACACCGGATTATTGCCCCATCAGCTCATAGCACATAACGGTTATTTTCTGATGAGTTATCTGGAGAGTAGGGTGGCACAAGCACTTGAGGGGGTTGAAGTATACTTGCTGTAGTGTTACTCGGTGGTACTTTGACATGATGACCGACAGACAGAAGAATAGAGAAGATAATTACTTTCCTCTCTCTCCAAACTTGGCTGTCTCGTCGCCACCCAGCTTGGCTGCAGTCCAGTTGAGGCCATCAGTCACCGTAGCAGATGCAGTTCTTGCCTCGGTTGCTGTGATTTGGCCCAGATGAACTGCATTCATCCTGTGTGGGCATGCAGGAGATTACAAAAAAATATATATCATTGTATTTAGCATATAAGACAATTGTCACCTATCAATTTGGAAGTCTGGTATGACAAGTAAATACAGTAATATGAATACAAAACAAATGCCTATAGACCGCTGGCACAGTACTGTACAATACTGTACACCAATTGGAAATTATATTTTTGGACATGGCACAAACAAATTCAAAGAGGAAGGCTAAAAGGAAAATGTGCGAGGCTGTGCGCATATTAAATATTTGGTTAAACAATTGATAGCCGTTGGAATATGTTGTTAAAATTTTGGATGAATATATTTCATTTTGTTTACCTCAGTCATGTGGCAACTCGGATATTCATTTGTCAAATTGATGTCAATTTTTTTTAACACCCGCACTGTAATGCAAAATCATCGGGTGCAATGCTTTGCTCCTTCGAGTTCTTTTAAGCCCATCTGTTTGATTCATTAACAAATATGAGACGCGCACCTTTTCCAGTGCCTTTGTTATGCAAACGTTTCACTCTGCAGGGGCAAATGTGACAGGATTATCAGATTAAAAACCATCAACGTATGCACCTTTGGGTATGGCATACATACAGTATTTATTGTCATGGAAACACCATGGTATTACTGATGTTAAAGAAAATAGAAACAATTCACGCTGGTTTAGTGGACTGTATTCTCGTCTTTTTCTGTGGCGTCTGCCGTGTATTGAATAGCATAAATGTCTGCCGGTGTCAGACAGATATAGTTGACTATGTACGCAACAGTATTATTTGTGTACCAGGGTGCCAGCCAAGCTGATCAGTGTCCACGCAGACGGCTTTGTCACTGCTGACCTATATTAGATGAACGCAGCTGGATCAGTGGCCTGCAGGGACAGCAAAAGAGTTGTGTTCTAATTATCTCTGCAGCTAGCTAGCAACATATCACTCACACTCACACACACTCACACGACTACACACACACACACACACACAAACTCCAGCAAATCAATGCGAGCATCTGCCGCGGCCCGCCTGACACGTGTGCGCTTCATGCCGCGCAACGCGTATCAAAGCCCGTTCAATATTAAGCGATCAGCCTTTTGACCTCACCGACACAACTTTCTCAGCGCAAGATTATTTATTGGTAATTGTACCAGAGTCAGCTTTTAGACCAGCGATAGTGTGTGTACACGGGCCCCTGTTACCATGGAGACGCAAGTCCTCACTGACAAAGGGCGTGTGTCAGACATAACTATAAACAGAGAGATGAAATCAAACGCCCAGAGAACTACCTACTATGCTATCTACTTATACTGATAGGTAGATACAGTACCTCACGAAAGTGAGTACACCCCTCACGTTTTTTGAGATGCCATAGTGAAGTAACAGTGACCCGTATGAGCAAATGTAAGAGTGATAACACCAAATTTACCACACCTGCTCCCCATTCGCACCTGAGACCTTGAAACATTAACAAATCACGTGACACCAGGGAGGGGTCTAATTTTCACTTAGGTGTGCACTCACTTTTGTTGCAAGCAGTGTAGATATTAATGGCTGTGTGTTGAGTTAGTTTCAGGGGTCAGAAAATTTACACTGCAATACAAGCTGTACACTTTGAAGCAAAGTGTCATTTCTTCAAAGTAAAAGATATAATGAAAACAAATGTGATGGGTATACTCACTTTTGTGAGATGCTGTAATACAGAACTGCAATCTTCTTAGCGGCGTTTAGCAATCACCAATACAGGTTGTTTTTTTAATTTATCAGATTAGCTAAATCATATGTTTTACACACTAGGAAGGTAATTGAATACAACATGCACATACTTATTCCCCCCTTCCCCCACATCCCCTTATTTCTGTCTCCTTACCATCACTAATGTCGCCCTGTAGTATGGCCCCATACTTACACTCCCTATGCACATAATTTTCTCTGATCATCCCTCCTTTTTATTACTTCTGGAGAGGGATGCTACAACTGTAAGCAGACAGTCAAGGGAAGGGGGGGGGGGGGGGGGGGTGGGTTTCATAACACAGTAGATTTTCAGACAACACTAGGGACCCATTTACAGGTCAGGCTACCTAGCAAGGTGTGCATTTACCATTACAGAGCGTGAAATGCTCTGTAGGCACGTATTGGCTTATGTGCACCTTCCCTGATCTGTCTTTTTTTTCCTCTCTCTTTTTATAGCAAAGGGACTGTGAGCGCAAATTATAAAGCTGGCTGTTTCTTCCCCCCAAAACATGGAGCACCGTTTCCCGATGAGATTGTGGTAAGTAGCCTCCATGCACATGCACACAGGCGCTCAAGTGTCATTCCCGCCGCTAGTCGTCACCTAGCTCATATAAATCCCACTTCTGCCTACGTGTCCTTGAAATGTATCCCCTGGAGGAGTATGCGAGAGAGCCCGGTGGGACCTTTCAAGGATTAACCCACAGTCAGTGAAGTAGCTCTAAGAAAGTGCATGCCACTCACTCTCCTCAGTTTTTTGCGTTTTCGGTGTGAAACAGACTTGTTGTCCTCTGTCGCTTTCTGTTTTGAAACTGGCCATACTTTGGTTATTCTTCCCTTCGGGGCAGCGAGGCTGGCACAACGTTGGCTGCACATCATGGACACTTGAACGGCCACAGTTGATGGAGAAAAAAAGAGAATCATGTCTGACAAGTTGGCGCTGGCGCGGTAGTAAATTGAAAAAAAAATAGCAGGCGGGCCCGAGGTTGTGCCGCTATTCTTAGCCATAAGTCTCCTCCTTTTTCTCTGCTACAGAGCCTTTTTGTGACGTCAGATCATGGCAATCTAGTGCCTGGAAGCACACTGGAACTATCGGCTGGTATAATTTAGTGCATTCATTTGCGTTCCCCACTGAGTCAATCATACAGATTTTCAGGAGGGCTTATATCAGTCAACATAGAGATGTGAAACATACACTCAAATACAGCAATATAGATGGCTTCATAAGAACACAGCCGTTCAGAGAAACCAACATTCTCTCACTGGAGCCCTTTTCAACTCAAGATGCCTTTTTCCCTCTCTCTCTTTTGTTGCTACAGTGATGTGTCATTTTTCTGTCATTGCTGTCAGATAGAGTGCAAGTCATGGTGATTCTTGTTTTGTAAGCAGTCATACATAATGGAGCATCATGATAGGAGATATTTATTATACGTTGGATCGAGAGATGATGACACCATCCTCTTTCCAATCAGTTCATCCATCCATCCATTTTCTGCACCGCTTTATCCTCACAAGGGTTGCGTGCATGCTGGAGCCTATCCCAGCTATCTTCGGGCGAGAGGCAGGGTCAATCAGTTCATCTCTAACTCGAATTTAATGGGAAAACATAAAAAAAATTAAACACTTTGTCACTATTTGATTGGATTCCAGCATAATGAGTGTGATCCACTTAAGCAATGGTTTGCCCTACCTCAACATCAGTGGTGGCTGGCCAGGAAGGCCTTCACTGCAGGCCTAAACACTATCAGAGCACTTCCTAAATTCTTATATTTCTTTCCATGAAATTGCATTAACTTATTCCCAACAGTGTATTATCTTCATTTCATAGCATTTCTCTTGCCTGCATTGCTTCCAGTACGTGTGATTTATTTATTTATTTTCCCCCAAATCAAATCAAATTTAGTCTCTATATGCAGCCTTGTCTAAGATGCCCAGGGCCTTCAACCGTAACTTAAACTATATTATTATTGGAACCGTCTCTTTGAACAATCAACAAGCAACTTCAGGAATTTTCGATCTTCTGATTGGATGGTCAGTTGGTTTCTATAATTAAATCATGAGAGTGGTGGTATTAAGAGGGGGATTAAGTCAGCTACATCCCCACTGAAGGCCCGGCTACCAAATGTACTTCTCACCAAACATGGCATCAGTGCTTGACTTTAATTTTTTTGCTCACCAGCCACTGTGGCTAATGGTTTCCCAGATTTGCTAGCCACTCAGCATTTTTACTAGCCATAATTTTGTTGTTGGATAATTATGTTTGATATGATTCAAGATAGATTAAAGAACTAGTCATATTTGCTAGCGATTGAAAAGTTCAATTTACAGTCACTGGGTACTTGCAAACAGCTCAAAAGTAAATGATGATGCAAACTTTGAAAAGTGAGAAAAAGAGTTGACTAGAAAAAAACATTTAAATAATCTAAACATGCATCAGGTTATTTGACAAGATTAGCCCAATGATCGTAAAAGACAGGATACGGAGATACAGTACCGAAAAAAATATGTCGTGTAGTGTTGCTATTTGCTCTGACTGTGACACGGCAGGATTTTTTGGCAGTAGTCTGACATAGTGCCATCCTGAAAGACCAAATTCATCTTGTGGTCTCATCCAGGCATAAGACCTTGTCGTGGGTAAGAAAAAGTCTTTTCTGGAGGCCCGTAGCATATTGTCTCATTGTGATTGAGTGTGATCACTTGCCAAGCCAATCAGTGCAAATATTCCTGGGGTCATTTTAAAAATCTTTATCCCATATTATCCTGTGCCAGAGCAATTACACACCTTTCCTAATTACTGAGCAAAAAAAATAAATAAATCATTAGGTAAACTGCTGTTATTATTCCAAATGACTGCTGCAAATGGGCCCTCAAACTGCCGCAAAATTGACAAATCATCCTCAGCACATAACATGCAGTCTAGATGTTGGATGCTGAAATTACTCTTGAATGATCTTATGATTGAAAAAAGAAAGTGAACGACTACAACATGGAAGTCCAGCATTTGAGCATTCATGGGTTCCTGTACAATCACTGTACTTCAAGCATGTGGTTTCACGTAGAGAAGACTTAACTGTAGCCTTAGAAGGATCCCATTGGGAGGCACATTAGTATGTTGATTGTTGAACACTACAATTATGATGAAGGAGACGTAACTCAGCTAGTAGGAATAAAAGTTATCAATTGTGTTCCTCCTTTGTTCAGTGCAGCTTATCAGTTGTAGATAAGAGAATTGGGCTGGAAATTGTTTTCCCTGTTGTCGCCATCCTGCATGTTTTCTTTTTCAACTGCACAGTGCCAATTGTTGTTGATTTTGTTTTGTTCAAAATAATGGTTAGGTTCAATTCAGTGTGATGTGTCGGTCGTTTTGAGGTTAAAATGTGCTGTATTTGCTTTCTGGCTACATTAAAAAAAAAGAAAAACTAAATCTATTGGTCTCTTTTTTTTTGCACCGCGACAGATACAATAAAGAGATAGCATAAAGGCCAATGTAATAAATGTTTGTGACTTTCAAAATTATGCAATATTATATTTTATGTTGTGTTGTTAAAAATTGAAAAAACAGAAACAAGATCCTGTTGCAATTATATTCAGTACTGTAGCAAATGTCTACAGGTACCTTAGTGTATTCTGCATTCTCTATGCATAATGTTTCTTCTTCGCCCTCTGTTTTCTACTAATACTGTTAATCTGTCTGTATAGATGTGTGTGTGTGTGTGTGTGTGTGTGTGTGTGTGTATAAGAGTGCAGGGAAAGCCCAAAATGTTTTCAATTTAAATCCAAGTAAAGAATAAAAAACTCATCAGGAGTCATCAGGGAGTGAATGTCTTGCTCAAGGACACTTCTACAGGTGTGTTGAGAAATATTCCTTTATGTATGCCAACCTCCTCAAGCATGTTTGTCATTTTTGCATGATCACAGTCAGCTGTGATCAAATGAGAAATGAAAAATCATCCTAGAAAATGTGAATATTGAATCTGCTGTTCAGTTTTGAAATCAAAACTAGTTTTCTGTAAACACCAGTGTTGCTTCTCTCGAGCTGTCCATCTTTTCTGTGCAATTCTTTCTCACAGCCGTCTTCTCTCGCTACCTCATGATGATTTATGGATATCTTTTATCAGTGTTGAAGTGAGAGCTCATCTTTTCTGAACTACTCCAGTCCCAAATCATCAAGGAGGGTTGCAACAAAAAGAGGTGCAGAGGGGAAAAGAGGCAGGCGCCGACTGTCTCGGCCTTCACGTGCTTTAATCAAAGCCATCTATCACGTGCGGATAATTAGACAGCAGCATAGATCTTGTAGCCGCATCTCATCACTTCCAACCAAAACACACTTGTACATACCTGCATGGACACCCACTTTTCTTACTTTACAGATGGAGACAGATCAAATCTTCCATTCTGCATAGTGACACCAACCAATTTCAGCTGGTCGGTCACTCTGGCCAATTACGTGAAGGAATAACACTGCTGATCCAAGAGCTTTCCCCACACATTTTTCTGCTACAATTCAACGGACATTGTGCTGCTCTTTCTGGTGTGTTCGCCTTAGCCACCAGGACATATGGATATACAGTACATAGAGACGACCCACCTCAGGAAGCCGTTGTAATATTAATCAGTCTTCGCAGAGGATAAAGAATATATGCCTGTGAGTATTGTGCATCATGATATTTCAATGAGTTTTGTGCTGCTTCTTCTTGGCCACCTGGGGGTAGCATAATACAGACAGAAACGATCTCGGCTGCTCAGTAAGCCGCAGTGATATTAGTTGTTCTTTGCAAAGGATAAAGAATATATGCCTGTGAGTATTGCTATATTAGCCATCTGCATGTGTTGCTCCTTCGTGTTAAATGAGTATCTGTCTCACAAGCACTAAAATCTGTGTAAAGGCAGAATAGTTTATTTTGCTCTTTTATTGGAATTTCATAGTTGGCTTATGATGCAAATTTACGCCAGGATATGGTTGATTTGCTATAGTAAATGTGTTGTCACAAGAGGTTAGTCAGTAATGATATATTTCACTTTTGAAATAATAATGCATGTGACTACACAGACTCAATAGAACGTGAAATGTCAATATTTAGACGAGCTTGTAAGCTTAATCAGTGCGGTGGCGCTCCAGGCGAGCAAAGATGGCCCAAATGTATATCTCAGCCAGGCCCTTCTTTGCTATTATGTGCCCTGATACCTCCACATTACACAAATGAGTCCACCAGTACTTTTTACTTTCAAAATTTGGATAATTTTAATCTTAACCACTACCAATATCAGAACGCGGGATGTCGGCCAAACAAATAAATATATATATATATATATATATATATATATATATATATATATATATACAAATATACATATACAATATACATAAGTGACGTGGTTTTTGCCATGCTCAGATGACTTGTTTGTGTTTATGTGGATCATAAAGCTGTCACTAATGATTCTTCCAATTAAATTGCATTTGAGGATGATATGTATTGCAACTCCAGATTAGCACTAATCCCACCAAGAAGTCTTTTTATATTTTGCTAGCTCATAGTCAACCAACAATGGTGTTCCGAGGGATCCTGTTTTAATGGGGCTTTCTTAATACACTGATGAGTGCGTTGAGAGCGTCCATAAAGGATTTAAACAGAGTAAAGACTAGGAAATGTGCGTGTATACTACATGTTGACACACTCAGCGATGCGTCTGCTGACTAAGACCAAGTTGTCTTTTCTCCCCTCCGTCCTCACACACCCTTTGATTGATCATGAGCCAGCGGCGAGGACGCAGCATGGACTTGTTCCAGGGAAGGTGAAAACTCCCCAAGATTTCTATTTCTCCAATGTCCGATTTGTCATTCCTGCAACACCATCTCGCACACAATCACACGCGACGAAGGCCTGAAAAAAAGAAAACCGCATCCCGCTCTATGTGTTGTAATCGCCTCATCGGTTCTTCTGCTTGCAGTTTTCCTTGCCGCATTTCATTCTCAGTTGTGACTCAGTCAGTGCAGGTAATGAGAGGATTTGAACCTAAAACACATCCCCTGGGAACAAAAACGATGGTGAAATAAAAAGGTGTTGCTGTGAAACCTGGAGGAAAAATTGACTTTGTGTGTGTGTGTGTGTGTGTGTGTGTGTTCTGTGTCCAGGAGGAATTGAGGGCAGTTGAAAATTTGAGCCATCCACAGCCTCTTACTCCCTGCCTCTCACAGCTGAAATAACATGTGGTTGCCACACACACACACACACACACACACACATGTACACACATGTACACACACTTTGAGTTCAGAAAAATCTTGATGTAGTTATTCTGTTCATCAAACTATTAGGGCTCCGTTTTCATAGACGGCGCATGTGCGTATCCTGATTTTCGTGCAAGCGCAAGGCTCGCTGTGCGTGTTCAGCCGCGGTTCCTGATATGGGCGATATAGGCAGCAGCCCAGGGCGGCATCCTGTGTGGCTGCACTGGTCTAGGAAATGACCAACACCGGTCTACCCGCCCTGGTGCACAGTTGCGCCGCCCGCTGTACCGAATTTATGTCTTTCACTAAAAATAGGGCCCATAATCTCGATGCCATAATTTTTTACCAACATGCCGGATCTTAATCTTATCGGGGGTTTTTTTTTGGGGGGGTTGCTTTTCAAGCTTCCTCAATGCTGCATTTGTATTTCTTTTTAATTTGTTGCTTGTTTATATATTATTAATACAAGTGTGTATATGTGACTATTGCGACTGTGACAATCGAATTTCCCTCATGGGATGAGTAAAGTATCTGGCTAATCACCTTGAACACATCACATCAAATAAATATGTACGTTTTAGGGGGAAACAACAAGTAATGACTAAAGGTGGCTTATATAAACACACAAATGTTGCTGAATACAACAAGGAGCACAGTGGCTAATCCAACCAATTTTCGCATAAAGGCTGATCGGCGATACCACCATGCGTCTTGTTGGACATCTTTACGACAACGCACTCTAACCATTGCACACGTGGCATCAGTAACTCAGGCTACACAGTTATGTATAGGGAATAATATTTCATTGAAGTAAACAGGAGTGCAAAAAAAAAAAAGTTTGAGGAAACAAAGTACAGACTCCGTACAGGGACATGCTGCGAATGTTAGTGCTTTGAGAGTATGAGGAGTGATGTCAGCAAACCACGAGAGACACAGCGAGCATGAGTACACACTCAGTTGATCTTTTATTAATGATGTTTTCTCACTGGGAAATGAGACGCTGCATCACTGACTGACACACCTCGACTAGATGTTGTATACTATATGTTGGAATGGCCAGGCAGTATATGACTTGGCTAGGGGTACAAATGCCATGTTGATGGTTTGGTTGCCATGGTGAGAGCGACCTACAGCCTTGAGCGAAAAGCAGACTGATACGAATAACCTTCACTGGGCAAAATGTACTCTATTTAGATTTTTTTTTTTGTGAGTACACAACCACAGAGACTAATGTGAGGGTGGGGAAGAAAAGATCATTTTGTCATATCGCAACGAATGCATCACTCAGTAAGCAATATTGCAAGAATTATCATACAAATTAGTTTCTCTAGAGATGAGCCTTCAAGCTTCTAGTATTGTTACTGTTGCCGCTAGCAACAATGTCACCACCCAGAAGCTTTCACTTACGTAGCTTACCCTCTCTACTCTCTGTTTTCATAGAACAATGCATTAGTTATGGGCCAATACAAAATGTAGCTGCAATGAAAGGGGAGCTATTATGGAAAATTTTATTTTTAAGTGCTTTTGTTAACTTCCTATTTCTGAAAATTCCTTCCCATTTCTCCCCCTGGTCGTCATGGTAAGAAAAACTACACCCACCATTAGCCTAGTAGTACAGTATATTGTGGCAGGGTTAGGAAATTGGATGTGTAATGTGTGGTGTAATCCTTAATCTTTGTTGTAATATGACAAAATCATATTGTGTAGTATTACCTGTAAAACACACGCGGGAACTGTGTTCAATTTAGAAATGCCTGTGTCGTATTCTTAGTTTAGCATTAACAGCTCACTCAGCTGCTTTCACTGTTTAGACTTGAGCATAAAAAATGTGTCATACTGCATGTATACTGTACATGACACATCAGTGTTGTTGATTTGTTTATACTTTCAATAGAGAGGAATGCTGTACCAGAGGGCCACTGATTGAAAAGCTTTTAATGTTACATTTAAAAAAAAAAAAAAACATTTTCTCTAAAAGTAAGGGGGAAATAATTTCAAAGTGAATCAGTGTGTCGCTTTCCCCCAATACCGTCTCTTTTCTCACATATTTTACATTCTTTCCCCTTGCACCAGCAAACTTCTCTTCATATAGTAGTCCTCATTCCACCCCTACTTCTGTTCTTATCTCCATTCCCCCGACTGCGCTGAGACACTCCAAAGCTCTTCTTCCCTCATTAACTCTCTTTCATGTGGCTGCAGCTGACAATAACTGGTTTGGAAACAGTAGACAATGGGATCAATGGGAGACAAGGATTATCCCTGGCTTCGCCGCCACACCCCCCATGCACGCCTGTGGACGTTGCCGCTTCGCATCCTTTTTCGTCCTCATCTGTCCCACGGAGGGTTAGGGTTTGCCCTTTCTTTTCACAGTCTTTTGTTTCATAATTAAATCCAGCTTCTTATTTTAACCTCCATATTCATTATCCACTTGAGATTCCCTAAAATCCTTTCTCACGGAGCTAATGTTGTGATCCTATCACGAGCGGCGATGGCATTGTGCTGACACAGGCGTGCGCATACCTGGTTCTGCGAAGCGATTGTGACGTTTGATTAAAGGCCGTGACAAATGTGATGTCAGCTCTTCCGTGAAACCGTAAACCTGGGGAACGGAACAGACGGAAGATGAGGATACGGGATATGGAGTGGGTTGGATGTGAACAAAAAAACAAAACTTTTCAAAATAGGGAGTCTTCTTAAAAAGTAAAACAAAAAGACATTTTGTAATGATTGATTTATTCGGTTGTTTCATATGCATCCTCGCCAATATTGAATATGTTCTTCTTTATCCACTTGGCGAAGCGGTTTTTACATCACCTTCACCTTACCTCCTTAGTGGATGTGGCAAGCAAGCAAAAATTTCACTCACCCAATTTCACCTCATACAGAACACCACCGATATTTCAACTTGATTTTATTTTCTCTCGCTGTTCTCCAATCTCCTTGTTTTCCCCTCATCTGTCTCTCCATTACACTCCCCATCTGCTTTCTCCTCATTCGATTTTGTCCCGAAGTCTCATCCCGCCCTTTTCCTGTCATGTCATCCCTCTGCATAGGACTCTCGGGTTTCGGTTGGAGCACAGTTTTAATGGACTGTAATTCACTACCGACTCCTATCTGCTTGTCGAAACTCATGTTCAAGTAGTGGGAAGGAAACTGCGTGTGTTTGTGTGTATGTGCAGATTGGAGGTCATCTGATGAATTATGTAATCTATTTTTCATCAAAAACAAACAGCCCTTCCAACCTAAGACCGTAAACAAATATTTTTCCACCAGGAAGTGACACGTCCACCTGATCCTCCCCATCAAAAGCTCCAAGACTCCATCTCCCACCGTATGAATAATAAAGGCATCCCATATGTGTTCGCCTGTAAAACTGGAGCACCAACTGTGGGCCCGGGGGCATCGGGGTTGTCGTGGGCACCGGCTACGCAGACTGTCCGCACCTTTGGGCTACTCATGCGTGCACGGTCTCATACCCAAATATAAATGCACTCATGCCAGAACTGGGACTGAATGGGCTTCTACAGTGAGACTGAGACCTTACTATCATGAGAGTTCTTATTATTTAATACTACGGATGGACCAGTACCACGTTTTTTCCAGACCGAGTATGACTACTTACATATGAGTACTCGCCAATGAGGAGTACCGATACTTGATATTGTCATTAAGTCTTTGGATTCAAAGGAAGATGTTTTATTTTCATAACATATTGTTAAAAACTCAAACTTTCACTGAACATAGAAGAGGTTTCACTCAAATACAATTTTTACACAGAATCAAATATTGTTTGAAAACACATAAGACACGGTCTAAATTTCACTCAAATATAACAATTTATTCATATGTTGCCACGCCATTTGTGTTTGAATATTCTTATTTAAAGGTTTATACTATGACATTGAGGCTATTCCCTTAGCTCATCTATGGCGTTCTGTATGATGTGTTAGGATTAAGCTAGCAGAGACAAAGCTATGCGTGAGTGAGACGAAGTAAGTTTGAAAACTCCGCTCATAAAGTTGACTTGTGCCAAACTGTTCAAAAGATATGCGAATTATCAATGCATCCATTTTCTGTACGGCGCACACTGTTCAGTGTCGAGCTGTTATTTTTAATTAATTAAAATTAATTTAATTAATTAAAAGTTACATTTATTTAAGTTTTTAGTAGTGGCATGTGTATTTTCAACACCCAAAACAGATATTTCCCCTCATTCTTAATTCTTGTCTTCCAGCACTCCTATGCAGCACTCCGATTTGAATTAACGGTGACGTCTGAACAATGCTTGCCTGCCTCCCCAAATCACCCCAGTGTGCTGTGATCATAAAAATTGCAGAATTCATCAAATAAATGTTTCTCAAACTGTTCCTGGAGCAATAGAAAAGGGAAACAATGGTTGCTAGGCTGATGAGTTAAGTTCAATAATTCAGACCGCTCTCATAAGTACCATGAATAGATAGATAGTACATTTATCAGTAATTCTCACTCGAAGGTTTTCACTTAAGTCAGCCCCTCAAACTATCAAGCTACCACCTGTCAAACCATGCAGACACCTTCTAGCTTCCTTGTTCATTTAATCGCTTCACTGCCTTTTCGTTCTCTTGATTTCAAGTCCATGATTTGTTTTCTTATCCATCTGTTGGCTGACTTGCCACGATGCGCTGCTACCGTCACGGTGCCGGACCTTTCCCTTCGTTAGCGCCAAGGTTGCAGGCGAGCTGCTTTGTTTGTAAGAGACGCGCTCGGCAATTCAATTTCACAGCTTCATCTCACAAGAGAGCTGGATGTGCATCAGGTTTGAGGGGACAGTAATTGAAAGGCACTGAGGCTCATCCGTTGTCCTCTTTTTTTGTGTGTGTATATGCCTCTCGTGTTTGTAGAAGCATTTGTGTTTGCACTATCATTATTGTTGCTGGAAGGCACTTTTGGTCACCTATTGTAGTTCCCAACAAAATTTGCCCCGAAGTGACTTGACATTCTGCTTTCATGCTTGTTTTTGGGTCAAAGCATTTTGATTACCCAACGTAATATCGATGAAAAATGGCCACATCTGTTGGCTGAACGTCAATATGAATCTTCCACTTATTTGAGTAACAACGATCTCGTGTTTGTTCGGTGGCGTTTCATTTCATCTCATCTTCGTATCACTTTAATTGGAACTAGGTCGGAATGAATGTTTTGACAGTGATTTTGAGAGGTGAGGTGCATGAGTGGGATTGTCGCTGCATTATTCAGAGGGAATGGGAGATTATGCGCCATCTGCGGTCGTACCCCGGTGGGCCTGTCACAATTGATCCACAACCCTTGACCTTTTCCATACCCACAGTGTTTTCCAGCCATCCTGTCATATTTGCCGTGGTTGCGTGCAAACATGCTTTTTCTTTTTTTTCTTTTTTTAGACAGACAGACAGATTTCTGTTGAGCTCACCTTGGTCTCAGGACAGATGCTATTCATCTGTCAGGTCATCTGTGCAAAAGGGGCACAGTAGTTAGAACTGCATTATGCATCAAGTTGTACATAAAAACTGTGCATGAGTGCTCTCCGGATCAATGGGAGACTGATCTCAACAAATTTTCTTTTTTTTCTTATTATATCTCTACCTCTACTACCTATCTACATTTTCTTCCAATGAAATCTATAGGGGGTCGTCAGTTTACGATGGAGTTCCGTATCCTGAATTTGTATGCGAGTCAGAACACGTCATAGCCAATACAGAAAACTACACATTTTAGAGAGGCCTTTTATTGTGGGCAACCTAAGGCACACCTGAGCAATAATTATGCATCTTGACATGCCAACCCTATGAGACGGATGCATCATTTTGACAAAGGAGAGGTGTTCACCAACACAGACTTAAACTGGTTTGTCAACAATGTTTGAGAAATCTTTGAGTTCAGCTCATGAAAAACAGGAGCAATAACAAAAGCATTGCATGTATATTTCTGTTCAGTGTAGTTGTTTGAAAAACACATCAAGGCCATAAATATAAAACAATCAAATCGAAACAAATTGTACGTATGTTGGCAACTGTGCCGCGTGATGACATCCTCTTACCCCACGTACCGTTGGTAACCTCGAAATGTCGTAAGGACTGACCAAAAACGGACCGCCTTCAACTGAAGACTTGAGTATTACCTTTGGATGAATTCAGTACTGCAAATTCAGCATGGTAAACATAGCCAACTTTCATCAGGGCTTGAATAAAAACTACAGCCGATAGGAACGCCTCTCACTTAGCAAATGTCAGCGAGCAGCCAAGCAAACGACAAGTTTCCCTCTGATCTTCGATGTGTTCTCCCGCCTCTTCCAACCCTACTTTCTTACTCATCTCATAACAGGTTCTGTTATCGTATTGAATCACAGCTTTACTGTCTCGCCACAGCTGGCTGAGAAGATAAGGCCATTAAAGGTTAGCATCGACGTGATGAGCCCAAATGGTTCCGCTTTGACGACGCCCTCGGACTCGAGTGACGTCGCATGCTTACAGATGCTTACGTTCAAAGACCAATTTGAGAAGTAAAACATCTACTAAGACCACTGTGTCCATAAGAGAAAGTGCTTGCTATACCAGGTCAAGCTAATACCAGATTATGCCTGATTTTAGTTAATTAGATGATGAGAAGTGTGCCATGACAAGCTGCTTAGTCTGATCAGAGAGATCAGCTTCCTCTGACAAGCAAAACTTATCGGGCTTGCCGAGCTTGACGCCAAGATTTTTGAGCATGTGAACACCCACAACCAGCTTTATAGTTTATTTACTCTCACACGAATCAACCAATTAGGACAGTTTATTTAACTTACAGGAGACATATTATGCATTTTTGTCTGCCTCGCATGCCCAAGGGTCGGGTTGGAATCTCGGCTCCTGTATGGTGTTTGCATGTTTTCCATGTTGCATGTTTTTTGTTTTTTTTTCAGCATTACCTCAGTATTACCCCATATTCCAAAAACATACACGTTAGCTTCATAAAAGATTCTAAATTGTCCGTAGGTGTGAACGTGAACGTAAATCTACTGTATTGCGCCTATCAGACAAAGTGAAGTAGGCCACACAAAAAAAAAAGAGACATGCCATGAAGCAAAGATATTCAATAACAAATGAAAATAATAGTAACTGAAATCTCGCTCTCATTTCTATATCATGAAAACTTGGCATTGGAACAGGGTTGAGTCGACGTGCAATACCCACTGTGTAAAATTCCACAAAGCTAAGAAGTGATGCAAACTTTGTCTTTTAGATCTATTGCATTTCAACATATATTTGATTATAGCGGTATTTAAGGCAACCAACAGCGAAATTAAGAAAAAAAATCAGTGTGCCATGACCTCATTGACGCTAATTGCCATGAGCTGCTGCTGCAAAATATTTGCATATTCCAGTTTCGTATTAATTATTGAATGAGGTATTCGATGTGTTTGAGTATTGCTTTTGCTAAGCACGGTCTTACACTGTGCTAACTTCCCTGCAAAGTACACGTCAGCTTGATAGCTGCAAAAGAGGTTCTTTGTTGAAACGCGAGCACCTCTCCCTGTCATTTTGTAATTGACAGTCCAGACATTTAACGACAAAAAAAAGCCATAATGGTGCTTGTGCAATTATGAGCTGTGTGTTTCCAGTTTGTTTGCAAACATTTGCCTGCCGAATAGATGCAAATCCTTCACTGTCCACTTTGTTCATCTTACATAAGCCTGCTCCCTAACACGCTCCCTTTATCCAAAATGACAGGAGCGTGTTGGGTGTTCCGGCATGGATGCAAGGACAGTTAAATGACAAGTCAGAATGTGGTTACAAGATCTGCTGAATATATTTTAGCCTAACTTTGCTACTTACTTTATTGAAAAAATAATTATTATTTGAATGAACATGTAAATGCATGTAAGAACATAGCCAGATGCTCTCTGCGGTAATGCTTTCCAAGTGACTTGCTCGTCTGTTTACCACAGATTTTTCAGTCACACTCAACTCACCAGAGACAAGAGTCCTCCAAAACTTTTGCAAAGATTGTCCCTCTTGTGACTGTTTTTCTCTGATTATGGATATTTCTCTGAGGGCTCAGTTGTCTGCAGTGAATGGTGACGGACATCCTCTCTGGCTGAGTGACACAAGTGCCCACACACACACACACACACACACACACACACACACACGCAGCTTGTTGTGTGGCATAAAAATCATAATAAGTCCCATTGCACACATGAGAGCTCACACAAGAAAAACAAAAAAACAAAAAAAAAATCCGTTGATGAAAGGAGAGCCTAAAAAAAAAAAGAATGGAAGTGCACTCTCTGACATCCACTTTGGCAATTTTGCTGTTGGAAACACACTAATCATGCTTCCATTGTTTTCCATTACTGCGAGTCAGACAGGTAATCAAGTGTCAGAGTGGTTCCATGAGTTCTCTTCTCGTTAGCACTCATTTGCATTTCCCTTCCACTCCACTACTTCCGTGTTCGGCATGATCTACATTCCACTCCGAATGTAGTGGAACAGTGAGGCCAATTCCTTTATTTTTGCTGCAACCTAAAAATGTTTGGTTTGACATCAAAATGTGAATATGGCACAAGAGATCAAAATTTTAGCTTTTATTTCAAGGTATTTACTTCCTGATGTGATACACAACTTGGAAGATCGCATCTTTTGTTTCAACCAACCTAGTTTTCATGAAATTACAGGAGCATGTGACTGACAGGTGTGTCCCGTTACATACATTTTTCGAGCTATATAGTAATAGCAGTGAATAACTACATTTGGTTTCAGATTTGGGGTTTGCCTGTGAAGACGACTACAATCAGAAATGTGACCAACATGAAAACCAGCGAGTTGTATATGAGTGGAACAACAAGCAATTGTGAAGCTGAGATAAGATGGAAAGTCCATAAAACCATTTGGAGAAAAATGAAACCACTTGTGTAATAAGTTACAGATGAAGACAAAAAAAAACAACAAAAAATGAATAGAGGCTAAACCAAGAGATACACACCACTCATTTGGGTTTATATAATTACTGCAATCTAATTATAAACTTTTCAACACACATTTAAACACAAGCTGTAGCAAAAGGTGCAGACAAAGCATACAACAATACTCAACAATACTCTTCTTTATTCTTTGCAACAAAAACAAAAAAACTGACTATAATTGCCATCTTTTCTGTTTTATCATAAAATCTACATGTAGCATAACTACATGTAATATACTGCCCACTGGTGGCCAAGGTGCACACACACCAGCATGAGCAGCACAATTCCCATTGAATTATCATGATGCACAAAGCATTTAATGCTTTCCATACTACAGAATTATGTTATTGCTGTACAATTTTATAAACTACAATAGATACAACAATAGATACACTAGAATCGAGTGGTAGGTTTCTTATTTTAAAAAAATTTGTACGAAAATGTTCAGAATGAACTGCAGTTCTGGGGAAAAATAAAAAATAAAAAAAAATCACACGCATGGATCAAGTGCAATAGATTGTGTGTGGCAGGATGTGAAGACCTTTGAGCAGTGAGGAGGCGCTGAGGTGGAATGTATAAGTTTCAACAATGGCATGATAAGCGAGGGCGTGTAGCAGCAGTGATTAATTAAGTTTTTATTATCTCCTGTTTCCTCCCTTCTCCTTTCATCCTCACTCTCATCTACGCTCACTGTTTTGCCTGCTTAGATTGCATCGATTTTTGTACTTCATAATGAAAACGGGCACAACAGTGGAGTTATTTCCTCCCACTTTCCATCCTCAGCAATACTTATTCTTTTGTCTGAGACTTCCAGTGAGTGTCTCCTGAATGTCACCAGCTTTTTTTTTTTTTAAATCTCTCCTCTCTCATTTTCTGTGAACAATTGCCATTGATTTTAAATGTTCACTGGAATATGAGAAGACCTTTCCATTGATTGCGCTACCGACGTTTTTGTGTGTGTCGTACGAAGGCGTAGAAACCAAAATACCAATTTGTTCATTTCAAATGGCCTTTGTTCATTGGATTTTGCAGTACCTGACACACACATGCTGCCACTGTGGGGTGACTAATCTTTTTTTGGTAAGACTAGACCAGTGTTGGAATGCAACATTATATGCACTTTGACTATCCTATTAGATCGTTTCTATTGCAGAAATTAAATTACCCTCACTTAATTCTATTTGGATAATATTCGCCTAATAGAGGAATGGAATATTGTGTGCACTGCTCTGTGTCGAGTATGATTTGAGCAAACATCATTCAACATCCACAACGTGTGTCGCTATAACCTCTGGATGAAAAAAAAAAAATCCTCCTGACTTTCAATTATAGAATTCCATGTTCACATCTTTAGCAAAAGAAGATAACAGCGGGAAACCGTTAATCACAAAAGTACCTGGAAAACTATGCTTGACCTCGACGCACAGCTCTAAAGGTGGCCTTGTTAGCCTCTCTGTAGCTACTGCAAAATATGGGATGGGGGTTAAGCGTGTGCTAAGCTCACACTTTCCCTGCCTGTCACCTCTAACATATTGCACAGCTGTGTCCCTGCTACCAGGAGTGACCTTCTAGCATAACTCAGTTCTCACCATTTGGTCCGCTTCATTAGGTTTGTTTGCCCTGGTATTCCTGCATATACAATGTAAAAATCCATCTTTTTACTACATCATATGCTAACATGGACGCTGGGTCAGCTTTCTGCTACAGAATAATTTTTTTTTAAGAATTTTTTTTTTTTTTTTTTTTTAAATGTGAGTGACCGCACACATGAGCATGAAACAAATCAGTATCATACCCTAAACCAGAAGTATTGCACAAGCAAACCTGACCTGATGCAGTACGGAGACTGACCTGTGAGCGGCAGCACTGTGCCTCAGCTCACCGAGACGGCCGGTAAAGAAAATTAAGCAGCAGTTTGCCACCAGTGAACCATTTACAACTTCAGTTTGTTATCGTAAATATTTAATGTTAAACATTTACGATTGTTTACCCTGATAAATTTGTGAGCTGATCGGAGAAGATAAAAATCACTCTTAACACACCTCACAACACAGGATCATCTTTTGAGTCGGGCTCAAATTTGGCAAGATTATCTTTATAGGTCTCGCCTGCTTCATTTCTGTGTCATTAGCGTTCACTTTATATTACAGATTCACTGTTGCAGTGTCAACTAAAAATTAAAAACAAGACTTTTAAAATGGTACAGTGTATGCCCATCTTTGCATTAATAAACTGCTTGATATGAGCACTATGTTGACATAGCATTGACGTGGACATTGATATTAATTATGTCTTAAAGCAACAGTAAAGTAAACATTTGTCCCCGTATTCACTGTGTTTCGTTTGCAGTATAATCCATTTGTAATAGCGCAGCACACAATTCTCAACAGTAATGATAGCACTGGTAGTCAGTCAAAGGCTAGTGAGAGATTTCTGAGGCAATGACAGTGACACTATTGTTGTGATTATGAGTCACCTTTTTCAGGTCAAATGAAATGAAAGGCAAGGAACAAAAACAAAAACAAAAACAAAAACAAAAACAAAAAAAAACAAAAACAAAAAACAAGGAAAAATCTATGCGGTGGGTCTATCCTCAAAGCGACATAGCAACCCTGACTCAAAGAACCTTGATGAGCAGCCACACTCATGGACATACATTATGCAAATGCAGGTACTGTATATTTTGCATTTCTATTTGAATTTTAAGCATGCTTTTGTAAAGACAAATGAGCCCAGTGGTTGTCATTCCCGAGGAAGGAAATCTAAAGCATGACCAATGTCATTGATCTCAGTGGGCAGCACGCTCGCTTGACACTTAGTTCATAAATTACCTAGCAACACCAGAATCAGCTGGTTTTGAGTGTGTGTCCGTGTGGTGGTGCATCCCACTGTCAGTGTGGGATTGGCATTTGGACACACATTGCAACTATGTGCAACCTCTCAACGGCAGGGTTGCATGGGAATGCGTGCTAGGAATCAGTCTACAAACTGGAAATTGGTGACTTCAATTTGAGCAAATCAGCCACGCTGCATGCTGTTAAATTGGGAGTCACCTCTCTTCCCGATTTGTCTTTGCCTTCAACTTCTGCATGTTTGTATGTTTGTTTGTTTGTTTGTTTGTTTTTTTAAACACAGGCAGCCAATCAGTTTGTTCTTGACCTTGAACACCGTTTTTGACGGGGTAGTGTGTAGAAATGTATTTTCTTATATTTTGCTGTCTTCCACCAGCATATGGACTTTCCCAAGTTGTCAGAGATGTTAAATTATTCATTTTTCTAGCCCATTTCTGGCTTAAATGTTGAAAGCGGCTCTTGACCTTGGCAATAGCTGCTGCCAACACAAGCGCACTGAAGGGTCCATTCATATTTCTTTCATAACTTTTTACAGTTAATTTTGTCTATTAATGTAGCTGTACAACATGTAGCCATAGTGTCACTGCCCTGCAGTATCGCAGTTGAACATTTATTATAAATTGGATTTGTTTTAAATGATCATTTAAATATAATTTAATAAAGTAGACAATCCCATTATTTAATTGTTATTCAGCCTAATTAG
Source organism: Phycodurus eques (assembly GCF_024500275.1). Taxonomy (NCBI): domain Eukaryota; kingdom Metazoa; phylum Chordata; class Actinopteri; order Syngnathiformes; family Syngnathidae; genus Phycodurus; species Phycodurus eques. Next base: position 5,690,701 of record NC_084544.1, read on the forward strand.
CATATTTTTTAAAGTCATTTTTGAATGTTTTCAGAAAACAAGAACAAAAACAAAATTAAAAAAAAATAAAAATGAAAATCAACAAATAAGAAAGAGTTCAGTTGTCTCGATTCAACCTTTGCAGATTACAACAATTTTTTTAGCAAGTACAATGGTATTTTTTATTGATATTGTGTGTTACTTGTTTCAATAAAGTCTCACTCATCACTCATCAGCCCATTCTGTCTGGAATTATAAATGTGATACAGTTCGTCAATTCCTACCATCACAATTGTGACGACGCATCGCTGCAATGGTTATTTTCCTCATCCTTACACAAGAGTAATTGCACGGTCTTACTGATGAATCTGGGTGAAACGGCCCTTTGAGCTGCTCAGCCTGCAAGCAAAGTGTGACATGAGCCTTCTCTGAGCTGCGTCTACCTTCATCTGCCTTTGATTATGTGTCAGGAGAGCTTGTAATACAGCACAACACAACCTAGACCAGGGAGAGGGAGTAGGCTTTTTGGAAGAGGCAAAGAGGGGGAATGGTGGATTGAGACCAAAAAGTGAAAGAAAGTTGAAGAGTTCATTTGCAATCTACATAAAATAAAATACATGCAATCTATTTGTAGGTATACATTGCATGCATATTTAAGGATATGCAGCAATTCCTCATTTATTGCAGGGTTTAGATTCTGTACCACCCCCGCAATAGGTGAAATTTGAAGTAGCAACCATTTATTTTATTTTTTTTTATTATTTATACACATTTTAAAGCTCTATGAACCTCCCCAGTCTTATTAATCTTCCCCACACTCCTATTAACCTCTACCATAATTTTATAAACACTTTCCATACTTTTAAAAACCTTTTAAACTCTTAAACATACAGTAATGCCCGACAGTACTGTCCACTATGTACATTTTATTCAGTGTAATGTGTTTTAATGAAATGTCTTTTTTTTTTTACTTCTTTTTTTTACAATTTTGTTACAGGCTAGGAAGCGTTTATCTTAACACAAAAAAATATGACTATACACTCAGAATCCCATGATATGGTGAATTATGCACAAGATGAATAAAAAAAAAAAATAATCAGAAATGCACTGAATCCGCAATAGGTGGAATGCGATATATAGTGAGGTAACACTGTACTGTAGATCTCTAATCTGCCATTGTAAAAGATGAAATGCTTAGTTTGAATGACCGAAGTAGCAGCGAACGAGACAGCAGGAGAAGTCGAATTAAGGAAGAAGTAGGATGAGTTCTCTATGGGAAATGAACAAAGTGAGGAGGAGCACATCAAAAAAGGGGAGAAACGATTAAGACAAAGTGAGATATGAAAGGCTGTGACTAATATCCAAATAAGCCGTGTTTACATGCATGCGTGCAGAGAGGCGAGCGATCTCCTGCAGAAGGCCCCGGCTGGGCTCGACGTCTAATGAGCTGAAGCTCAAAATGAGCCTGTTGTGCTATTCTCCTATTACCTTTCATCTCCTGTTATACGGCCATCTAATGTCCTCAGCAACGTCCCCTTGTGTTATTGCGGGAGCGAGTAAGAATTTAAGCCAATTACTGGCAAGCAGCACCGCCTAAGTGCTTTTGGAATTTTCTCTCTCATTAAGTCACAGTCAGAAGCTCTTCTCGGGCTGTTTTTGTACTGCAAATAGTTTGATGATCACGAAACGGCACACATTTTGATATATGATTCATTTCATGCGTATAATGATGGCCATTCTTCTCTCATTGTGACTGGACATTCATGAGAAATCGAAACACCGCTCACGGATTTATCTCAAAGTCTGACTTATTTCTGATCTGGAAGAACAATACTGTACAGTATTGCGACGTGCAGGAAAATGTGGACTGGATTGATATGAATACAGATATCTTAAAACTTAATTCTGCCTATCTTTTAGCTGATATTGAATGAGCATACAAAGCGAAGAAGGCTTGGATTTCATCGATCGGTCTGATGTTACATATTTTAAAACTGCGAATGGATGACACTATTTGGCAATTGTGCATTCGGCCAAGTTTAGTACAAGACCATTTTCTTCAGTCTGACGATGAACCGAACGCGTTTTTGAAATGTGGGAGAAAGTTGCACGCAGGGAGGAAAGCCACACAAGCATGAGGAGAAAAATCAATTCCACACGGGAAGGCACCACTAACTGATATTGTCCTTCCACTGCAAAGAAACCATTGTGAATTGATGGTGGCTAGATGTTGTGAAGGTTGCCGCCGCCATCTAGCAGTGGCACTCGTATCTTAAATTTTTGCTTGTATCGCAAGACAAATTTAAAAAATGGCCGAGTGATGGCTCCAACCTTGAAAAAAAATCAAGACACTCAATATTCAAGGACCGCAATCGAAATCGAGGGAGTCCTATTTGTCAGTTCCTTCGAGTTTCTCAATGTCATGAAAAAAATGACACTTGCCGCAACGTGTGTTCTAGAAATGATGATGGAAAATGTGTCAAATTGGAAGTGGAAAATGAGGGTGAATAGAAAAGCAGGGCAAGACTAGGAGGAGAGTAAGACAGAAGGAATTGCCCCCAAGGCTCTCTTCCATTTTGCCCTTATGAGGGCAGCAAATTTCCCTTGTGCTGTGGCCACCATCAACATCCTCTCTCTCGCTCTCTCGCTTTCTCTCACAAACGCACGCACACGCACACACACAAAATCACTTAGTCTCACTGAAGAGATACCACAAAACATGGAGGTAATTTCCACGCCACAATGTAACAAATGTGTTAGGCATGTTGTTAGGCTAATACCATTATCGTTGAGGTCATTTTTAACTGTCACAATATCAATAGAAAATATCAATGTGCTTCATATCTGTGTAGATGCCCCATCATCATACTTTTTACTCTGCTGGCTAACTGGAATCATTTACATTTCTGCAGATGTTGATTTACTTTGAAAAGTGTTCTGTGCATTTTGTAAAGTATGGTAGATACATTTGTTACATACAGTATATCTAAAAAAATTTTTTTAGAAAAATGGTGATTCACATCATTAGCATATTTTGGTTTAAAATGAGCTTTGCATTTATTTTTTTTTACTTGGTCTATACCTCTCAATCTGTTCCTCCCCATAAAAAGGTATTTAGGAGTAGAATTCACTTATCAGCCCTTGAGAAATATTTGTTAATACGCAGGACATAGGATAGAATGGTAGCAAAGCACAAGGAACATACACGTGATGCATGACTGTAAACATCTGCAGTGCCATCATTTCACACCGGCTTCCTCCGGCTTTCTCCTTTGAAAGTCCCCAGCTACAAAGTCTTCATCTAAAATAGATATAAAACCATTTACCCGCCTCGCTGGTGCTTTGCATTTTTTTAAACCCGAAGACATGACTTCCATTCCTGTCGCTCCGCTTTACTCTCATCGACCTTTCCCTCCGTATGGACAGAGATGACAAGTTTCTCCTCACTTCCAAAATGTTTCCTATTATCTTCAAGTCTTCCTGGATCTTGCTGCCAGAAAAGAAATGTGTGCGTGCCATGAATGTGTGTTCATACGAGGGGGGAAATGACATTGCATTAATTCATTAGTCACCTTTCCCAGAATGTGGATTTCGCTGCCTGCCAGAGAATAATGCCAAGACACAGCTGAGACAATTCTACGTTAATCCTTTTCTTTTCTTTTTTTTTTCCCCCACACTTGCCATGATGGCCGTGCGGAGCTGGTATCTTCAGAGTCTACTGTACTCTCCCCTACCAGGCAAACCAAAATCCATTTGGCTACGATTCTTTAAGCTGCTCGTGCACACACACTCTCAAATGGATCGACGCATCAGCATGGAGCTCACGGTTCATTGTATCTGCGGTCCAACAAAGCCAGTATTCAGGGACACAATGCTCTCTTCCATGGAGCATGAGCCATTTCAATGAAAGCCAAGGCAGCGGCTGGCTTGTGATTATTTGCTATTGTCTACACTTGCACCAAAACACGAGACAATAAGCGTTGAACAAAAACGTGGATACTACATTACATTTTCAACCTACATGACAACTTCGACATCAAGGAAGCCTAAATGCCATGCGGAACTGTTTAATTCAAACAACAGAATATGATGTTAACAACTACAAAACGATTTGAAGTCCCTGCAGCACAAGTGTGTAGTAAAACGTACTTTGACCCCAGCTGCCGCCAAGAAAACATCAAATGTCTAAAGCAATAAGGGAAAAAGTCTCAAGGTTCCCATTTTCATTTGTCCACAATTTTACTGCCGAGCAGTCCAGGTTGCAGTCTGCCTCTTCCGAAAAGTCAGCTTGAATCGGCTCCAACCCCCACAACCATGCTGAGAACATTCAACAATTCCCCCCCCCCCCCAGTCCCTGACTAACGGTAATTAGGCCTTCAGTAGCTTTTCCAAGGATACTTCGACGGGTCCTCTGCGTGCCTCAAGGTTTGAGCCTGACACCTTCAGAGTGACCATTCCACTAGAGGGGGATGAAATAAATAGGCTAGTCAAGGTCTTGAAGTTATAGTACATCAGTGATGTTCAAGCACCCCTTGACCCTCGCTCTCATGAAGATAGCAGAGAGCGGGCCGACTCAGCTGTTAGCAAAGTGGGTCAGAGCAGCTGGCATGATCACATGAATATTTCATGAAAAGAGCTGCAGAGTAAAGCCTCTGCAACAGTCAGGTTGATGCTAAGCAGTGTTAAACACCAGCAGCATAACAGCGTGTTGTTGACTCCCTACTAAATAGTTGTTCCTCCAAAGAGAAGGCGAGGACCAATAAAGCTGCATCACGGATGGATATGCATCCTTCAAAGGCTTTCTCCTTCCTTCGAGCGCTTGGGCTAGAGTCAATACATGACAACACTGGGCAAGATACGGGGTATGCTGCAAGCATATAAAAATCAGCTAGATGTCTAGAAAGACATCCTGGTTGTGAAATAAAAAATAATAATAAAAATAAAAAGACATTTGCCGGATTTCATAGTCACATTACACTTTTCCTGCCGTCTGCTGATACTCTTGTGGTGGCATCACCAACATGCAAAACGCCATAGATGTAGTACACAAAACACCCTTGTAGTTCAGCATCTAGATCAGGGGCAAAAATAATTTCATGAAGACAGTGCGGTAAATTTAAAGTACCACTGGCCCATTTGTCCATTTTAGAAGTCAACCCCTTGAGTAAAATGGTTTCCCCACACCGGTTTTAGAGACTCTAAAAACTTAAGTCTCATGAGATTTGCTAGCGTTAGTCATGATTAACTTATAACTGTAATTTTTGCACGACTTTTGAAGCCCCCCCCCCCTCCCCTTACAGATAAATATGGTTGAACTCCAAATTTAACCACTTTTGGGGTTCAACATTGTAGGTTCAACTGTTTTACTGTATGCAAGAGAAACTGTGGTATAAAATCGCTCAGAATACAAGTGGGACATTTGCAAATGTGTACTGCTGTTAAGTTGGGGGGGATCTTGGCGTTAAACTTGGTCAATCTTAGGTTATGCAGTGCCACTCCAGTCCTGAAGGTGGCATTAATACGCAATAGAGAGCGACTGACAAGTCAAACAAAAAAGCCTGTCTTGCAGTCTTCCGTGGAATCTATCCCTCCTTTTTCTATCGCACTCGTCCTTATTAGGGTGACGGGTGAGCTTGAACCCATTCAAGCCGACTCAGAGCGAGAGGCGGTGTACATGCTGGACTGAGCTTTCAGCAGCCAAACACTGGCATCTGTTTGAGATGTAAATAAATGATGGAAGTAGTAATGTAGCCTTCAGTTTTGAGTTAGTGGCTAGCAAATGAAAGATTGTAAGGAAGGCTGGGCGTGATATGTGAATATTGAGAGAGGCGGATGGCAGATCAAGGTGTGAAGAATGACAACAAGCATTTGCTCAATGGCAGAGAACCAGATGGGCATATTAAGGAGAGGACCATGGCAAGAGGACGGGATGAATACAAGTAGGTCAGGAGGAAAGGCAGAGGAACAGGTGCCATGTGGTGCAAAAGACAGGCTGAAATAATAGGAATTGCTACACTTTCTTTAGCAGCTTTGTTTTTATGGTTGTATGTGCATGTGTCAAAATGACTGGCAGCTCCTATAGCCAGCAGCCTGGCACAAAGCTGAAAACCTCATGATAAACACAACATGGTGTAATTTATTACTTTAGGCAGAACAGCACTGCACACTTTGTCATCTATTCATAGAGGAACACCCACGAATAAGGCACACTGCCAATTAGAGTTCAAAGAGCATTTTGGTAAACTAAATTTTAACAAGTCAGTCTTTTTCTTAATTTTTTGTAGTCCTTGTCTGTGCACCACTTGGATGGAGTTAACCTTCTTGGTGACATCTCTCATTTAGGCAATCAAAACCACCTGGCCACACTTGATACTGCATGATTACTGTATCTCATACATGTGCACGAACATGAGTACACACGCGCTCAGAGAGTCCCACGCTGCTGAGCCAATTTAACTCTAATTACATTTCAAAGTGACGAGAGATGCATGTGTGCACTAGTTAGAGAAGATAGTGGTAAATAGAGAGGTAATTATATCAACTACAGTCAATAAAGTGTATTTAATCCCATTTGGAATTTAATCATCAGTTGTTGAGCATTTGGTGAAACTACAATAGAACCTCCAAACATGAACACAATCCATTCTGTGATGACAGTTGACTTCCAAGTGAGACATTTTCCCACATGAAATAATTATTTCCTTTTCTGTTTACGTTTGCTTACAGCGTCCACTGATGTGGAAAAAGAAAGTTGAGTCACATTGTAGCTGCAGTTTCTTCAATTTTAATGATTTCACTTTCTCCATTTTTGTTTTGTTTTTCCTCCATGTTGTACACCATGATATCCCAGTTAATTGGAAGGATATAAACAATGAAATGATGCCATAATTGATTGAGATTGGGGAAGGGGAAAAAAACAGATCCACTTCCATCGCCTCTGCAGGATGCAGTTGATCAATAAATGCGCTGTTTGCCTCCGCTGTAAATCATGTACGTGCAAATGCGCCGAGACCCCCTGCGGGCATGAATGGAGGAATGATGCAGACAACAGAGGAGTGCGGGCCTGATGAAAATAACAATAAAGAACAGAGGTAACAGATGTAAGGAAAGGGTAGGTGCCGAGGTAGAAAGTAAAGAGAAAGACAAATACTTTTGATTTATCAGCCTGGCGGCCATTGAGATGAATGAGAGGAAGCTTTGCAGAGTCTGTTTGGATGGCTGCTCACCATTGCACTGCTTGTCTGAAGGTTTTTGTTTAGGTGCAAAAAAAAAAAAGAAAGAAATGAAGAGTATTTAACTAAATATGTTAATCAGAAAAGCATTGTTTCCACTTTCAATTCATTAAGCTATTTCACAGATGACATAAAGCAATCTGCACATCACTTGTCAGTCTATGACCTTTTTGTTGTGATTTATTTGTGTGTCACTCATGGGAAAATGCAAGGTCATTTTTCAGACATGCTAGTTACTCAAGGTGAAAACAATGAACACACTTTGGATCATGTGTATTTCCATTGTCACAGGCATTTGCTATTTATGTAGCACTGTTTTCAACGAAAGGGTTAAATATTTACTGATTGCAAGTTGTTGAAAATTTTGTTTTTGCTCTGTTTCATACGTGACCAGTTTTTCCTTTTGTGCCTGCAGGTGAGACTTGTGCAGCCCTGTCACGCCCACAGCGCCCCCTTTCTGCCCGGACGGCCCACCACGCCCCGGTGCATATGAAAGGATACCATGTCAGCCGTAGTTTGTCACAGCATTCTTCTGGTGGTGGCGGAGGAGGCCCCTGTCATTGCCCGCCTGAGGACGGCGATGGTCCAGGAAGAGACTACTACCACGGTCATAACGACGGCCACTACTACCCACCGGGAGGTCCGGCTGAGGCTTTGGCGCTGGAGAGACACCACTCTCACTCCCATTCCCATTCCCATTCTCACAGCCACTCAGGTGGGGGCACCTTCCCCCGCTCGCACCCCAGCCAACATCCGCCTCTGCAGTCGTTTGACTCGTGCGAGGAATGCTTGACATCGGGTCACGGAGGCAAGATGCACCGCATCCCTCCAAACCTGATGGATCAGTTTGAAAAGCAAGTGCCCTTCCACCCTGATGGCTTCCACACGCTTCAGTATCAGCGTACCACTAGCGGGGGTGCTGAGCAGCGTAGCGAGAGCCCCTCACGTATCCGCCACCTGGTCAACTCCGTGCAACGACTCTTTGCTAAGTCCCATTCCTTGGAGGCCCCTTCCAAACGCGAGTATAACGGCACAAGAGGAGGCGGGGACTACCGAGGCGAGAGAGGAGCGGGTCACAGGAGTGGAGGGGAGGACGGCGGGGGGCACTACTCGGGACACCAGTCTCGCTCTGCACGGAGGAACAAGTCTCGAGAGCGCAGTAAGAGCGGGGACTCTCGGCACGAGTCGGGCAGACGACACCGCAGCAGGACGGCCGGCTGGTGGAGTTCCGATGACAACCTGGACAGCGACAGCAGCTTCATGGTGAGTGGCGGCAGGAGAGGATACCCCAGTGGGCACGAGAGCCTAGATGCGGCCATCCAGGAGCTTACCATGAAGAGGCCCAAGGAACGAGGCGGTGGGCCTGGGCCTGCGGAGTGCATGGCCTGTACCACCATTGCGCTGGCTGGAAGCGAAGGAGGTGGAAACCACGGTCACACAGGTCACCCCGGTCACCCCGGTCACTCCTTGAAGAGAAGCACGTGGTCCGCCATGACCGTCAGTCAAGCCAGGGAGGTGTACCCTTCAAGGGGGGGAGGAGGAGGCTATGACAAAGCACTGGTGCCCGTTGAAAACAAACTGAAGGAGAGGACCCTACACTATCTGCAGGTGAGTGCACGCCTACATTTAAGAAGCCAAACATTGAGCAAGACTATAAAATTAGCAGTAACACTCGTGCAATGATTCATTATGTCAGAACGGTGTTATTTATTTTGTCTCAGTAATATGTTCAGGTAAAACCCATCAAGTGTAGACTGGAAATGTATGCTAACGTGTGCTCTCAATCACGAGTATGTTGAAGGATTGTGTTGGATTTCAAAGGCAATTTGCTATTAGTGTAAGCAGCAGCACAGATTAAAACATACATTATGAAGGCAGTAGACATAAATGTTGATCCACTTCACAAAACCTGCGTGAATTTCAAAGTCATGTTTATCTCTGACAAAGGCAGATAAAGAAGAAAGGACAGGAAGGAAGTGACAATAATGAGATACTGTCAAGTCTCAGCATGGTCGTAGCGACACACTCGACCCATTGTGCGCAACGCAGCAGGACCTACAGGTTGCACACTTTTTCAGATGCATGAAACCTAAACACCTGCTGTGTGTGGGAAGTCAACTGCCTTTCGCTCTCCTGAGTGCTTGTGCCACATTTACTGTTTGTAGACCATTTCCTGCTGGTTCTGCGGCATGGTTAGTGATGTCATGAGCCACATCGTCTTCCAAATCACAGCTTCTGGGATCGAATCTTGGCTCTGACCTTTCTCCCCCATGTACACCAACTAACTCCAACATGCAAAAAATAAATACATAAAAACGCATGTTCAGTTAATTAACACTAAATTGTGCATAGGTGTGAATGTGAGTGTCAAGGGGTGTTTGTCGATATGTGCCCTGAGATTGACTGGTGAGTCCAAAAGTTCAAACCATGATCCTGAACGGGATAACTGGCAGAAAATCGTTGTGCAGCAAGGCCTTATTATAGGTAAGGAGCAGTGAGTTTTAGTATCTACACTTTTAAGATTATTAAATGAAGAAATGACTGTGGCTCACTTTTGTCAACATTTTGATCATTTAAATCGCTTTGTAATCATAAATATTCACATTTGTTTCTGCCTTATAATAGCGTGCCTGTGCAATTCATGATATTATTAAAATGCTCAATGTGGTCATACTGTATGAGGTCTTTAAGAGACTTGCATGTACAATTATTTTTTTTATTGACATGTAGGCAGACACACACGTACGCACGCACACGCACACACAGACAGACACACACGTTCTCACAAATCTCCAGCTGTGTTCCTGCAGAACAGCAGGTAGCCACAGTATTCCCTGTTTTTTTTTTTTTTGCCAACTTTCATCCTTTTAGCCACAGCTGAAGGCTGCTGATACAAAGCGAGAGTTAACGTTTCGACAAGCCTGTGAAGTCTGACACCTTGATGCATGGCCTCAAGCATCTGCCTGCAGGAGTTGCTAGTCTACACGATGCAAAGCATTCAGCTCCAATTTGCAGCCTTGTTAATCACAACAATAGAGTTTTATATAAGTTACATGTTTGATAGTAAGATGGAAAAAACACTTTTTTGCAACAATTCTCACCCATCCGTCCATTTTCTACCAGTTATGCCCTTCAAGTTTAGACAAACATTTACACTCACATTCACAGCTATGGGTAGTTTGGAGTCTTCACTGAAATTAGCATGCATATTTTTGGAATGTGATTGGAGGCCAGAGTACTCAGAGAAAACCAACACAAGCATGGGGAGAATATGCAAATTCCACACAGAACGGCATGTTTTATCAACCACATGCTCTATCTGCACCAATTTCTTTGTACTATTTGTTAATCTTAACCCCAGTTTGACAGAGTTCATCTTAACTATGTTCATGAAAGTGGAATTCAAGTACTTTCCATTCTGTATCACCAACCCTAAGATGTCAAAAACATTGTCAACCTCAGAATGAATTCTGTCCATTTTGTGGACAGCGCTGTGGATTCAGTCTCACCCATGACATGAGACGTACTTCCGGTTGGCAAAATACTGAGCTTCCTCCGACGCCACCACTTGTAAACAAACCCTAATTGTCATTTGAACAAGGCAGAGTGATTGAGAAAACTAAATAAATGGTAAATGGCTTGAATGGTCCTTTTAGTCTTCTTCTCTAATTTACATTTTAACAAGTTGATTCGTGGAAATTCAGACATAGTTAACACGATAACTGGGGGAGTTGGCTAATTCAGGAGAAAGCAAAAAAGAAAATGCTCTTTTGACGGGGGAAGAGATAGCTCACTTTAGAGCTGATTTTGACTACCAGGCTTTTGGCTTGTTATGTTTTGCTAAATTACTCAAAAATGAAAATGCCTTCACAAACTTCACCTCTTGTCAGTCATGCAATGGTCTCTGTAGGCGACAACTATTTCCCACATCCACTTGATTTATTCTCCTCAAAAACAGGTTCCATTGGCTTAATTTACATCTTATCGAAAAAGCAAAACATTCAGTGAGATTCTCTCATCCCATTAAAATGATTTGGTATTAATCAATATATTCATATTGTTAATTTTCCAAAAGTTAACTGAAAAAATTCAGTCAAATGACCATCCCAAAATGACCCACCACTCCTGGCCTTAACATTTGTCTAATCCCCTCTCATTTTATCTTGGAATGACAAAAAATGACATTATAGAGAAAGAGTGACACAAAACAGATATCAAGTGTCAGGAACAATGATGGAGGGCAACATATGGGTGCAGAGACAGGAATCAACGCTGAGGGAAGAGATAAAGTGCTGGTTGCCATGGGTGTACAGCGAAATAAGAAGGACAGAGCGTGATGAGAGAATAGAAGCGATAGTGAACGACCGGAGGGGGTTGACAAATTATGCCCCAAACATTTTAAGTGATGACCTTAAAAATAGGCACTCAGGTGGATGCCTTTGGGCCAGACTATGTGTGTTGTGTATCGGTATGCAGCGCAGCTGTATCTAATATTGTGGCCCTGAGTGTATGTTGTGCATACGTTAATGTAATGATTTATTTCATTTCTTATTATCCATTGTCTTTGCCTTGTTATAGTCCTCGTTCTTGATCGTGTGCGTTTGTTTTCTCATCTCATCCGATTCTTATTGCTTTGCCCATCTGTCTTCTCCACCTGTTTTTTTTTTTAATCCTTTCTTCTCTACAGCACTCACTTTCTCTTCTTTCATCACCTCGTGCGTCCGCCCGGGCATGTGCCACCCCTCCTGTCTGTCTCTCTACATTTGTGTCCGTTGTCCGCTCTGCTTGGCTACCTGCCTCTCTTTGTTGCTGTCAGCTTGCGACTGATGCTCAACCCCCCCGCACCCCCCCCCCCCCCCATCCTTTCTCGCACGTCAAGTGTTTCTCCAGCTGTCAGAGTTTCTCTCTTTCTGTAAGTCGCTGTGCCGCCGTCTCTCTTTGTAGCATCAACTCTCTCGTGTGCATGTGCAGCCTGTTTTCACGGTAATTTAGTAGGACAGAACAGGTATATACCACAAATATATAGAAGTGGGCATGTTTCCAAGGTCACTTGTCTTTGTTAAACTGTATGAACTGCTTTGAAATTATCCATCCATCCATCCATTTTCTGAGCCGCTTCTCCTCGCTAGGGTCGCGGGCGTGCTGGAGCCTATCCCAGCTGTCATCGGGCAGGAGGCGGGGTACACCCTGAACTGGTTGCCAGCCAATCGCAGGGCACATACAAACAAACAAACAACCATTCGCACTCACAGTCACACCTACGGGCAATTTAGAGTTGTCAATTAACCTACCATGCATGTTTTTGGGATGTGGGAGGAAACCGCAGTGCCCGGAGAAAACCCACGCAGGCACGGGTAGAACATGCAAACTCCACACAGGTGGGGCCAGGGATTGAACCCCGGTCCTCAGAACTGTGAGGCAGACGCTCTAACCAGTCGTCCACCGCTTTGAAATTATGGGTTAATAAAATGGACAGTCAGAACCAGAATACAAGCTGTGTTACCTTCAATTTGTCCTGAATGTGAATGCATTAATCCTTAAGCAATAACATGAATACAATTTATCCATTGCGGGAATCAAATTTTAACCAAATTTGAAAACTTATAATACTAAAATAAATACGAGCCAGATCATGTTTTAAGAAGCATTCCAGCATAGTTATTGCTGGGCTTGTGTATTTGAAATTGTACAAAAGTAATGATATCCATCAATCATCCACATATAGAGACAGACAACCATTCACACAGTCAACTGAATCCACGCTGCCTGCACGGAGGTCAAGCGAGTCAAACACTGTCAGTGACTCAAGTAATGATAGTAAAACCCAACAATAACAATGGCTAATTTCGTCATTACAATTTTCCTCTTTAGCTAAGCATCACTTATACAGTAGTGAACTGCTACACACGTCAAAACTAATATATAAAGAGTGACATTTTTGAGCTGGAAACAAGGTAGCAGAAATAACAGCTAATGCCGTGGTACTCAAAACTCTGTTGTGTTTCGAACAAGTAATGGTGATTAACTTTTCCTACATTTCCTATTAAACTCTCAGGAAATCCTGCTGGCGCATGCATGTACTTGTGCGGTCATACTTGTGACAATGTGTTTGTTTGAACCGCATGTCCACTCTGCGTGTTCCTGTTTGACAGGGGAAACGTTCTCACAACAGAGAAGCAATATTGTCAATAATGAATCAACCCATAAATACACTCTTACTCTGCATCAGACCTGTGAATTAACCCATAAATAGACTGTTTACCCTGTCTTGACACGTCAACAAGCTTGTACTCTTACGCACGACTGTCGCATTGTCAGAGCCTTGCTAGCTTCATTGTTGATATTCACATAAATGTGATTGTGTCTCAGGTTCCGTCGGAAGACTGGGGGGGCGGATACGGGGGCGGCGGTGCCACAGATAGCGGAGGTGAGATTCCCTGCCGTCGCATGCGCAGCGGCAGTTACATCAAGGCCATGGGTGATGATGACAGCGCCGATTCGGACAGCAGCCCCAAAGCTTCACCCAAGTCCAGCCTGATCGCTCAGAGGGATGCCTTCAGACGTTCAATCAGCATGGATCAAAGGTCAAAACGCAGCATACGTACTGTTTAGCATAATACTGACTGTATGGTTTAGTTTTTCTGTTGCTGCTGAACTCAGTTCTGGCATTTTCCTGTGGGATTTAACGCGCCCTTGTCGTATTTCGACTCAGTGATGACGAGATGATTCAGTAAGGAAGAGTCAATAACAAAAACAAATATTACATTACATAAACTCAGAAGAGGCCGTTTCAAAATCAGTATTAGCGTAGGATCATTCCAGAATAGGAAGACAATTTGGGCACCAACATTTTTGTTGTTATGTTTTCAAGAAAAACAGGTAATAAACGGTCATAAAATTTCATTTGTCCAGCATAACAATCAACGGTACACTTTGAGATATCGTATGTTATATGCTGTGTTTGGCAAAAACCCTATTACAGATAGTGAGGCACCTGAAAAACATATTTTTTGAAAATATTGTTGAGTAAATCCTTTATAATTACTTTAATTTCATTTGAATATTAATTTCATTTTATTATTTAATTACAGTAACAAGGATGAAAATCAATGCAAATGTTATGAGTTTTTGCTCAAGAGTACACGCTAGCTGTGTTAGCCGCTATGCTAACGAGCCACAAACAAACTTAGCTATATAATTAAAAAAGAAAACCCTTTTTTCCTAATAAGTCACAGATTGAGTGACACTTCATTACATCTTAAAACAATGACAACATATGAATAGAGGACTTAGCAATTAGCTTAATTGTGTCATTTCTGCAGAGTCAGGTAGCTTACTCTTTTCCTATTCGTCGAGACGGTTAAAAAAGTTTCAGTAGTATGGTTATGTGTATGTTGTGAGACAACGACAGAGCAAAATTATTATTATTTTAAAATGTCTCTCATAAAACAGAATATTTTAATAATTACAAGGAAGCCATGGAAACAAAATTATTCGCCCCTAAAAAGCTGATATATAACTTATTTTATCTGTTAGATTAGATACGTTGGTCATCAAGAGGGGGGGGACGGATGCTATTTTGGGGATGCTCAAGAGCTAGGAATCACTTTTACTACAGCTACATTTACCTTTTGACTCAGAACAACTATAATTTATACAACAAGTGCATAGTTCTCTCTTTTGTCAATGGATTATTTTATTTTTGTATCATTTCACATGTAAGGGACAGAAAATATCCTCCAATTCTGGAATGACTCACTAATTGGTTGTGTTTAACTTCAGGTATTCGTGCAAGCAGTGTACTGACTCCTATCCTAACAGCCGGACAACACCCAAGTCCCAGACCCGCTCACGGAGTTACACTCGTTCGCTGACCAGCTCTCAGGTAACAGTCACTGTGTTAGTGATTTGGGTGACACGGTCTATTGAAGCGTTGACATAATCGGATCTCTGCTTTAGTTGGGAGACACCCTGGACCGACAGTTTGAGGCCGTGTGTGAGACCATGTTTGGGGAGGTGGAGTCCCAAGCGGTCGAGGCTCTGGATCTCCCGGGGGTGTTCCGCACGCGTAGCCATAGCTACGTCCGTGCCATCCAGGCCGGCTGTTCCCAGGACGACGACTGTCTCTCTGTATTCTCTATGTCTGGCCCCCAGGGAAGCATCAAGGCAGGAGCTGGTGAGTTTCATTCCAGTGCATCAGGAATTTACTTCTCTGTGCATTTGTTAATGCACTTTTGATTACAAAGCCCAAATATCCTAGGCTAAAACGAGCAAATCTGACAGGATGAATTAAAGCCTCTGAGTAGTGTCACGATTCATCTCCCTCACCTGATAAACACGATCCTATCTTCACTTCCAACCACGCATGCTCACAATATATGAGTGCATCTGCTCAACAAAGCTCTTAAGGTGTAAGAGAAAACTGAAAGAGGGGAGAGAGGGCCTCATTTTAATATCTCCAAGGAAATTGCTTCATCTTCTAAAGAGGTAGACTTCAGCTAGCTTAAGGGAAGAGTCAAGTCCTGCATACTATTGAAAATCACGCCAAAGAAAGCTTAGTTATTCAGAATCCAGGGCTTTCTATGGGGCATTTCTCAATGTTTTTGTTATTTTCTCTCCCTTAAACTCTATTCATATCATCAATACTACTTTGTTTGCCTCCCCTCTATACTAGTCTGTCCCTTTTGTAAGTATCCATCCCTGCTCCCTTTTGAGATACCCCCTTTTTCTCTTAACATCCCAACTATGCCTCTGTCTTCCTTTCTCCCACTCTTCTGACACTTCAGTCTTTCCTTATCGCAAAGGTGCTCCTCCCCCACTCCCACCTCGCATGTCCAAATCGTCGCTGTCAGTGCGAGCACAGAGCAGCACAGAGTCCACCCAGGACGCCTACTACCAGAGCAGCCACGGGCGCCCCAAACTTCACAGTAACTCGGTGGACCTGGGTTGCTCCGACGGACCTTCGGGACGCTCTTCCAGAGTCGGCTACTACACCGCCACAGGCCCGGGGCGTTCGCGGCAGTACAGTAACTCGGCAGAAAGCCTGGATGGAGGGATCAGGGGCTCGCGGGAGATGGTGCCCTACGGAGGTGGTCCGGGAGTCGGCGTGCGGGCCAAACACAGCAGCTCAGCTGATAGTTTGCTGGAGGGGCCACCGAGGCCAGCCCGGGAGAGGGACAATCGGGTTGGGGGAAGCCTTGGGAAGTCAGTCTCCCTGCCGCAGAACAGCATTGTTTTGAGTAAAGCTGGAGGGCAGGATGACGGATGCAGTGGGAGGAAGTGGAGACCGTCCATCGCTGTGCAGGTGAGCAATAACTGCTCTACCTGTTAGTGTATCGCAGTGAACACCGTTTATTGCAAGGGATACAGTATGTTCCAAACCTGCAATAGGTGACAATCTGGGAGACCATATAACAATTTTTTTTATTTTTTATATTGTTTTACCCCTACCAAACGCTTAAATGACATGTAAACCTATTAAAACACGCTAAAACACACTTTTTCTGATTCCTTAGCGCCTGTCCTCACTCTCGCTTGCAGTTCTCCAATTAATTCAACATTGTATATTTAAATACCAAAACGTTCAAGGAAACTGTAATTCTGTCAAACGAAAGTCATCCTCGTTCAATATTAACATATGATGTAAACGTCATAGGTGGGCTAATGAAAATTAGCATGGATGTCACAGTTATTATACTGTAAACCTTTGGACAACTGCTAATTTAGCGCACACAAAGCAGCAACACATACGCATATGCATATAGCAATACTCTCAGGCATATATTTTGTCTCTGCTTTGTGGGAACGAATATTCCTGGAGCACAGTATGGGAGCTTCTCTGCATATTCTTGCTTTCAATTACGCTGCCCGGCATGTTGAGGCACAACGTGGTACGACACTGAAGGCGTGCAACACTAAATTCGGACTTGCTGTATACTATACACATAAAAATGATCACTTCAAAATCTGCAATATAGCAGGGAACACTCTGTTGTTTTCGTTGTTTTGCCATGACTGCTGTGCAGGTGGCGTATGCTATAGTAAAATGAATACCGAACGGCGACGTGTTATCAGTCATGGTAAAGGTAATGATATCCTAACTGTAGCACCACCTGATATTTTTCATGAGGTGAAAAAAGTAGGTGTCCATTTTTTATTTAAGTTGACAACACATCCCCAGTTTAATTGGCGTACGCCATTATGTGGGCGGGGGTTGGAGGGCACTACTTGAGGAATTATGATAAGTATGGAAATAAGTGGTCCATCCATCTTGCTTGAAAGAAGACTTTTTTTTTTTTAAAGTGTCATTTATCAGTGGATTATCTTACTAGCTGCATTTAATGACTGGAAACATGACATACATAACAGTACTTTCCAAATGCACTGACCTCAGACCACATTTAGGGAAAGATTCTGTTGCTTTTTTTTGCCAAGAGAGAAATGAGATGAGTGATTAGCTCAGCGTCTGGCCCGGCAGCTGTGTTTGTCATTCCCCAGATCGGAGTTTACTTATGATGCATACCACACGTACATTTTTTTTTGGGCTGACTCATTTCAGACCTTTTTGTATGCCACATTTCTCATTAGCATAACTCGGGATATCCCATCACACCTGGGCCTTCTATGGTGTAGTGCCTTTTAATTAATCTACCTGCAACTGCTGTCAATATCACACCATGTCAATATACGCGACATTACAAACAGGCATCTCATGTGGTCAGGATAAATGTCACCACGAATGCCACAAAACCCAATTAACAATTCAGGTTATCATTCATATTTGCCGCAAACCCATTTCCGGTAGAAGCTTTTTAACTAAAAATTAAATCAAATTTGCATTGTACCAACCAATAATGCCAGCCAGTTGCCAAGGATGCCATATCGTAGTCGTATTATTTCAAGTGTAATTTTTGTCCACGGCACAGAACACAGTAGATACAGGGAAAGTCAAGTACAGTTGATCCTATAACAGTGAACCCCTGAATGTTCTTGATTCAGTATTTATGAATTCACAATTTCCTAATCCCCCACGTCCCACCCCCCATACTGTTATTTGTTGAAAAACACCTATTTTAAATGTAAAATATCCAGAGTTGTATATATCCATTCAACCTTTGCTGATTACCATGACCTGGATGACTGAAAATCTACTGTACACAGACGTTAAATATACAGAACGTTTTTGCCAGTGTTGCTAAATACAGTATATCTGTGGTTTACTCGGCGATCTGACCATACAATCAAAAGTACTGTATATATAGGTTAGCTACTGATTGGAAAGAAACTGCAATGTAAACATAACCGTAATATAAAAGGAGATAATCTGTAACATTTTCCATAAAGGAAGGAGGAGTTGAAAGTGAATTGGTTTGTGCTCTCTCTCTCCTTCATTTCAGGTGGACAGCTCAGAGACTCTGTCAGATTCAGACGCAGAGGGCAAAGCTCTGACAGAGGTCCATTCAATAGGAGTACAGGTGGAAGATGACAAAAGGTAATGTCAAATTATTCACCAGCTTACTGATTTGCTTATGCTAGGTATGTGACATTTAACAGAAGTGCAAACTTACAACTTACTCATTTATATTTGGGCCGAAAATATGTAGCTTCATCATTTTAATGCATAATTTACAAAAGCCTTTATTTCTGTCGGGGCCCCCAACAGCGCAAACACCTTTGGTTGATTTCGCCAAAAGAGTCTATTTAACATTTCATCAGACGTCACAGCTTGAAGTCTGTAACACCTTCTGCTTTTTCTAATCACTAGCGTGCACTCCTACTGTTGTGGTTTCACATGTGCTGTGGCCTCTAAGCCCTTGGTCAGATTCACACATAAACAGCGCCCCACGCTAGAGATCGAGCGGTGCACGTGCCTTGGTGTCCTCGCGTATAATTGTGTCACACCTCAAACTGTCACGCAGCATGGACGAGGGGAGGAACGTGTAAATGCTCATGACTATGTCCACTGATATGCACTCACTTGTCATATGCCAGATGATTTAACAGGATTTTATCACTAGTGAGGAGTAAGATTGACAGGAGTGGCAGCATGATGCTCACTGCTTAAATTATCCGGAGTGGGATAAGAAAAACGCTTTTGCGTGCAATGGCACAGTGTAACGGATGGCTCCGGGCCTGCTGTGACTTCCCTGTGTCACAGACGGGCCCGTTTCAAGCGCTCCAATAGCGTGACAGCGAGCGTGCAAGCCGACCTGGACCCCGAGGGCTTCCCGGGGCTCAGCGTTGTCGTGCCGACGCAGGACAAGAGTCTCCAGTTTGGTTGCTCCTTCCAACGGCACTCATCGGAACCGGAGTCAGCTGGCCAGTACACGGAATGCCACCGCACTGTGCATACACAAGGACAGTGGGCCTACAGAGAGGTATTTATGCAGTCAACTACATGCACTATACGGTGCTAGTGCTTCCCGACCTTTCTCATTAGAAACATCTCATGGCACACCACTAAACAAAAAAGTCACAAAACCTATATACTGTACCTTTTCCAAAGACTGTACATAGATATGCTTGTGATTGGTTGCTATTGAATTGAATTCAATTGATTTATTGCCCCTTTATTGGTTTCATCCTTCCAGGACTTTATCCAGAGTGGCTACGCCACCGAGGCTTGTCCAGGAGACCCACGCTCCCATCAACATCAGCACCTTCCTCCACGTTCCCACTCACCACTCCCCCTCACATCCGAGCGAGTGTGGGCCGGGACACCCTCCTTGGAGGGTCCCCGCAGCCTGCCCGATTCGGGTCGAGCCTCCCCCTGCATGAGGGACGGAGAATTCTTCCTGCGCCTCCTGCAGACCGAAGTGGAACGGATGGAGGGCTGGTGCCAGAACATGGAGAGAGAGGCGGAGGAGAATGAACTCCCAGAGGAGAGTGAGTTTGCGGAGGGCGACCTTTGAGATCATTGCAATAAACAATTACTGTCTTCAAACTCTGCTGTTTTTTTTTTCCATCCTCTCCAGTTCTAGAGCTGATTCGCAGCGCAGTTGGCAGTGCCCAGATGCTCATGTCTCAGAAGGTTCAGCAGTTCTTCCGCCTCTGCCAACAAAGTGTGGTAAGTTTTTGTGATTGCATGAGAAGTCATGACAGCAACATTACAACAGAGGTTGAACACAATCTGTATTCTTATTTTCATAATGCACGCATTATTCTTCTCTTTCGAGCCCTTGTTGAGGGTAGTCTTGATCATTTGATGCTTGTTAAACTGAGTTATTGTGTAGCACACTGAGCTCTTGTGTGATGCCATTAATCGCATCAGTCAAAGTTTTTTTTTTTGTGCCCAATTGTTGCACATGCCCAGAATTAATACTTGATGCCTGTTGGGGATTTGTGACATGCATGAAATTGGTTTCAACAGTAAAATATTATGTAATGGAAAAATGTTTGACAAACATTTGTCCCAAATTACTTTTTATTTACACCTTGTGGTATATTTAAACATGCAACATGGGCCTTACCTCGTTTCCGCACCCACCCCAGGACCCATCTTGTTACCCCCAGCCCACTGCTCAGGACCTAGCAGGCTTGTGGGACCTACTCCAGCTCAACATAGAAGACATCCGGGTCAAGTTTCAGGATCTCCAGAGGCTCAAAGACTCTGGCTGGAAGCTCCCCTCTGAAAAGAAGGTGAGCCAAACAACCAGGGTTTGCCTTCAGCACTCTCCCGGAGCTAAGATGGCCATGTGCAGACGAGTATTGCAGATGTCCCCAAAACCATCGCATGCTGCGAGAATGCAAAATGGCAATAAGAACTGAACTGAGTTCCATGCTTAATCTTCTACTTTTTTTGCATTCCCGAGAATGGTTAGGATGCTCATCACTAAATTACTCCTCATAATGAAAGAAGTAACTGTTGTTTCTCCTTTCCTCTTTTTCTTTCACTTTTTATGTCATTGACCATTCGTGTTCTTACCCCATTGTTCATTTACCCACTGCCAACGCATGCACTACCCCAATTCTCCACTTAAATCCCCCTTACACAACCATACAAAACTATGTATCCACGCCCATTGTCATCTTCAATGTGCATGTAATCGTTGTCGGGCTATAGGAGGATAAGAAGATTCCTCCACCCTTACCAAAGAAGCCAGCGGGCGGGGTGAGTGGCAGCCTCCGGACGGATAGCGTCGGGGATGGAGGTGGCGGAGGCGGGCCAGGGGGCTTGGTGGTGCCTCGTGTGGGGGCACACACCCTACCAATCAGGGAGAAGTCCCTAGACCTCGTTGAACGTCAGAGGACAGAAGCGAGGAGGAGGCTGCTGCAGACCAAGCGTACTGCCTCCTTCAGGCAGAATTCGGCCACGGAGAGCGCAGACAGCATCGAAATCTATATTCCCGAAGCCCAGACTCGACTCTGAAACTCTGACCAGCAACCTAGTCCTTTGCAGCTCTAGATAAACTGTAGGTCAGGTACCACCTTCTCTGCTTTCCCCTACACTAGCGCATTTCGATTAATACACTTCTCATTACTCTCAATTCAGTTCTCAAGCAGTAACAGCCATTTGTGTGTCTTGAAAATTGCACATATTAATGATACAGAGGCCTGGAAAAAAGAGAGTAGCTAGTAGATATGAATTATCGCCTTTTTTTGAAAGTCTCTGAGTTTTTATTTATTCCTTATTTATTTATTATTATTTAGCTGACAACAAACAAGAAACACTTCACTTTTTTATAATGGTGATTTGCTGAAGCTCTCGCACTAGTTCGTAGCTTGCCCGGTCGTGTTCACCCGCCACTTGTGCATCACTGGAAATAAAGGGCTTAACAGGCACAAAACCTCTATGACAGGCGATGACAAGACAGCCCATAGTTCAAATCCTGTTGCCACCCTTGATGGGAAAACACATTACATTTCATTGGGTTTACAATTCCCAGCAAAATGTATCCATAATCTTCACTGACACTGCCAGTATGGATAATGAGGCACGCCCAGAAAGGCTGATGGTTTGCTGTCGTTATAGTTAACTAGCAAACTGCATCTTCTTAGCACCGGATCACAAACGAACAACTTTTTAATTTTTTTTTACTTTAGTGTCGATCATATTCATTCAAAAACAGCATTAGGACCACACTGGGGGGGGAATAATACCATTATGTAAAATGTGTAATACTATTTTGCGAGAATGAAGTCATGATATGATATGACGAGTCAAATTCTTTGAGGAAAACATCATTAGAATAAAGTAATGTTACAAGAATGATGGGCATATTTTTTAGAAAAAAAAGCTGTAATGTGTTAGGTTTTTCCAATAATGTGACTATATTCTTGTATATTACCATTTTACTCTCATTAAACTGAGATGCACAATATTACAAATCTACTCTTAAAGGGCAGCGTGTTCTATAATTCTACAACCCCCACCCCCATGTGTGGCCCTTATACTTATTTGAACGTTCAGGTTTTTTTGAATGAACGGGTTCCTATTTGGTCCATAGTGTGCATACTCACGCTTGCCCAATGGAGCATTTTAGAGCCTTAACAGCAAGAGTGTGTCATAAAAATTAATTAAATAAATAACTACGTTTGCCTGAAGTGGCTCTTCAGGACTCCACTGAAAGGGGGGCGCGCTCCATAATCACTGTGTATAATCACTATAGCACCATCAAGTGGTCAAAACAGGATCCTGTTGTCTGGATTTAATAAGATGCCATCAAGAAAAAGCCATGACAATTTGTTTTCTGCCACTTAATGCCCTTGACGTGTTCTTGAGTGTTTTCTCTTCCTGTAATAAAAAAATATATATATTTAAAAAATCAATCAATAAAAACAGTAAATCGATTAACTTTTAAAAGCAGGAATGACGTCTCTTATTTAGCAACAAGAGTGCCTGCCTGGGAAATTGCTTCCAAAGATTGGTGAAATGTTGAAAAAGGTAGCCACTGGGTCAGTATGGTAACCACAAGTATTTGTGAAAAGTGCAGCAGTGTAGCATGATTTAAATAATTGTGTTGATTCACAAAAAAAATTAAGAAATAAGTAGGAAGACATTTTTAATTTCAATATTTTCTATGGACGTTTTGTATACTGCTTGTGTGAATGTGGCCGCCATGTGCTGATGACACGTAGTGATGAAGACCAATGAAATTCATCCTTTAGCATGATTTTTGTTTCTCTTAATATCTGAATGGAACCTGGCAAATATTTTAACAGGAGATGTATATTTTATAGTATAATCTACATTTGTAGATAAATAGAGACTATAGAGTACAGTGTACAAAAAAAAAAATGCCTATATCAAATGTGAAATACCACTGTATTGTTATTATGATTCTATACACTTGTGTGATACTACTGCTGTGTGGCATATCCAGACACAGCACACATGAAATGATTATTATGTGAGTGCTGGGTCAGGTTCACAGGGTTAAATATTTAAAAAAAAAAAAAAAAAAAAAAAAAAAAAAAAAAAAAAAAAAAAAAAAAGAATTGTTCGTCGCCAAGTGAAATCCTCCGGCGCTTTTACATATTCAAATTACATATCTCTCACACTCTCCGTCCCTGTATTTCCACATTACAACCAACGACATGTGCCTCACCAGCTATGTGTGGAGGTTACTGTTCAAGTTTACAGTGTGCATGTATTTGAGACATGTACATAACAAAAATAGCAATTTTTCAGAGATTATGTTCAAAGAAAAATGCTTCATTGTAATTACACTCCGAATATTTCTGGAACACTTTCTGTTGGCACTGCATGCTTTGAGAGAGATTAGCCTGGCGACCCGAAAGCTAATTTCATAGCTTTAAAATCTTTGTACAGAGATCCTTAAGAGACAATATTAGCGGCAATAGACAAACAAGCGCTGAAGGAAAATTTACATCGGTGTGAAAGGTGACAACATCTCAGTGGTGGTTGAGGCTCATCAAACAAAGCACAAAGACCTGCTTTTTATACTTTTACTCCACTGTGAAGGACTCACGACTGGTCTTTTCATCATGAGGATTCAACAAGTATTTATCCGCAGTAGCAACTTCTCCTTCAATTCTCAAGCCGTTGAGTGAACCACCGATAGCGTTGCAATTTTTTTACGTTTCCTATTCTACTCTACACACAGCGCAAGGACCCTTGCTATGAATATCACGACTTCTGAGCACTCACCAGACTGACTGTTTGCCACGAAACACCTGTCACCTATTTCTAAAAGTGCAAAAACCCCACTTTTAGAGCCAGATGAACAACCCCTGAGTACCTCAGCCTTTTGCGACCCAGGCCTCTGTCCTCAGGGGATTCTAGATACAACAACACAACATAACCTGGGGGGAGGGGCTATGACAATATACTGTAGTGCTTTTTAAATTATGATTCCAGGAATACTTCATACAGTGCATGCTGTATTTCGTGAACTAGGGGTTCTTGTAGCTGCAGATTTGAGTTTTAGGTGGACATTTCTAAGAGGCTGCTCTGATGGTAATCATCTGTAAAGGTTTTTTTTTTTTTTTTTTTTACATTTTATTCATGTTTCCAAGAGGGCTGAATTTGTTTTTTCCCCATTATTTTTACAATTCAATTATGTATGTCTCAAGATGTTTATATATTTTTATACTAAATTTGTTTTATTGTATCTTTTATCTTATATTGTATTTTAACAGCAACAATTAATAATAATGACGAGCTACTTCGTCTTTGAAGGATCACTGGAAAAGGTCAAATTGACCCTAAAATGGTCAGCTCAAACCCAAATGACCATCTTATGTCTTTTGGGGCATTTTTTTTACTTACTTATTTATTTATTAGTTTATTGGGATCGTTCGAGTCATGATAGATATGCCTACCAAGTTACATTTTGCTATACACAACAGGCTTCAAAAGATTGTGGCCAATTTTTGTTCTTTTGGGTAGTGAAAGGCCCTCGCAAATGTTGATTTAAGAATAATGACGATGAAGAAGCGAAGCAATTTCATGAGAACATCATTGCTCGTAACTGCTGCCAAAAAGTATAGTTTTGTTTAAATGTTTCTCATAACTGTATGTATTATACAAAATGGGACAACGTAAACATAATTGTACGTGTAACACAATCATGTTTACACGTCCCATTTGGAAATGTTAAGAGTCCTCAGAGCAGCCAAGAGACGTGTAACTGAAACTCCAATGTGCCTTTAGCACTAAGGTGTACTGTATTTGACTGATGTGTATCAACACTGCAATGTTATAACAAAGTGGATCACCAACACACACAAAAACACCCTGCCACTCTTTTGTTTACAAAAATGTAAATACATGTCCCCAGCGAACATTGCTTTACTCAATATCATATATATTGTTACTGCAATATGATTATTAGTTGGTAGTATGGTTATTGCCATTCAACAGGAGGTTAATTATTACCACCGCTGTCATTCTTATAAACTTACTATATATATATATATATATCAAAGGATGAGTCTTGTGTACAATAAGTAGCTTAATGTGTTAGGCCATGTCTTAAAAAGCGCTGCTAGAATGGACAACAAAAGGGACATGAACTCTGGGATGACATTTCTCTCTGGGATCGATGATGGACACCCCCCATGAGGAGTTTGAAATTGAAAAAAAAAAAAAGGGCAGATTCAAACATTGCATACTTTTTGTTCCCTTTTGAACTTCCATCCAGAGGAGGAGGAATATGTGAAAATCTAGGAGTTCCGAGTGTAGTCCACTGTATAATGTAGCAAAAGCTCAAATGTCCTCTGCTCTCATTCCGTCAGCTCCTCGGTCATCTTGCCCTAAACAACAGACGGGTCTTACACATTGAGCTTTTCTGTCTTTCAGCTCCTCTTCTTCTGTTGAATACAGTGCCAAGACAGCATATTGTACATAGAAACATTCTTTTTTTGTTGTTGTTGTCATTTGAAAAGAAATGACTGGAGCATATACAGTAGCAATACCATTAAGATATGTCTGATAACTCCAGAGAAGATGGGTGGAGAAGATGCATGCATGAGAAACACCACAGTGACTTGAAGATGTATTGGTTGGGATCATGGTTCAGTTTGTTGTGTTGTCGGTCTAATTGTATACATACCAATTTGTATTATTTATTGTAAAAGTTTTACGGCTCTGGATGTGTCCAAGGAGCCCAGAGAGATGGCACACTGTGACGTGGTTTACCCCTCAACACAGAATGTAACACGGTCTACGTTGTCAAAAAATTTTCTAAAGGCTAATATTATTACTATTAATATGATTACTATAAAGCTATTTTAGCCAGTTAAATGACGCTGTTGTGTTTCCTTTGTCTTTATTGTCATCTGTATCACTAACACATTTTTTATTCCAGTGTCAATTATGTTTATGAAAATAATGCAAAATAAGTATATTGAAGAGAATCTTCTTGTTAAGTCTATTGTTCCCTTTCGGAGTTTACATTGAGGAAAAAGGACTTTAAGGTGACATTCCCAGTCAAATTGTCCAATTAGGGACTGTCCCAATAAGTCCACTCTAATTGGGATATTTTTGCCACTTTACACCAGATACGGAAAAGAGCTGCAAGAAAGTGATACTGGAGTCAGATATTACAAAATTTAGCAAGATTTTGCATAAAAACTATTTTGAAAAACCTGACAAAAGAAAAAATAATAATTGCAACCGGTGCAGCTCTCAGTGACCCTGAACAGGATACAGTACAGATTATGCATGGGATGGGGTTATTTGAAGAAGATTTGTTTGAACATGCCTGAAGTTTGTATGTTCTCCCCGTGCCTGCGTGGCTTTTCTCCGGGCACTCCGGTTTCGTCCCACATTCCAAAAAAATGCATGGTAATTGAATTATTTGAAGACTCTAAATTGTCCGTAAGTGTGAATGTGAGTGCGAATGAAAAAGAACATTGCAATCTTCATACAATGAACTTTATGATATCTCTGTCACCATAACAAAGCAAACAATGAAAAGGAGTCCGCAATTATTTCATTTATAATGTCAGATAGAGTCCAAACATAATACGTACAAATAAATTATGTTTGGCTTTCTACATTTTAAACTTTGTACCTTGTGATATTGACCGTTCACTCTACGCCATCCAGCTTGATGGTCCACGCTTGTCCTGCAGTGTAGGGGAGTTCAGGTAAAAGAATAGTAAGGCCGGCATTGGGCTTGAGTGGAGACCAAGATAAAGGCGTTGGGTTCCCCAACAACTTCACCTGCATAAGAGTAAATGATGTGTGATTTATAAAAAAAAACAACAACAACAACAACAAAAAAACTTCTTCTAACATTACAGCAGAATAGACAGAACATGTTGTAAGACTTAAAAATAAAATTGTTAACTCAATGTTTACCTTGGTGGTTGCTGATGTTTTGGGTTCCAAAAGTTGCACAGTAGGCTTGCAGGGTTTAGTTGTCAAGATGGCATAAATGCTGTCCGCTTTGGATGTATACCTAAAATACAATATTCTACTTCAGTAACTGCATTCTAGCAAGAACTTGATGCACAAAAAGCATCACATCTAAATTTCACAATTTTTAAAGTGACGTGAGCGTCACTCCAAACTGAAAAGAAATATGTATAGCAGACACCCTGTGTTCAAAGGCCCATTATGCCAATAAACCATAAGATTATTGTGAGAAAAAGCTCTGATTAAACATACTCATACAGTAATTTTAATCAAGTGAGAATATAATAAATAATGCATCAGAATGAATGAAATATTTCAAATACAACCACTGTATTAATTTACCACAGATTCTATTAGTCATTAAGTAAAGGAGTTGGTTATTTGATGTGTGACTTTTTTTTAATCAAATGGATGATCCCCACAGTGTTTAATTGAGCCACAGCGTTAATTAGAGCAGCGGCCACTATTTGAGGCAAAATTGTGATTCTGCTCTCCTTGCTACATACCATACTGGCACAGAGGTGTTTTCCATCTGAACCCTCCAAGGTTTGGAAGCATAGATGGCCTCCCCGTTGACTTCCAGCCAAGCACCGACTCCCCGCAGCCGCTCCTCAAACACAGGTGGGATCATTCCGTCAGGGGTGGGGCCCACATTTAGGAGGTAGTTACCTCCCAGCGCCACAGTCTGAACCAGATCCTGAACAGGAAGCAGGTGAAGAAGTCAGAGTACATTTTAAGAGGACTGATTGTTTGTTTGCCCTGAATTAAATCACCTCTATGATGGTGGGCAGGTCCATCAGATCACTCATCTTCATGTTCCTGCGATAACCCCAAGACAGCATGTCCACAGACGTGCATTTCTCCCACTTATGTGTGGGCAGCTGGCCTGGAGTGTACTTGTCTTCACAGTTGTAATAACCTCCATGTTTACATGCACAGCCAGCTCCCCACCTGTCATTGGTCACCACTGTATCCTAAGAAATAGAATATATTAGTTACACACAAAAAAAAAAAAAAAAAACAGCAGTCATTGTTTTATAATGACACATACTTTAACAGGACTATCGTTGTAGAGCCAGGCAAGGAACTGGGTGGAGTTCCAGTATGTGTCCGGCGCCTCCCAGTCTCCATCAGACCAGATCACCTCAGGTCTGTACCTGCAAGAGGGATATTCAAAATCACTAAAGTGTACATGACATATAGGTGCGCCAGTGTGTTCATTCATCAACACGTGACCTTACAACCATGTTATACAGCTCTGGTAATAGCTTGTGAAGCACAAAGTCCTGTGTTTTGAATCCATTCTGCTTGTCCGTCAGGTAAAGAGGGTGGAACCACTCGTAAAGGGAGTTGTAGAGTCCAAAGTGCAGCGACCTAAACATGGAAATACAATCCCTCACTGAACACAAGTTGCAACACAACAACCAAACTTTACAGCCTGGAATCGTGTCGCTACACAATAACATATTTCATAGCCGAGCAAGTAGAAAACACACCGATTTCGCACTGCCTCCCCCAGGTCTCCGACAAGGTCTCTATGAGGACCAATATCGACGGAATTCCAGTTCCAAGAGTTGGGAGATTCCCAGTTGGTGAAACCTTCATGGTGTTTGGCTGTCAAGACGACATATCTAGAGTGTACATAAAGAACAAAACAATGTGATAACAGTGAAGCAACAGTGGCTTATGTGGCTAAATGATTGAACTGGATTAATATTTACTTTCCTGTAAAAAAAATATAGTCCTTAAATGCACTGGAACACACGTTATTCATGAAGGACAATACTTTCCCGTTTGTTGTTTACGATTCCTCTTGCCAAAGTTATGCTTGATATTCAAACAAAATAAGTAACTGAACATTGTTGCTCAATGAGCCATAACTTGGGGGTCTGCAAAACAACTTGCAATGAATTATTATGTTGTTAAGTGCACGCCTATTGAGATCGTCCTAAGAAAAAAAAATACAAAATTCCAAGGACATCCACTTGTATGTCTTTTTGTGACTTCCAGTCTCTCTGCATCTCTGTTGCAAGCTGCTGATGATCTCTGGTGATCAATTGTTAAAAGTTGTCTTAGTCTCATGATGTCAACATATCAACAGCACGATGAAGATGACTGATTAAATACCAATTATATTTGGGGAAAGAAAGGAAATGTATTTGTCCATGCATGGGTCAAACACCAGTTGCAAATTTTGCCATTCAGCAAGTAAGTTGTGCTAAAGTACTGAAACTCTGAACAATTGAACATGTGCATACAAAGGTTTAGAGAATGCCAAGTTAAGTTTACCCGTGAAGGTTATAGAGCATTTTAAGGTCATCCTGAAATTCCACCCTAAAGCCTATTACCCCAAACTTGTTGTGCGTGGTATATAACTCATGAATATTGTATTTAGGTTGGAAAAAGATCCCATAGCATTTAATGGTGAATATAGTAGTTATGTGAAATTGCTCTTTTAAATATACCCCAGTGTTCAAGTACTCACTTTGCTCCAGAAGCGTTGAATATATCCGCCCACTCCTCGGGCTCGAAGAAGTGAGCGTGAAAGTGGGAGCCAAACTCCGGGTAGCTGAACCCGGGCGGGTAGTTTTTGCTCATGTACGCCACACATTTGGGGTCCGGAGGTTTCTGACCTTGCCAGTGCCACCAGAACCACTCGCTGCCAAAGCCGGGTACGGAAAACACTCCCCAGTGGATGAAGATGCCCACCTTCGCCTCGTCGTACCAGGAGGGCAGCGGTCGTCCGTCCAGACTCGTCCAGTCGGCTGTGTAGCGAGCTCCGGACGCGAAGGGGACGAATAAAAGGACAAAAGTTACGACGAGCATGGCGGCACTGGGTGCCCTGTGAGCCATGTTAAGCTTACAACATCCCAACCAATTTAACTGTAGTATTCGTTATGGCGTTACATATTCCCGTTGACTGTAGTAGAAACTTTGAATCAGGTGATTGGAGTCATATGACTAGTCACGTGACTCCGCCGTTTTGGTGGCACGACGTTACAACCCAATTCAGTGTTGATTAGCGACCCCTACCGAGTCGGAGGATTTAAGGCAAACAATGGTTAGAAAAAAATAGAAACAATGATTTCATTTTCTTACTTAAAATACGTCAGTTAGCTGAGAAATTGTGTCTAAACTTTTGATTAATAGTGTAAGTCAAACTGAAAAAGTAAACTCTAAAATGTACAGTACTTATGGACAAAGATGATTTGTTTTTACTGTCTATTATAAACAATACCAGTTTTTGATAACGTGGCAAATTGGAAATATTCCAATATATAAATTAGTAAATGATAACTGAAAAATGCACCTTCTGTGTTTGTTGATTCAGATGAGACAGATATCTTTTTTAACTCCATAAATTCCGTTTTGTGAGGCTGACACAAAACAACGGATTCGCCACAAATCACTCTTTCAGTCACCAACGTTAGACCATTCTCTCCAATAAGGCCATAAATGGGAAATACTGTATTGTGCTTCTCCGAATATGTAGCACAATCATTGTAAATGCTCCGTGGTTCACTTTTTTTCCAAGCTGTGCCTGTTTTATTCTGCCTTGTAAATCCCCCAAAATCTCAATCGATCACGATCTCAATCGCAGTTGACTTTACCTCTATTTGCATTGCGACGTGCAGAGGTTGAAAGATGTGGCAAGCCAGTTTTTAAAAAGGAAGGGGGAGAATGCACACACGTTTTCAAATGTAGCAAAAAAGTTTTTTAAAAATTTTATCAGCGAATAAACTCCTGAAAAGTACATCCCCGAATACCTGGAAAAGCTACTGAAGTACAGTAAACAAAGTATTTGTACTTCATTACTTCCCACCACGGCAGTACACTGACAAATATTGAACTAAGGAATTGTATTCCACTTCCCCTTCCCACACAAAATCCTTATTAATCTCTGTTATCGTCTCTTCATACTCATTTGAGTCTTCAAAGATTCTTTCCCAACAACTGGTAGAGCCTAAACAAAATATTTAATAAAATCACACTTTATGTTCCATGCACTTTATAGTGTTTTATTTTCCTCTGTCAAAAGCATAGTGAGGTTCAAATGAAAAATGTCCAGTAGTGTTGGAAAATTGTTTACAAAATAAAATAAAATAAATGGAAATTAAACATAAGAGAAACTGAGCGTGTTTATAGCAAGTAAAGCGCTATGGTGTCGAGGGTCTTGACGGTTACGGTCCAAATGAACACGTTGATCCCGGGAGGGTCGCTCCAAGCCCTGGGAGCGTCTCAACGGAACTCACGGGGGCGCCATCTTGTTGCAAACAAGCCAAGCTTTTACTACTCGTCGTTTCCGGTCCAGTGTTGCGACTGTGCGCCGAGTCACTAACCGATGTATCCTTCTTCTGAGACGACGAGCTCTCGACCGGAGCCCTTTTCCCGGTCCGGGTGGCCAAGTCCCGCCGAGAAGTCTTCCAAGTGTAGCCCAACCGCTTCAAGACCCGCTGGGTAGTTTTGATGGAAATCGGCTTCTCCGCGGTGCAGTTGTACAACCTCTGGATCTCAGTGATGGACGCCTGGTTGTTGGCCTCCACCACTCGCTCCATCTGCTTCTCCCCCAGCTCGTCGACAAAGCGTCTCCTGCCGCCACCGCGCTCGCTGCGGGTCTTCTTTTTGGCGCACCAGTCCCTGTAAACTCGGGACACGGCCGTCTTGGAGAAGCCTAGCTGGCTGACCGTTTCCGAGATGCTGCGGCCGGCGCTCCGGACGCCGACGATAAGGCCCCGCTCGAACTCGGTCAAGTCCCGCGACTTGCCCATGTGTCACCGTCTGGCTCCAAACTCGGGATTGGGAGGCACCGCAAGCTCCCGTTGTCCCCCTTTTTGCACCTTTGTTGATGGTGGAAGTTAGCTGTGCTCTCACTTCCTTTGCCCGAGCCCAAGTAAATCTCTTCTTCTGCCGTGTAACTTTGGGGTACAATGGACTCAGTTTCGCACCCTTCAGTTAGCTTTGGTTACTACAGATAAGTAGCCAGATTGTAGATTTTTTTTTTGTGTGTGTGTGCATTTGAGGTTTACTGAATTTGAAAAGTTTTATGTGCACCAATTAACCCGTGTATCCGCCTGTTGCCAGGCAAATTGTGAGTAAATTAATTTCATACTTTTTGTCATATTTTTGCCATGAGATTTATCGAATGCAAAACGTTGTCTTGAGCCAATAAAGGTTAGGAAACACTGATTTAATCAATGCCTTATAAGGCATTTAGAAACGTTTTTTTTAAAGAACATGCAAAGTGTATGACTTTTATGTGAGCCAAAGAAAGGGATGAAACTGAAATGAACATATACAAGATAAACAATACACACAAAGAAAATAGTGCTGTGAAACAGTAATAATAGCCATCTTAAAATGTTATTCAATTACATCCATCCACCTGACTGGGCAAAAAGGGAAGGGTACAATTCTGTATTGGTTGCCAGTCAATTGCTGGTCCTTCAATTACACATAATTTTAGATGAGAAGAAGAGAAATAGCAGGTTGTGTATTTCCTTGGTCTATTTAAAAAAAAATTACTATAATGAAATGAACATCAAAGTAGATGATGGGAAAATTAGTGTCATCCATACTTTCTATTGCACTTCTGTCCTGAGTGGGAACTGAACATATGCAGGGGAAGTCAGGCGAGTGAACCTCAACACAGTGCCGAATAGCCCACTATCATGGAAGAATTATTATTGGTGAATTATTCAGAACACATCTATAATGTTTTGGGAAAAAAAACAACAGAAAAATACTGATCATTAGCCTAATAGCATAACTGTCTAAATCATTTGTAACTTAGAACAAAATACTTTTTTTTTTTTTTTATGTGCTTGCTAAAAAAGATATATATATTTTTTGTGTGTTTGGATTGTCAACCATCCAAGTCCACAAAGGTTGAATTGAGGCAACTGGACTTTTCTTGTCTGTTGAATTTGTTGTTTTCTGAAGACGTTCAAAAATGACTATGGCAATTATGCTATTAGGCTAATGATATGTAATGTATAATTGAATGGTAGTCCATATCAAATGATTTCAGGGGAGGCAGGGGGGGGGGGCTGTAAAGTTTCAAGTAGTATTACAGTTACCATTTGTAATACTGTCATACACGTCCTGGGGGTGTTATGGGGACTTAACCCACTCATGCCAATGGTAAAAAAAATTAAAAAAAAGACTAATGTATGACAAACAAAGGTCCTAAGCTGCCAGTCATTAAATGGAAGCCACACGGTAACAATGACAAAAATATGATTGCATCAAAGTGCATACATGTACTCGTAAGCCACTGATATACATGCTGACCATTTAAGAAAAGTCAATCCGTGTCCTAGTGGAAAACTCCACAAATGTGTACATCGGTGGTGGAGAATAGTGCAAGAAAGTGCATGTGGCAATAAAGTCCATTTAAGCACAGGCGCCACAGGCATCGGTGGTCTTAAGGGTCCAAGTGGGCGCTGCAGTCCTCACGAGCACTGTGAGCCCGCTTTGGTGGCTCCAACCTCGGGGACAGCCACACTGGAGTTGACGGTACCTCCACCTGGGCTTTTCCTACACGTGTCCGCTTCTTTGACGTAGTCCGTGGATAATTGAGAAGGCGAGTTCTCTCCGGGCTTAGTCCGGAACACCGGATCCCTCCGGGTAGGCCCCCGGGTGTAGCCCAGCCGCTTCAACACTCGCTGGGTGGTGGTGAGCGAGATGGGCTTCTCGACGCTGAAATTGTACAACGACTGGATCTCCGTGATCGTAGCCTGGTTGTTAGCCTCCACCACTCTCTCCATCCGCTTCTCGCCCGTCTCGTCGACGAGGCGTTTCCTCCCGCAAGCCCCCCGCTCGCTGGAGGTCTTCTTCTTCCCGCACCATTCCCTGTACACCCGCGACACGGCCGTCTTGGAGAAGCCCAGCCGGTTGACCGTCTGCGAGATGCTGCACCCGGCGCTCCGGGCGCCGACTATCAGGCCCCGCTCATACTCACTCAAGTCCCGCGACTTGCCCATGTGTGTCCCCCGTGTGGTGCAACACCCGGACTGGAGGAAAACACGAAAATTCCCCCCTTTTTTTTGGAGCTTCTTACCTCTTTTGTTTTGATGGGACCGAGCTCAAACCTAAAACATGAGCGGCTCATAAATAAAGCTGTTCTTCTGTGGTTTGCTTGTTTGGTACACTTGCGCCCTCTTCAGCTAGGTTTAGTTAGTACAGTTTCCCCCCAAAAAAGAAAACATATTGTGATGCAAGCAATTGTACTAAATACATTTGTTTAAAGTGCACACGACCCTGTTCAAACATAAGGTTGAAAAACAAAACAAAAAGAAGACTATAATAAATAATTTCTAAACATTTTCCACCATTATTTGGACCTATAATCAGTACAACGCAATTTAGAAATTATTTTTGAGTGAGGAAGTAAAAATAAACTGAAATGTATGGTCTGGTTGCACAAGTGTGCACACTCTCTAACTGGGTTGTGGCTGTGTTCAGAATTGAC
This sequence comes from Phycodurus eques, assembly GCF_024500275.1. NCBI lineage: Eukaryota > Metazoa > Chordata > Actinopteri > Syngnathiformes > Syngnathidae > Phycodurus > Phycodurus eques. Next base: position 5,725,709 of record NC_084544.1, read on the forward strand.
GCATCACATTCAAACTCATGTTAAATTGGAATCAGGAGGTGCCTCAGGTTAGCCTCAAATAAATATCAGATCTTCTAGTAGGCTTTTTTTCCCCTACTTTCTACACTGACTGTAATTTCCAACTGTTCATAATTGTCTTCACCTTGTCTATGGCCCCAGGTGCAGTAGAATAAAAGAAATCCAAAGCATGCTTCTACCGCCACCATGCTTCACTGTAGTTATGTTCTTTTGGTGAGTATTGTTGCTTGCGCCAAACATACACTTTGAATTATGGACAACAATGTAAACCTTGGTTTCATTGTACATTAACATTATATGCCACAGCGGTTAAAAAAAAAATAATTGAAATGACATATGTTGGTCTCATTTTATATCACAAAAACATTGCATTTGGACAGGGGTGTGTAGACTTCTTAGATCTACTGTGTTATAGGCCAATTTATGTAACCTGTATGTATGTATAATGTCTCAAGTCAAGTTCAGAGGTTCTAATTCCAGAGTTGAGTGTCAAGTCACCACATCAAAAAGTCAAGGGCGCAAAGACTAAAGTTCCCATTTCAAGTACTTAGTAATAAAAGTGAATTAATGCCAACATATCATGTACCGCATTGCCACATAATTCTTTATAGTGAGGTAATTATCAGCTTTCTTTACAAAGCATCATAAGCAAGTGTAACGTGTAAAACATTTAATCCATCCAGTATCTTTACTCTGACTGTAATATCAAATTGTCTTGCAGCCTATCCCAGTTGACTTCAGGCCAAAGGCAGACTTCACACTAGACTTGTGGCCTGTCAATCACAAAGCATAAGGTCAAAGGTCATGACAGACAACCATTCATCTGCAGATTCACTCAGTCACTGTTGGGAAGTGAACCCCACCCATCCCGTACAAAGGTCAGGTGAGAGTACAACTACTGCATACCATCAGTGACACGTTGAAGATGTTCGTAATTTACACATCGACTGTTATTTTACATAATTTACAATGAAATCCTTGACCAAAATGGGTGTTTTTCCTTTGTGTCGTACCCATCTGATCCTTCAATGCTTGTCATTAAAGCATACAAATACAGCTACAAGTAACTAAAATAGACATTTAATGTACAGTAACAAATATTTAGGACCATACAAGCACATCTATGTTACTTTCACAGGAAAATGCCACAAACGACCTACCGTACATGCAAACCTTAAGACACGGGTGAATTTCATAACATCAATTGAGTCAAGTTAAATATATTTACAGGTACCTGTAAGGTGCAATTACATTAACACACAGAAACATCAGACAACTTAAATAGGCATTCAATTATACATACACAAATCAAAGTATGATTTAAGAATCTCACAAAGACGAGAAACATTCAATTGCTTGCAAAAGATTGGCACGGCTGTGTGTTATCACTTTCCTTGAGGCCTCTTCAAATATAATAAAAACATCAACAAGGCTTCATCAAATAAGGTAGACCCCAGCAATTATGGTGAACAAATAGAGAGACGTACATTATGTGTTTCACTTGATGGTGCGAGGTTCAAAACCAAACCAAACAAGCACAATTCTACCCGCATGCAGCTCAAATGGATCACCGTCAGTATGTTTACATACACTAAAAATTGGATTACTGCATTGGACCAATTGAAACCACATTCTTACAATGCATACAAAACAGCTAAATCTGACCCTGTTCGTCTTTTTAAAAGTTGGATTAACACACCCAGACTATTCAAGATGGAAATCCGATTTCTCTTCACATCTGTACACTTCCAACGGAATATGTAATTCAAAAGAGAAGACGTCCTCAGGCCATAGCCACCATTACCTAATATAAAAAAAAAAAAGATTTGGCCACCACCTTGTGGGATCTCCAACCAATCACAAAACCTTTTGCAGGGTTCGGTCCCTATCGCCCGCAAAAGCAGTCAAACACTTTTAACGCATAATAACCCAATTTGTTTGTGCATGTAAATGTGCTGAGTAACTTGGCAAAAGTGTGCTTTCATGGAAGTACTTAAAAGGGTACTTTTTTTTCCTTTTTTTCAAACGCAGCCAGTAGTTTAGAAATGTCTTCGAACTTTGATGCTCGTCAAAACACAAATAGTAGTAACATTTGGACAGCCAAGGAAGAACAGATTGAATTTGATGGGGCAGCGATTCTGCCAATTGTTGGAGTGGTTTTTATTTAAAAAAAATATATAATAATTTTTAAGTCGAGTAGATTTGTTAAGTACAGTTCAGTTACGTTTAATTTGAGTTCCTGGGAAACGTCTTCAACTTGAATTGTTGAGATTGGATTTATGTGCAATACATTTTCACTGAATATCCCCCCCCCCCCCATTTTTAAAGACTGTTAACGTTCAAATGTGCAAAATGTTACAGTAGCTTACGTTAATGTACTTACTTTTTAGGAATACAACCTCTGCCTCATTGTTAATAAAACCTATAAGTATCTTTTGAGGTGGTATTTGCTGTGAAAAAAATACAAATAAAAAATAAAATAAAAATGAGAACGACGTGGGGCAATGTATCCATTGTCTATAAATAGACAATTAAGTAAGCACAGAGCTACAGGCACCGGTGATCCGAAGGCTCCAGGCGATACGGTCCTCACCAGCACTGAAATCCCGGTAGAGGTGCCCCAAACCCGGGGAGAGTCTGGTTGGAACTCACGGGGGCGTCCTCGTATGACAATGTCTCCTGGTTTGTACTACCCGTGTCCTGTTCAATATTATTGCTGCTAACCACGTCAGTAGACACGGGAGTCTGTTCTTTCGGTAAGGAACTCTGGACGGGTCCAGGCTGCGAGGTCCGCAGCTCCGGATCCCGCCGGGGAGCCCTGCGGCTATAGCCCAGACGCTTCAAGGCCCGTTGGGTGGTCTTAAGGGAGATCGGCGTCTCGGCGGAACCGTTGTACAGGGTCTGGATCTCCATGACCGTAGCCCGGCTGTTGGCCTCCACCACTCGCTCCATCCGCCTCTCACCCATCTCGTCGACGAGGCGTTTTCTTCCTCCGGTCCCCCGTGCGCTGGTTGTCTTCTTCTTCCCGCACCATTCCCGGTAGATCCGGGACACGGCCGTTTTCGAGAAGCCCAACCGGTTTACCGTTTCCGAGATGCTGCAGCCGGCACTCCGAGCGCCGACTATTAGACCCCGCTCGAACTCTGTCAAGTCCCGCGACTTGCCCATGTTTTAGGGCTGGGAAGCGGATAGAACATCAACCTAGTAACCACCTTGTTTGTTTCAATGGGACCAGATTGTGCCATTAAACAATGGCTGGTCGTCGTAATGGTTCTTCTACTGCGGTCGATTGTTTGCTGCATTGGACTCATTGTCGCCCTCTCTCGTTACATTTGTAGGAGTCTTGTAAAAAAAAAAATTAAAAAAAAAAAGACTGGTAAAAAAAATAGTAGTGAACCCTCGTTTATCGCGGGAGTTAGGTTCCAAGACTGGGCGCGTTAAGCGAATTTCCGCGAAGTAGAGACACCATATTGATTTCATTATTTAACGTGTATTTTGACCTTTTAAAAGCCTCTCTATCATATTATTCATAGGATAATCATATCATAGGATATCACATTATTGCACACCACTTAGCAGTCACAATTAAAATGAAATTTTAAAAAAAGGATGGGTACTGTACTGTAAATAATCCGCGATTATCGAACCGCAAAGTAGCGAGGGTTCACTGATTTAACTCCTGTACTGGGGGGGATGACTAAGTCATGGAAAAAACACCATTTTCTTCAGTTTTATTTGTTGATTTAAATGGTTTGGTGCAACTAAAGGTGCATTTGTTTGGACAATGACGACAACAAAAATCACTGGCACTGGCTTCCGTTCATCCTGAAATTTCCCTTGAAAGCCAAATATATATAACATTTTCTGAGTTGTGTCACATGTAATATACCTAGTTTTTATATCTTGGCACAATGCGAGGGGGGGGGGGGGGACCTCTGCACACAAAATAGTTTCCCTCTTTTATTAACTTACATACTGCTCATACCGAGAAAGGATAACAATCATGTTGCATTTTGTTAAGAGCTGGCTAGCACTGTCTCAACGTTTATGCGATCAAAAGGTTTTCCCATTGCTTTTCTAATGTGAACAGGGTAACAAGGAATGCTAAATTAGCTAAGGATAACTGGTAGAAAATACACCCTACTTGTGTTTTTTTTTTTCAGATTGGACGGATACATTTTGTTTATTAAAAAAAATTTAACACTGAAAGCGCGTGGGTTTTAGGCTGGCACGAGACAATGCATTCACCATCGAAAAATTATCTCAAATAATGCCATTGATGGAGAATATCTTACTTCTCTGAATCTTTTGCTGTAACAGTTAATACTCCCACAGTAGCTGGAGGGTGAAAAAAAAGCAACAAGCCTGTTTTGACAAAGTGAGTAGTAGAAAGTACAGAAATCTGTTTTCAAATTTAGGGAGTCAAAGTAAAGTCAGAAAAAATGCTCAAGTCCAGACACCTGAAAAATCTACTTGATACGTCCCAACACTGCCAATTAGTAAACATGCGAATCTAAAAAAAACAGATATAATACATTTTTATCATATTTGTATATTGTACTATAAAGGAAAGAAAACACTTCCATTTGTAATCTATGGCTTGCAAAAGTGAAATGGCAAGTTAGCGTTGCAAGTGTTTGAACTCACCACTAGAGGGCAGCGCTCTGCTTCTCAGAAAAAAAATAAATAAATAAAATAAAGCTTGCTCAGGCCATGCAGTAAGATTACACCCAATAAACCAGGCATCATGAAGAGGTTGTCATCATTGGATTGAATCTTCAGTATATAAAATGCATACACAAGACACGGAAGTGAGAGGGGGAACAAAACATTGCCTAAACAACACACACAATTTAATCAATAAAGCATCTACCTAAAGCGAGGTACACAAATACTGATAATCTGATCTAAATTAAGCATTTTCCCTCTTTCGCTCAAAGTCAGCAAAAGGCCTGATTGTCAGCTGTCGCTAAAAGATTAACCTGTGGTGTGGGCTGTATTATGAGGGATTTTTCCTTACCGATCTGCTCAGAAAACGGCCAGGGCCGACAATCATAAATGTTAAAGCTTCCCAATATTTACGACCGCACATCCTTATGTGCGTGGTCAACAAGCGACCTCACGCTGTTGCTGAAACAACCAGAGAAGCAACTAGTTGTGTTGAGTGTCTGTACATAGTACTACAAGAACTACTACCGGCTCATCTAATTTCTATATTTGAAACTTCCTAGGTCCACGTTCCTGTTTACATGCTAACCCCTCCCACCAGAAATTCCATTGAGGAGCGAGGCGGCAGGAGATAGCAATGTTTGGGGGAAACGAGACAATCGTTCCTCGATGACATCATATTTCATGAAGATGTTGACTAAAGATGTCACGTCATTGACGCGTGTCAACGAAATGTACCGTCTGCAAGGCTGAATTATTACTCTCACCACAAATGGCCACTTTATGCTTTTTGTTTCAAGTGGGATTACAATTAAGTCAATTATAATCAACTCTGGTACTCTTCACAACTTTGCGGATGCAAAGGCGATCGTGATTGGTCTATGTCTATCCCAAAGCTGCACTTGGTTTGGTGGAGGAGACTCATGATTGGCAGCAGCGATATTGTGTGTGGCCTGCTGTGTTGGTCATCTTGTCATCACACTGTAAAGAATAGTAAGCAAACACCTGCCAAGTTTTTCTTTATGTGTCAGTTTTCGCATTGATTTTACTAGTCAGTTAAGATGTTAAAAAGCCGAAAATGTGCACCCCGCTAAAGCTAACCTAAAATCAAGGGATGTCTCCATGAGTCGAAGAGACATTTCTGGTATTAGATACATCAATTAATGAAAATCAAGGATGAATCATAATTTCGTCCAGTCCATTTGACTTAAGGCCTGTACATAAACCGCAAGAACAAAGAAAGTCTTTAGTGGCAAGAACGAGCAAAGTTCGTCCTGGCCAAGATGTTTGACACTTCACGAGAAGTCCTTGTGAATAATGACGCACGCTAATAAGTAGTGGGCTTTTTGCAACAGATGCTCTCCTGCATGCACAATATTCTGGATTCCATGATTTAGTCACCATTTGTCTTTATATTCCTCTTACACCAGTGATTCTCAACCAGTGTGCCATGAGAAATCATCAGGTGTGAAGCAGGAAATGTTCCAATTGCATTTAATTCTTCCAAAGAATACTTACTAAAAATAATGTATCTTTTGTCATCTATGCATTCCAGGTACATACAGTGACAGGCTGGCAGAATAAATGTTCTTCCATTAGACTGCAGAATTTCTATAATTGACCTATGTAGCCACTTTTTGACATTTTTGTTTGTTGGTGTGAGATTATTCTAATGTGAAATATGTGCCTTGGCTCAACAAAGGTCAGGAGGCGCTACCTTAGGCTTCTTTATACTCATTCCAGGCGGCGACCACGCTTACGTCACTGCGGGTATCACGTGCACAGTTTGCCTTTATACTCGAGCGCAACCCACGTGCGCAGTTTTGAAAATGTACTGCAGTTCACCTCCAAGTGGGGGTATCGCTACGGCTGGTATTGGCTAGGACACCACAGGATGGAGTTTCCTCTGCATTTTTTGGCCATTTCTGGTAGCTGTTTTTACTTTCGTTTCCGTAACAAGGAACAAAGCAAGAACAATGGCGACCGTGGAAAAAATTATACGTTTAATTATGCTGCAAAATCGATCAAGAGGGCAGCGGCGTAGATGGTATGTAGAACCAAGGGGCACATTAAGTACGTTATCACAGATTGTGACTAAAACTGGACCAATCACGAGAGATGATCTCCGCGGCATTCTACGCGCAGCAACAATTTTTGCCGTGAGCGTCAAGTGACGCATAGGGGGCACGCTGGCCAAGGCGTCGGTCACGTGATGCAATGCGGGCGTTGTCGGGCGCGGGAGTATAAAGACGCCTTTACACAACATGTTGTAGAGATCATTGTACTTGCTCACTGCCTCAACTAGCTGATCAAAACTATTCATCGTTTGACAACTATCACTTTGGAAAAAAAGCGAGAATAACATTCTGCATTAACCACTTAAAATTTCTGATCACTCACGCTTTAATTCTCAGACACCAGATGAGAAAAAAGTTCAGTCGAGAGAATATGTCAAGAACAAGCAGTGAGAACTCCCAAATCAGTGCCGCAATATTTATATATATATATAAAAAAAAAAAAAACGTCGTTCTATTTTCACAGCCCTGAGAGAGAGAAAAATAAAAGATCTGTTCTTGCGGAATATGTATAGACCTATAAAATTCACATATTGTGACCTACATCATCACAGGCAGTCAGCTGCCTTTCAAGCATCTGTTTCTCCACTAGGTCTTCCACTCTGCCAACCTCCACCTCGTCCACGTCGTCCATGAAACTGGCCCAATCGGTGCCCCCGTCTTCACGTTCCGTGGGGTCCGCTTTGCCGGCCGCGAGCAGGGGGGTGGAGTCGACGTGAGTGGTGGTCACGCAGTTGCAGCTGTCGCAGATGCCGTAGCGTCGGAATCCCGGAGATACGCTGGATCCGGAGAAGATTCGCCTGCAGCTCTTGCATGACACGGGCAAGTCATGCCTATGGACCTGGTTGGGGGTTCACAAAGAGTAACAGCAGTTAGGAAACCATTATACAGTGTTCGCTCGCATATTCGCAATTGGCGAATTTCTCCATTCGCTGAATTTTTTTATTTTTTTAGAAGTCCACTAAAGAAGGTTCAAAGGGCTATTCCGCTCTTACGCTCAGGGCGTGGGTGCGAAGATGCTCCTGCCTTGTGAACCTCTTGCCACACATGGGACAGGGGAAAGGCCTCTCGCCTGTGTGACAGCGAAGGTGCCGTTTCATTATTCCCTTCTGCTTGGCCGTGTACGGACAGAAGGGGCACTTGTGCAGTTTGACAGGAACCAGTAAGCTGTCACCTGCAAGATAACAGATGCAGTTAAAATAAACTTTACCCATTAAGTTCACAAATTAGCACTGTACCAATCAGGTTGTACCTGTATCCTCTCCAATCCAATCAGATTGGATTTCCATTACAGATGATCCAACAAAACCCAAATTGTCTTCCATTCGGCTGACTCCCAAGATGCTACCTGGTGGTCTTTGGGTAATGCGCTGGCTTCCTCGGTCCACCATTGGGTTAGGGCCTTCACCCCTGGCCAGCATCTCCATCAGTTGCCGGGCACTAAAAGAAGAGCCATAACCCACAGAGGAGCGCTCGGTGTTAAAATTTGGGGGAAGTATGCCATGTCTGCTATGATGAGGAACAGAGGGGCCGGGATATGACGGCATGTCTTTATTGTCAGGAGATTCCAAAAGCTCCTCATCTGGGTCATACTCTATCTTGGGGTTCACTAACTCTAGGGTCAAATCGGAACACGAAGTCGAGGAGAGTTTAGTCTGATCTGTTTTTGCTTTTGGTCTTTCAGCACCAGAATGGTAGTCGCCGTTCATGTCTCTGCTTGGGCCTGCAGGAGTGTTGCCGGGCATGCACAAAGGACTTGGAATTTGCTTTATAGATGCCCCATCTGCTTCTATAACCTGTGAACGAGGCTCCTCTGCCCCAACACTACTCGACTTTGATGCAGCAGGAGTGCCGCTGTCCGCAGGTCTGTATCGTCCTTCCTGTCCTGGAGTCTCCTCCTCTTTTACACCCTCCTTGTCTTTGTTGCATATTTCCAAAGAGGAGCTGATGTATTTTTTGCAAAGGTTCACCAGGTCGGTCATCTGCAAGTAGCTGGCCGCTGACATCACCTCGATGACACTGCTGCTGCTCAAGGCCAACCGGCCAGAGTAGAGAAAGTCCAGGATGATGGAGAAGGCATCAGCCGTAACTATGTCTAAAGATGCTGTGCTTTGGCGCTGTCCACTATCCTGAAATGAGATAAATTGTCTGATTAAGAAAGTGGACTTAACAGCCACAATTTGATGTTTTATAATGTTTGAATGGAGTTGTAAAATTCCAGGAATTTTCAAAGTTGGCAACTTAACATGGGTATTCATGGTTAGCTCTTAATAGGGAACTTAGTTGGAGAAAATATACTTCATCATAATTCTGACAAAGGCAACCAGATTTTATCTATTTTGCATTGATGTCTGCTTATGACAAAACAAAATCGTTATAGTAATGCTTAAATGATACCTTTCCATTAAATTATCTTCAATTCTCAGTTAACTCTTTTCTAATTTAAAATATGTTTTTTTAAATTCCCCAGCTTAAATTCCCATGGAAATTTACTGGAAATTTAAAATGAATTTTCCACCCTTCTGCTAACCCTATCTTTGAATAATTTGTAATTCGATCAATTTTGTTATCCGTGACATTAAAAGCTACAGCTAACAAACAAGCTTAATATCCATAGAGTGTAACTTGTGCCTTAAAAGTCAGAGCTGGTATACCAAATTTGCAATACAGATGTTGTGTGACTGGTACGGTGCATTTCGGTCGAAGTTTGGGGCAGCGAGTGAAGATTTACACTGCTCCATACATTAGTGTTCTGCACTAGCCACTTGCAGCCGACTGACTACTTGCCATATGCTTGTCACGTTTGATCAAAAGGTAGAATGCTTGTGTGTGTTAAATTTTAACATCTACATTAATAGTTGATTTCATCTTGTGAGACAGTTAAGAAATGAAATGTGTGACGTGAATCAGCGAAGCAACAATTTTCTCTCCTTGTTTGTCATTAAAGTATTTTTTATTATTATTACTGTATTGATAGACTGTCAATAAAAATATCAGCTCTCGAGCGGCATATCTGCCTCACAGTCAAGATCCTGTGTCGAGGTTGCATGTTCTTCCCTTGCTTGCATGGGTCTTTTCCAGATAGTCCGGCTTCCTCCCACTTTTCAAAAAACATGCATGTTAGGTTCAATACAAACTTAAAATTGCACAAGGTGTAAATGTGATTGGCTGTTAGTTTATATGTGCTCTGCGATTCACTGGTGACCAATTTACCATGTGCAGACATTACTGGGAGCTCCAGCTTACCCGCAAGCCTGATGAGGAAATGCGGTACTATCTAGAAAATGGATGGATGGATGCATAATGTATTTTAATGGGAATTTTTGTCTTGAAAATGTACCAAAATTAGAGGTATCACGAAACGGACAGCAGTCGTCCATCGAAATAGTCCCGCACCTGTAAATAGTGAACCAAAAGAGCCCTAAAGTAACCGCTTCCCGCAAACAGGACATTGCGGTGGGCCTTGAAGACGCGGCCCTCAACGAGGATGCTGCAGTCACAGAAGTAGCCCCGCTTCCGCTGCTCGTTGAGCTCGAAAAGCAGCTTGGGCAGGTAGCAAGGCACCTCCATGACTAAACTTCAGTGTGCTCTGCCAAAAGAGGAAAGGACAAAAATTAATATGGAGGGAACATATATGCATGTGTCACGTTAGTTTCAATTGTGTCACATTAAAAAAAAAAGACACTAATGTGGTCGAATTAGTTTCCTGACTCTCTTTTTACGAGTCAGTATGTACAGTGTTAACTGATCTGTTATAGCGTTGCCTATTTCATGGATTCTGTTCATATTATGGCAAGATGTTACTGTGATAAGGTTTCCAAGAGCATACGTCTGAAAAGCTGTAGCCACATATAATACAGTCTTTAATGTCTTAATATACATCAACGTAATAACACCGGAGTGAATCTTATTGCTTCATTATGTCTTTTTTTTTTTTCGGGCTAGCTAGCGGTGCTAACGCTATCTAGAGTTAGAAAAACATATTCGGTTCCTCATAAGCACCACCTTAAAGCGCGTGTAAAACAACAACGCAATCGATCCGAATGACTTACCCGTCAAAACCCTGGACAAAAAAAATTTGGGTAACGAGCGGTGTTCTTTGAAACATTAAACTGCTAATACCATTGTTTTCCAGCGTTTTTTTTCTCTAAAGTACTAAAAAGACAAATACTTCCGGTATTACATGATTGACATTAAGATTAGCCAATCGGGAGTGACGGGGTCGTGGCCACAACCCAGAATACGGCTGTGAATGGACGAGGGGAGGATAACTAAAATTTTAATAAAATAAAATAAAATATTTGGAGCTAAATGAATAAACAAGACAATGCCTCTTAGTGAAAATTAAAAAATGTACATTTTATATTTGTAAATGTGGGTATTAAATCGCAGCTGACCAAACAGGTGATGAATACACAAAGGTGGCATAACTAAATGTTGAAATATTAATTTAAGCAAATGATGTGTGGGGAAGTTTCAAAGTTTAACACAATCTGCATGGTTGACATTCAAGTTGTTCAATCTAATTTCGTGTTAACACTTAAAATTCCTAACTATAATAGAAATATAGAGGAAAAAGTTAACCGACCCAATATCATTGAACAAAATCAAATAAAAAAAATAATCCAACACTGCTACCATTTGAAGACATCTGAGAGAGACACCTAGTGGAGATTTTTGAACACTAAAAACGTGGGTGTGGTTTGCTGACAAACTTTTCATATCATTTTCAGTGTACCAATTAGATAGTATGCTTTCAACGGGCTATTTACATTAGCATCTGTTGTATTTGTGCAAGTGATTTAATTGGTTGTGCTGCTCATTGTGGTACTTAACAGCCAACACGTTCTTAAACTGCATTTATAGTTGTCCTTTTCAACCCTCAGAAAACACAAAGTAGCCAAAGAAAAAGCAATAGTGCTTTGTGCTTACATACTGTCTTCCATTTTACAGAGAAAATAATCTTCCTAGGAAGACGAAATGAATTATGAAATTATTATTCATTTATTATTTGCCACATCCACACATCTTGACCCACAGTTCTTGACTTCATATTTTCCCATGCTGTGGGAAAACCACATTGAAGTTGTACAGTATGAATGTCTACTCTCTTTTTATGAAAGCCCATAAAAAAAAATATGATCATGAATGTCAGCACTAAATTACAACTAATAGTAATCTTGCTTTAATTAAGGGTTTCCCAAACATTTTCAGCTGAGGAAGCAGAGTCTGGGTTCTCTGAGGCGGGCTCTCCTATCTCTGGGGTTGAGGTCACCGAGGTGGTTAAAAAGCTCCTCAGTGACAAGGCCCCGGGGGTGGATGAGATTCGCCCAGTGTTCCTAAAGGCTCTGGATGTTGTGGGGCTGTCCTGGTTGACACGCCTCTGCAACATCGCATAGACATCGGGGACAGTACCTCTGGAATGGCAGACTGGGGTGGTGGTCCCCCTCCGGGGACCGGAGGGTGTGTTCCAACTACAGGGGGATCACACTCCTCAGCCTCCCTGGTAATGGATGGATGATGGAGCCAGAAAAGAAGTTTGGCTCCTCCCTGCGACCCAAACTTAATAAAATACTGTATATCAAGTTTTGCCATAATATAGTTATACTGTACATATAAACAAATAACAGCCAACATTAAACTATTATTTCAGTGCCTGCTAGAATAGATTTTACCATTTTTTACTCTTGTTTTTGTTGACAGTGTGTGCATTCCTTAAAACGGCTCCTCGAATTGATCATTTGTTGACATGTTTCACTGCTGCACCGAGCGACCTCTTCGGGGCAAGAAAGAAAAGACCATATTTGTGATTGACTACAGACTCGTGCGGCCTGTGATGTCTAAAAAGTCAACTGCCTTCATGTACGCTTTGTATCCGCCCATTGTGCGTTGTCAGCCGCACTGGGAGCCGCAGTCTGGTGCTGAGGGCCTGCAGCGTCACCCCTCTCGCTGCTTGTGGTCTGACGAGCACTGAGGCCTGCATTTTCCCAGGCTGAGACAACACACCACGGTGGCAGCGCAAGGCTCATTGGGAGCCTGATTAAAGACTCGGGACAATGGAGGGACCGCGGCGGCATTTTCCATTGCTAGCTCCGTCTCCCGGGAATGGGGGGGGGAGCAAGTATGTGCGTTGAAACGTTTGAATTATCCCAGAATCTCTGGAATTCCGAACGAGGCTCCGCGGAGAGGACCCTCAAACGGGGATCAAAAAGCCCAGAGTGGAGTGCGGTGGATTGGTGCAGAAGCACACAAAAAAGTGAAACATTCGCTTCGATGGGTGCATTTCTTCCGTGGAGTTGTGATTTTTGGCCAATGAGCAAAAGGCATGTGGTGTGTATTGTCCTTTTATCTCTCATGGGCAATCACTGTGAGTCTAATACAGCAGGCGCCCCTCTTTATTTGAGAGACACAACTCTCCTCTCTCTTTCTCTCTGTAATTATCATTTCATGTTGTGAGACCGACGGCCGTGCGCGTCTCACGCTCCTTTCGTCTCTCGCTGGATAGGACGAAAAGAATTCACGAGTGAAAATAAATCTCCCAGCCTTTTTATTATTGTATATTTAGCACCACGGAGCCTTCCCACACTGCAAACTTCCGGTAGCGTAGGGCCCCAAGAACTGATGTCTTTGCCACAGGCGGATTGCGACGATCAAAGCCTGCTTGTGCTAAATGCAGATAGCCAAGAGCCCTCAGACACTGACCTCAAACATAGCTCATGTCTGAGTGCAACACTGACTCTGTGTTTGTGGTCCTTGTGAGGAAGATTGTGAAGCACTGGTTTCGCAGCACACGTGTTGCCTTTCACCATGATTCTTCTGTTTTGTCCCCTTGAAGTCTGCCTCTCATGTGAGTATCGACGCTAGCAATGAAAGGTCGACTTCAAATTAGCGCAGTTCGCAGACTTTGAGAACTTAATTCATGTGACTTGACTCGAGTCAGACTTAAATTGCCAATCTTAATACTTATGACTTGTTTGGCAAAAACTTAGGAAGAACTCCACTTGATTCTGACATGGTATTCATGAGGCTCAACTTAGATGTGAACTACATGACTTGACAAGTTTCAACTAATTATATGTCAAAACCTGCATTAAGTCAATTTGGCATTTGCTTTGTTTTTAGCATAAAAGTTATTCTGACAACCGACCCACCAGTACGCTATGATGCGGAAAGCAGAGGCCACCTCGTGATGCAAATTATTATGGAGGGAGCGCAGAATATTCGTGATTTTTGGATTCAATTATTGTTTTCCATGTAATCAGGAAAAGGAGACTGGCAAAATGCAAGGTTTGCAACTCAAAAGATGAGAGACACTACATCATCTAACTTATCTGTCACTATAAAATCCAGAAAGACAGCTAGGCTAAGTTATGTCAACTTCACAGTTTAGCTAATACACAATATACAGTGGTGTTTGAACCATTAATGAACTGTGATGTGACTGTGAATGTATTAGTATAGATAACAAATACAAGTAGGCTACTTGGTAGTCAGTGCAAAGTGCCTGATGTGTGAATACATGTTGTGACTGAGCACGACTGTGTGACTTGACTCACGACTTGATTTACCGAAGTCATTCTTGACTCGACTGCAATTTAGTGCGGACTCGACTCGACATTAAATTTTTCCACAGTAACTAGGGACTTGCTTGAAACTCGAAGGGTCAGACTGGAGACTTTCACATGACTATGATGGAATAAAATGAAAACTATGATGATGTGATGACTTACAGTACACGTCGGCCTGTGTGACTCACTCCCACCTCTGACATTGTGTATCGTACTTCATGGGCTACGTCTGCAGTTGGCATTGGATGGACCACAAATTAGCAACCGAATTATACTTTTGAGAAACAACAAAAAAAAAAACTAACTTTGGAAATAGATATGTATATAGTTAAAACGATACAGGTATAATTCACAGTTACACTCTATTTGGGGTAAGCGCCATGCTTGCAAAAGTTAACATATTAGCAAGCAAAGAGATTTGAACAATATTGGTAAAAGTGAAAAGTTGCAACCCAGCTGTAATGAAATAACTAACTTAAATGTATTATATAATACCCCAAATATTTTAAATACCATATGAAGGGGGCAACATTTTAGCTTGCTATGATACCAGCAAGTGAACACAGAAGTACAAAAAGCATATAGTAGTCTCTCAAATGTTTTACTGAGCAGCAAAACTAAATAAGTTATATTGATCAATGCAGAATTCATCTTCTATTTTATTTTTTTCACCTTAAAATGATCATTAAGACCAAAAATGTGTTCTCTGTAAGTGATATTGATGATAAACATCAGAGTCTTCCTGAACACTCAGTATAATCTCTTCTGGGAAAGCTAAAAATGTCCCAGCACTGCAGTTCCGCGATGGCAGTTTTTTTTTCAGACAACTTTTTTTTTTCCTGAGCTTATGGCTGCTCCTCTGAGATGCCACGCGGGCGACGTGTGGATGGATGCCCCCCTGATTATCGGAGGTGTTCCGTTATGAGAGGGATTTGAGATACTGAGCGACTGTTAGAGAGCTACACCCCAAGGTGTCAGGGACAATGTAAAACATGGATGTATCACCCTCCCTGTGGCATCTAACAAGACTGTGAGCCCATGTGTATTTTGGATACATTCCTGACAATTACTGTGGACTTTCCCTTCAGTCCGCCCATGCAGTCCAATATGTGAAAAAATAATCTGAGAGTCATATTTCAGTTTTTTTCAGCCGGGTTGTAAATGAGTGTAGTCGTTCAATTAAGCGCAGTTGTTTTCATTTATCACATTTTCTTTGTTCTGTGTGGCCCATAAAAGATTTAATCTTGTATGTGATGTGCAAGTCACAATGAAGTGATTACGGGCAGGCGTGCCTTTGAGACATGGCACTGAGCGGCATTCTTCACGCACTTAAAAATAGAAACCGTCTGCTTTTTCAATTTCACTCACTAGAAGACTTTTGGGCATCTCCTTTTTTAGTGAACAAAATCATAACCAGATTCTTTAATATCCAGCTCCAGCATGTCCCTGTGATTTTACGATAGTAATCAGCTTAATATGGGAACAGCGTGGGAAAGGCAGAACTTTAGTTTTTTATAAGCCAGCAAGCAAAAGTACATGACGTACAGTGGAACCTTCAAAGCTGAACACCCCAAAAGTGGTAAAGTTCAACTACAATTTGGCAGAAATATATTCCTCCAAAGATTCCAGTTACGAGCCGTTGCTTATTCGATTTTTGTTTTTGCTTTGCGAGACCAAATTTGAGTTCAGGGACCTTAAGCTACGCCTCTCAATTGGAGAGAAAAAAAGAGTAGGAGCTGCAGTTTCAGCCATTTGTTGAACGGTTAAAAACAATTAAACACACAAATAGAAAATTAGAACAGTCACAAAAAGCTACACTAAGCCATAACCCAAATCCAGAAGTTCACACAAAGACTCACCGACCATGTACTTGATATCCGTCACTATAGGCCACGGCCCTCAAAGGCACAACACCACAGTTGTCGTTGTTATTCGGCTTGTTTCAATATACGGTCATCACGCTTTATAAAACCAGTTCATTTGCAGTCTTTTATAATGTTTATGCAGGCTATAATACTAGCATGTAGCAGCTAACGACAAGCATGAAATTGTGATGCTTGCTGACAAGCAGCACATTTTGACTGTCTTGATAATGCTTTGCTTTTTTTCTATTCTACACTTTAAAAAAAAAAAAAAACTTAAAAAAAAAAAAAAACATTCCCTGCAATGTTAATAAAAGTTTTTGTGTGATAGTTTGAGCCTGGAGCAAATTAATTCACTGGATATAATTTCCTATGGGAAAAATAAGAACTTGGAAGTAGAAGAAACAGCATCAAGCTTAGATTGTGTTCGACTTTGGAGGTTACAGTGTAAAGTTAAAGATCAGAGTGAGAGGCAGGCCACAACGCTGCGGCAAATGCATGACAAACTGTCTGAGCAAATGTTGTTCCCCAATAAGAACAAAGAAGGACAACGTTAGCGAGACAGGGAATTAAAGGGGGGGAAACGTGGAAAACAAATGCGGATGGATTGGTGGGAGCGGGGGGGACGAAGATAGCTATTGGGGGGAAATAACGCCGATCAGTCAACGGGGGGTGAGAGGGGAAACATTCGCCCTTCCCCACATTAAAGCCATAAAAAAAGAAAACAAACAGAAAAACATGTCTGACATAAAGAGACTGGTTTCCGCGGCGACAGCACAATGGCTGCCTGTGGCTCCTCTGGCTCTCGCCATCTCGTCTGGGTCCCGGCACCAGCGAAAGTCACCGCAGTCCCATCAGTAAGTGTGTGTGTGTGTGTGTGTGAAACATTGTGAATGTCATCACGCTCAATGCTGTGGGAACGGCCATGAAAGAGACCCCACTCAGAAGCCACAAAAGCTCCTTTTTGCGTCTCCTCGCCGCCTTTTAGCCTCTCTATTTATCTTTGCACGGGGGGAGCCGGATGAGGAGGGAGGACTTCTCTCTGTCTCACACCGTGACAAGCAGACTGACCCGTGACTGCTGCCCTTCTGCACCCATGACTGACAGCTCACTGTCACACTTAGACAAGCACAGCTTTATCTCAAAAGGCTCATTTCAGCAATTGGAATTGAACTTCCTGTGCAGTCCGCACAACTAAACAGCAAAAAGATCAATCTCGCGACTCTTATAAGAAGTGAATCAAGGAGCTGTCTAGACAGACACATCCATTCCCTCATGGATCCAGTTTGGACATTGCCGAGCCACTCTGGTGCCAGTTCCCATGCCAGTCCTGACTGACTCACTGAGAAGGCCTCATGCCAGTGACGGGCGCAGACTACTTTTTCATGTCTGATATTTAAAGTGACAGTATAGTGAGGTATGATGACTGGATGATCAGAGAGATGCTTTTTAGCCGAGCTAAGTGATTGGCACTTCACCAACACTAATATAAAAACTGCACTGGAAGTTTGTTGACACAATTATGGAAATGAGGCAGTGATTGTTTGCAAAGCACATTTTAGTTTCCAGCTCCAATGTTCACTAATGAATCCAGTATAAGATAAGATATTCTTTAATGTTGCCCATTATGAGTTAATAATGAAATAAAAGTAAATCATGATTCACGTTTATATTTAGATCGGCTAAAGTGAATTGCCTCTTATCAACTTGAATCTAAACAAACAACAAGAAATTAAGTTACAATTCAAATATGCTTCCTTAGAGACCAAACATCAAAAATTAGACTAGCAGACGTTTAAAACTGCAAACAGTTTGTTTTCTGCTTCTTCAAAACGGAACTGAGTTAAAGTGCAGTAGTTGTGGAAGCTGATCTGCAGTGGATTTGAGGAAGATTGTGTAGCACTGGTTTTTGGTGGTTTGATATGAATATGTGATGAATATTATACGCTACGATAGTAGTTTTTTTCAGGTTTCTGTACTTTAGTTGAGAGTTTATTTTTTTGAAAACTTTTTACTTTTTTTAAATATTTGAAAAATATATTTGTACTTTCTACTCCTTACTTTGTCTAACTCGGCTTGTTACTTTTTTCTACCACTGCAGATAATGACATGACATAAAAACGATAGAGACGGCTAAAGTCAACCGTGGTTGAGAGCGGTTTTGTACTTAAGTACTTATAACAGTCTCTACTTTTTTGCTTTTACTTAAGTAAAAGTGTTGAATCAGTATTTCAACATTTACAAAAGTTTTGTTTTTTTTCTTTTTTTTTGCAGATGCATCTATACTTTTACTCACTGTAAGTACAGAGTCTGAGTGCTTTTGCCACCTCTGGTATATTTGAACATTTTACAACAAAGCTGCAAACAGGCTATGCATGAGAAGTGCTAATTGCGGCTATGAGTTTGTCCTTATAAATTCCGTCCAAGTTCGTGTGAAGGATGAACGTGTGTGCGTGAGTGAAAATTGCAAAAGTATGAGCCTCTTAATTTCAACGAGGGGACGTCGTCTTGTTGTGGTTTGGAGGGATGTGGCGGAGAGAGGACTTAAAATAGCAGATCAAGACTGGCAGAAATCTTGCAGAATTCCAGCTCATCAGCTCTCAGATCTCTCTTGCGCTCTCTCATGTCTGCCTTCACCACCCCGATCCCCACATGATGAAACTATTCTCATATTTAACTCATTTAGTTTCTTCATTCATCTTCTTAATTACTTCTGTCCTTGTGCATGATTATCATGGGAGTTGCGTCACTCTGGAACAAGCAAGTGTGGCCAGCTTAGAACCATAAGTAAAACCATAATGCACATTCTGAAAACATGCATGCTTTCTTGGGGTTGCAATTTTAATTGAGAAAAGAATGAATGAGATCTTCCTGCAACAATGCTGCATGTTACTTGAAACTTTTCCCCCATAATAATATGACTGTATTCTCATAAAATGACATTTGTTTCTCATTCAAATGTACTCATGTAAAATTACTTACTTACAGTTTTCTCACAATAAGACATTTTCTTGTAATATTGTGACCTTATTCACCTAATATTCCAACTTTTTCTCACATTCCAATTTATTCTCATAAAATTGCTGCTTTTATTATTATGACTGTATTTGTGTTTCATGTGTAGACAACTCCCATCTTTCTTGAACATTTTTTGTCATATTCATGTTTTTGTAATATTTTTTTCAGTCTGTACCTCATATGCCTGTGTGTAAAACAAGATTAAGCCACAAAATGTAATAACATTACAATATACTTCATAATGTTTTGACTATTCTTGGAATAAATTTTTTGTCATATCAGTGTTTTAATTTTTTTTTTTCCCCACAGTGTCCTAATACACCTGTGTAGAAAACATGAGATTTTGCTAAAAGGTCAAAACAGTTAAGCGCATTTTAATTGTATTTTTTTTTTTAAATTAATAATAATCATTATTATTATTTCTATTAAGCATATACAGTACATTACAGCACATTAGTTTTCATGTGAAATCCAACTAAAGGTTAAAAAGAAAAGACCATGAATATTTGTCTCTTCGGTTTTCAGTTGGGATTTTGTCATTTCCTGTACACACACAGATGGTAGTATGTGTTCCCGTGATAAATAAAGTAAGCCTACAAGAAAGATTTCCAGGGCAAGTTGACTTTGATTAAAGTGTTCTGTGTTCCAATGAAGCAGAAAAAAATATCATATAATCGAAGGAGAGAAATAATCTAGACTGAGATGTTAAGCACTCAAAGAACCAAAACAAGCACAAATACAACATCTTGCACACAATCGTTGTCGTATGTTTAAACGAACACACCCTTCCAGTCTGCCAAGCAGGAAGAAACACACTCAGCTGGGCATTGTGTCGAAGGGGGCACGCCACTTAGCCTTGCTCTTTTGACACACGCACACACGAACGCGAACACACACACAAACACACACACACGCACGCACGCATGCACGCACACACGGCGCCGGGCTCTCGTGTTTCCATGGCAATCTGCACAAGCAATCTTCCCACGGTGGCTGTGGAACCGACGACTGAGTGTTGCACAGAGCCGCATGTGTGAATGAATGGACTGCGCTTAGTGCCTGTGTGTGTGTGTGCGCGCGCGTGTGCATAAAGAGTGCTAACCTGTCCAATGAAGATGCCAGATGTTCAGACACTCACTGGGCTGATAGCGCTCTTGACCCTCAGTGTACAGTACCTCTATGGGGCTGGGCCTCTTATCTGGCGTGTTGCTTTGCTTTGACACTTGGCACCTGGGTTCCTATCTTCAGTGGAGGGAAGTAACAAAGTACAAATACCTTGTTCCTCTACTTCAGTGAAGTTTTCAGGTATAGGCCTATGTACCTTACTTGAGAATTAGCTTTCTGATGATTTTTGACTTTTACTCCCTACGTTTGGAAAACGGTATTTCTACTCCTTACTTTTTCGCAACCTCCGTGGATGATGTCAGCACAAATAAAAGACGTATTTTGGGGACTTATGAGGTAGAATGTGAACCAGGGGATCATTAACAACAATGACGCAACAGATTCAGAGAAGCAGGATACACAAGTTCCCATCCATGGCCTTATTTCAGAGAATTATTTGATGTCGTGGGCTCCAAGACGGATTGGTGGTGATAAATGTGCCAGCGTAAAAACCACAAGCCTCTAACGTACAAAAATTCTCAGTCTAATCTGTTGTGCCAATTTACCAAAATGGGGACTCTATATAACTGACAATGAAAATTACTACTGTGGTACTTAAGTACATTTCAGCCTTTTTTTCCCTATTTCTACTTAAGAACAGAGTGTGAGTACTTTGGTCATCTCCGCCTATCCTGCAGGATGAATCGAATGAATGATAGTACAGAACACATAGGTAGGGATGGGAATCGAAAACCGGTTCACCCAATGTGAATCGATGAGAGAATTGATAAAGAATCGGATCGAGTTTCGATAATACGATCGCAATCGCTAAATTCGTATCAATTCCCACATCTAAACATCGGGCCTCTTCAGATTCTGGGTTTTGATAATTTTCTTTCCTTTCCTAACTGAGCGAGATGAGGAAGAATTGTTTGAATTCTTAAATTGCGCAACAAAGGTGCAACGATGTAACCTTTACCCTACCTTTAGCATAGGTTGCTGCTGAGTGATCTTTATGAAAGGAAAGGAGATATTTGTTACCCATAATGCTTTACAGGAGCAATATTTAAAGCAACAGGCCGCCCATTAACTTTATCGCAGTTTCGCGCTACAGACTTAGATCAGCAATACTTGCTGTTGTGCGATGACGTCGGTGCTGTCTTTTCCTACGTTCGAAACAGCTCCTTTCCATCTCACCTTGTCCCAATGAAGTCTTCAACAAAAGCCAAGTAAAGTTGATATAAAGGTTAGGAGTTTGATTTCCAGAAGAGCCCAATTGAGAGGCGAGATTAGAAGAATAAAATTAACACCAATCAAAGGTGCCTTCATCTTTTTTCTCACCTGTGAGAACAATTGCTAACTACTCCCAAACATGCATGCACAGTTGTACTAATACAAGTGGAGATGGAGTCCATCATGGTCCATCATTCCCACACTCCTCACCTCTCTGCCACAAATTAGTACAGTCATTGTTCTACATGAGCGCACAATTAAAGGAGCATGGGAAGAAAGACGGAAGGAAGGAGAGCAGGATGAGACTGGAGGCTAATTGACAGAGGGTGACTGAGCAAAGGGCTGGAAGGACAGGGTGGTGGTGGTGGTTGGGGGGGGGGGGGTTTGACAAGCCGAGGAAGGGCAGATTAAAGGGTGGGAGGAGGGACACGAAGAGGAGGCGACCGGGGGGTGTGGGGGGTGGGGTGGTAGAATGAAGCCAAAACTGGCAACCCTGCTTCAACTGCCAAATGTTGTCACTGGGTGGCTGTGACAGCGAGAGAACATGCCAGAGGGAAACCAATAGCAGCTTGGGAATTCTCAACACTTTGTCATGGGCCCTCGGGGGTCGAGCAAGTGCCACCGCTACTAGTCAAGCAGTAGAGGAGGGAAGACAGACGAGTGGAAGCAACACTTACACAAGCAGAAGCCTTCTTATAAGCAACAGGACACAGTCCACGGTCCAAAAGCAAATTTTCAGCGTGGGTTTCTTCACGAGCGAGCAGAGGAACAAGAGCATCCGCTGTCAGTCGACCTCGTAGGGCCAGCAAGATGAAGAGACCTCACGACTTCAGCTCAGAGTCGGACACAGACGAGCTGATTGATGTGGGACAAGAGGACGGCTACTGGTGAGCATCCCCGCCGCACACCTGACACAGGGACAAAGGAAATGTACAGCACACGAAATTGACATTCGGCAGTCAAAAAAACAACAACAACTAAATAACAAGACTTGAGACTCAGTTTGACTCAGTATGTCAATACTGTTATCTAATAAAAATAATAACTAACAATTAAAGCATGATAACACAATATGCAACAGTTGCAGTAACAGTTCACAATTTCTTTAAAAAAAATCATTACATTTGTAAGAAATGTTTATTTATCCATTCATGGTGCTACTTATTTAAATTCATTCCACACTTAATTATTATCAGCAACTTCAGATTTCGATTTAAGTAGGAAATCAAGAAAAAACCTATTGATTAATAAACAGTGCACCATTGTACAATATACACATATATATATATATATATATATATATATATATATATATATATATATATATATATATATATATACACACACATACATACATACACACATATATATAGTATAATATGTCATAGATTGCATACAATCAAATACACAATCATTCACAGAGACTGAAACATCAGTAAAAATTTATTATGATACTTCATCTTCAGAAAATAAAATGTATACCTGTAAATACAAAAGCAAAAACCTAGAATTTGAATTTCCAAAAATAAGTAATGTAACACTTTTCCTTTTCATTTAAAGCTAGACGTTTTGATCTTTGATTTTCAAAAATTTTAATCCCTATTGTGGGACTAATAAATGTTATTTTATCTTGAATTATATTAGTGAAAAGACGTATTCACTCACTGGCCGCACATTGTAATGAGATCCAATACAAGGGTTGTAAAGTAGTTGTAACGTTGCTTTTACAAAGATGTGTTTTATTGTAGAACTGCACTGCATCACACTGAGGGGTCTTTGTAATATTTTTACCCACTTAGGTAGCTTAATAAGGTTACACAAATATTCGAAGCATGTGATGTAGTTCAGTTGTACACCACTGCATAATGTAACCACAACAATAAACAGGGTGTTGTATCTCTCTGACTCAAAAAAGAATTACTTTTATAAAGGCAGAATTTGGAGTACAGCTGTTGTATTGGATCTCAGTGGATTGGGACGATGTACCCAACAAAGTGTCTGTATTACTAGTCAAACTCAAGGTGAAACAGGCTCTACAAAAAGTTAAAGTGCAGACTAAGATCAAATGAAAAATAAATCAGTTCCATGTAAAGAGAAACTTCATGAACCCCATGTCTCAAATGTTCACTTTGCAAATGAATTCACAGTCGGTGAAGTCATATACACATGAGGTTTTGTAGGTTTCAAAAGCTGTAAGGTTTAAAACATTAAATCAAAGGTCCAATCAGTGCAAAAAAAAAAGCCTCTCAAAAACTGTTTTATAAGGAACCGCAGTCAGCAGGCGACATGAACATTGGGTTGTCACGGACAAACCGATTCCATCTTATTTGTCAGCACGTGTTTGTATTCATAGGAATTCTGACGACATCACAGGACTTCAGCGAGGCAGTACGTGACATGAAAGACAGCCCGGGTCAATTGAATTTCGGCGTGATATGCCCTTTCAAGTGGAAGCCATCAAACGGCGTCCTAAACAAAAACACACGACTAAATTGGCAGCGTTAAAATCTAATAAAAACACAAAAGGGCCAATGTTGCCGTTCCCTCTTGCAGGTCCGTTCACAAACAAACATTGGCAGGGTGTAACCATCTCGGATTGTGGCCCATGAGAGCTTGCACATGGCCTCCAGGCTGTAAAATCACCTTCCGAAACTGTGTTCATACAAATGGAAAGTACAACAGGATGTAATCTTAAATCACGCCTGGTCATAGCACATTTCTGCAGCAAATGCCCAACGAGATCTGATGTTTCATTCTGACTCTGTGTTTTATTAAAGAATGGTAATGATAACAATATGTAGACTTACCATATATGCTGCTGAATTATACAGCCCAGTCACCGGCTCCATGTCCCCTGGCAGTGCATCACAGATTCTGGCCCGAAAGAAGAGAAGAGGGGTGAGTGCATTGAAGTCTTAATGCGGTTGAACACAAGTATCCTGAAAAAAGAAAATTTTGCTAAGATGTTTGCCCTTCTTCCCACATGCCAACTCAGTTTTAGATCACCAATGACTACAAAGCTCTTGTTTATAGTTATGTCATAATGAACATTCATATAAACTGTTCACAATTTGCAGATGTAGCCATGTGTTTTGTTTTGTTATTTATTTTGGGGAGGGGGAATCTAGCCTCCGTTATTTGCTGAAAAATTCAACTATTCACGTTTTTTTTTGTTTTCTTTAATGCCTTAAGGTGCTACAAGATGGCACTAAAGCTAAATAGGAAAGCAGTACAGTTGGTTCAAAGAAATATGTTGGATGACTCAAGGACAAGCTTTGCCTGTTGGGGAGGAGCTCAGTTTAGCCCGGATTTTTACGGAGAGTCTTTGCCGCATGTTTCTGATTGGCTAATAGGCCTCACAGTTTGAAGTTACAGTGCCACCAGTTGTTCTGGCATGCACGTCACAGCCTGCTAAACAATTTGATGTGAATCGATTTTTCTTTGTATGCCATTGGTGTGGAATACAAGTTTTAAAAAATTATTTTGGACAAAAAAGATAAAATTTCTTTGTTAAAATGGTAATGTACAATATGGTTATAGCCTCAATATTCTTCCACTCCCCAATAGATCATTGAGAAGAGGCGCAGGGACCGGATCAACCACAGTCTGTCGGAGCTAAGGAGGCTGGTGCCAAGTGCTTTTGAGAAACAGGTGACAACTCAAGCCAAATGGTTGCTTGTTTGTGTAAAATCTTGTAGTATACATTTTGATATCCAGTAATATCAGTTTTGGCGAGAATCCTTGTCTTTTATAATCGACCCCAAAAAAAAATCTTCAAAGATTTGAGCCAGATGTGTCTGAAGCTATAATTTGAAACCAAGTTTTTGGATGCAATGACAAATTAACATAGTTGCAGTCTCACCTGTTCAGATGCTAAAATGTCATTCAAATCTCATCAGACTATGTTGTAATTTGCTAACGAAGAATCTTATTTGCATGACCAGAATAATTTCTGAATGAGATTAAACCTGACCAGATTCTAGTCCAAATATTGTGTTTTTCACTACAAAAATTCTTGGTGTAGTCAACTTGTAACTGCGGGCTTTCTCTTCTGTTCAGGGCTCTTCAAAGTTGGAGAAAGCTGAGATTCTGCAAATGACTGTCGATCACCTCAAACTTCTTCATGCTATGGGAGGGAAAGGTAAGATAAGTAAGATGAAGTAAAATGTGGTAAAATAAAACAAATTGTTGATGCAATCTCTTCTTTTTTGACAACTTTCACCCACTTTGTTCCAGGATACTTTGACGCGAGGGCTCTGGCAGTGGATTACAGGACTCTGGGCTTCAGGGAGTGCGTTGGAGAGGTGGTCCGGTACCTCAGCTCCCTTGAAGGAGAGTCTCCGGACCCAATCGGCACCCGCCTGGTCACCCATCTTTCTCACTGTGCAAGCGAGCTGGACCCGTTGATTCTTCAGTCGCCCCCAACCTCCGCTTTGCCCTTCCCTCCTTGGCCCTGGATGTCCTTCCCCCAGATGTCCGCCTGCCTGCCAGCCTCATCCTCACCGCCGTTCCCCACCGGACGAAGGGAACTCGCCTTGATGGGGAGCTACCCGCCGGCCGCAACCCTCCGCCTCGCACCCCTGGCTGGCTGCCAGCGGGGGGTGCCGCCCCTCCTTGCCCCCACGGCTCTAGCTGCAGTTCACAGGCTGCCATCCCCCGCGGTGGACCCGAGGCCGACGCAGGCGTCCCCTCGCGGCACCTCCAGGAACTCGCCTCTTCCTCCCGCCCCTTCCTCTTCCTCTCCAACTACCGGACCACCGCTTGTCTCTTTCAGACCGTTTGCACCTCTGGCTTCTTCCGCAATCCAGCGTAGGGGCTTGAGTGGATCAGCCAAGTCGGCCCAAGGATGGGCGACTGAAATTGGAGCTTTTTGAGAACAATTTTTTTGTAAACCCAAATGAACTGTGCAAGGGATACAAAGCTCCCTTGTAAATGATGCAAGCGAATAATGAAAATTTAAGGACTGTCTCTTTTTTAAAGGACTCTACAAGCCATATCAGACTGAATGTTTCTGATAATCACAAAGTGTCAAGGAACAATGAAGACAACATTTGTGTGCAAATGGATGATTTGGATTATCAAATAGACTAATGTCCAACAGAGCCATATGTGTATGTTTAACAGAAAGCAATGATTTCTCAGCTGTGATGTTTGTAGTTGTTTCCAAATCAATTATACATGAGATAATTGCTTATGGCAAAGAATGTTTTAGGGAAAAAAAAATCTCCATAAAAGCTAAGTGCCTTTCCATTTTGGTTGTGTATTTTGTTATCATCACCATGAAGGTGTTTTGATCCTCGTCATATCATAATTCTTTTTCAGTGCGTCCCTAATATTCTTAATTCAAGAATACATGAACTACAGTATATCATGATTGCAGAGCCACTGGACAACCAGTATTCAGTGGTGGATGATCAGCGCCAGGAAGGCCTTCTCTGCTAGCCTAAACACTAGCATTAGCACCAGCATCGACTTACATTTGCAATCTAAATTCTAAAATTACTTCAGGCTCTATATGCTCCCATATCAATCCAATCTACCGAGTGCCTTCGTAATCACCAGTGCTGGTCGTTGTCAATTAAACTATTAGCGGTTAGCAATTCGTCCTCACAGGGCCAGCTGGGTGGCACTCGATAATGTCAGCAAACCTTGTTACAACCAACTTCGACGAGCAAAACACACCTGTAGTGATCTGCACACATTAATAGATTTGAAAGAACTGAAGGCCCAGGGACCAGATAGATGGCCCACCACTGCCATCAGTATTCTGTTAATTATATGTCACCATGATTGTGTTCTGTGCAAACACATTGCCTGTATGCTCCTTAGCTCTAAAAAGGAGCACCCTAATTCACATCAGCAATGGACAGTTTCTCAAGGGAACGAACGATGATTCAGGGATGGCACAGCAGGGCAAAGCTATCCATCACATTGTCCTGCACCCCTGTAATTATGTTTTCCCCCATATCAGCTTGTATCCTCTTCCCCTTTGCTATTATTTTACTCCAATCCTGTGGTCTACCAGAAAGATATCTTCTCTCCGTTTTTTTCGGTGCTGGTGTGTTCTCAACAATGGACAAGACAGAGGGGATGAGGCAGAGAGGCGATGGAGGGGAAAACAATACAACAGATCTCAAAGGCTGCGTTTGCGAGGCATGTGCGGCGCGGTGGCTCTGTTGCTGAGCGGGAAGATGACAAAGCGACGGCGAGATGAGAGGAAGAGTGTGAATCCCACAGGGGTCGGCGAGAACAGTGATGGATGACGGTTGGGTCGTCTCTCAAGTCGACAAGCATAACTGTGTTGTGCCTCATGAAAATGAGGGGATGAGAGAGACTTGTGTGCTTGCTGGAGAATGCTTTGATCTACTCCGGGATACAATGTCTGTGGTCTGTGGTCCAAAAATGTGTGTGTTCTGCAACGTGCGCATTGTTTATCTGAGCCAGTGTGCTCACAGGCCAACGCTGTACGCTTGTTGCCCTGTGTTTTTGCCTTTTGCCTTTTCCAGAGGGGTTTGTTTATGCGGAGACATGCGTGTGCGTGTGTTATGTGAGTCTTCAGGGCTGGCGTCTGGACTGAACCACTGTGGCGGCACGGCTCTCGTGCAAGGTCGGCCGGCGGTTGCACGGATGGGATTGTGGTGGAATGTTTGTGGAGGACGCGAGTGCACACACATGGCACACACTCGCTCCCTCGCACACACACACGCACGCATACACACATGCACGCACACACACAATTTGCCTGGCAGTGTTCTGGCTGGAGGAGCCAGAGTCACCACCACAGCTTCCAGAGAGCACGACCACAGTCACACTGCATGGAGGTTCCCACGGGGGAGGGGAGCCGGGAAGAGGCAGCAGTAATGTGTGTGTGTGTGTGTGTGTGTGTGTGGATGTGTGTGTACGTGGATGTGTGTGTGTGTGTGCGTGCGTGCGTGTATGTGCTTGTGTATGCCGGGCGTGCCTGTGAGAACAACTTAAAATGCAAGAAAAAGAAATATCTGAAATAGTATCTGAAATAGAGAACATTTTTGCTATTGTGTGTAAATAAACATAGCCAGTCACATGCTTACTATTTGCAGTTGAACTCTCCACTGTGTGTGCATGTTTGGTTGTTTGTGCATTCGTGCATAGATAATCAGAAACTCAGCACAAGGAGAATTTGAGTTTTCTGTTTTGTCTTTTAAAAGTCTGAGTTAGCTTCACAGGTTAGATAACATTAATATTTAATTTTGCTTTTATTTTCCTCAAGCTGCTGGGCTTCCCTGTAAATATTTAATTTAAACTTAACATATTACTAACTTAATAATAATTTGGAACATGGTACAGTTATATCTCCGTTATGTTCCTTCTATGACCTGAACTTTGATGCTACCCAATTCTGATATATAATAGTTAATGATAAAATGATAAAAGTACTTAAATTTAGATGTTGAAATTAAAACCTGATTTATGTTTTGCTGCGCAATTTGAAAGTCCAAAAATAAAGGAGAAACCAGAGGAGTTTGTTTGAGTTGAGCAACCTCTGCTGCTAGAAGAGAGCACAGCCCAAGTATGCTAGTTTCAGCTGACTGACACGTTGTCTCCAGTAAGCAAAATGACTGACAATTAACACTTAAAAAAAAATAACAAATACTGAACTGTATCTGTTAAGATATGGGAGTGGAATTAATCTTAAAAGCTAGGACATAATATTTGCCTCAAAAAGTAGGGGCACACTGCTCACTGTCAAACAGCTAAAATGCCAAAACATTGCACAGGTAAACTGAAAAAAATTAATAAAATTGAATGTGACAAGATGGCTACTGGAATCGTTAGGGTCAAGGGTGAGCTGAGGTCTATCCCCCCGGTGATATTTCGGTGAGAGGCGGGGCACACACGGAAATCGTCGCCAGTCAATCACACATCACACAGATCAACAAACAAGCATCCACACTCACGATCACAGCTATGGGCAATTTCAAGTCTTTAATGAACCTAACAGGCATGCTTTTTAAATGTTGATGGAAGCCAGAGTAGCCGACTCCGAGAAAAGCCACACAAGCGCGAGATCAAGCAAACTCCAATTGGAAGGCCAGATCTGAGATTCAAATCCAGAACCCCAATACTGTGAGGCAGCTGTGTTAACCACTGTCACTGTGCTAAATAAATAAATACATAAATAAATAAATAAATTTAAAAATTAAAAAGCTTCAAACAAGAGGCAGTTTAATTTTAAAATTTATTATTTATAGTTGTTTCATTTGTTCCATAGATGCATTTGACAAGAAGATGATTAGTCAGGAAGATGGTCGTCTAAATGCAGTTCCTCTTAGTGAACCCAGACACCACATTGGCCAGTTTGGTAACTTTGGGAGGAGCTGGCATGGTGGTGACGCGCTTGAGATAGCAGTGACGCCTGTTGGAAAGAACTTGTGCTTGTATCAATGTCATACAGACAGATGGTAGAAAGTATCATGGACTTTACCAGATATCTGAATCCTCAAAGTTCTCATTGACATAAGTGTAGAACTGACAATTGTGATCAATAGAACATGTCTTCTGGCAGATTATTTCGTCGTCCACTAACTCAAACAGCATGTCTGAACCTTGGAAATTGACCCCGTCAAGAGCTGTCTTTGCCCAGTCTGTTGGTACAGAACAACATGTTGACCAAAAAATAGCTGAATTTCAACACAAATTGGAGATAAATAACCACAATTTTTTTTACATAACAGAAAAGCAGGCCTACATATTAATTAAATAATAATAGATACAGCAGGTGGCAATAAAGCTTTTCTTTTGCATATCAGAAAGATTGCGGATATGGATGCTGTAATAAATCAAAATTGTAAAAACAAAGTTGTGAGGAGTGTAGTAGACACGCGATCAACAAAATGGCCCCAGCAACCCCACAACTTCCGATTGTTCTGCATTCCTGCCTTCTCCCCTGCTGAGCCAGACGGTCACAAGAAGCCTGGTTTATGTCACCCGGATCTTAAACTAATTAAGAGCTTCCCTAGATACCTTTATCTTCTAGTCATTTTACGAACTTTGCATGAATGCTTCCAGTATCAATCATGACACCAATGTCACTAATGATTGTTTGCCACAGGTCTGATGTCAAATCTGAATCAGATGAGATGTTTCACCTCACAAGACAAATGTCAAATCACAAATATCAAGTACTTTTAGCCACCACATAAAATTGAAACACTCAACATTGAAACATCAAATTCCACTTCCTGTCATGCTTTGTGTGTTCGAGTTTAATAGTTAAAGCCGCTGAAATCGAGGACTCGGGTTTCATTCCTGTAGCAACCTTCAGATTATGAGACAGGTTTTTCGTCACTTTTACTAAAATTTACGAATACAAAAAAAAAAGACGAGGTTCCCCTTTACGAGACAAAGAGTTTGATTGTAACGTTAAATGTAAATCGAACTGAACCGGAAGTAACACAGGCGTTAACTTACGACGTATTCTTTCTCCAAAATTAATTACCTTTTTATCCAAAGCCAATATATGCTACAGGAGTTTCCTTTCGACTGCTGCCGCCTGTCTTTATCAATTGCGTGCCCCACAAATTCCACCTAGCAACACCTTACCTGTGAGAATGTGTGACATGACAAAGGGTAAAATTCTAACTCTTTAACGAATGAACAATTTGTTGGCTGTTTTGGCAAAGTACATTGTAGTTGAAAGTGAAACTGGACATAAATTTGTTTCACGGTTCAGGTTGTACCCCGCTTCTCGCCTGAAGATAGCTGGGATAGGCTCCAGCATGCCCGCGATCCTAGTGAGGATTATCGGTACAGAAGATGGATGGATGGATGGGTTACACAATGAAAGTCGTAAATTTTATACACACAAAACAAAATACAATTGATTGTCATCAAATACAAAGCTTTCCAAATCAAACTGGATGCTACTGCTAAGCTAGCTGCTAACTAACTACATTTTTTTAAGTATTTGCGCTTTGTTGATATAAAACCTCCAAATGTACTTTGTAGAACCAAAACCATGTTTTTAATACAAAGATAACATTAGTCTTGGGCCCAGTCATGAAAAAACATACTATATTCCTCCCTAGCAACTAGCCAGCTAACTAATTAGCTACGTAACTAGCAGCCACTAGTTCTGTTTTGATAACTTGGCACAATGAGAAAACAAAACATTTGTTTTCTTTTTAAACCAAGATCTTGCCTCGGCTCTGGCTTTTATGCTATAAAAACACCATATTCCATAGCTTTGCTTACATTGTGAAACGACTACTAAAAAAAATGCCAAATTAGCTAATGATAACTGAAAACATACACCTTATGTGTATATTTTTTCAGATAAGGGAGACAATATTGTGGTAGCGTGTAGTTTTTGGGCTGTTTTTATTCGCCATGAAAAAAAAAACTATTATTACGACAAAATACTTAAGTACCGATACCTGAAAAATCTATCAACTACTACATCACTGAACTAGGCTAGCCGCTACTTAAGCACAGCTACAACCCAAGTACTGCCTACCTACTTACCTCACCTTACATTCTGCATTTCGAGAGCTTTTTTTGTGTGAAAGTTTTAGTATCACTCACCGGTATTTTGTTGGCAGAAGTGTGTTGCTATCCCAGATGTTACACCTTCTTTGGCCTTCATCACTAGTTCATTGGGATTACTCTTCAGGTGACAGGTGAGGGCTTTGCTGCATAAATATTGAGAAAAAAGGCCATTTTCTTTGTATACCCAATGAGAGGGAATAACAAGGAATTTGTTCTTTGGCTACCTCTCGTAAGAGAAGTAGGTACAGCGTGGATGAGCGGAGCACAATGCCAGACAATGCTCTGGCGTGCCGGCAGGTTGTGACTCTATGTTGCTTCCCGGGATGTCGGTGTTCGGAAAAAGCTTCACGGAACATGCTGGAACACGACCATGCGATACGGTCAAAAGGTGCAAGTTTACACAGCGTGTTTTTTCTGACCTGTGTCGGAGTACTGAGTGAGTTTCGTGCTGTGCGAGAAACCAGACACCAAACCAGTCTTCCTGTTTACGTTTAAGGTCCGTGGTAAAGGCCAGCTGAATTTCAGGTGGCATTTATACCTAAAACAAAAGTCAACTGCATTATTAAAGACATTTGGGCTACATTTATCTACCTATCAATCAATCTACTGTATCTATGTCTACAATGGTACCTTGACTTACAAGTACCTTAACTTAGCTGTCGCTTGGTTGGTTTTTATTTTATTTTTTTCATGTAAACAATCAGCCAGAAGACACCAATATAAATGGTTTTCAATCGCTGTTGCATTGAATGGTCCTTTTAATTCCAAATGAAGCGTTACCCCATAACGCCCCAGGATAAAAGAACTGGTACAGTTCCATCATTTAATGTCATCCATCGAGTACCACATGATGATAAGTTACTGTTTTTAGATTTCATGTAACGTGGAGCCAGGATTTAACTGGATGTTGGTGATGCCAGGGCAATTTATTGTCATCGACTGACTCGTTCTTGTCAGAGTACACATTGCTAGTTACAGGAGTTTATGCTTGCCTGTGTGGTCGGACTAACACAAATAAAAGGCTTTGGTTCAACCTTGAAGAAATGCTTCGTTCTACTGACCTCAGCTCCTTGTCCACGTAAATTAGTCTTACCTGATCTTTTCAGGTGTGAAGACGTCATTGACAAATGTAAAAAACTGGCAGAAGGGGTCTTCAGTGCACACTCGCTGACACTCCTCATAGTCAGCTGTGAATAAGACCCGATAGTCTGCCCCCGGAAAGTCCACATTCGGGTACACGCGAGACAGACAAGGCTCTTGTACATTCAGTAAAAGGACAGTTTTTAAAAATGGTTAGCATACTTTAAAATTGGATAATTTTTGTGTGAAATGGAGGTGGGGGTCCTACGTGGGTCAGGGCCGCAGGGTTTGAGAGAATACCCGGAGGTGACACCAAGGAGAGGGGTCTGAACTTTGGGCTGTCCAGATGGCGTAGACTTAAGGTAGCAGTAGAAATGCCTGTAGAGAGGCCCAGGAAACAATGACTAAATATACACTCACTAAAAGTTATGGACAACTGGTAAGGTACAAATTTTTTTTAATCAGCCCCCTAGTTTTCAGGTTCAATCCACTTGTTTATCATATTTGTTTTGATAAATAATTATGTATTTTAAAATATAGTACATATATAATGCAGTATATAATATATACATAGTAATTAAAGAAACATATTATAGATATTAAAATCTATTTTATTTATTTGGTAAAATGACTTGAAAGGTACTCAAAACCCAAAGTGTAGGACCTGCAACTTGAGTCTGGACTTGCATGTCTCGACTTGAGACTTGACTCAGGATTTGTTTGTCTCGACTTGGGGCTTGAGTCGGGACTTGAAGGCAAAGACTTGAGACTTACTTGTGATTTGCAAAGCAATGACTTTGTGCCACCTCTGCCAAAAAGACATCTAACAATTGACCAACAATATCGCGCCACTGCATTGCTTCAAACAGAATGTTGTCAGAAGGGAGTGGTGGTTGAGCTTTAGAGTCTCACCAGCAGGTTTAACAGAGAGACTGTAAAACTCACAGAAAGTGTGGAAGTAGATATCATTTAAAATGTAGTGGTAGATTCATGGACCAAACACCCATTGTAAATTTTCAGCTCCTTGTTAGAAAACAGCAAGCTGTGCAAAAAGTACTGAAACATTAAACGTTGATCATGGGCATTAAACATTTTAGAGAGGGTGAAATTAAGTTCACCTGTAAGGGGTACAATGCATATCAGGTTCATCCTGAAATTTCACCCAAAAGCCCAATATACTTAATATAGTATTTTTGTTTTTCCTCCATTCAGTGGAATATTTTCATTATTTTTTTTATTTTTACCTGATATCACGGGTCCAGTCAGCACGTACATATGTAAAGAAGAGACAAGACGGGTGTTGTGTGCAAAAATGCTGACAGTGCTCCGCATCAGGAGAGTACACAAATTTGATGTCCGTCCCCGGAAAGTCAACATTCTCCAACAATTCCCGATGACATTCTACAGAAATGGAAAAAAAAGTAGTCTATACCGTATAGAAGATAAACCACACTGATACATGAAAATCAATAAAAATCGTTTTACCTTGGCTTGAGGAAATACTACTAATAGAGAGGACGCTTATTAGCATGAAATACGCTTCCATTTTCTCAGTGAGTCCACAGTGCAACTGTGAAACAGTCTGTTTAGCAGTTTCCTCATTTATTTGGAGTTGACCTGTTCTGTGATTGCCTAACACGTGGTTGCATAATGTTTGCAGACATAAGAAAAATCAAGATTGGTTGTTCAGAGGACACTGGTTCAAATCAGGCCTCGTCTGTTTGAAGTTTGCATGTTTTCTCAGTAGTGCCTGCATGGGTTTTTTCCGGATAGCTCGGTTTCCTCCCACATTTTAAAAACATGCACGTTAGGTTAATTGAAGACTAAATTGCCTGTCGGTATGAATGTGAGTGCAAATGGTTTGTCTATGTGTGCCCTGCGATATGCTGGTGACCAGTTCAGGGTGTACCCCATGTCTCCCCCAGAGTCAGCTGGGATAGGCTCCAGCACGGCCATGACCCTAATGAGGAGAAGCGGTACAGAAAACCGATGGATGGATGGTTAGGAAAACTTACACAGCGTTGCAATCAAACATTTTGGTGAGGTAATCAATCTCAGTTTGCTTACCGTATTTAGCAAAATGTGAGGCCATTTTCAAGTTAAGGCAAAGACTGAGGCAAACCTTCAATTAACTGGACGAGCCAATCCCAGGTGACTTCAGGTGAGAGGTTGAGTAAACCCGGGACTGGTTGCCAGTCAACCGCAAGACCCATAAAGACAATCAATTTGGACTGTTAGGACACACTGAGCTTCTTTATTAGTTTATGTGAGTGCTGTATTTTTCCATCTAACTGTCTCTGTAGCCAAAAGGTCTTTCAGCTAATACGTCACCTTGAGGAACCGTGAAAGAGAACAACAAATGACTGCACGTGTATTTGAAAGTGAGCTTTTACTGACTTTCATAGCACAAAAGCTGCCGTTTAAAGTACAGAAAACTACAGAAGAAAGATGTTTTAAAGACAGTGCAAGATGACATTGACATGCAATGCAAAAGAGTGGTCGCATGTATATGTGAGCACTACAACATACAAAGGGTTAGTATGCATCTCAGATGTCCTTCAACTTGTCTGTATTCTGTTGCCAGACAGTAGGCCATGTTTTTTTGACGCTGGGCCGATCCTTCACCATACTGTGATATTGAGCCAGTTTAGGGAAACGGTCAGGACACAACCTGGAATATAAAGTTAATTTAGATTTGTATTAATGTGTTGCTCGCTAGCAGTCCTTTTGGAAAGTTACATCCTAATACAACCATTAACACACTTACCCATGGTAGAAGGCAAAGGCAATGTATGGAAAAACTGTCACATCAGCCAAGGAAAAACTCTTTCCTGCCATGAAAGGTCCTGACCCCTGTAAAACAGCAAAGAGGGGTTTCAGCTACGACCATATTTCCATATTATGCAAATAACGTTTGATGCGTAACTGAGATTAATTTATAGGTGAATGTGCATTATGGGCAGGATTCCACCAGAGGGTGCTGTTTTCATTCAAAAACCTTACTTCAGTGGTTACTGGCGTTTACAATACAGTACTTATTTAATCAGTTCACTCCTGCAAGTACCAGGTGTTTTAAACTTTTTTTTTTTTGGCATTTTACTAGCAATATTAAATAACTGTACATGTTTCTACAAAGAATCATACTAACAAAAACAAACAATAGGTATAATAAATATAAAACAATATATACTGCCTATTATAATGGTGATTGTAAAAGGTAATAACAGCCTACCTAGTTTTTCTTAAGGAAAGAAAACAAAGCAGCTGTCTATTCAAGGTGTGGCATTTATTTCTTCTGGTGTACCACGCACCACGTGATTAATTGAGGCACAGAATCTAATATAATACAGACCACTATTTGAGGAAATATGTGCATTTTGATTTGATGATTTTTATTGTCTGTGTTATTTGTGCGCTACCATTTCCCTCCACATAAAACGCAATCTGTTTCTTTGCAGACATTGGTGTCAAGTTTCATCGTGTGTCATTGCCACCAAACTTGACCTACCTTTTACAAATTCGCCATTGTGGAGTAAAAGGATGTTGTTCTACCAAAATAAAACTTCCACTGACATGAACTGAAACTCAAGAATGCATTTTGCGCTTATCTTTTACCTTCCCAAAGTATCCTTCCCACAGTTTGAGCTCCACACGCAGAGCCTCTTTGTTCCTCGCCTTTGCAGAGTCATGTCTCTCCCCTTCGGGTACCTTCCAGTCGTAATATAAAATGTCAACTGCAAAACGACAACAAGTCATTCAGAAATCAGTTTAAAACAGGTCGGTGAGATCTTGTGAGGGTGTGGACACTCATTCTCTGCACTTTATATTTACACTGTTGTTGCTACTGTGGCATACCATACCAGCTATATGTCTGGAAAAATAAATACAAATGAAGTTTGATTTGGGAAAATGAATTATTCTTTTTTCAATGTTCGTCAAAATACTGTTTTTTTTACCCTTCTATTCAGGGTACTTGTACCTGACTATTCATAACGCTACTTATTAATATGTAGCTTGTGCAGCTCACTATAAGCTATTGTGTTTACTTTACTTTCACAAACAACACCATACCCGTATTAGATTTTTTTTTTTTTTTTATAATGACATGTAATTTGCAAGAGTTACGTTTGTATTCTATTATATATTGTGCCTGTATTCTACCATTATATTCAATTCACTTTTTTATTCCATTGCAATGTTTCTCAAACGTTTTACACCAAGTACCACCAAAAAAATAGCTCTCCAAGTAACAAAATCACGACCAACGTCACAGTACAGTCAGGCCTAAGTGTTCATCAAAAACAAGACTTTTATTCCTAAAAAGTATGAAGTGGTGCCTTGAGATACAAGTTTAATTCGTTCCGTTACCATGCTCGTACGGTACCTCAAAACACTTATCTCAAATCATTTTTCGCTATTGAAACGAACTGAAAGGGCATTATTCTTTTCCAGCCTCACAAAAAAAACATTTTTCGTCATATTTAACAAGAAACATGGCACTCCACAATATTGTTGTTATTATAATTTATAAAAACATACAGCAATGACAAAATTAAGTAGAAAGTAAAGATTGAAAACATTTTTGCAACGTTTTTGCTTCAATTCAATGGACATTGTCCTGCTCCTTCTGAGTGTATGTGCCTTGGCCACCTGGGGGCAGTGTAATACAGACAAACGGCTATACTGTACGTGGACAAAGTTCTCTGTAAGCTGCAGTAATTAATAGTAGTCATTTTTTGCAAAGAATAAAGACTATATACTGTATGCCTGTGAGTATTACAATATTGTCTGCCTACATGTATTGCTGCAGTGTTTGTGTACAAATAGCCATTGCTTAAAGGGTTGGTGTTTTGAATTGTTCGCATTTAGCTAAACAGACTTATCTCCAGGCCAAACTATGCACGCAACGAGTAATTCTGTTTGTTTTGTGTCTAGTTTGGCAGCAAACTTCCAGTAGGAGTGGCAACAAACAGCTTGAAGCCTCGTTTGTAATTGAAATTGTTGACCGTCTGCCTCACTGCTGCTTGTCGTTCACTGCCGCAGTGCAGTGCTCCTATCTCGAATTTTTGTTCTCTTGTACTTTGTATTCTATTATGAAGATACTTTCTTTTTATGACTTCAAAATTTACCCTCGAAACCCTTAAGAAATCAGTCAGCTTAGATCACAGGTGTCAAACTGGTGGCCCGGGGGCCAGTTCGGCCCCGCCACATCATTTTATGTGGCCCGCGAAACCAAATCAAAATTGCTAGTTTTGTTCTAGTGTAATACCATTGTGATATTTGCAAGCATTTTTCATTACTAATCCCCCTTTGAAAAGAAATGTAATAGTTGAAAAATGTTTTTATAGGCTTCTGATTTTAAAACTGATTATTCATCAATGTGTTGTGGCCCGTGACAAAAATGAGTTTGACACCTCTGGTTTAGATAATGTCAAACTTCGGCAACGTTCCCCGTGTAAAAACCAAATACATCATCTTATGATTTGTCTCGCCACTCCTAACATGTGATCCTTTGTTGGATTACCATTGGGACTTTTTATAAATCACTGACGCCCTGTTAAAGGCTCTCCACAAGCGCATGATGTGTGCTCAAATCTCTCAGGGTGGCCTGTTGGTAATGAGCTTCCCTCTTGGGGGTGAAGGAAGAGCATGTGATGATGCCAAGAGCCATGAACTTAGAAACAAAGGCGATCAAGTGTTAAATCACAAGATGCCATTAAAGAAAAGATGGAAACCTGCAAAACGTGTCAGATTCTTTGCATACCGAGCTTCTGGCCGAGTGGAATGGCCTCGAAAATGCGCTGGAACATCATGGCCTGTTCATCACGGCAGGTTGGGGTCAGCTTGGTTCCCTGATCCTTGAACTCATTCTGTTATATGTTAAAAAAATAATAGAAATGCACAAAAACTTACAAACACTTTGTTACTGTAGAAGAAATTTTTCCAGGTATCTGTACTGTACTTGAGTATGTACTATTTGTTCTTTTAACTTTTTTAATTTTACTCCCTACCTTTTCAAATCTGAAATCTGTACTTAATACTCCTCACTGAGGAAACTATCACACCTTTATTTTTGACAACCTCTGCGGACAATGACGTAACATCAAAAAGACATAAACAGAGAGGGAAAGTCAAATACGGTTGAGATCTTGGACGTACAGTATAGAGCAGCAAATACAGTACATACGATACATTGTTCAGTTTTTATCATCAGCTAATATAGTATTTTTATTGTTAGTCAGTTCGTAATGTTAGCAAAGCACTGAAAAAAAGACTTGAATTTATGTAGCTTGAACATGTACATAAGTTGCACATGATCAGAATGTGGTAAACTGATGTAATTTTCCCATTCCCCTTAAACAATTACAGTTTTTCAATTTTAAACATATGCAAATTAAGTGAATTCAAAGGAATGTTGTTTTTAAAGCATTTTGTCTTCTAGGTAGGAGAAATATGAAAGTAAATAAAAGAGTGATGTTGTGTGATGAGGGATTTTGTGTGCATCTCCCCTTCGTGCTAAATAATCAAACATGATATTGTATACAATTGACAGTAAAAAATCTTTTTTTTACTTTTGCACTGACACACTGAAAAAAAGGCCCTTTGAATTTTCTTCAACCTGATTTTGCAAACGATGACATGTTCAAATTAATTCATATGATTTGTTTTCAGTGCAGATCGTATATTGCAGAACGTACATTTACACTTTGAAGCAAGGAAGTTGAATCATGATTTCGACTTTTACTAGCCCTTTTTTTTAAAGTAAGTAGCTGTACTAATACTTGGTGTGAGTACTTTTTGCCACTTGTGCATGCTCAGCAGCAATACTGCAGACTACCGCAATTCCATTCTATTGCAGGGGTTTATCTATATACTAGAGTGTATGCAAAAGATGCCATAGACGTACACGATACGTGTGAGTGCATTTAATTTACCTCCAGGTACAAGCAGGCACCAGCGGACTCGTTGATGATTCGGTTCCCATGTTTGAAGGTAGGAAGCTTCAGCAAGGGAACAGTCGAATTTAGTGACTCAACTCATGAAATTGCATATGTACGGTTCATGAAAAGTCCAACTCACTTGCCCTCTGGGATTGATGGCGAGCACCGTCGGCGACTTGTGCTCCGCCTTCTCAAAGGAGAGAAGTTTGCCGTCGTAGTCGCAGCGCTTCTCCTCCAGGGCGATCATCACCCTCCAGCACGGAGGAGATCCGGCGCCCCAATACAGAGTCATGTCCGTGGCCATCGTTGCGACTCCCCGTGTCAGTCAGCGGCGGCATGTGAGGAGGCTTGTGGCACGACCGCTTAAATCATCGTCCCGTTTGATGGAGTCACGCCCACAGATTAAACTCGACAAATATCATATTTCACGCCAAGTCAAGTTTTTTTCTCCCCCCGCCCCCAAGTCAAATAAACTTTATACGACTTAAATAATACGTTACCTTGCAACCAGCACGTGAAAGATTGAGTAAATCATCTTCAACTTTTTTTTTTTTTTTTTTTTAAACTCTAATGGGAATTTCTGTCGCAATATTTAACCATGAACAACTTTGCACAATTCCCATTTTCGATTTTTATGTTGTATGTATGAGCGTTGCATGCCGTGTGTTTTCATTAAACGTCATGATGATTTAGCACTTTTTTTGGGGGGGGGGGGGAGGATGCTCTGCAGGTATCAAGCGATTGTGTGCACAAAACATAAGCCATGCAAATCTAAACGCAAACAAAACCTCCACGGGAACTCAACAAAACATTAAAACAAAAAAAAGTTTGCGTTGAACGTTATGTTTTCGATAGTTGCCTACAATTTCCTTTGCACATATTGAACCTATTGTCCTTGGACGCGTTTATAAAACTCCACACCCCTGCAACAAACAACTTTATCTAGTCGTGAGCATTAATTTACCCTATCACTTACCACGTGATACCTTTTGTTTCAAGGTACAATGCACCACTTTTATATGTCTCATATCAACCTTGCTCATAAGTAAACCTGCTCTATTATCTATTGTCTAAGGTTGACCATGTTACAGTGCTTCTTCATTATGCATTAGCCCTGTAGTGAGGGCTGACAAATGCCAATCCAATTTGAATGTTTTTGGGGACACAAGCAGCAGAATCAAACCTGCACCCGTGCGTTCTGTAGTAAATATTCGGTCACGCAAGTGTCCACTTGCTCGATAATAATCAAAACCGTCACGATGACACAGCGAATGACGGTTGGGTTTGTGCAAGAAAAACCTGTTGGGAGACAGCTGAGGCGTGACCGCCATTTCAAGTCGGTCATAGCAAAGTCATAACCCTTTTGTTTGGTCGTCTATGTGAGAGGTGACTTGCACAAAATCAAAAAGATAAATCATTGGAAGTCTTTAATGTGATGGTATTTGATAAACTCGACTCATTTATTGATTTATTTTTATTTTAAACGAAACAAAATCTTAATCATCAAAACATTTCGAGCTTAACACCTTACGATTTTGAAACAGCACAACTAACATTTGATTATACTTGATAATAGTGCAAACTTTTTTTTTTTTTTTTTTTTTTTTTAAAAGAAGCCTGTGACTGGTTGTAGATGTCAGATGTCTTTGAGCGTGTCTTGTCCCTTGGGGTTCTCCAGCCAGTGCGGAGGCCAGCTGGCTTTGATGCTGGGTCGCTCCTTCAGCAGAGCGTAGTATGCAGCCAGGTTTGGGTAGCGCTCCGCCGACAACCTTAAAATAATAATTTGAAAAAAAGAATTGACGCAAAGAATCATTACCAAAAAGTTATATTCCATTTTAATTACAATATTAACACTCGTATACCTTTTTGCTCCTACCGTAGACAATGTTGTCCAATTGAAACCCATGAAAACATTTTATTTACTTATTTGCTGGATTGATTCATACAATATCAACATTTAACCAACATTTAACCATTTTACTTTCTTACGTTTTCTACGAGACAACATCATTTATCAATTTTTGGACAAAGGAGCAAGCTCATGTAAAATTCTTACATTTCAGAAAAAGGTGTCTTACTGCACTTCAGTGGCGTAAAAATAAATGATGCAATTGTGATTTTAAGAAGTGGAGATGACCTCTGCTGACCGTGGAGAAGAATGACATTTTAATTTATGAAGTAGCAGCTCCCTCATCTGGCTGTAAAACAGATTACCCTTAGCAATACAGTATAATAACAAATTGTGCTAGAGTACTGAAAATGCACTGTATAAAAATGCCATTTTACAACATGCACATTGTGCAAGCAAACTGGAAATTCATCCATCCATCCATTTTCTGAGCCGCTTCTGGCCGTGCTGGAGCCTATCCCAGCTATCATCAGGCAGGAGGCGGGGTACACCCTGAACTGGTTGCCAGCCAATCGCAGGGCACATACAAACAAACAACCATTTGCACTCACATTCACACCTACGGGCAATTTTGAGTTTTCAATTCACGTGCATGTTTTTGGGATGTTGGAGGAAACCGGAGTGCCCGGCGAAAACCCACGCAAGCACGGGGAGAACATGCAAACTCCACATAGGCGGGGCCGGGGATTGAACCCCGGTCCTCAGAACTGTGAGGCTGACGCTCAACCAGTCATCCACCTTGCCGCCCTCAAACTGGAAATTGAGTTGAAAAATAAAAATAAATGGATATTTTATACTAATGGACAGGAACTGAGGTTATTTTAGTTCATTAGCTTTTGTAAAGGTAACATTTCTGATACATCACTTGTATTAGAAGTCATTACATTGTGTTGGTGTACCTAATGAAATGTCGAGTGAGTGCTCGTCATGTCTCACCCACCCAACTCACCCTAAATGGAAAAGATTAGCAACAGTTGGGAATACAATCACATCAGCCAATGAGAACGACGGTCCGGCCAGGTGGGATCCCGCCTGCAAAGACGGGCGAGAGGAAATACGTTTAAGAGAGGAAATAAAATAAAATAGTACGCTTGAGTACGGAGGTTGTCATGTGCGCCATCCTCACCTTAAGCAGGTAACCCTCCCACAGTTTGAGTTCATTGGTCAGGGCTTGGCAGTTTCTCTTCAAGGCAGAGTCACACCTTTCGCCTTCAGGCACAACGTAGTCATAGTAGATAACGGCAACTAAAAACAAGGTCAGGCAACATACAGTTCTGCTTAAAGGAGACTAATTAACCCCATAGGATAGTTTACCAACTGTCATGTCATCATTGTTAGGTCATCTACGACAATCACAAAAACCATTGCAGATTTGGTTTAAATGTGAGATTGAGAAGCGGCTAACAACCACGAGTGACGATGAAATCGGCGCTCTTAATTAACGTTTTACATAGTTTGTCGTAAAAGGTGAGGCCCTCAAACGTGCGCTGGTACGTGAGGGCTTGTTCGGCGGGGCCGTCTGGGATCAGCTTGCTCCCCTGGCTCTTGAACTGGCTCTGCCGATACATGTCAACAAGACGTGTAAAAAAAAAAAAAAACGTCGACACTTCATTAAACAATTCCAATGTTGGTCTTTCCTTACTTACCTCCAGGTAAAAACAGGCTGCGTAGGATTCGTTTAAAACGTTGTTTCCATGTTTGAAAGAAGGAAGCTGCAAGAAAAATAAGAATTGATCATAATGAAGTCAAACAACCTGCAGGGCTGATAAAATATTTATTCTTATAAATTGATGCTAATAAGCGATTCATGGCATAGCTTAATCCTCAAATTTACTTTTCACATTAGTCAACTAGTCTACTTACATTACGTTGTAAAAGCACAAGCGCAAATATTGGACTTTTAAAACTGTGAAACATGGAAAAATTTAAACTGGAAAGTGATAAGAGGCCTGATCCGGATTTTCCCTTTAAGAAAGTCAACGCTCCAAAGTTCCCAATATGCATAAAAGGAACTCATTAACGAGCTAAATACAAAGCCGAATGACAGCACTACCTCTGCTGATTTGATACGATGCCAAAGATTGCGTTCACAAACCGTCTATTGTGGCATAAATGTCAAATAATGACATTTCGCAATGGACTCCGGCTGTGACCTTACCCAATCACAGCGATTCAATGCATGCAACGTTTCTTACCTGTCCTCTCGGGTTTATAGCTAAAACCTCCGGTGACTTGTGTTCCATCTTATCAAAGGAGAGCAGTTTCTGATTGTACCCGTGCAGGTTCTTCTCCTCCAGGGCTATCATCACCCTCCAGCACGGAGCAGAGCCGGAGCCCCAAAAAAGAGTCATGTTCTCGGCCATGGCTGACAAAACTTGTTTTCCAACTAGCTGGAAAGTAACT
The DNA here is from genome assembly GCF_024500275.1 of Phycodurus eques. Taxonomy (NCBI): domain Eukaryota; kingdom Metazoa; phylum Chordata; class Actinopteri; order Syngnathiformes; family Syngnathidae; genus Phycodurus; species Phycodurus eques. The sequence continues at coordinate 5,770,115 of NC_084544.1, forward strand.
GGACACGTCGGACGCGAACCGAAATGGGTTTGATAAGATTAAGTTCTTGTTCAACGTTGAATTAGTCGCCAGTATGACACTGCTATATACGCTTCTGACCCCTGGTGGACAAAAGTGTTATCAGCACGTTGAGGATTCTTCGTCTTCTCTTCTTGGCGTGTTGGAAAAATAGATTTTAGTTGCGTTGCGACTGATTATCTTTGTGTTGCATCAAAATGAGACATTTGCAAACGTCTTTTACTTTTGAAAACATCAACATTTTTGCCATTTTTCTGGCGTTTTATGGACCAAACCTGTAACTGAATCATAATAAATTTATGGTTGTCAATTTAAAATAAAGTCCTGTTTTTGAATAAAAGGATGGAATTTTAAAAACGGATTAATCGATTAATCGAAAAGAAAACAAATCGACAGATTTATTGATTATTAGAATAACCGTTACTTGCAGCACCTAAAAGCGTGTAAAACTAACATTTAATTTATTTTTGAGGACAATAGAAGGAAATGACAGTTTCCCACATTTTAATCATATGCAAGTGAAAATAATAATAAAAAAGATCCATTTTTTTCGGTGTACAATTGCATTTTGAGAGGTGATTATATGTTAGTCTAATAGTATAATAACCCAGGTCATATTTAACTTGCTAGAAATGCATTTTTTTGTTTGTTTTCCTAAAACGTTCAAATATATATATATATGTATATATATATATATATATATATATATAGTATTAGTCAAACAAAGTTATGGATGCCTCCATGGTTCCACATGTCACTCTTTAATATTTACTAATTGGCCACAAAATTTGATACACATTATTGTTTTTAATCCTTTCTGTGGTTTGCAGATGTATAGAAATGCACCGTATCATACTGAGAGGTGCGATAAACAGCAAATGAAAGTACATTTAAAAAAAAGGATTGAATATGAAGTGAAATAAAATTTCAAGAAATTGTGGCACACAATGGAATGGAATCATGTGCAAACACTTTTTTTTTCCTCACAGTTTTTTTTTTTCTTTTTTAATGTTTATTCTTGTAGAACACATACGGACAGCATTTCAAGTGAGACAGTTTGGACTTGATGGTCTTGCATGGGGTGATGTTTCCCAGGTAGTGAAGATCCTTCATTTCCTTCAACTTCATAAAGTTAACTAATAATAATAATAAAAATAATACTTCCCTCTACTATGACCACATCAACAGTTTGCATTTGCTTTTTTTTTTTTAAATCATATTTTACAGATTAGGCTTTTCTCTACTATTTCTTTTGCTCCGACTATAATACAACTTTCTACAGATATAAAATAACTCGAAGCGCACTACACATGCACACTACTAACACCGATGTAACATGTCACACCGCTGACGATGACATGTACACGTCATATGCAGTCTTTGCTGCATGTCCTTCAAATACTTTAACAAATGTAAAAAAAAAAAAAAAAACTCATCTTTTTACACTTTACAAACTGTTCCTCAAAAATGAAAACTCCCTTTAGCTGTGAGAGTGACTTAGTAAGGTGCAAAAAGCTTACAAAATGAGAGTGAGAGCTTTCAAATAAATACTGAGAACATTTTCGCCCAAACAAAAAAATTAACTCTCCGCAACACTGAGGAACTTAACAGATAACAGAAGCAGGTGAGTAAAGCAATACAGCATCATCCCTTTTTTTTTTTTTTTTGGTAGAAAGGCACACAACCAATTAAAAACCTTTCATATTAAACACTCGCCGCAAGCAAACATTTTTACCTGCACAAAGTTATCATTTCAGGTTTGCTTTTCTTGTGTGGATGTCTTAAGGTACTTTTGGAACTTAGTAGAAGTGATAAGTTCATCTTTGGGTCATTAAAAGTTCACAGCTTAAATAGGAGCAACGGTGATGTCTTTAAATAACGGTTCTTCCAAAAATGCAAAGGGCAGCATCGCTTTTCCTCCTTGATGCAACGCCTCCCTTTTCTTCACCTCATCCTCTGGAGGATTGTCTTTGTGCAGCATTAAAAACAAACAAAACCGAAAAACAACAACAACAACAAAAACACTGACTTTGTGACTCAGACACGTCCGGCAAGGTTAGCAGCTGACAGAAACCCGAAGCTTCTGCTTGGTGCAATTAGAAGAGTATGTAGCAAAGGCAGCCGGCGGGCGGGCAGCGACCACGTTGCCGACGGCGACGAGGACAGGCGGCCAAAGGGGAGTGGATTACATCTGCGGCTCGCCAGAATCGGTTAAACCCAACGCCAAGGCCTCCTCCGGGGTCAAACCGCTCTTCAGGGTCCGCCTCACTGAAAGAAGAGAACAATTCTAAAGTCAATATCCTACTAGTGCGCTGAATTGTCCATGCAAGTTAGACAATTCAGTGCACTAGAAGAACGACAATTTAGTTACTAGTGAAGTTTTTCCACTACTGCCTTTGACAACTTGACATGACATTTAGGTGCACTAGTCTTGCTAGTGACATTTTTTCCATTAGTGTATTAAATTTCTCTGTCCAAGTTGAATGTTTTAGTCGCGATGTTTTTTTATATGACTGCCTTCCACCAGTGTATTACATTTCTGTACACTAGTAGAACGATTAAGTCCTATTAGTGACATTTTTCCACTACTGCCTTTGATGACTGTATGACATTTCTGTGTAATAGTAAAATGACTGTCTTCCTAGTCAAGTTTACTGTATGACATTTCTGCACACTAGTAGAACGAATAGGGCGCACTTGTGACTTTTTTTCATTACTGCTTTCCACAACTGAAATAAATTTCTGCGCACTAGAAGAATGACTAGGGTGCACTAGTCGAATAAGTAGAACACACTATGTTACTAGTGAGGCAAAACTTGAACTAGTTGCAATCTGCATACTACTAGCGCTACTAATGAAGATTTGTTGTTAACTAGACAAATGTCTAATGTCATGAGGAGTACTAGTCGTACACAGTTGTCAACGAGTACACAGTTTTGCTTCACTAAAATTTTGTCTTGTTGTGCATGATTCTTACAGGATTTCCGGTTGGCCCTAGACCTCCTCCTCTCCCGAGGTTGCGGTCTACTTCCTGGAGCCTGAGTGGCGGACCTCACGATGCGCTCCATGATCTCATCCGCGGCGTCGTCTCCGCACACCTGAGCGTCTTCCACAGCCGGGGTCCGCGCCCGCAAGCTGGCACCTGGCCACGCACGTTTTCACGTTAAAATGTGAACATTCGATCAAATTCATCCTGACGCTCTCCATCGGCCTCACCTCCCCGTCCTGGTCGCGATCGAGTGCGTGTCCGCAGACCCGGTACAGCGCTGACGTCTTTGTCACCGCCGCCGCTGAGGCTTGTTCTCAAAACCGCTTTCATGTGCTCATGTTCAGCGGCATCCTCCGTGTGGCCCAGACCTTGGGGCTGCTCGCTCTCCTGGAAACCACTAGGGGCGCTGCTTGAACCATATCTCCCATTCTGAATACAAAGAGGGCAAAAGTCAGGTTGAAATCGAGTACTACGTTCTGATTTATTTTCTACATACCAGCTTGTGTATTTATTTATAGAAATTGTTACCCTGCTATATCTCGTTTCATCGTTCGTGCCTGCGTCATAGCGAGGATTTTTAGGCAATCATTTTTTATCTTTTTTTTTTTTTTTTTTTTTACAGTAGACAGGCATTAAGAGTTGTGTGCCTTCAGTGTATATAAAAAAAAAGCTCATCTGGATGTAGATACAGCGTAAATAAGCACGAGAATAAGAGGCAGCGAAGGTCTCGTGTTCAACTCCAGTAATAGTCGTTACTCCCACAGTGCAGAGAGAATATATTCTTGTGTGTATTGTTGAATGTTCTGTTTGTATGTGTTGCTGGTCTGTAGCAGTAGGTTTATCGGTTTATAATTATCCTAACATCTATGCTAATTTTCAGTAACCCGCCTATGGTGTTTTACATTGCATATTAGTATTAAGCTATAGGAGATGTTTGTTAAATAGAATTATATTGTTTGTTTGAATATTTTAGTGATGAAATATCCTAAAATCATTCATTATCTTTTGTTTTATGTCAGTTTTATAATAAACTTCAACTGGGCGAGACAAATACATACCTTAAAGCACGCCCCCCCCAAAAAATGTTTTTAACAATTTAAAAGTGGACCAAAATGTACTGGGAAGAATATGACGAACAAAACTTGTGAGACCTCAGTGAAGTCAGCATCTAAAGAGTGAACTTTGTATTGAATGTGTTTTGCTCTTTATTTTGGGTCAAATGTTGCCTGTAATAAAGTTTTATGATTGCAACAGTCATGTTAAATCTTGTTTGACATTGGAGGCTCCTCTAGTTGTTTAAATAAATTATGTAAAAAAAAAAAAAAAGAAAAACGGGCAGTACGATGGATGGAGTTTGCATGTTTTCCCCATGTTTCTCTCCTTGTACTTCCTCCCACATTCCAAAAACATGCATGTTAGGTTCATTGAAGACTAAATTGTCCATAGGTGTAGATGTGAATGGTTGTTTGTCTATATGTGCCCTGCAATTGGCTGGCAACCAATCCCTCGCCCAATGACCCTAATGAGGGTACGTGCTATAGAAAATGGATAGTAAATATATTATTTTGAAACATGATAACCCAGACTGCATCGTGCTATGTTTTCAGATAAATCAATTTCAATTGAAAATGGGCGAATTGAAAGTTACAGGAAGTGATGTCATGCACACACATTAAGGCACGTGCGGGAGACAGGCACGCGTTTATGTACCTCGCTCTCCTCTTCATCATCAGACTACAGAGGAAAGAAAGAGGGAAAGTCAAAGAACAACACAAAGAGGGCAAAGGGAGGAATTGAAAGGAGCAGCGCTCCATTTAGAGGCAGAAGAGCAGGAAAAAGAACCTGAGTGTGTGGCGAAGAGGTCACGTTGGTGTGACAACTCACTGCGGCGTCGACGTCCACGATCATCTTCCCTCGCGTCTTGTTGCGCTCGCGGTGGTCGGCGCGTTTCTGTTTCTGCTGCAGCACGCGGTCACGGGTGGTCCGGTACTCCAGAGCGAACTCGCTGAGGATCTTACTGAACCTGTGCACGCTGATGTCTCTCGTGCTGTATGTCGGATGCCCCAGAAACAACAGGAACGAATGGAACCTGGTTGGAAGAAGAGGACATATACTGTAGATGAGAACACATCAACAATTTCATTCCATTTTCTACACTCCTTATTTTTATTAGGTACCATTTCAGGTTTCATGAAGTCCTCAGAGGGCGATCCTAAATTTGGCATAGGTGAAATATAATCAATTAATTCAACACATTGGCTGGTAAAATGCTTTAGAGGTCCTACTTCTTGCATTGTAGCCTGGATAAAATGCTTCAGCTGCCTTTGCAAAGACTAGTCGGTAGTTTAGGATTCAGTTTGTCGACAAGATAATGTTTTGTGACAGAAAATTCACCTGTCCAAAACCTCCAATCAGGTTTGGTGTCAAAATTCTGAAGCGCAACACCTCCTATCTCCATCAAATCAGATTTCAGATAGGAGGTTTTGGGTTTCGGCAATAGAATTTGGTGTCAAGGAAGTATGTTGAAGTGATACATCTCGACTCAGAGACAAGCTTTGTGTGTTGGGAAGGAGCTAAGTTTAGCCTGGGTTGTTAGTAGAAGTTACAGAAAGTCTTCGCCTTGCATGTGCATATACAGTACATGTGAACTGGTAATTTTTTTCTAAATCAAATCAATCATCTGTAAAGCATTTATTTTTAAGGGTAAAGTTTTGAGTCTAGAATTATATGAAACTGTATTGGATCATAGTTTGTCGTATATTCATGTTTTAAACTGTTAAAATAGGCAATTACAAACTATTTGTGGCATGACTCAGTAAAACAGTAAACATATAATTTTGAGGAGCGCCACCTATTGATGATCCTGCGGTGGACAATCTTGAGGATGATGATTCTCTCCGCGCAGTCTTTGAGGAAGTCCGACATCTTCTGCTTGAGTTGCGGTTTCATCTCGTGCTTGGCAATCACCTTCAGGTGGTCCCACGAGGCTTTGCAGCGGCGCTCCATCTGACCCAGGTTCTCCTGCAGCAGGTCGAAATCCACCTGGCATCGAAAAGGAGCGCCACGTACCACACACTGAGTACCACACTTTGAGAATTGCCACATTAACACATACAAACAAATGTGATTTGCCATATTTGCAACATATAAGTTACTATCAAAGACTGACCTTTGCGGAACGTGTTATGGCTCCGATTTCCGAGTAGAGGTCCGTGCTTTGAGGGAAGTTCTCCACCACCATCGAGCAGGCGTGATGCAGCAACGACTGTTTATGGACTGTGTCCTTCACTTCTGGCACCTTCTGCAAGTACGTCAGCTCAAAACCTTTAGCCTAGATAGAAAACATCGCTTCATTGTAAGAAAGCACAATAATACACAAAGTGTAGCATTACAAAATCAGTACAGAGTGACCCAGCAGGGATCGCAACTCACGTTGGTTCCATTGAGGAAGTTTCCGATAGCAAGCAGCGTGGAGAGGATGTACCGTAGAGTCTTGTTCTTCTCCAGTTGTTCCATACCCTCTTTTAGATCCTGAAGTGGCTCAGCTACTTCCTGTGAGTGAAAAAAAAAACCACAAACTTGTATCATTTAATGTTGATGAACTAAAATGCCCCCCACGGCAAATCACATACACTGGATTGAGGTCAGTTGGCCTTTAAGGAAACATAAAAGAGGACTGCATCCTGTGCGAAGCGAAACATTTTACAAGACAACATGGAAGGCGGGTTGGAATTCTTAAGATTTTTACTTTGAACTCCGTATGAGTAAAATGTGATGCACCGGAGGAAGACAAGGTGCCGCTCATAAGCTTGGTGAGGTAACTGCGTTGATGTTTTGCGGATGTTGGCGCAACACAGATGCCGTGCACATTTTTCCGAAACCTTTAGACTGTACATGGCGGCACGGTGTGCGACTGGTTAGAGTGCCTGCCTCACAGTTCTGAGGACCGGGATTCAATCCCCGGCCCCACCTGTGTGGAGTTTGCATGTTCTCCCCGTGCCTGCGTGGGTTTTCTCCGGTCACTTCGGTTTCCTCCCACATCCCAAAAACATGCATGGTTAGTTAATTGACAACTCTAAATTGCCCGTAGGTGTGAATGTGAGTCTGAATGGTTGTTTGTTTGTATGTGCCCTGCGATTGGCTGGCAACCAGTTCAGGGTATACCCCGCCTCCTGCCCTATGATAGCTGGGATAGGCTCCAGCACTGCCCGCGACCCTTGTGAGGAGAAGCGGCTCAGAAATGGATGGGTGGATGGATAGACTGTACATTTGATTCGAGTTTGTATGCCATTGTCTGTTTTTACGCAAATTGAATGTGAATGCTTTGTTTGCAGTGCTTCCTAATTTCAATAGATGCACAAAAGTACTGAGACACTTATTAAAATATGTGTTACAATAAGAATATGCGGAGTTGACTCCCCCTCCTCACTCTTCTGGGAATATTTTCTGAGATTCTGAAGGGTGTCTCGCTTCAAGGTCATCACAAAGTTGTTTTACAGGGTGGAAGTCAAATTCTTCCACATCAAACGGCAACAATGCCTTTCTGCACCTTCGTAAACTAACAGATTCTCATCGACAGACCTTCTCAGTTGCTTCGTAGTCCATCTTAAAGGCCCACAGCTGAAGTCGGGCAGACAGCTCGCTGATGGAGGACAAAGTGAGCAAGAACTGCTCGGCTGAGCCCAGCGGGGTGTCAGGATTAGCCAGTTGAGCCTCCTGGATCTTCTGCTTCTCCTCCTCCGTGGGGATCATCGTGAGGATTTTCTGTTTGATTAGCATAATGAGAGACGGAAACAAGATTTAAACGCCACGGTCATTTCACTTAAATCCTTGTTCATACCTCAATGCCCTCCTTGTTGAGCGCGTATTCATCAAAGTTGAGGATGGCCGTCTTGATGGTGCGAGGGGGAGGCAGAACGGTCAGACCGATGTTGATGGCGTTGCTCCTTTTGGAATCCAATACGATGATCTCTTGACGCTTGCTGTCTGCCGCCGTTTTCTAAGAGATACAAACACAGCAAGAGGGTCACTGTCGGGTCTCTCTCGTCTCCCACGGCGGCCCCGTTTTCTCCAACCGTGTGGTCCGCTTGATGGGCTTGTAAAGATTCAAAGGATCATCACGCTGCGTATATTGTCTGCAGCTGTGGGGGACTATAAGTTTAGTTCAAAGTTATACTTCATTAGGTGCAATGCAGGAATCCAACGAGGTACAAGAACTCTATTAATTTCACAATGTGGTTACAGTTTGCAATGGTGGTGAACTGCATCATACTAATTATTTTGATACCCAATTCAGCTAATTTAGCTAAAATCTTGCACCTTATGAATTGTTGCGTATCAAACTAAGCACTGACTCACATTACATTAGTACCTACGGGTGTGGTTCCATCCTGTGCTTGAAGCAAAGTAAATTCAGATTTTTTTTAGATTACACCGAGAGTGTTTAAATGAGGAAATTGTAACATTTAGAGATTAAATTTTTCTTTTTTTTTGAGAACAGTGGTACTTTAATTTAAAAGCGTTTTTCTTTTTAGTTATGAGCCATTGTTTTGGTTAATTTTGTCATTTGTGTTGCGAAGCAAAATCTGAGGGTGTTAAGGGCTTCAGGTTTAAGGGTCAGATACGCCACCACTCGATTGAAGTGAAAAAAAATGGAGTGACCGTCGCCGATGCATTTTCTGTCATTCATTGAATGGGACAAATTGACAAAAACACCAAGTGAAAACACGCGCAAGGAGCATGGAGGATATGTTCCACACTGAACTAACCAGCGAGAGACAGCTTATTTCTTTACATTCTCTTTTACCTTTTTAAAAATTATTTTTTTTAAATATTTATATGTATATTTTGCAATAGTAAAGTGTGCTAATTCATTAAAAATATCTATCAATTCAAAACTGTGGTGTTTCTGGGTGGGGCTTGACCAGATTAATGGCATTTCAATCTATTTCACTGAGGAAAAGCTTTTTTTACATGCAGTATTCCCTCGCTATATCGTGGTTCAGCTATTACGGATTTTTCTTTTCATATTCACATCGCACAAATTTCACCAAAGTTTTTTTTTTTTTTTTTTTTAATCCTGTGTAGTTGAAAATGATAGACAACGAGCACCGGATTGTTTGATTTTTGGAGTGTGTAGTGATTTGTTTGTAAGAGTCAGAATTAAAAAGAAAACTGAATCCACAGCTTTGAAGACACGGTGGTCCTTGACATTGCGGTTCCTCTTAGTGACTGACAGCTTAAAAGGACTGAGACTATTGTAAACTGCGGACTCGCTTTGTTTTATTAAGAGTTCGAGTAGACCTCAGCAGTAAGTCTTTGGAAACTCAATAAATTCAAAATGTGTGAGGCCGCATCTCAGCTCCTCTTGTTTCGAGGCTTTATTTGACCCTCAAAAACGAAGTTGTTTGATATGGATCAGAACACACATGACCTGTTTTAACCTCAAATATATTGGAAGAACACAGAAATGCAAAAAGCCACTGAAGGACTTCGAGATTTACCTTAGTCACAGGCATTTCTTTTGACTTGGACTCAAACAGATGTTCCAGTTTGGCTGTGTCTAATTTCACTGAATCCAGTTTGGACCAGACAGAGTCTCCGTTCCTCTTGTAGTCCCTGCATGGCAACTCTGGACGTACCTGAACACACAGCCAGGATGCACTTATGTAGTAGTCGTGGATGCGGTAGTCTTGTGCACGTATAATTTTCTTGTATTTTATTTTCCCTTTCCATTGGGTCGAAAACAAAAGTGGCTCCCACCAATGCACTGAACAAAAAAATAAATCAATAAACTACAGGCTGCCAAACGCATGCCAAAAACAACAATAAAAAAATACAATTAACCTGTGTATCCACATGTTGTGAATCATAAAGCAGCTTCCTCTGCGTATTATAGCTTTGTGTTCAAATAAACAGGCCCAAATTTCACACTGAGTAAGTACACTTGTGAGTAAATTGAGATGAAATAATCTTTGAGTATATATCAAGGGGTAGTTAAAAAATAATGCGCCCAATTTTCCTTTAGCTTTATTTATTGTAATAGAAAAGCAATATACATGTAAAATTAAAGCGCAAAAAGTGTGGATTTCATTGCTACATTTTAATATAATCACTTTTTTTCTCATCACCGACTGTCCATCGATGAGCAAGAGCGTGTATGCCAGTGACCCCGAACTCCTCCTCTTGAAGGTCCAAGAAGTTGATAATTGACAGCGCCAGACCGGGTGAGTATGGGGGATGGGTTACGGTTGTGCGGCCAAAGGAAGTGATGACTTCACAAGCTCTCAAAGCAGGCTATTGTTCTTCGCCTTTGATCCTGGACACCCACTTTTCGACTGTACTGTAGCCTATTGTAGCTTTCACATACACAGTATGTGGTAAGTATTAGTAAGTATTTAAACTACAAACAGTGAACATTTCTGAAAAAAATCTTCAATTATTAGTAGGTTGAATTAAATTGGGCTCATTACCTTTTGACTCCCTCTCATACTTTTTGTGGCATTTTTGTTTGGTGGTGTGCCATGAGATATTTCTAATGTAAAATATGTGCCTTGGCTCAAGTAAAGGCTGGGAAACACTACACTAGGCCACTAGGATACCATGGGAAAATATGTTGGAAAAAAATAGCTGACTTTGTATGGGCATGGCAAATACTGTACCAACACCAGAACACTATTGTTTTAATGAATCATGCTGAGTTTGTGTTTACTCGTCTCACCTCATTCCAGAATAACCTAATTGTCTTCTTCTTCTTGTTGAAGAGAGGAGGCTCAGGAGGAGGAGCCACTGGCATCAGGGAGCCGAGCGAAGGGGGAGGAGGAGGAGGAGGAGGAAGCATCATCCCGGACAAGGGAGGTGGTGGCGGACAAGTGGCGATCGCGGGAAGGGGTGGGGGGAAGGAGTGGAAGAAGGAAGGGGGAAGCGGAGGAGGCGGAGGGGGCGGGAGGTCACTGCAGCTGCCAATCAGAACGGCATCCAGGATATCCACGTCGTCGTCCTCCGTCAGGTCGGTGAAGTTGATGTCGCCGATGCGCAGCTCTCGAGGGCTGGCCAGGAGTTGGTCCCAGATTGTGTCAGACTCCTTTTTGGGAGGGGGAAGCGGCATTAGATCATTGGATTCGCTATCCAGGTCAGGGTGCGAGCAGCCACTGTCCTTGATCAAGTCTCCGAAGCGCTCGGCGAACTGCCGTATGCTCCCCCGCTGCTCGAATTTGTCCTCCCGTTTGTCGTCAATCTGTTCATCGCTCGGCTGTCTGTCAGCGTCCTTGTGCGTCTCCTCTTTGTTCTCCTCCTTTCCTTCCTCTTTCTCCTTCTCTGCGTCCTCCTCTTCCTCACAGGGCTTCTTGTTTTGCGAGTACAACATGTCCAGCATGAAGAGCTTGCTGTTGAGAAGTTTGCTGCACTGTTTGTTTACGTCTTCTTCTTTGAGGTCTGAAAGAAAAGAAGGTGAAAGGGCAATAATTGCATGAATCGACTTGCAATGCAATTGTTAAAGAGCCTAAACCCACACTTACCATTCTCGCTGTTCCCTCGCTCCTCTCTCTCCAGAGTGCTGCTGGCTGAAGAGATGCTGGAAGCCGAGCAGTTGTCCTTCTCGTTCACCTCCTCATTCTGCCGCTCCTTGTCGCTCAGGATGCCGCTGTCCTCCTCCGCCTCCTCGTGCTCCTTCGTCGCTTGAGGCTCCTGCTGCTCACCTTCCTCCTCGCTTTCTACCTCCGCTTCCTCCTGCGCTTCCTCCTTTTTCTCCTCCTCCTCCTCCGCTTGCTCTTCTTGTTCTTCCTCTGCCTCTTTCTCCTCAGCTTCTACGCTGGCCCTGGAGTCATCGGCCTCCACTGTCACCGAGAAATACAATCTCATTTATTTTCCACAACGCTCATATCAATATGTCGCAGAAACGAAGTGGAGCACTTGATGTTTTTGTAGTTTTCAAGGGGACTTCTGTTTGAATGAGGCCACGTGGATCAACACACATTTGCACGCACGCTCGCAAAAAAACAAAACAAAAACAAAAACAAGCAACACTTGACTAATGCGAAACCACATCCTGGGCACATAAAGCTAGTTTGTGGCGGCACCTGGATTACGAACAGGAAATGAAGAACCGAGTTCCTCTTTGCGTCGAAACACAACTCGGAGTACAGTCCGTGTAGTGATGCCGGCGGGGTTAGAATAACACGGTGCCGTGAGGCCTCATTGCCCTGCCCGACTGAGCCACTGTGCCACACCTCACGGCTGTGTGTTCACCCAAAAATAAAGCAGTCCTTTGACCCTTTCACAGATATCCCCTCACTCTTTCATCTTGTTTTTCATTGGAGCACCACACCCTCGCTTTTGCTTTTGCTTGCACTTCACTTAAGTTTGCCGTTCATGATTGAAAAAATTCACCAACTTGTGTTTTGTCTGTGGAACCTATGCCTAGGTATTCGCTTAAAAACTCAACTATTCACATTTTTGCGCTCTTTCTGAAACGCCGTAAGATGTAACAAGTTGGTTCCAAAGCCCTGTCTAAATAGAAACGTAATCAACAGCCACCCCAACATAGTTTAATAATACAAAAAAGGCAGACTGTCCATAATTTCTGCTAACAACATGGGCTAAAATGAGCTTGAGTGTATGATTCGTCGGAATGCCGGCATTTACGTAAAAATGTTAGTGCTAGCATTAGTTGGCTACATTAAGTTATGTCACCAAAAGCTCTCCTTGAATGGACAGTCCAAAACGTCCTCTTCCGAGCACCCAGTGACGACACCACACGTGTCTGTACATCATCTGTAGTCATTTATTTTTAACAGTAGTTTTAAGGATGAGTTGGAAATAATATTACACTGTTGGAAATCATAGTTTGTGGTATCTTTACAGTTTAACAAATCTGTATTATTATTATTATTATTACTTAATTAATTAATAGTTGCAATTCTAAACATTTTGGGGGTGTTAATTAGCAGGGCCTATCCCATGCAAATAATGGGGGCTTACTGTATGTAGTAGAAGATATAGTGCTAGCGAGTCTTACCAGCTTCAGAGGGTGCGTAAGGGCTGGCGGTGGGCTCTGCTTCGTTGTCGGCCTCGGCGTCTTCCTGGGAGGCGAAGGAGGATGGGGTACTGCTGCGCCTCGACGACGGCCACGTCTCGGAGGGTTCGAAGGTCAGGTCGAGGTCGGGGCGATTCCTTGGCCCGCGGGGTATGCGCTCCTTCTCGTACTCCTCGGCTGCCAGGCGCTCCACGTTCTTATACCTGAGAGGGAGGTTCCCAGAATTTCTCTTTCAATTTAGAACATTGTGAAAAGAGGAGGAAAAACAACATGCATAACACTTGTTTGGCTGCTGAATTAGCAGAAATAAAAAGCTCTTTAAGTTCTATCGTCTTTCTCCCCTTCCCACAACATCCAACCTGCGAGCTGGAGATTGAGGGTGCAGAGTGGACCCTCTCGCTCTCTTTGCTCATTCCACGAGCCCCTCCTCTCTTTCCCATGAATATGTGTCTCTTCTGTTCCAAGTTCATTAGCATCAGACCACTTCAGAGGTCCAAGGGAACTGGATACAGCTTTGTGTGTGTATTAGCATGGTGTGGAGTGAAGGAAGAAGTGTGGCCAACTGTGTATTGTGGTGAATGAACCTGGGGAGACTGTCTGCAGAGCCCTGAGATGCAAACACAAATCCCCCAAAGAACCTTTTGACTGGATGTATACAATAAGGTTTCCTATTGGCAAGTTGAAGCACTGTATGTAAAATAATTCCATGAGAGAAAGACCAAACACGCGCACACACGGACTGTGTGTCAGTGACGCTATTAGTGAGGAGGAAGTGCAAAATATTTGCATCAGTTTGCAAACGTGCTAGTGACATTTTAGTTCTGCTTGTTAGCGTGCTGGAGCTCGGTCTCACGACAATTGAGTAAGATTTACACACAAGCACAGTAATTTGTACAAAACGGGTTTATTTGTGAGGTTATTAGAAAGAGTGTTGTTTTTGTTAATGCATTAAAACTAACATGAGCCTAACTCAAAATATAACAACTCTGCATTGACAGAAAAAAAAGTCACTTTAAAAAAGAAAATAATTTTTTTTTTTTAATATAGCATTTTGGTACGAGTTCCGACTAAATTACAAGATCTCGCATTCGTCCAAATCAATAATTTGCTGCTGAGAATGATGGGAGAGGGTCTTGGGAGTGACCCCACAGAAACACATAGAAACAGAAAATAAACAAGAAGGAGTAGAGGCTCATAAATAGTCGGTCAATCTTGCGACGATGGCTTTGCAATTTTCGCAGCTGTGCTCCAAATGGTCAAACATGATCTCGTCTCAGCTACTTTTCTCCTAATTATTCCTTTATGTAAACATCATTATAGGCTCATAAAATGTTCCTGCATTTGTTTAGGTGAGGTCAACTGGCTTAAGCAAAAAATTTAGCAGTGTGCGCAGACGGCCGATTGAGCATTTAATCATAATCCTTGATGTCCATCTTAAGGTCCATGTACTGTACTAGTATGCTCTTTGTTATCACTAGTAAGAGAATTTTGGACACTAGTAGAATGTCTTGGGCGCACTAGTAGAACGACTGCGTCTTACTAGTAGCGCTTAATCCACTGCTGCCTGCCACTACTCTAAGACATTTCTTCCAAAATGACACTACTAGTGGAAAACATTACTATTAAGACAGACATTCTCCTAGTGCAACCTAGTTCTTCTACTAGTATGCTGAACTGTCCTACTCGTGAGGACATACAGCATACTAGTACATAGAGGGGACCATACGCTGGATCTCAAGGATCAATCTAATAAATGCAGCATTCTATACATTTTCTGTTGTTTACAAGAGCAAAAGGTAAGAAAGTAACCTAAAATTACCTAGAAGTAAAGAATTAATTACCATGA